>NW_026020125.1:0-659898 GCF_900185275.1 Solanum verrucosum | reverse complement strand
TTCCGTGATGTTGAGTTGGAACTGAGTTTCCTGCCTGATGTTCACGAGAGGTTATACGTCTCGTACAATATATGACGGACGTTAAACCCTCAGTGAACCCTATTTTATGCAATTTCAGTAGCTTCCAAATTCAGTCCTCCATTTGACGAATCGTGATAGTTCCGTGAAAAGATATACGGTTCGTGGTCCTGACCGTGACGTTCAGTCTGCATCAATTTCTGCATTTTCCCTTTATTTCTCCTGCACACCTCAGCACACAGTAACTCTATAATAAAGAAAAATAAGAAAACGAGAATATACCTAATATAATTACATCTTGGGTTGCCTCCCAAGCAGCGCACAATTTAACGTCGCGGCGCAGGTTACTTGATTACTCAGACTTCATCAAGTTTACATTCCTCCACAATTTTCACATCCTCAGGAGCACCCAAATACGCCTTGATTCGCTGACCATTAGCTTTGAACCTCTCGCCTTTCTCATTTTCCAATTCAATAGCACCAGATTGAAAAACCTGTGTGACTTTAAAGGTCCAGACCATTTAGACTTCAGTTTTCCTGGAAACAGACGCAGTCTGGAGTTGAAAAGTAACACCAAGTCACCAGGAGTAAAGCTCTTTTTTCAATATGCTTGTCATGATATAGCTTCATCCTCTCCTTATACAGTGCAGCCCTCTCATAGGCCCTCAGACGGAACTCATCCATCTCATTGATCTGATCTAGCCTCAAGTTTGCGGTTTCGCTCCAATTTAGATTCAGCTTCTTCAACCCAGAGTGCTCTATGCTCAAGCTCAACTGGTAGATGACACGCCTTTCCAAACACCAATTGATATGGAGACATACCAATAGGTGTCTTGAAAGCTGTCTGATATGCCCATAGGGCATCATCTAGCTTCCGTGCCCAATCTGTCCTGTTGGCATTCACTGTCTTTGCCAAGATTGTTTTAATTTCCCTGTTGGAAACTTCCACTTGACCACTCGTCTGTGGGTGATAAGGTGTTGCCACCTTGTGTTGTTTTACTCCATACTTGGTCAGAAGTGCACTAAAGACTTTGTTGCAGAAGTGAGACCCACCATCACTAATAATGGCTCTGGGTGTTCCAAACCTTGAGAAGATGTTCTTTTTCAAGAACCCAGCGACACTTTTTCCATCATTCTCAGGTAATGCAACCGCTTCAACCCATTTGGAGACATAGTCCACTGCCACCAGTATATATTTCTTCCCATATGCACTCACAAAGGGACCCATGAAGGCAATACCCCACACATCAAAACAGTTCCACCTCCAGAATAGGTGTCATGGGTAACTCATGGCACCGAGAGATGGCTCCTTGCCGCTGGCACACATCACAACTCTTTACTATATCCACTGCATCTTGATGAATTGTAGGCCAGTAATACCTACATTGAAGTATCTTATGAGCTGTTCGAGCACCACCATGATGACCACCAACTGGAGATGAGTGACAGGCCTCCAAGATATGCAACATTTCGGCTTCCGGAACACATCGCCTAATTATATTGTCAGCACACACCCTGTACAGATATGGTTCATCCCAAAAGTACTTGTCTACATCATGCAGGAACCTTTTCTTTTACTGATATGTAGTTCCCCGGGCATTAAGTCACTGACCAGAAAATTAGCATAATCAGCAAACCAATGAATAAGGTCAAGAGTAGCAGCTAATACATGTTCATCCAGGAATGTGTCATCTATCTCGAGCTCAAGTTCTTCCTTCTTTGCAAGCTTCCAACCTAGACAGGTGATCAGCTACCTGGTTCTCACAACCTCTCCTATCTTTCACTTCGAAGTCAAACTCTTGAAGAAGCAATACCCATCTGATCAGCCTAGGCTTGACATCTTTCTTTGCCATGAGATGTCTCAAAGCAGCATGGTCTGTGTGAACTATCACTTTAGTGCCCAGAAGATAAGCTCTGAACTTTTCAAAAGCATACACTACAGCCAATAGTTCCTGTTCAGTGACTGTGTAGTTTCGTTGTGCCCCATTTAGCGACTTACTAGCATAGTAAATCGGATGGAACATCCTGTTGCGCTTTTGTCCCAACACAACTCCTAACGCAGTCCCACTAGCATCACACATCACCTCAAATGGCTCCGCCCAGTCTGGGCCAATAATCACTGGTGCTGAAATCAGTTTCTCTTTTAGGCACTCAAAAGCTTTAAGGCATATCTCATCAAAGACAAATTTCACATCCTTCTCTAAAAGCTTTCACATGGGGTGTGCAATTTTTGAGAAGTCTTTTGATGAAACGCCTATAGAATCCGGCTTGTCCTAGGAAGCTTCGAACACCCTTCACACAGATTAGCGGAGTAATTTTTCAATCACCTCAATCTTAGCCTTGTCGACCTCAATTCCTTTCTGTGACACCTTGTGTCCAAGAACTATGCCCTCTTTTACCATAAATTGGCACTTCTCCCAATTTAGCACTAAGTTGGCTTATTCACATCTCTGTAAAGCCCTGCTAAGATTCAACAAAAAGTCATCAAAAGTATCGCCTACTACAGAGAAGTCATCCATAAATACCTCTAGAGTGTCTTCAACCATGTCTGAAAAGATGGACATCATACACCTTTGAAATGTGGCTGGTGTATTACATAGTCCAAATGGCATGCGTTTAAACGCAAAGGTGCCATAAGGACATGTGAAGGTGGTATTTTCCTGATCTTCAGGTGCAATTGATATCTGGTTATAGCCAGAGTATCCATGTAAGAAACAATACCATCATTTACCTGCCAACCTGTCAAGCATCTGGTCCATGAAAGGCATAGGGAAATGATCCCTCAAAGTCCACTTGTTCAGCTTCCTGTAATCCATGCACACTCGCCATCCAGTGACGGGTCTCTGCGAGATTAATTCATTCTTGGCATTCGCTACGACAATCATGCCTCCCTTTTTAGGCACACATTGCACTGGACTGACCCAGTGGCTATCAGAAATAGGATAGACCACCCCAACATCTAACTATTTGATTATTTATTTCTTAACCACTTCTTGCATAGGTGGGTTCAACCTCCGTTGGTGTTCAATACTCGCGTTGCAGTCTTCCTCAAGCTGAATCTTATGCGTGCAAATACCTAGAGGTATCCCTATTATATCAGCAATGGTCCATCCAATAGCTCTTTTCTAACTTTTTAGCACCTTGATCACCTCTTGTACCTACTCTTCATTCAAATCTGCAGCCAATATCACAGGTAAAGTGTTATTAGTACCCAAGAATACATACCTGAGGTGATTGGGTAACTGTTTCAGCTCTAACACTGGTGGCTCCTCAATGGATGGTTTCGCTGGAGGACTTGGCCTGTTTTTTCAAGTCCAAGTCCAATTTCTTTGGCGCATATGAATGTGTTCCCATACCCTGCAAGGCATTCACGGTCTCTACATAATCAGACCAAAAATCCACATCAAAGTTCATCAGTACTGCTGTTAATGTTTCAACAACCATTCTCTCTTCTATAGGTACCCTCATGTCTTCATCAGTGACCATCTCTATTGCAGATATCACATTCATATTCGTGGCTGTTTCATTGACCTGCAAATGTTGAACCTTACCTCATCTGTGTTTAGTCTGAACTTCAACTCTCCTCTCTCAACATCCACTAAAGCTCTTCCTGTGGCCAAAAAGAGTCTTCCCAAGATTATGGGAACCTCAAAATCTACTTCGCAGTCCAGAATCACAAAATCAGCTGGAAAGATGAAAGTGTCCACCTTTACCAGTACATCACACAGGATGCCCACTGGTCTCTTCACTAACCTATCAGCCATCATCAACCTCATTGATGTAGGTTTTGGTACTCCCAAGCCTAACTTTTTATAAATGGCTAAAGGCATCAGATTTGTGCTAGCTCCCAGATCACATAGAGCTTTTGCAAACTTGATTGACCCAATGGTGCATGGTATTGTGAATGCACCTGGATCCTCTTTTTTCTGCACCAGAGATCTGGTAGCAATGGCACTGCAATGATGGACATCGTTAGAGAAATCATGACTTACAGCTCTTTTCTTGGTGAACAAGTCTTTCATGAACTTGGCATATCCTGGCATCTGCTCTAGGGCTTTAACCAATGGAATGTTTACTGAAAGTTATTTTAGCATGGTGATGAATTTCGTAAACTTTCCATCTTCAGCTTTCTTTTTAAGCCTTTGAGGGAAAGGAGGAGGTGGCTTGGGAATCTACTGTAAGGGCAGGTGTTCCTGAACCTCTTTCTCTTTTCCTCTCGAGAGTTGTGCTTTAGGTTGAGATTGATGAGCCTCTCCCTGATCATCTACCTGTATATTCTCATCCTCCTCTCTGCTAGCTTGCTCCAAGACCTGTTCATACTTAGTACCTGCAGAAATAGGGTCAGAAAGAACTTTACATATCCTGGTGGCTATGGCCATGCAGTGTCCTTCCTTCTTGGGATTTTGAATGGTATCACTTGGTAGTGATCCGTTCTTTCTCGGATTCATTGAGGCTGAGAGTTGCCCCAACTGCTTCTCTATTTGTTTAATGGAGGTGGTGTGAGAGTCCACCAACTGACTCATGCTCGAGAAGTCACCTCTCATTTCTTTCACCCCTGCATCGGTTGACTCAACCTTTTGAAGTACCTTAGCCATCATGTCTTCCAGCTTGGACCCGATAGAACTACCAATTACCCGGTCTTTATTACCTGGAGGTACATATACATCATTGCCTATACCCCTCTCTGTTTTGCCAGTTTCCTTGATCTCTATTTGCTGGCCTTTTATACTGACCATCTCTAGCATAACTCCGACCTGCATTTCCAGAATTGTAACCTTGATTTCCAGAGTTATAATTCCGGAAACCTTCTTGATTTCCCAAATAGTTAGCTTCCTTATCAATGTCAAGCTCCTGATCTTCATACCTATGCTGTTGTCCCACAGCATTCACCTTTTCAAACTTGGCAACAATGTGCTTTGTGAGCAAGTCTATTTGAGTCCTCATATGTGCCATGTCTTGGTCCCTTTCTTCTTCTCTCTTCCTTTGATCAGCTGAAAGCTCAAATGTATACCCGAGCTCTCCTACCTCTACATCTCTAGTGTACCATGCTCTGTTGTTCTTTGAGACCTCATCTAATAGCTGCATGCTTTCTGCAAATGACTTCTTCATAAATGAGCCTCCACAAACTGCATCAACAACAGGTTTAGTAACATAATTCAGAGACCTATAAAAGGCCTGTTTAAGATGCCTTTCGGTAAGATCATGGTTGGGGCATTTCTTTAACTTTTGGCTGAACCTCCACCAAGTATCATGCATGGCTTCTCCTGGTAGTTGCTTGTGTGTACTAATCTCGTCCTTCATCTGCAGCTCTTTTGATTCTGGAAAGAATCGTTCCAGGAAAGCTTCCTTCAACTCATTCCAAGTTCTGATGGAGTCATCTGGCATCTCATTCAACCAGTTAGTCGCCTCTTCCGTAAGGGACAATGAAAACAGCCTCAATCTCATTGTTGTTTGATTTACCCCAGGAATCTCTTGTGACTTACAGATAGCCACAAAGTTCATCAAGTGCTGATTTGCATCATCACCAGCGGCACCCCTGAACATACCCTTAAGGTTCAACAATTGAATCATAGTGCTGGTGATTGTGAACTTAACACCTGGAGGTAGTGCAGGTAACACTATCGCTCCAGTGGCTCCAGCTTCATCCAAATTTGCATCATCTTCATCATACATCATATGCGCTGGATGCTGAGCTCTACCCCTTTGGGCTATTGGTTGGCGCTGGGGAGGGATCAATCCATCCACTCATCTATTCTCATCTATCACCCTAGGTTGGTTGTTACCGTCGTTCTGCTGAACACCTCTTGAAATGACTTCAGCTTCTAGTCCCAACCTTTGTTTTTGTGCCTCTAGTTCTTGTGCATTCACCATTTTTCGAAGAGTCTTTTCGAGTTCTGAGTCGTAAGGGATCAATGGAACTCCTTTACTCCTGGTACTTGGCATACACAGTAGCAATCACCTGAAAGAGACACAAACACAAAACAAAATGTAAAATTAGGAAATATAACTACAAATTGAATAAAAGCTAGTAAAACATTTCTGAATTGAAATTCCCCGACAGCGGCGCCAAAATTTGATACTTCCAAACTTACACTCCAAATAAGGAGTGTAAACGGTCGTTGTCAATTTACAGAACTCAACTAGAGTTGAGATCGATCCCACAGAGAATTTCTTTACAGATAAAGTTTCACTATCGCATTTACTCAATTGTCGTTACTATTTCCTAAACAATTAACAAGGAAAGTAAAATTGGGTTTAATTGAAAAGTATTCTATCAGCAAGTACTTCCAGTCAAAACTTAGTTACACGGTTCACAAAAGATATCGTTGTAAGGTGATTCAATCAATTTAAAGAAACCAGGTTTTGTGTTCACTATGACGGCGATTATAACACTCTTCCGTAAATTGAGTGTCATGTAAATCAATGTTTACAGACTCTTTGCGACTTAGATAAATCTAACGCTTCTCAGCCTAATTAGATAATATCCACTCTAATTCTCTCGAACTTAAAGTGTTATCGATATTGGACTTCGCTTAATTTAATCTGGTGTTAAAGATCCCTTCTCTCGAAATTCGACCTTAACTCCAATTCGTAAACTTAGTTTAGCTTTTTCCCAATTGGTGCTTTTCTATCGAACAAACACCAGATACAGGCCTGTCTAAAGCGTGCACTCAATAGACTAAAATGATAATGATATCTGTAAACTACAAGTTGTAAACAAAGATTGCCTTTTTACTTATTTTACAGAATCGCAACTAGATTATCATTATAGATCCCACACACCCAGTCATGACGTTCAGCCACTTATGTTTTTATGCAAAGAATCAATCATAGATAATGAAAACATATTAAGAATTACTTACAAAAATAATCAGTAAATCAACAACCACTTGATAGTCTCAAGATCAAAAGGAACTATGTCCCACCGAAGACAATAATCTGAATCTGAAATCTCCAACTCAAGTTTCTTTTCGTTCCTCCTTGTGTAACGTGCCAAATCCCATAAAATCCAAAAACGACCTAAAGTAATTCAAAATATAATGTTTAAAATGAGTCCTAATCAAGTTAGGATTGATTTGTCGGGCCCTGTCACGACCACTATCACGTTCCGTCAAGGGACCGTGAATCCCTCCGTAGTCTTGCCTTGGACTTTCCCCAGAGTGGGTCTTCACACTTGGTCACTGGAATGTACCACGAGAGACACCACGGTCCGTAGTGAGTGTCACGGCCCGTGAAGTCACTCGTGGTCTTCACTTGTTCAAACCTTCTTTTAACTCTTTCCTACTCTTATACTGGTTTAACTTCACGGTAGGTATAACGGTCCGTGGAAATAACAACGGCCCGTATACCCCTCCGTGATCTTTACTTGGTTGTTCTTGCTTTTCATCTTTTTAGGGCCAGTTCTACCTTACTTTCACGAACTCAATCACGGACCGTTATGAAGTTAATGGTTCGTTACATTGGTCGTGAACTTCACTTGTCGACATCAGTTATGCTTCTTTTTCTGTAAAACCCAGATTCTACCTACACAATTAACAAACCCATAAAACAATCCCGAAATATCACTTAGTTCCAGTATTAGTTCATAGTTATGAAGCGCCAAATGTGCTATGATTTCGCAGCACATCAGTAAACTTGTCAGGGTATACCACATATTCAACACAGGAAAATTAACATATTTTTCCTAAATTACTCTGCCTTTTTAAATGTAGGTACACTAAGATATTTGTTTATTATGTGAAATAAAAAGTGAAATAATATGCAGAGGAAGAAAGAAAAGAATCCACTTCCTTTCCTGACTATGTTATGCCCAAAAATAAAAGTGCAACTCATCAAAGCACGATAACACGAATTACCCGTGACCTCTACGCTACATATGTGAGCCTTATGTGCATGATTTGTTAGTCTTTTCAAAAGAAAGAATCGACAACATCTAAATCTTCAAAAGGTTAAGGGAACACCAACTGAAGATGAAGCTGAAAAAATGTGCATTCGCGATCAAGCAGAGACCATAAATCATTAGGGCAATAGCATTGCTATTTTGACCTGATCCATATTACTTAAGCCTACTTTTTCTTCTAGATAAGTAACGAGCAGCCGAAAATGCTTGTCCCAATTGTATTTTTAAAAGACCCAATGTGCAAGTGTTGTAGAAGTTTCTCCTTCTCAATAAGTACAACGGATGTGGGAAAATTAATGTCATTCAAATTCCTACTGGATATGAATTGATGTATTTTATCTGTTTGCAGATGAAAAACATGTATTGTTATGCTAATATCAGTGTTATCAAAAGTGAAAAGTGCAAAAAAGCTCTTGGATCCATTGTGGCTTAAGTGCAAAGCAAATAAAGCGTGCCCTTTACTGAAAAAACACAAATGGAGAAAAAAATACCAATATATATGTATGGTCTAAGACTAATAATTATAAGCATGAATAACAAATATATGGACATATAGGGTGTGTTTGGTATGAAGGAAAATGTTTTCCTGGAAAACAAGTTGATTTTTGACTTATTTTTTCATGTTTGGTTGGTGAGTAGAAAATATTTTCCGAAAAAAAATTTTAGTGTTTGATTTATGAATGAACTTTTATTTTTTGAGAAATATCTTTTACTTTTACTATAGTAAAAAATAATTTTTGAAATTGAAAATATTTTTTAAAAACAAACTTAAATTTTTTTTGAGGCGTGGGTGAGGGGGGGGGGTCGAGGGTAGGGGTGAAAAATGAAATTTTGAAATTGAAAATATTTTTTTAAAAACAAACTTTTAATTATATTTTTTGGGAGGGAGGGGGGGAGTGTGGGGCTGATGGTTGGGGGTGGTCGAGGGTGGGGTGGGTGAAAATAAAATTTTGAAATTGGAAATATTTTTTAAAAATAAACTTTAATTTATTTTTTTTAGGGGTGGGGATGGGGGTGGTAGGGGGCTGGAGGGAGGGGGGTCGGTGTGAGGGTGGGATAAAAAAATTGAAGTTAAAAAATATTTTTTTAAAATAAGCTTTAAATTTACTTTTTCAACAAAAAAAAATTGATTTTTTCAACAAAAAAGTTGTAATTTGATATTGGTGGAAATTTTGGAAAATGTTTTCCTTGATTTTTGAAGTGAAGTCATTTTCCTTGAATTTGAAGAAAATGAGTTGATTTGGAAAACATTTTCCAAAACATTTAACCCAACCAAACATGAGAAAATTGGAAAACATTTTTCGGAAATTGTTTTCCTTCATACCAAACACACCCATAAATTGAAAAAAAAAATCTGATAAAGTGAAATATCAATTGTTTAGTGTCGCCTCATTAGCAAGGAGAAGTATGTCTTAGAGCCTTGATAATGACACTAAAATGAAGCACTCAACACGTGTAGAGCCTCGTTGCAGGACAACACTAGCTAATGTTATAGTAATAAGTATGACATGGGCGGAGCAGCTTTACCTGCATTGCAATTGTACTAAAATGCACATAATCGGCTACTAGATTTACGGGACATAGATGGCGTCCGTAGACTGTAAATACCTATTTTTCGCACTATTCTACTCCTTAACTTCTCATTATATGATTAGTATGGTTTGATCTATGGTGTAAGCTTTCGGGTTGTATAAAAGTGGTTGTTAGTCGTGTTGGCCTCGTTGTTTTGTTGCTTAATTAAGGGCAGTGGCATGTTGGCCTTTTTCATCACCATATATCATATCATATTTATATATTACTAAAAGTGGGAAGCTCCCAATGTAAAGTTGAATTACCACTTTATCCTTATACTAAATTATAATGTTATAAAAATATTTAATTAATTAAATATTATAATATCATACTATTATTAAATTTATATTACTTTATGTCAGCATACTATTTAATATGAAGAGCTTTTCACTTTCTGCAACCTCATTTTATAAGACAGAAAGGAAATGTGAAAAATATTAATAATCATGGTTCAATACTTCAATTGTGCTTAAATGTAGGATATGCGGTAATATTCATTTTTTCTCAATGATCTGCATATAACAAATATTAGAAGAGGTATATATATATGATTTATGGACACATATTGAATGGTAAATAATGACTATACAAAGCTGTCATTTGGAAGTTGGAAAGAACATTTTATCAAAGTTTAAGGCTTTTCCTCTCCAACACTAAAACTTTTGATTTTCTGTAGTTAACAATCACCTAACTTAATTGATAATGAATGATCTTATCTAATCCATTAAATTATGCTCAATGATCAACTTACATAAATGAATTCATAAATCAAGAATATGTATAACTCTCTCCATTAGGAGAAGCAGTGAGGAAATATACAAATTTAACAAGTAAGTTCCTTTTTCAGCTTTGTTATTTTCTGTGAAAGTGTTCATAAAAATATATTATTCTTATTTATATAATATTATATGAGTTTTAAGTTTTATAAATATCAATGTTTCTTATATTCATGTTTATGAGTTAAAATCAAACTGATGTACTGACATAGAAGTGTTAGAGATTGACTTTTGGTCTTCTTATACGTCATGCATTTACCATTAGCTTTGAATCTTTGCTTAGTTTGAAGTTGTTTGAAACTTTAATTTTTAATACCTTAAATTTGCTGAAGTTGGTAAAAAAAAGTGGAGAAGTGAAAAGAATAGGTGTTCACATATAATATTTTGGTGATTTATGTTTATTGATGTTTTCCTAATTATATAATTATATATAAGTGGATGAATGAAGCTACTCTAACCGTTGAAATCGGCAATCAAAACAACAAAGTGGAATACACATCAAGAACATTACTTATGAAAGAGTGTCATGCATTTTCTGAATACATTAAATTTTGCTCAAAATATAATTCATTATATATTTTACCTACCTAGATAAATTTAGTTGTTGAATTTTGTAGTTTCAAATAATATTTAATCATCTATTGTTCAATGAAGAAGTCATTCGAATATAAGTTGACTATTCATCTATTTCAACTTGCACTTTTTCACTTTATTCTATTATTCGTATCATACTAAAAGTGAAAGAATTTTAGGTAAAAGTTAGATTAAGATTTATTCCCTAAATTAAATTTAAATGTTATAAACTATTTAATAAATTAAATTTAAATGTTATAAACTATTTAATAAATTAAATATTAAATAGAAAATCATAATATTAGTACACGAATCAACCACCATAAAGTAGGGCTGTTCAAAATCGAACCCAAACTGATGATCTGAATCGATAATTTGGCTATTGGGTCAATGGTTCTGGTTAATGGTTAAACGGTTCAGGTCTCGATTTACTATAAACTTTTTATTAGCTTAACGGTTTGGGTCTCGGTTTGACCATCTAGTCGGGTGCCCCGTTAACCCGATAAGAAGTTGAATTAATTACATTTATATCACTTAAGGCCTTAGGCACTTTTAGCCTTTAGGGTTTACACTTCAGTCTTCAGACTCTTTACAGTGACTTTATAGTTGACTTTCAAATTTTACAATAATATTTCAAAGTTGCGACATCACTCATTGATTCACTGTCATTGCTCCCACGCCAACGTATATTGAATATCATTCTCTAAGTGTCTAAATTGAGTTCAAATGGTTGGTTCCCTTACTTTAAGTTTTTGTTTTTATCTTCTCATTACAATGACTGAATTAGTGAGATATGCCTGCAATATTGCAATACTACAATCTAAGATGAAAAGGTTTTTATTAGTAATGGTATCATGATCATTAATGGTTTTCGTTAATAGTGCTGTAATGGTTTCTCTTTATAGTTCATATTCAAATTGGCTTGGTTGTTATGAGGAATCCTTTTGAGTTTGCCAGTTTGGGCAATATTGACATCTTTGTCCAGGTTAATATGAAATTTTATTAAGTGTTTTATATAGTAATGAACTAACAGAAAAAAATTTATCAGTGACTATTGGCTATTGCATACCGTTACTTAGTGATTAGCCCATTAGTAATTCTCAATGAAAATTGTGTGAACTGTTAACGGTTAACTCGATAATCAAACCGATAACGATCACTAACTGATAAACTGATATCTTAATGGTTCCATAACGGCTTAGCATGATTAGAAACCAATAATCGATAAGTAACACCGATAAATTTTAAAACTGAACTGAATCGAACCAAACAAACTTATTTGTAATCATTTAAAATTTATTAAATATAAATTTATTAAATGATTCAGATTATATTAAATTCATGAAGATATTAGTCCAAATAAATATTATGGATTAATATAATTGAGTTAATTATTTAAATCCAATAAATATGTATTTAATTAAAGCGCGCTCCATAAAGACTATATGCCATGCCACTTAAATTTGATTGGCCAAAGGGAATCATGTTCCAATCACGACTCCTCTATTTTAAAACTATAAATAGGGGTCCTCATAATTCAGAAAAGGGACCAAGAATTCTAACAAGAAGCTAGAGAAAGCTCGTGATCAAAAGCCGCAAATTTCTCTACAAGCTACAAGTTCAAGAATTCAAGCATTCAAATTCAAGAAAGATCAAGACCACCGGATTCATGATCAAGCTCGAAGCCCTTGAATTCAACTAGAAGTCAAGATCAAGATAAAGTTCAAGTTCAAATTCATCTAAGATTCAAGAACAAGCTCCAAATCCCTTGAATCCAAGTTCAAGTTCAAGAACGATCAAAATCAAGACCACCATATTCAAGATCAAACTCAAAGCCCTTGAATTCAACTAGAAGTCAAGATAAAGATAAAGTTCAAGTTCTAGTTCATCGAAAATTCAAGAACAAGCTGCAAAGCCCTTGAATCCAAGATCAAGTTCAAGTTCATATCAAGTTCATCAAGTTCATCAAATCCACAAATCAAGATCAAGACTACAAGATTCAAGATCAAGCTCGAAGCCCTTGAATTCAAGTATAAAGTCAAGATTAGGATCAAGTTCAAGTTACAATTCATCAAATATTCAAGAACAACTCCAAAGGCCCTTGAACCCAAGACTAAAGTCCAAGAACAAATTCAAATTCAAGATCAAACTCAAAAGCCCTTGAATTATATCCAAAAACGCAAATTCAGAGGAATCATAGAGATTGCAACACTCACACTTTCAATTAATAAATACAATTGTTGCGATAATTTCCGTTCTTGATTATTATTGTCTTGACGCGAATTTTATTGTCTACAAATTCTGGCACGCCCAATGGGATAATCTCTACCTCTCATCTCAACTTTCAAGTATCAAAGAATATCAAAATGATTTCGAAGAACAACTAGCAAGCTTGACAAAAGCGATTGAAGTCTTTACAAAGTGTGCACACGAACAAGATGCTAAACTTCCAAAGCTAACAAATAAGATGGATAACATGATTGAGAGAAAATCGAGTCAAGCACCTCTGAAGCTTCCTGAAATTCAAAACAAATGAGAGTCTTGCATAAAGCAAACAAAGATCAACGAGATTAATCTCTCTGCCGAAGGCTTGATTCTCATTGATCAATTGAAGGACTTTATCATAGAGGTTCTCGAAGATAAATCTGAGTCTTCATAAAAAAATTCTCCCACATATTCGAAGTCATATACGCAAATGATTGATAACTTGAAAATGCCTAAGGGTTATCAACCTCCTAAGCTTCAACAATTTGATGGCATAGGAAATCCCAAACAACATATAGCACACTTTATCGAGACTTGAAATAATGTTGGGACGTATGGTGATTATCTCGTTAAAGAGTTTGTTTGATCTCTCAAAGAAAATGCCTTTGATTGGTACACAGATCTCGAACCTATTTCTATAGATTGTTAGAAGAAGTTAGAGCAAGAGTTTCTTAATAGTTTCTATAGCACAAGACATGGCATTAGTATGATTGAACTTACAAAGGCTCGTCAAGGTGAAGATGAGCTAGTTGTTGACTTTATCAATCGATGGAGATGTTTGAGCCTCAACTGCAAAGATCATCTTAGTGAAACTTCTAGCATTTAAATGTGCATCCAAGGCATGAATTGGGGTCTTCAATACATCTTGCAAAGAATAAAGCCCAACACATTTGAAGAGTTGGCAACTCGCGCACGTGACATGGAATTAAGCATGAATTTCAGAGAAGATCAATGATCTCCTATTTGTGGACCTCACGAAGAGGAAGATATAGAAGAACTCCAAAGTGGGAGCAAGTCCGCATCCGAATATGACTTTGAAGAGTCAGTGTATATCTAGGTGCTCCTTAACATATGAGCTTAAACTACAAGTTACAACGCTCCTCATCGCATGAGTCCAAACTGCAAGTTATAATGCTCCTAGATGCACGAGCCTAAACTGTATATCACAAAGCTCTTCAAATTAGAGTTAAATTTTCAAGTTACAACGCTCTTCATCGCATGAGCCTAAACTCCAAGCTATAATGCTCCTAGACGTAAGAGCCTAAACTGTATATCACAAAGTTCTTCAAATTTGAGCTAAATCTCTAAGTTTGAAAGCTCTTCATTTGAGCTAAATCTCTAAGTTACAAAGGTCTTCAAATAAGAGTAAAATCTTCAAGATGAAATGCTCTTTGAAATACGAGCTTAAACTGTATGTCATAAAACTCTTCGAATTTGAGTTAAACCTTTAAGCTGAAATGCTCCTTGAAACATGAGTTTAAACTATATGTCACAAAGCTCTTCAAATTTGAGTTAAATCTTCAAATTGAAATGCTCCATGAAATACGAGCTTAAACTGTGTGTCACAAATCTCTTCAAGTTTGAGTTAAGTCTTCAAGATAAAATACTCCTTGAAACATGAGTTTAAACTGTATGTCACAAAGCTATTCAAATTTGAGTTAAATCTTCAAGTTGAAATGCTCCTTGTAGCACGAGCTTAAACTGTATGTCACAAAGCTTTTCAAATTTGAACTAAATCTCCAAGTTAAAATGCTCCTTAAGGTACGAGCCTAAACTACATGTCACTCCTGGCCTGCAAGAGTATAAATTGTGTACGAAGATGATTGGCATGCTCTTCTTCACTTTTTGAATAAACCAAAAATATCATCAATAAAGACTATCACAAAGGAATCAAGAAATGGCTTGAACATCCCATTCATCAAACACATGAAAGCTGCATGCGTACTGGACAAACCAAAAACTCATAGTGCCCATAACAAGTTCTAAACGCCATCTTGGGCACTTCCTCAAGCCTAATTTTCAATTGATGGTAACTGAATCTTAGATCAATCTTTGAGAAAATCGTTGCACCTTGCAATTGGTCAAAAAGATCATTTATTCTAGGCAAGGGGTACCTATTTCGAACAGTGACTCTATTTAATTGCCGGTAAAATATACACATTCTCATACTACCATCCTTCTTCTTAACAAACAAAACTGGAGCACCACATAGGGAAGTACTAGGGCGAATAAATCCCTTATCAATGAGCTCTTGGATTTGAGCCTTAAGCTCTCTTAATTCTGCCGGAGCCATGCGATATGGAGGGATAGAAATGGGACGAGTACCAAGCTCTAAATCAATGCAAAAATCTATATCTCTATCCGGTGGCATACTAGGCAAGTCATTAGGAAACACTTCACTAAATTCAGACACCACAAGAATAGACCCAATAGATGGAGCCTCAATCTCAACATCCCTAACATGAGCCAAATAATCCAAACAACCCTGATCTACTAATATACTAACCCGAATAGAGGATATAATCTTAGCTTGCTTAGGCTTGTACACCTCTTCCCACTCTAATTTTTTCCTTGCCGGAATTTCTAGAGTTACAGACTTAGTATTACAATTAAGCACATCATAATAGGGGGACAACCAAGTCATGCCTAAGATTATGTGAAAGTCAATCATATCCAAAATCACCAAATTAGCCCAAGTCTAAAAACCCATAAATACAATAGAACAAACACGATAGACATGGGTAACTATGACTGACTCTCCAACTGGGAAGAAACACAAATAGGAGGGTCAAGAATATCATAAATCATCTCAAAATCAAAGGCAAATCTCACAGATACATACGAATAAGTAGAACCCAGATCAAACAACACATTAGCCATTTAGTCACAGATAAGAATAGTACCCGTGATCACCACGTCCTATGCCTCTGCCTCATTCTTGCCTGAAAAAGCATAACATTGAGCCATATCATCTTGTCGAGCTACTTTCCTACCTGGTTGTGCGTTACCCCTACCTACATTACCATTACCATTTCCTATACCTCCATGGGCTCGTTGATTACCTTCTCGCTCACCTTGTGGATGTCCTCTACCATTATTACCGTTCCCTGCGGGTACCAATGCTCTAGACTGTTGCTGCTGTGTGGAATCTAACACACGTGGGTGGGGACAATCTCTCCTCATATGCCCAGGTTCTCTACAATTGTAGCAAGTACGATCAAAAGATGGGTTGCTGCCTATCGAAGGCGTGACAATCTGACTATCCTGAAAATTATGAGATGGAGTTCCCGAGTAGTTACCTGTAGAGGCGGGCATAGCGGATTGAATTGGCTTGGCTGCAAGTGTTGGCCTTCCAGATCCCTTAGAGTAAGAGCCTTGAAAGTTACCTGAATTCCTTTTCCTTTTATCCCAAGCCTTAGCTTGACCATCTCGCCTCACCCTTTCCAGTTTCTTAACATAGTCTGTTACCTCATTAAAACTCATTCCTGCAGAAGTCATATGAACAACGAATACTTGCAACTCAAAATTCAAACCTCTAATAAACAACTGGATTCTCTCCTCATCATTAGTAAATAACTGCGTAGTATATCTGGATAAAGCATGAAACTTGGCCTCATAAGCAGCCACAGACGGTATAATGCCATAAATTCATCTTTCTTGTGATCCCTCAAAGTTCTGGGCACATACTTTTCTAGAAAAAGAGCATGAAATTGGGTCCAAGTAAGTGGAGGTAAAGTAGAAGATTTGCACTCCATATAAGCTCTCCACCACTGCTTGGCCTCTGAAGTTGGAAAGACACGAACTCAACCCCATGTTGGTGAACAATACCCAATTTATGCAGCCTCTCATAACAGTCTAAGATAAACTCATAAGCCTCTTCAATATCAGAACCAAGAAATACCGGAGGCTTAAGCTTCAAAAACTTAGTCAACATATCAAACTCGTTCCCAGTCATACCAGAACCCAACAAAGGACGGAAGAAAGCATCAGTACCTACATTTCCACCCGTCTTGGGGTCAGTGCTAGCAACATGAGGATTAGTAGGAGTTTGAGTTACTTGAGCAGATGGAATAACTCCAGGACCATCCAACCCTTTCAAGAACGCCATAATCTGATGACCTAACACCGGATCGATGGGGGAACAACCGCAGTCTCCGCTGGCACCTCTTCTTCTTGTCCATTTTCCACAATATCTTCAACCTCAATTGCCTCTTATATCTCATCATTATTGCGTAGAAGGGTTCTCATTCATAGGAACATTATCAATCGACACCTCATTCACAGCAGGCACTACTCTCCCATAGCCTCTACCTAGCTTTTCCTCTACCTCTACCTCTGTTTCGACCACGACCTCTCGCTGTAGATTCCTCAACTGGAGCATTGACAGGAGCTACGGGACTAACATTGTTATACCAAGTATTAACCATCTGCAACAGAAGAGTGAAGGAGGTTAGATACCAATTTGAATTGACAGATACCAATTAGAATCAAGTCATAGCACGAAATGAGACAAGAGAAAAATAGAGATTTCCTAAAGTCCTATAGCCTCTCGAAGAAAAGTAAAGGTGTCCCCGTACCGTTCCGCGAGACTCTATTAGAGTCATTTCGGTACATTGAGATCAACGAACCTAGGCTCTGATACAACTTTGTCACGACCCAGACCGTCGTGATTGGCACCCACACTAATCCTCCGGTGGGAGAACCATTACTACAACTCAAACAAGCAACTAAACCAAAAACTAAGGCAATTAAGTTACGGAAGCAAGTTAATTAACTAAACAAATGCGGAATAAACAACATAGAACCTGAAAGTCAATGTACCAAAACATCTAAACAAATGATCCAAGTCTAAACAAGAAGGGTTACATCCCCAAACTAATGAACTAATGAACTAATCAACTAGCTAGAACAAATATCTAAGTTCTGAAATAATAGACATAGACGAAAGAGAATCCCATGGCAACCCGGAAGAATTGGCTCACCCTTGAATTCAAAGCGACGATAACTGATCTTCTAAGCGAGGTCTGTCAATAGTTGCATGAAGCTTCCCTGAACTCAACAAAAATAAGAGCAAGTGCAGAATCAGTACACAACCACAGTGTACCGGTAGGATCACATGGCTATCCCACTAGTGCAACATAAGCAAGTGAAACAACATTATAATCACATGCATATATATCAACATATACAACATCATCAACATGAGGAATCAACAACGCATTTCACATTTATCATCACATCATTGGTCCTCTCATGGAACCCAAACCCAAAGAGTAAGCATGCCAGAACGTGGCAATCCGATCTCATTCACACACCACAATCACAAACACAAGTACATCATCAAGATCATACATTTAAGTGATGATTTCATGGCAATGATATTCATCTATCTCATTTACAACAAGTGTGATCAACATTGCAACATTCATACATACACAAGTATCATAATGAAGCAAGAACAAGCATACATCACACAAACATAGAATCACAACCATTATCTACCTCGAAACAAGCTTGAAACCCTAAGAAACTTCATCCTTCCTTTTTCGGATTCGTTCCGCTTGTTCTTGGTCTACAAATAATCAATATAATACGGGAATCAATAAACAATCACTAATTACCCGAATTACTAACAATTCTATGAACCCTAGATCATACCCATAATCCCAATTATCCAAATTAGGGTTGGCTCCACCATAGAATCTATAACAAAACCCTCGCCCATCAATATTCACTCATTTTATTATATTCTACGGAACAAAAAATGGATTCGGGAGTGAAAAACTTACCTTTGGCCTAAAATTTTTTGAAAAATGAGTAGGAATCGCCTGGGGTTCATTCTTTAGCTCTAAAAGTCGAAAACTGCATAATGAGGTCATTTAGGAGTTTATTAATGAATTTAATTGGCCCACCACAGCGGCCACTACCCCGCCATAACGGTGATGCCAGAGAGGCAATAACTCCCTCCAAAGCGACATTCTTGTAGCAGTGAGATATTCGTCTTTCACCTACGATTTTAAGTCTCGTCGTACCCGCCACAGCGACCCTAATCCCATTGTAGCGGCTCCGCCAAAGCGGCCAAGCCCAGCGCCAAAGCGGCCAAAACGAAACAGAGAGCTATTTAAAGAATTCCAAAATTCCCCTTTCACAACACACTTCTAAGACACTCAGAAAATACCATTTGTGCTAAGATCGATTCAGGGAGTTCTACTAGCTCAAATTCAGTTCCGTAAAGTTGTATGGATTCCTTAACAAGTTAGCTATCTACTCATGCAATCAAAACCATAATTATTCCACTCGATTGTTACCAGATTTTTTGACACCTTGGTGACTCTGATTTCCTCCAAATCTGGACTAGGTTGGGAAAATTCAAATACTACGAAAAAGTTTTTTAGGGCCCAAATTTTCCACCATTGGCATTTCGATAACGACGAAACCCTGTCATTACACTTTTGCACAACGCCAGCTAACTGACCTTTTTAGGACCTTTTGTAGGGCCCAAAAGTTTGGGAGTTTGTGATTTTCTTACTTTTTACAGATCGTAGAAAGGACCCTGAATTTGTTGATCAACTCCAGATGATTTTCAGGGTCATGCATGCCACAACGACTAATTTAATTGAGTTAGCAATATTGTGATTGCATGAAATTACAATGTTGTGGTACGAAAGTTGGGAGATATATAAGGGGAGATGCACCCTCTTGGGATAGCTTTACAAAGGTTTTCTAGATCATTATTTTCCCCAAGAGATTCATGATGATTGGGTTGATCAATTTCTATATCTCTGATAGGGCATATTAAGTGTCCGATAGTATGGATTGTGATTTGATTCTTTAGCTAGATATTGTAACAACTCGATTCATCGTTAATAAAGGTTACCTCGTGTTGTAACTCCCCGTATCCGAAAATAGAGATTTCAGATTTCTGGTGTTACAGGTGACACTCATGGACACCAACCACAGACCGTAGATGGACTCACGGTCCGTCCTGCAGGTCTATGGTTCGCGACATAAAACTTCCCCAGAACTCAGCCAGAAATTCGGCTAAGTTTGACCCACAGCCGGACTTACGGTCCGTAGGTCAGGTCACAGACCGTAGTTCGTGTCCGTGGATCGATGCCCCAAAAATCCCAGCTTCAGTCCCGATTGACGGTTGACCAGCATGGACCGTCAATCGATCCACGGTCAGTAGGTCTGACCGTAGATGAGGATCAACAGCTAGTTAGCTAAAAATTGTTGATGGATCAACTTCAGATGGTCATAACTTTTATCACAACAAGAATTGGGTGTCCCATGACCTATGATATGATAGATAATTGAATTATTTTTCCAACGCCACCGAGTTTTCTAAATTCCGACCTCCAAGTAAAACATTATGCTCGTTTTAGTGAAGGCCTGTCGAGCAGGCTTGACTTACGGACACAATCTACGGACCGTAGATTGACCGACGGCCCGTAGGTCCAATCCGTAGGTCACTCCGATAGCAGTTAATTTAGGGGTCTTTTGGTCTTTTCCTATTTCGTTTAACCCCTAAAATACGTCGTTTAGACCCTAAATCATGATGTTTTAATCAGTTTAAGCCTAGAAACATAACTAGAACTTACCTAAGTCAAATCATTAACCAAACTTAGAAAAATTAGAACGCTAAAAGGAGAAGAGAAGTCAAGAACCCTAGTTCAAGAACGCAGCAAGGTTCCATCAGTTCCAGCCCCGAAATCGAAAGATTTCTCCGTGGAATTCGTCACCAGGTATGTGGGATTTCACTAGTGGGTTCCTTTCGCCCATTAGGTCCCTAGAATTTAGTCAGATTCTTGATTCCATGATTATGAACAGACCTAGGGTTTCTAGAATTTCAACAGATCATCATGAATTAGTTATTTAAATGTTCCAAATCAGATTATCATGTTATTTCTCAGTTTATTGCATGAATTCCAGAACCCTAGCTATGTATTTATTTAGTTCTTGAATTACACATGCTAGATCAGATATTTCAGTATTCAGTTATACATGCCTTAGTTTATGAATGCATCATTATCAGTTTAATTGTTGCATTCTCAATTTGCATGTTCAGTTCAAGCTATCCAGTATTTATAGAAATTCAGTCATAACCAGTTAACTATTTAATTCATTGGGAGTACCATAATATCGAGTTGGACTAGGGTTCAGCGTACGCATATAGTCCCAGAACTACGAGCCACGTAGGTATAAGTCCCCTCTGTGGGCTACATCAGTTTAGTGATCACGTCAGTATGCCTCTATACCTCTGGCAGGGTATATTGGGTCCTCTCGATGGGGGGTATACATCGGACTCCACATTTAGCTCATGTGGTTTTATGTCGGTTATTAGTAGCTCCCACAGTTCAGTCATACTCTATTGCATTGACCATATTTCAGTACAATCAGTATTCAGTCTGAGCATGTTATAAATTTGGTCATTGCATCAGTTAGCTCAGTATTCAGTATTTTCAGTAACTATATCATGTCCAGATTATTTCATTGCTTTATTGCTTTGTTCAGTTATATGTTATTTCATCTTTACTCTATCATGCATGCTCAGTACCTTTCAAGTACTGACGGACACGTGCGCTACATCTTCTCGTGATATAGGTTCAGGTTTTCAGCATCTAGATCACGCTTAGATCGGTTTCCGATCTCCAGTTCAGCAGCATCAGTGGTGAGTCCTCATTCTTCGAGGACTAGTGACATGTTTATCTTTATCGCTTTTAGTCTTTAGTTTCAGTTTTACTAGACCTAGTTGGGGCGTGTCCCAACATTTCTAGTCTGTTTAGAGGCTTATTTCAGACATAGTTAGATTCAGCTTAGTATTTTGAGTTTGATATTTCTCTTGTATTAAACTCTCAGATTTGATATATTCAGTTATAGTATATGGGTATTCCCCATCTTTTCAGATTTATTTATGAATTAGCTTCCGCATCAGTTTATTATCTTTAGTATGCTTATGATCACGCCAGCAGGGTTAGCTGGGGATCACTTGTGGTCCTAGGTCCCGTGTCCGCGTCTCGGGGGTAGCTTGGGGATTGACAAACTTGGTATCATAGCACTAGGTTTAAGTGTCCTAGGGTGTCTGAAAAGCCGCACTAGGTAGAGTCATTTTCATGGGTGTGTAGTGAGCACCACATCTAATGAGAGGGAGGCTACAAAGTGTTTTAGGAAATCTTCATTTTCTTGTTACTCTTATTGTGCGTAAGGTATGATCTAAATTCCATTCTAACTCGACGTTCTACATTTCAGTGATCATGCCTCCTCGTAGAGCTTATGCTAGGAATGCGAATGCCAGGAACGCAAACGCAGCTCCTCTAGTTCCAGATCAAGAAGTGTCAAATGCTGAATTCAGGAATGCCATTCAAATGTTGGCTCAGAGTGTCGCTAACCAGAACAATCAGCGGGTTCAAGCTCCTGTGAATGCAAATGGTGGATCAGCAGCATCAAGGGTCTGTGACTTTGTTATGATGAATCCGCCTGAGTTCTTAGGATCACAGACTAGTGAATATCCCCAAAATTTCTTGGATGAGATCAAGAAGATCTTTGAGGTGATGCAGGTCACTAGGAATGATCGAGTTGAGCTAGCATCTTACCAACTGAATTATGTGGCTTATCTCCGGTACACTCAGTGGAAAGAGAACATGGGTACAGATGTCGCTCATATTACTTGGGATTGTTTCAGGGAAACCTTTCTGGACAGGTTTTTCCTCATGAAGTTGAGAAAAGCAAGGGCCCCGGAATTTATGAACTTAAGGCAGTGTAACATGACTGTCCAAGAGTATGGGCTCAAGTTCAACCAACTCTCCAGCTATGCTCCTCACATGGTTGTTGATTCCAGGGCTCAGATGAATAAGTTTTTGTATGGAGTGTCAGACTTAGTGAAAACAGAGTGCAAAAATAATATGTTGTTGGGAGACATGAACATCTCTAGGCTCATGACTCATGCTCAGCAGGTTGAGCGTGATAAGCTTAGGGAACAAGCTAAGGAGACTAAGAAAGCAAGAACAGGTAACTACGAGTATTCCCAACAGAAAATAGGTGGTGGAAATCGCTCACAGTTTCAGTAGAATTCTTCAACTCCAGTACCTTCATCAGCTAGTATTCCATCCCCCAAGTTCCATAATGATCAGAAAGGTAGGGCGTCAGTCTCTAAGTCTCAAGGTAGTTTTTCAGGCACCAAAACCTACCCAACTTGCCCGAAGTGTAGTAAGAACCATCCGGGTTAGTGCCTTGCAGGTAAGGAAGGATGTTTTGGGTGTGGTCAGTCTGGTCATAGATTGAAGGATTGTCCTTCTAGACATGGTCAAAGAGGAAATAATGGTAGAGCTCAGTCTACAACTTCAACAGCACCAGCAGGTCGCCCGACTCAACAAGGTAACTCATCTAGTACAGGTGGCGGACAACGCCAAAATAGGCTCTATGCTCTTAAGGCTGGTCAAGATTAGGAAGATTTTCCTGATGTAGTCACTGGTACGTTACGAGTCTTTGATCTTGATGTTTATGCATTGTTAGATCTAGAGGCTACTTTGTCTTTTGTAACTCCTTATATAGCAGTCCAATTCAGTGTTAGCCCAGAAAATCTTTCAGAACCCTTCTCAGTCTCTACCCCAGTCGGTGACCCAGTTATGGATAGACGGGTATACAGAAATTGCCCTGTCACAGTCTCTCAGAAAGTCACCTCAGCAGATCTTGTAGAGTTAGAAATGGTAGACTTCGATGTCATTCTAGAAATGGATTGGTTACATTCATGTTATTCCTCAGTTGATTGTAGAACCAGGATTGTTCATTTTCAGTTTTCAGATGAACCAATCTTAGAATGGAAGGGTAGTAGCTTAGCGCCTATAGGTCAATTCATTTCTTACCTTAAGGCCAGAAAGATGATCTCTAAGGGTTATCTCTATCATCTAGTTCGGGTTAAGGATTCTAGTTCCGAATCCCCAACTCTTGAGTCAGTTCCTGTAGTCAGTGAGTTTCCAGAAGTGTTCCCAGAAGATCTTCCTGGAATTCCTCCCGAAAGGGAAATAGACTTTGGGATTGATCTCCTTCCAAATACCCAGCCTATCTTTATCCCTCCTTACATAATGGCTCCAGTTGAGCTTAAGGAATTGAAAGAGCAGTTGAAAGACCTTTTAGATAAGGGCTTCATCAGACCTAGTATTTCGCCATGGGGTGCACCAGTGTTGTTCGTAAAGAAAAAAGATGGTTCTCTCAGAATGTGCATTGACTATAGGCAATAGAACAAGGTCACAATCAAGAATAAGTATCCTATCCCCAGGATTGATGACTTGTTCGACCAACTTCAGGGTGCTAGGCATTTCTCAAAGATAGACCTCAGATCGGGTTATTATCAGCTTAAAGTTTGGGATAGTGACATTTCGAAGACAGCCTTCAGAACTCGGTATGGTCATTGTGAATTCATAGTAATGTCATTTGGACTAACCAATGCTCCTGCAGCTTTCATGGATTTGATGAACAGAGCGTTCAAGCAGTTCTTGGACTTGTTCGTTATCGTCTTTATTGATGATATTCTCATTTACTCTAGGAATGAGGAAGAACATGCAAGTCATTTGAGAGTTGTTCTGCAAACTCTTAAATATCGCCAGTTATTTGCAAAATTTAACAAGTGTGAGTTTTGGTTACAATCAGTTGCCTTCCTTGGGCATATTGTGTCTAGTGAAGGAATTTGAGTAGATTCCCAGAAGATAGAAGCAGTGAAACAATGGCCCAGACCTACCTCTGCTACAGATATCAGAAGTTTCTTGGGTCTAGCAGGTTATTACAGAAGGTTCGTGGAAGAATTTTCATCCATAGTCTCACCATTGACTAGGTTGACTTAGAAAAAGGTTAAGTTCCAGTGGTCAGATGATTGTGAGAAAAGCTTCGCAGAACTGAAAACTAGGTTGACTACAGCTCATGTCTTGACTATACCAGAGGGTTCAGACGATTATGTGATCTATTGTGATGCATCCAGGTTCGGTCTAGGTTGTGTGTTGATGCAACGAGGTAAGGTTATAGCTTATGCTTCCAGACAGCGTAAGGTGCATAAGAAGAACTACCCAACTCATGACCTCGAGCTAGCAGCAGTATTGTTTGCACTTAAGATTTGGAGACATTACTTGTATGGTGTTCATGTAGATGTGTTCACAGACCATAAGTGCCTCCAGTATGTATTCACCCAGAAAGAGTTGAATCTTCGCCAGAGAAGATGGCTTGAGTTCCTCAAAGATTATGATATGAGCGTGCATTACCATCCGGGTAAGGCGAATGTAGTAGCAGATGCTCTTAGCAGACTATCCATGGGTAATGTAGCACATGTTGAGGAAGAAAGAAGAGAACTAGCAAAGGATGTTCACAGACTTGCTCGCCTAGGAGTTCGTCTTATGAGCATATCAGATGATGGTGTAACAGTTCAGAATGGGGCAGAATCTTCTTTGGTAGTAGAGTTAAGGAAAAGCAAGATAGTGATCTAATTTTTCTTGAACTTAAGGGTGCAGTCCACAATCAGAGAGTGGAGGTTTTCTCCCAAGGGGGAGATGGTGTACTTCGCTATCAGGGTAGATTGTGTGTTCCTAATGTGGGTGAGTTAAGACAACATATTCTTGCAGAAGCCCATAATTCCAGATATTCTATTCATCGAGGTGCCACTAAAATGTACCGCGATCTGCGGGAAGTCTATTGGTGGAATGGTATGAAAAGAGATATAGCCGACTTTGTGGCTAAGTGCCCCAATTGCCAGCAAGTAAAGGTAGAACATCAGAAACCAGGAGGTATGACTCAAGAGATTGACATTCCTACTTGGAAATGGGAAGTGATCAACATGGACTTCATCACAGGTTTACCTCGTACTCGCAGACAGCATGACTCCATTTGGGTGATTATTGATAGGGTTACTAAGTCTTCTCACTTTTTGGCGAAGGAGACTACAGATTCGGCGAAGGATTACGCCAAGCTTTACATTAATGAGATTGTGAGGTTGCATGGGGTTCCTTTGTCTATCATCTTAGATAGAGGTCCTCAGTTTACCTCTCATTTCTGGAAGTCATTTCAGAAAGGTCTTGGTACTCAAGTTAACCTTAGCACAACATTTCATCCACAAACGGATGGTCAGGCAGAGCGTACCATTCAGACCTTAGAGGACATGTTGAGAGCTTGTGTGATCGACTTCAAGGGTAGTTGGGATGATCACCTTCCTTTGATTGAGTTCGCCTACAACAATAGTTATCATTCCAGCATACAGATGGCCCCTTATGAGGCATTATATGGACGTAGATGTAGATCTCCAGTTGGTTGGTATGAAGTAGGTGAAGCAGCCTTGATAGGACCAGATTCGGTACTTGATGCTATGGAGAAAGTGCAACTCATTAGAGATAGACTTAAGACTGCCCAAAGTCGCCAGAAATCTTATAAAGATGTGAGAAGAAGGGAACTAGAGTTCCAAGTTGATGATTGGGTTTTCCTGAAAGTGTCACCTGTGAAGGGGGTGATGAGATTTGGCAAGAAAGGGAAGCTTAGTCCCAGATATGTAGGCCCTTACCGGATCTTGAAAAGGATTGGTAAAGTGGCTTATGAGTTAGAGTTGCCAACAGATTTAGCAGCAGTGCATCCGGTCTTTCACATTTCTCTTTTGAAGAAGTGTGTGGGTGATCCAGCATCCATAGTGCCATTAGAGAGTGTGGCCGTGAAAGATAGCCTTTCTTATGAGGATGTACCAGTTGAGATTCTCGACCGTCAGGTTAGAAGGTTGAGAAATAAAGAAGTCGCTTCAGTCAATGTTTTGTTGAGGAGTCAGTCAGTAGAGGGAGCTACTTGGGAAGCAGAAGCAGTCATGAAGTCCAAGTATCCTCACCTCTTTCCTTCTGATTCCATTCCATCTTGAGGTAATAGTTCCTCATCAGTTTTTCAGTCATTCATGCGTAAATTCAGTCTTAGAATCATGTTCCTTCAGTTTATACTTGCATTTTCAGCGTATTTGCATGTCCTTGGAACTCAGTTCAGTCAGAAATTCAGTTCTCAGTGTTTAGTGGTAGGGATTGCAGCCCTTTCCCTCCATTTCAGCTAGTTTAGTCTTCATTTGAAGACGAATGGTCCCAAGGGGGAGATAATGTAACACCCCGTATCCAAAAATACAGATTTCAAATTTTTAGTGTTACATGTGGCACTCATAGACACCATCCACGGACCGTAGATGGACTCACTGTCCGTCCTGCAGGTCTGTGGTTCATGACAGAAAACTTCCCCAGAACTCAGCCAGAAATTTGGCTAAGTTTGACCCACGGCCGGACTTACGGTCCGTAGGTCAGGTCACAGACCGTAGTTCGTGTCCGTGGATCGATGCCCCAAAAATCCCAGCTTCAGTCCCGATTGACGGTTGACCAGCATGGACCGTCAATCGATCCACGGTCAGTAGGTCTGACCGTAGATGAGGATCAACAGCCAGTTAGCTAAAAATTGTTGATTGATCAACTTCAGATGGTCATAACTTTTATCACAACAAGAATTGGGTGTCCCATGACCTATGATATGATAGATAATTGAATTATCTTTCCAACGCCACCGAGTTTTCTAAATTCCGACCTCCAAGTAAAACATTATGCTCGTTTTAGTGAAGGCTTGTCGAGCAGGCTTGACTTACGGACACAATCTACGGACCGTAGATTGACCGACGGCCCGTAGGTCCAATCCGTAGGTAACTCCGACATCAGTTAATTCAGGGTCTTTTGGTCTTTTCCTATTTCGTTTAACCCCTAAAATACGTCGTTTAGACCCTAAATCATGAGGTTTTAAATAGTTTAAGCCTAGAAACATAACTAGAACTTACCTAAGTCAAATCATTAATCAAACTTAGAAAAATTAGAACGCTAAAAGGAGAAGAGAAGTCAAGAACCCTAGTTCAAGAACGCAACAAGGTTCCATCAGTTCCAGCCCCGAAATCGAAAGATTTCTCCGTGGAATTCGTCACCAGGTATGTGGGATTTCACTAGTGGGTTCCTTTCGCCCATTAGGTCCCTAGAATTCAGTCAGATTCTTGATTCCATGATTATGAACAGACCTAGGGTTTCTAGAATTTCAACAGATCATCATGAATTAGTTATTTAAATGTTCCAAATCAGATTATCATGTTATTTCTCAGTTTATTGCATGAATTCCAGAACCCTAGCTATGTATTTATTTAGTTCTTGAATTACACATGCTAGATCAGATATTTCAGTATTCAGTTATACATGCCTTAGTTTATGAATGCATCATTATCAGTTTAATTGTTGCATTCTCAGTTTGCATGTTCAGTTCAAGCTATCCAGTATTTATAGAAATTCAGTCATAACCAGTTAACTATTTAATTCATTGGGAGTACCATAATATCGAGTTGGACTAGGGTTCAGCGTACGCATATAGTCCCAGAACTACGAGCCACGTAGGTATAAGTCCCCTCTGTGGGCTACATCAGTTTAGTGATCACGTCAGTATGCCTCTATACCTCTGGCAGGGTATATTGGGTCCTCTCGATGGGGGGTATACATCGGACTACACATTTAGCTCATGTGGTTTTATGTCGGTTATTAGTAGCTCCCACAGTTCAGTCATACTCTATTGCATTGACCATATTTCAGTACAATCAGTATTCAGTCTGAGCATGTTATAAATTTGGTCATTGCATCAGTTAGCTCAGTATTCAGTATTTTCAGTAACTATATCATGTCCAGATTATTTCATTGCTTTATTGCTTTGTTCAGTTATATGTTATTTCATCTTTACTCTATCATGCATACTCAGTACCTTTCAAGTACTGACGCATACGTGCGCTACATCTTCTCGTGATATAGGTTCAGGTTCTCAGCATCCAGATCACACTTAGATCAGTTCCCGATCTCCAGTTCAACAGCATCAGTGGTGAGTCCTCATTCTTCGAAGACTAGTGACATGTTTATCTTTTATCACTTTTAGTCTTTAGTTTCAGTTTTGTTAGACCTAGTTGGGGCATGTCCTAACATTTCTAGTCAGTTTAGAGGCTTATTTTAGACATAGTTAGATTCAGCTTAGTATTTTGAGTTTGATATTTTTTTTGTATTAAACTCTCAGATTTGATATATTCAGTTATAGTATATAGGTATTTCCCATCTTTTCAGATTTATTTATGATTTAGCTTCTGCATCAATTTATTATCTTTAGTATGCTCATGATCATGCCAGCAGGGTTAGCTTGGGATCATTTGTGGTCCTAGGTCCCGTGTCCGCGTCTCGGGGGTAGCTTGGGGATTAACAAACTTGGTATCAGAGCACTAGGTTTAAGTGTCCTAGGATGTCTGAAAAGCCGCACTAGGTAGAGTCATTTTCATGGGTGTGTAGTGAGCACCACATCTAATGAGAGGGAGGCTACAAAGTGTTTTAGGAAATCTTCATTTTCTTGTTACTCTTATCGTGCGTAAGGTATGATCTAAATTCCATTCTAACTCGACATTCTACGTTTCAGTGATCATGCCTCCTCGTAAAGCTTATGCTAGGAATGCGAATGCCAGGAACGCAAACGCAGCTCCTCCAGTTCCAGATCAAGAAGTGTCGAATACCGAATTCAGGAATGTCATTCAGTTGTTGGCTCAGAGTGTCGCTAACTAGAACAATCAGCGGGTTCAAGCTCCTGTGAATGCAAATGGTGGATCAGCAGCATCAAGGGTTTGTGACTTTGTTAGGATGAATCCGCCTGAGTTCTTAGGATCACAGAATGGTGAAGATCCCCAAAATTTCTTGGATGAGATCAAAAAGATCTTTGAGGTGATGCAGGTCACTGGGAATGATCGGGTTAAGTTAACATCTTACCAATTGAAAGATGTGGCTCATCTCTGGTGCACTTAGTGGAAAGAGAACAGGGGTACAGATGTCGCTCCTATTACTTGGGATTGTTTTAGGGAAACCTTTATGGATAGGTTTTTCCCCATAGAGTTGAGAGAAGCAAGGGCCCAGGAATTTATGAAATATCAAGGACCCAGTAAAGCTCCGAATCAATCTGGAGCTCACCAAAAATAGTTGAGTGTCGTGTGCTCCTACTGAGGAGGTCTACTAGCTGAAGTACATGTGCTTGCAACATGAAATGCAGCGTCCCCCGCGAGGGACGTCAGTACGAAAAAATGTACTGAATATGTAAGGTAATAACATCTATAAAATAAGAGTTCGAATGAAACCGAGTATCAATATATGTGTGCATAAATCAGAACAGAAGACCACATTTGTTAACTCTTGTGGGATCATGTATGTTACATTCTTGTGTTTACCTTTCTGTGTGTTATGATCTTTATAAGGCATGTGATACGAATGACCAGCTGATCAGTGGTAGAAGAGGATGACCCATGCTAGCATTTTAACCCCTGGGATGCGGTCCTTATAATTACACAAATTGAGATAGCTCATGCTAGGCTTTCGCCCCTGAGATGCCACCCTTCTATACCAATTGGGATGGGCCCATGCTAGGTTTTTGCCCTTGAGCTGCCACCCTTAATTATACAGATTGCTTTACTTAGATTCTTTAATCTTTGAGATTGTTGTTTTGGTGGTCATAATCATTTTTGTGATTTGGAACTACGGACCAGTAGTAGAAGACATGCAAATAATACTTCAAGGCAGTTACAATGACATAAGGAGCTATGTAACATCAATGCATTACTTGTGAGCTTAAATGACACGATTGACTTCAACTGACTAAAAGGAAGATTCACCAAACTTGCTTTTGCAAATACCATTTCTATACCAGCACATAGGAGGATAATTACACAAGTATAGAGTAGTGAACATATAATTAAGTAATTATATACACTAAGGAGAGGGGGAAATATTGTCAGTTATTTGGAGATCGTACGCTGCCACTATGTTTCCTTTACTAGGAATAGAACTTAGGAAATTCCCTTATTGATATTGATTACAAGTATCAGATTTCATGCCGAAGAATATTGAATCGAATATCCTTACATACCTTATCCTCTGACCAATACAACTATCACGATTCATCCTCCCCTTTTAGGTTTTAATCTACAATATAAGTCATGATAAACTAAAATTAGCAACTATCACACCGTGAGCCTCATAAAATAGTAGCTAACTTGACGAATAATGAGCCCATACAGCCCTCAAAATAATGGGTATCACCACACCATTCTTCTCTGCCCAATACATACATTATATATCCTTTTCCAAGATTACCCAAGCCACACCAACAACAATACACATAAAAAAGCCTCAAATACTCTTTATCATACAACCAATTATTGAACTTACCACCCCCTTGAGTTCTTTATGACAGCACATCCATAATTCCTCACTCATACATAAGGAGGACAAAAAAAAAAGCAGTCACCTTACCTTAATTTATGCAACTTTCCCTTTTAACTTGGAATCTTCAAGAACTTCAACTTCCCTTCACACTTAAACCAAAGAAGAAGAGAAAAGCATCTTAATAACCAAGGAAGTGAGCAGTAGCTTCTGGAAATATTATGCCTTTATACTTATACTTGAGCATGAATAACATGTTTTCCTTATCATCCATGGGAGAATTAAGCTAAATTCATAAGTGTTTTCACTTACCTTGTCTTGCAGAGATGAGGGTTTCTTCAAGAACCCTAGAATAACTTTAAGGCTGTTGTTTTAATCCTTAAGAGAAAAGAGAGAGAGAGAGCTGGAATTAATCCTCAATATTGTGTGTTAAAATGAGTGAGAATAGCAGCCATTATATCTTATATTGAGCTTTCTTCACCTTTAAGAATATCCTCTAGAAAGCTTCATTTTCAGCCACTAATTGGTCAAGTAGGTGATGCACCTGCTTATGTACATCAAGCAACTCAAAAGGTCAAACTAGGTGATGCACCTACTTGCTTTCACTTGGGCTTAAATATTGGACCTTGACAGATTTGGTTGCTGGGCTTAAATTTCATTTTCCTTTTATTTAACTTAGTTTGGGCGTCAAGTGAGTCCATTAGCATAGGCCCAAATATGATCCATAAACCTTGGCCTTTTAAACTAGATCCATATAGCTCAAGTAGGTGATGCACCTACTTGGTCCTTTGGAATGGTCAATAAGTCAAAGTAGGCGATGCACCTACTTGTCACCTGCTAGCTTAGTTAAGTCAAGCAACCAACTCATTTATTTTATTCCATTTTCTAAATATTAACCCCTTTTGCTTTAACTTAGCACTTAACTTTCAACTTTAAGCTCAATTACCACCTTACTGTCTCTTTAAATACTCATGTTGGAGTTAACTTGCAGTACACATGCTGAAACATGCAAGGCATCACATCACCTTCCGAGATAGTTTAAACCGACACTAATCATATAAGAATCATGGTCCCTCACCTATATCATAAGGCTATGTCAAGTATATGCGTAATACGGTCTATTACATTTTGATTGGCAAATGGTAAGGTTTTTCAAGAACTCAAGTTCTAAACTAAAATAAAGATTGTGAACTAATTTTATGTCCTTTTTTAAAATGGTTTGCACCAGTGGGATCCAAATGCCTTGTGTAATAATTTCAAGCAAAGAATTTCATATTCAAACTTCATTTTTGGAATTGGATTTTGAGTTGATTGACCATATTTCAAAGTAATTAATGTGGATATTGTTGTTTCCAAAAAAAGTATTGTGAATACTTGGTTGATGTAGATTGTGTGGCTTTGGACATTGATCGGAAGAGGAAGACTCAAATCTTGGAGCGACTAATTGGTTGAATTAAGGCAGGTGATCTCCTAAATCTTGTATTCTAGTAGAATTCGTGTATTCCTTTCATTGTGTGTATGTTGGGAGTAATGAGAATGAGGTGAAGGGTTAATTGTTCCACTTGATAAATCTTAGAGAATAAAAAAAGGTTGAAATGAAAAGGCTATGTGTTGATAATAATGCTTGTGAATTGCCTTGTTGTGACCCTTGTTGATTGATTGATTAAATTCTTGATAGCATGATTATGGACTTGAATTGTTGTCTCTTTCTTATGGTGTGAACTTGATTAGGTACATAGATTGTTGTACACCGTGATGAGACATGCGATACAGCCGATGGTAAATGGTTCTGGTTAGTGATATAAAGCTAATGGGAAATGGTTCAGGTTAGTGACATGATATAAAGTCGATGGAAAATGGTTTCGGCTAGTGATATACAACCGATGTGAAATGGTTCCGGCAAGTGAATGATATAAAGACAATAGGAAATTGTTCTGGCTAGTCATTTAATATAAAACCGATGGGAAATGGTTTCGTCTAGTGATATTATGCCAAAGGGAAATAGTTCTGGCAAAAGATTGATTATTGTGATTTGATGCATTTTGATGCTTATGATTGACTTACTTGTTAATTGTGATAAAATGCACTTTTTACGTATGATTGATCTACTTGACATTGGGATTGACTTACTTGATTCGTGTTTGTTGTTGAACTGTGAGTATTGAGCCTTGTGAGTTGTGTATTGTAAGATTGTTAGGTTGGGCTGATCTCTGTGCAGATTGTAGTTTGGGGAGGTTGGGGTGGGAAGAAAGAAGTATTCGATTTCTAGCTAGTTGCTTTGTTTATTAGGTTGTTTGTTGGGTACTGTGTTGTTGGTACTCACTCATTGCTTCTACACTTGTGTAGATTCTGACCCCGATATAGCGTGATTGATCTTTCTCTCCCATCTCCGAGGCTTGTCAGAGAACTATTGAGAGGTAAGTGTTTCTCATCCTGGCGAGCTCTCTAGTTCCTTTTTTTATGCTTTGTTCTATTTGATAAACAAATTCTTAAGACTTGTACTTATTTCTTAATTTTGCATTTTATGTACTAGTGGCTTGTACAAGTGACAATCAAGTTTTGGAGTGTTAATAGAATGAATAAGTTTTTAGCTTTTATCTTGCTCTTGCTATATATTTTCGCATTTCTTTTGTTTTCGTTGGGTTGAGGCTGACTTGTCTTGATGGTAATGGGCAAGTGTCATCACGTCTATTTTTGGGTCGTAACAATAGGCTAGGTTTCCTTCAATTGAGCAGTTAGATGGTTTTACTTTATTGTATCTTGTAGATGTTTGAAAGTTGCATGCATAGGCCTTCAAGCACGGAGTCTGGATGGTTATAATTTAGGCAGAAGACGAGATAATGACTAGGGGTAGTTCTCTAGTTCTTAATTTGCCTTGAGTTCCTTGTTAGCAAGGTGGTATGTTTCTGATTATGTGTGTATGTATGTCTACGACTGGTAGTATCATTATGAAATGCATGGTAGAAAATATATATGAAGCATATGTAATGACAACATATTGATAATCACATACAATGAACCAATTATGTGACTTGCGGTTTCAAGTTATTGTTCATGATGTTTGTGATTGTGCATGATTGTTTGTGTTGATGGTTGGCTCGGGTACCACGCTTGGTACAGGATATCCCCAGGGTTGGCTCGGATACCACTTCTGACATATACTAATGGTTGACTCGGGTACCACACATGATACGAGGATATCCACATATGATTGACTTGGGTACCACGTCGACACACTCACTAAGGATGGCTCGGATACCACGCTGGTGCACAAAAAAGTTTGAGTTTAGGTTTCATGAGAGGACCAATTATGTGTAAGGCTCCATGAGTGAACCTGATTTATTTCTTCATAATGTAATTATTGCATGTTGGGTCCTTGAGTGGTCTGGATTACTTGAAAGGTGAGTTGATCTTAGATATGACTTGTATGTGATCATGTGGGACATGATTCATGTTACTGTAAGTCAGAATAAGCATTGGAAGTCCAGGTTATGTGTTACTTGTGATGGTTAAGGTATGTCATTTGTTTATTGATAGCTGAATTCTTAGGGGTTATGTTACATTATTGTTATTATTGGGTTTAGTTGGTATGGATGAGTTGGTTTACGATGTCAGTTTCATGTACTGTTCCAAAAGGGTCAAGGATTTTGGCATGAGAATTTGTAAAGAATAGCAGGTTAGTTGATAGTAGTGATGTCCTGATATTCAATGGATATTAATATGGTAGTAGGATTAGGCTATAATTTGACATTATGATGGCATAATTGAGGGGCACGGGATCAAGGTATATTTGTAAATGAATGATTGTTCTTCATTTTAATGAAAAAGAAATGACAATGACTTGTATTTAATGTTATTTTTATTCATCTTTAATTTAAATCACTTTTTTTTGTTTTTCTTTATAGTATATACTTTCCTATTTTATCCTTAAAAATAATTGAAAAATGAGACCTTTTATGATTTTGCAAATAACAAGGAGATTAGTATGCAAATCATTAAGAATGATAGAATAAGGTATAAGTCAGCATACATTAAGGGTGCAAATCACAAATTACTTGGCATGTTACCTCTCCTAATGTTTTTGAGTAAAATGCATGTTGACATGCTTATTACTTGTAGAGTTTGATTGGGAAATTCATTTCCTTTTGAAGAGGAAATGTGCAACCATCCATTCTTCTCCATTATTGTAGCCACACAGTTCAGCAACTGAAAGGAAAAAGGTTCTCCAGTAGACAGTCCACTTAACAGCTGAATCCTTCCCATAAGTTGACTCCATTATTGGCTTTATGGAACTCTTGTTCTCATCCATTCTCTTGAGCCATTCTTCGCTGAAAACGGAGTTAAAGCTTATTATACATGTTTCATAATTCTGAAAATATTCAAACAAGTTAAGTTCACCTTGTCTGTGCATAATGTTTTCCATTAACAAGCCAATGATCAATCACAGAAACGTCATCCTGCAACCAAACATCACAATAGTTATCAATCCAAAAATACTCTTAAACTATGTCAAATGTTATCAGTTAATAATTTGGTTAAAAAATGACATCTAGTTTGGTCTAGAAACAATGGAGAAGAACTCTCAAATGATTTACATCATCAAACTCACCTGAAAATAAAGGAGGAGATTGGCAGAAGGCATTGTACCTCCACTGAAGAAGTACCTAGTGATCCAATCATCATCATTCACATCCTGCACAACCACGTCTGTAATTGAAGCAGAGGAAATACTCATGCATTGATCAGCTAGCAGATCGACGTACCTCAAAGTGGTAAGCAAATGCTTTATGGCAAAAATAATGAACAAAAAGAAGACTATCTGCCTTCATCCATCTTGACATCTTCTTCAGGAGATCTCCATAGTTCTTCATATGCTATAAATATATAAGTTTATTAGCTGTCGTCTTAACTCTAAATTGTAACAAACACACTCATCGCAGCACTCAATACCTCAAACATTTCAATAGACAATATTCTATCATAGGATTCCTCCATCTCGAATGTGCTAATATCTGCAACTATGATCTCCAAATTCTGTAGCTGAAGCTCCCTAAGCACAAAAACCAGAGGAGAGCAATAAAAAAAGGTGTACATATATATATCCTAGGTCGTCTAGTATCGAAAGAAGTTATTACCGGCACTGCTCTTCTATGTGTGCTTTTTGGGTGACTGAATTGCAAATCCCAGTAACTTTACATGCACTATATTTTTGTGCTATGTATAGAGAAAGGGAGCCCCAGCCACAACCAACATCAAGTACAGTGTGTCCATCTTTCAACTGTGACCTTTCACAATATAATTCCATCATTTCTTTTTCAGCATCCTCTAAAGTGCTCAACTTGTTTTTGAAGTAACAGCAGCTGCATTAACATGTCATACAATAAGCCAGTTATAAGACTAAAGATTGGATACATATATATATACAGTTACCTGTATTTGAGGTGTTTTCCAAGAACAATCTTGAAGAAAGAGGTAGGGAGCTCATAATGTTGGGACTTTGGCTTCTCAGTCATCACAGCTATAGGCATCTCTCTTAAAGCTGTATGTAAAACAAGCACATCATCACATGTATTTATTTGAGGTCCAGTTTGATTTGTCTGATTTTTACTCTGTTTCAATTTATTTGCTTCCACTAAATCTAAAACCAAACAACTAGAGAGTTATATGTTTCAATAGTTTTGAGAGCTATAATGGTAGACTTGGATTTTGCTGGCACAAACATGGTACTCATGTTAAAAATTCATTTAATAACCACAATTAATTCAATAAGCAAAATAGAATAATGATCCAAAACTCATATACTAAAAAACATGACTTTGCCTTTGTAGTGTGTTTGGTACGGAGGAAAACATTTCCAATTTTTCTGTGTTTGGTTCGTCAAAATGTTTTAAAAATTGTTTCCAAGAAAAATAAACTCCTTAAAATTGAGGAAAATTGCTTCCCTAATGAAAGTAGGAAAAACAAGTTGCATAAGTAACATTCCAAGTTTATTATCATTTGTATCCTCTCCACCCCCACCTTCACTCCTTGACCATCTCACCACCTCCACTCCCCATTCATATCCGCCTCAATAAGATCATAATGTTTGCTAGATAATGTATAAATACCTTTGGGATAATATTTTCTTACTTATTTATCAAACGCTAGAAAATAAGTAAAAGACCAGTTTCTTTAATTTTTTTAAAATATTTTCTAAAAAATCATTTTTCATGGAAGGCCATTTTACTTCATACCAAACACTGGTTTTCCATAATAGTGCTCTACATGTGTGTACAATCTTAGGGGTCGTTTGGTTATTAGTTAAAGTTATGTAGTTATTAGTTATACAAATATTAACTATGCAAATATAAATTATGTAGATATTTTTTATGTAGGATTTAGTCAGGTAGAAATTATCGTGGATAAACTATTGCTTATTGAATATTTAATTTGTTGTAAATTAATATGTATTATTTAGAAACAAATAAGTAAACAAATTAGACTGATTCAGTTAGTTTTTGTCAGTATACATAAACATTGAAAAATATGTAATTAATACTGACATGCATATCGTATAATTTAAACGAATCCGTGCTCGATCAGTTGTAGGTCGAAGGACTATTATTTTTATATATATATAAAAAAGAGAAAAAAGTATAATCTAAAAAAAAAAAAGCATACATAATTTTAAAAAAATTGAAAATAAATTGATAGTGGTAAATACTATGTAATTTTATTATTTTAGTTTGTGTATAAATAATACCTTCATAACTTATTTCACTTTCTATTCTACATAAAGTATACATAGATTCCTCATAATTTATGTGAGTATTAATTATGTAAAATTACTAAAATATCGTATAAAATTAATACATGAATAACTTTTATACAATATTTGATACCTATCAACTAAATATTATATAAAACTAATACATAAATAACTTGAATTTTGTTTACAAACCAAACAATGCATAAAATTAATGGATGAATAACCAAGTTATTCAAATTTTAAATTGATTTTAAAATGGTCATATAAGGCCTCATTTGTTTGCACTTAGTGGAGGTTTGAATCTGAATGGTTCAGATATTAGATCATTAAGTGCATTTATTTTTTTACTTAAAAATATCTTAATAGGTCTGAAAGGGTCTGAATGAATCAAATCTGTGACAGTCTTATCATCATTTAGACTCTTTTAAAGACACTTTTATTTTTGAGTTAAAAAATAATAATTCAAGCCTCTCTCATTCTCCGACTTTATTAATTATCCTAATTATTGTCCTTAAATTTTCAATTTTTGTACTTGCTGCTTGTTTACATTTATTGTAAAACTTTTATTTGATTAAGTGCAAAACAACTTCATAAATATGGAAATCAAACGATGATGCTTTATAAATTTGTTTTAAATCATTTGAATGTATCATGTTCATTATTTATTTTAGAGAAGAGTATGTGACAAACAAATTATAGAATATAGAGATGTACTTATTTATTTAAGATTAGTTTGTGTTGAATTATTATTATTTTTCAAAAAAAGATGATTATATTTTTTCTAACAATTATTTTTATTATTATAATTTATATATGCAGTTCCATTTTATTTTTACCAAAATTAAAATATTTATTTATAATTAAGATATCTTAATGTTTATCAAAGAATGACTTTTTTCTTATATTTTATTAACGTAATATTTAATTACTATTTTATTTGAATTATAATATTTATTGTGTTTACATATTAATAAAATTATATTTATTTATTTTATATTCAGATGTTTAAAAACAAACAGTCTTAATCATTCAGTATTCAGATCTTTAGACAAGATCTTAATCATTAAGTTATGCATTCAAATTCAGACATTTTAATCTTAATGAAAACAAATGAGGCTAATTGTATCACATAGTAATATTTACATGTAATATTAGTAATTTCAAATTAATGTGGATATGGAAAGGATTCCCAAAATATATACGTCTTGTAAGTAGTATTTTAAGGAAAAGCGAAAAAGAATATTATTATTTTTTATCATAATTTATATGGCTCATTTTTCTTATTAATTCGAATAAAAAATATATTTATGTATTTAATAACAATTTAATTTTAGAATGCACACCTTACTATAATGTTTATGATTCATTTTAGATTATAAATTTTAAATATCTTTTTTTTTAAAAGATTTTGTGCTAAATTCATTATATCAAACAAATTGAAACATGAAAAATAGAATTATCTTGACTATTGAACTTGATGAATAATCTCAACTTCTATTTACATAAGTAACGTAAAACAAAATGCCAAAAATCAAATTGATTCACGTCACGGCACAATTGACACTAACTAGTGCATAAAGAAAGGATTACTTTTGTACTTTGTAATTACTTAATGCAGCAATTAGGTGTATCTTCTTAAAAGTCCAAAATATCACGTTTCATTAGGAAATAGGAAAAGGCTATGCTACAGGTAGAGCTGTCAAAAAGGGTCGTCCCAGCCCCACCCGGTTCAAGCTTAACAGGCCAAGGAATTTGAAGGGCTAGGGCGGATTGACCCTTCATTCGAAAGGGCCTAAAAATGCTCAATCCTAGAAGGACCGAGGACGAGGGCGGGCTAACCCTTCTTTTTTTCATCTTTTTCTTTTCAAACTTATAATTCTATAACATCAAGAAAATGAGAAGATTTTCAATCAAATATGGCAAACAATGGTGTTGTTTTAATAACACTTGCAAAAAGTCTAGTGTAATTAGCATATATCTCACATACCAGATACGCGAGCGAGATAAGTGAGTGACAAGCAAGATTGGAGGGAGGTGGGGGCGCGAGATTTGTCTATGCATCCTAGATACATGTGAATCTACTTTGATAGAGTGTATCTAGAACATATTAACCTAATTTTGAGTCCATATATTTCGAGATATATGTATTTGAACGTATCAAAATCTAGTAAAATTCATAATATTACAACATAGCGTGTATTTAAGTAATTAGATTATATACTAGTGAGATTATTGTAACTTATCCTAATAAAAAGTTTTGGCCCATGGACCGACCCCTGCCCGGCCCCGATCAAGCCTCAAGGGTTTATATGGATCGGGCTTATAAGCCCTAGTTTTAAAAGGGCTTGAAAAATCATATCCTAACCCTACCCCAATAACGGGTTGGGTTGGTCCGGTCCCATGGGGTAAGCTCATTTTGACGGCTCTAGCTACACGTCTCAATTTTGTGATATATAGTTGATATATTTCCTATTATAAAGGTGGTTTACATATATCTTTAGTATTATATAATTGACTTAGATATACTTTTTTTATCTAACTGGAATGATATATATAAAAAATTAAATTGATTATTTTGATAATCAAATTTATTTTTTCACGTATTTTCTTGTAAAAGTTATTATATATATAGTCGCAAAAAACTAGTTTAAAATTAGTTTTTCTTACTGTTTTCTCTTTTTAAATTTCATTCACACTTTTTTTATTTCTTATATTATTACACTAAAAATGAAAGAAAAAAATTAAAACAAGAATAAGAAAATCCAATAATAATAAACAAATAAATCTATAATGGAGATTTTTAAAACTAAAATTAGTTGTTGAATAAAAAAATTATGTGTGAAAAAAATCAAATATATCTTGAACTTGGATAGAAGAATGATATATATCACTATAAATAGATTTTCGTAAAATCAAAAATCAAAAACATGAATTTTAAATTAACATTTTTACTTCTACATAAAAATGGTATATGTGAACGTAGAGATATATGTAAGCCATTTTTATAATAGGAAAAAAGCTCAAATATGTAATCGAACTTTCAGAAAAGGTTCATTTATGTCATCCGTTAAAAGTTTGACACATATATGTCATTGTTGTTAAAAAAAAAAAAAAGGTTCATTCATGCTATTTTTTTAACTTTGGTTTTGCAAAATCACTTTTTACACCCCAAACAAGATTTAACACTTTTCAATTGAAGTTTTTTTGGATCAAATGTACTTTTTTTGCTTGTTCTTCCTTAAGAACACCAAGAAGAAGAACATAAACATCTCCCAAAATTTAAACATATTCAATTCTTCACGAAATCATCTCAAATTCGGGCTACATCATTAATTTCTTTTTTTGAAAAACCAAAATTCTAAAATCATTTGTAGAGTTTAAAAAAATTCACCCGTATTAAAAATAATATTCTAAAAAAACAAAAATCAGTCCCAAAATTTCAAAAATTTGCTTTGATTCATGTTTTTGTAGTTGTTTTTGACATTAGATCTTTGTTCCCAACTGTTTTTTGAATCTATGTTCAAAATTTCTAATGATTTGAAGTTGTGGAGAAAATTCTACCATAAAAAAATGTTGAAATTTGAAACTTTGAAGAAATTCCAAGTGGATCTTGTTGAGTTATGTTGAATTCGCGCTCAAAAGATATTGAGATTTGGTATCTAGCTCGGAGGAAAATTACTCTTGAAATTTGAGGTAATTTCGTGAAGAATTAAAGAAGCTAGAAATTTGAGAATTGTTAATGTTTTTTATGTGTTCTTGATGTTTCAAGGAAAAAAAAAACAAAAAGAGTGTATTTGATCCAAAAACTACAATAGAAAAGTGTTAAAAGTTGTTTGGGATATAAAAAATGATTTTGCAAAATCGAAATTAAAAAAATGGCATGGTTGAGTTTTTCCTAAAATAACAATGACATAGATGAGTTAAATTTTTAACAAATTACATAAATAAACTTTTTTCTGAAAGTTCGATGACATATTTGAGCTTTTTCCGTTTATAATAAAAAGGAAATTTATGAGTCACTTTTATAATGAGACTCTAAATTACAAAATTGAAGGATATATTAGCGATAGATATATCAACTCTCAATTACAAAGTTGAGAAACATATCATATACTCTTTTCCTTTCTGAAATTTGAACAAAATAACTTTTATTTTCAAAGAAAAAAATAATATTTGAAAATGAAATTTATGTTTAACCACGAATACACATTAAAGTTATTTTTGACTTAATTTTCATAAATAATTTAGAATAAAAATATTTGTTTATTGCTTTTCAAATTCTTGAAATTTTTAAAACTCAACTACATAAAATAAATATAGAGAGAAGGTACGTACAGTGCACAAATTGGAGAAGGTCAGAGAGTTGCAGCTCAGAGGATGGCTTATAACCGGAGCGAAGCCGGCCAGCTAAGAGCAGCCGTATCAGCCGCCGTATAACGGTGTCCGGCAAGAGGTTGCGCTCTAGCGAAGCCATCATCAGCCGCACCGTAGCATCGTAAGGCTTCTGCACTATCGCATCCATCTTTGATTTTATTTTTTCTCTGCTCTGCTTTGGAGAAGAAGAATCGTATGAACTTTTTCTTTATAATAGTGGAAAGAGCTGTCCCTTTTGGTAATTTACTATCTATTTTTACATTTAGTTTACTTGTCGTATTTAAATTTAGCCACTAATAATTGATAATGATTAGTTTACCACGTTACTCTTACTAATTAATTTAATATTAATTTTGAAAAATAATTAATTAATATTGAGAATAAAATATGAAAAGTAATAATTATATTTTCTTTATATGTTAAAAAATGACGAATAAAAGTGAAAAAATTATTTTTAAATAATAAACGAGTAAAAATGAACAAAGTGTTAAAAGAAGTATATTAGAAGCACAGGACTTGAGGTCAACATACATGCCTGTTGAAACACAGGCACTGTTGGAAATACATAGTTTTCTTGCTTTGGAGTTAAAGAAGAAAAGGATAACTTTTGACAAATTTCATGTACGGCTCGTAGGTCTTCCTACGGATCGTACATGCCAATCGTAGAAACTAACTTTAAGCTTCAAAATTTGACTAAGTCTAGGGTCACCTATGAGGCTTATCTACGACTTGTACATGGAATGATGGGTCATCCTAGTGAACCGTACAAAGGGTATTCGTATCTTTTTTGAAAAATTATTTTCCCACTTCCTATGGTTGTCATCTACGGTCCGTAGATGGGACCCGTAGACACAAACACCAGCCCAAAAACTGCATTTTCCTTCTTTCCAAATTCGAGGTGTTACACAACAACATTGAACTTTCAAAGTATCCTCAAATAGTTTATAATAACTTCATAAAAACATGCATATCTTCATAAATTTATAATTCATAGGTTCATGAGTTTTGTTAGAGTTTTGTTTTGATTTTCTTACCTTATTTGAAATTTATTTTTTCCTAAAAGAAAAGACAAAACATTACCATAAATGTTTCTACTTTTCATGAAAGGAAAATATAGTTTTCTTCCATATTTGGTTTATTCTTTTCTTAGAGGAAAAGTTTGGAGATCTATAAATTGAAGATTCATATTCTCAGAGCAAAACAATAATTGAATCAACAATATAGTCGTTTAAGAGTCTTGTTTATGGGGAGAATTTTCTCCTAAACATATTTATGTTTTTTCAATATTAGTTTTATAATATGTAGGTCGCTTGACCAAACTATATTAATAATATGTTTTTAGTATGTTTTTGTTTGTCATCTGATTTTATCAACCGAATGATTTGTAATTGTAAGCTTCCGCATGGCACCCTAATCACTTTCGAACCCAACAAGTTCATCATAGGTTCATAGTTGAAATTCATAATTTAGGCATGGGTCAACCTAATTCCAACTAAATATCATGTATTAACATTGAATCATACATTAGAAGACTTAATTAATATTAATCAATCACAATTGAATGAAACCCATAAAGATTGTATTGAAACCCTAATTTGAATCAATTGAAATTGATGGGAGACATTAGAAACCTTAGAGACCCAATGGAGGAAAGAACTCCATGGGTGATACTCACATACCTTGATACTAGAAGCCCAAAAAGAATGAAGGATTAGAGACTTGGATGAACCCTATCTCTTCTTCTTCTTCTTCCTTAGTCTTGAGAGAATTTGGGGAGTGAATTTGGTTGAGTTTTGGGAAATTAGTAGAATGAATTGAAAATTGGTAATTGGGGGGAGGGGGGGGGGGTTAAAAGCTTTATATAAGGCTTAGGGTAGAAGGCAAAATGGCATAGTATTGAATTAAAACAATTAGGAAAAGACCCAAAAGCCTCTTTAACATAATTGTCAGACTCACCCTACGGTTTTGACCTACGGACCGTAGGACTTTCTATGGTTTGTACTGGTCAACCGTAGACCAAGTATTGGGACCATGAAATCACCTATCTTTTGACAAAACACTTCTATGGTTCATATAGGTCTTCCTACGGTCCGTAATCATCAACCGTAGAAACAAACTTTGACCCTCAAAATTGCACTAAGTCCCGGACTCACCTACGAGACCTATCTACGACTCGTACAAAATTATGGACCGTCCTGGTGAATCATAAAAAGGATACTGGGACTTGTTTTTTAGAAAATTATTTCTCCTTTTTTATGGTTTTCATCTACAGCCCGTAGAAGCTTATGATCCGTAGATGGGACTCGTAAACAGTCTGCAACCCAAAAACTTATTTTCTTTCTCTTTTTTCAAATTCTGAAGTGTTACAATGATGATCTGATAAGAGGATGACATAACATATAAGCTTGGGAAGCCTTAGAGGGTAAATGATCGAGTGTCTAATGGTAGAATTTGTAGCGGAATGAGATAGGAGGCTGAGATTAAAGTGTATTAGTTTTGGGCATTATACATGAGAGGGTAAAAGCATGTGATTAGAAACTTGGGTGGTGTAACCTTCATATTGCATGTCTAATCTGAATGTCTATAATATATTATTTTGTGTTAGGTTCGGGTAGATCGATGATACCTATCAGTATATCTATTTGTACAAACACTACCCTTGCTTTGGCACTTGGCATAGTCTAGTTCCATGGTCAGTGATGTTTTATAGGTGGAAACGATGATGGTCTCCAACAACTTTCATTTTCCTTTCCTAATGGTGAAAGTTGTGTTGTATTTTCATGTATAAATTGTACCCTTTTAGTAGCTCTTGTACATGTTTAGACTAGTTCCTTGGGAAGATTTCTGGTCATTTGTAAAAGATTTTTATTAAATTTGATGGTTTCATGAACTTTTAAGGTATTAAAGAGATTTTTGTAGTAATTTATTTATTTTCTGCATGGCCTAATTTAATTTGATTCTCCTATCTAGGTGTTAGAGTAGGTACATGCGCAAGCCGATGGATTGGATCGTAACACCAATATATAATTAATATTTAAATATTATTTTCTTGATATATTAAATTTTTTTTAAATATGTGAATTTTCTTATTGGCCTACAAAAAAATTTTAATCTTTTTTACTATCTTTACTTTGTTGTCTTCCCCAATATAGCTTCTTCTTCATATGCAACTCTGCCACTATTTTCATTTCACCAGCCCTTTAGTAATTCACAAAATTCAGCACTACCATCATATTATTGATGTTGATTTCACTAATATAAACTTTCTTGAATTTTGGATGATCCATTTTGATTTTTCATTACTTGTGATGCAAAATATGTGAGTCTATCAACTTTCTAATACAATATTCATTTTCATTCGAGATGTCAAAAAACAAATGACTTCTAGAAAAGTTCATTCTCCCAAGGAGAAGATTCGTGGGTGGGTGATGGGAGGGGATATGAAGAAGATAACATGGTATTGTTAGTAGATTTTAAGAAAATAATGTGGTATTGTTAGTGGATTTTCTTCTCTATAGTTATTTTTTAAGAGAATTATTAAATGGTGAAGAAAGAAAAGAGTAATGAAGGGCTGAAAATGGCGAAGAGCAAGGAAGAGAAAGAACGGAAAGGGAGGGGGGAAGGGGGGAAATGAAAATGGGTCCGCGTTTGAAATTTTGATTTTAGAAAACGCATTTCTTAATTAGTGAAATTAATTTTAGAAAGTATTTAAGAAAAAATAGTGAATAAGCAAAAAGAAATAAAAAGAAATAATGACATAGTGCTAATACTACTATGATGTGGCGGATGAGAGTATATTATAATCTCAGGATGATATTTAATTTACTTCAAAGTTGTTAAGGGGTATTTAAATGTCAATGTAATAAAAGTGATAAAGTAAATTTTACTGCTAAATTTAAGAGTGATTTGATGTATTTTCTCTTCTTAATAAATATTGATAAAAGTATTTTGCATATTGATTTTTTAAATCACTATCTTCCCAAAGATGTTTACCTTGCATCTACTAAATTAATTATATGTAGTTGTTGTAACTATTACATATGTTCATTAGTTGTCAATATGCTTGAGTCTATTTACCTATTATGGAAGAGCTTTAGGGACAAACACAATAGTTATGGTAGATAAATTATGTATGTTTATTAGTTGTTAATAGGTTGAAAATCGTGTGTTATTAGCCCAAGAGATTATAAGGGATATCAATATGAAGAAAAAGTTTCACAATGTAGTAAGAAAGTTGGACATGGCCAAAATTGATAACAAGGTTTCATGATATTTTTTTTCTGATTAAAGTCCTAAGGAGGTTTGATATTTCAGAAGTCATTATTGATATGATTTTAAGATTAATTTTCAACAATTGTTATTCAATTCTGATTAATGAAAAAGCTTTTGATTTCTTTTATCTTCATGACAATATACCTTTGGTTGTTGGAATTAGACTAAGAAGAATAACTAGTATAAGGCATAATTTTTAAAATTACTATCTTCTCAAAGATATTTAGCTTGCATTTACTCATTAATTTTCTGTAGTTGTTACAAATATTATGTATGTTCATTAGTTGTCAATAGGCTTGAGCCTATTTGTCTATGCAATACCATATTGCATAGAGCTTTAGAGATAAAGACAACATTTGTGGTAGAAGAATTATGATAAAAAAAAATTCCATTTTGCAACTTGGAGCCCAAGTTCTTGTATAACAAGTGAAATATAAAATCTTTCCCTTTTTGCCCTAATTTTTTTTCTATTTTCTTTGCAATTATATAATTTTGTAACACATTATTAGCACAACCGTCTCAATAAATAACTTTATAAACTAAGGTACTATTTTATTTTCTTTTTTATGGATAATCTTACAAAATTTGAGTTCGTTAATTTTGATACTTTAGGCAAGAACTATCTCTCATGGGTGTTGGATACTGAAATATTAGATGTAATAGGTCTTTGAGACATTATTAAGGATAAAAACAAAGCATCACAAATCCTGCCCTCAATTCTCAAGACACCATCAGAATCGGAGCTTCCCCTCTCATCACTTTGTCTTGAATGAGACATAACTTCTCGTCATCAAATTGGCGCTCACGAATCTTCTCAAATAAGGAAGAATGAGCCTTAATAAAAGCAATCAAATCACGTGTCTCCTCAAAAATCTAAAAACGGACGAGACTATTGGCTAACCTCTGAAATTCTCCCGCTAATAGTCTCTCCTCCACACTAATAGCGGCAACAATTTCCATGCTAGAAGTCTTCTTACTCAAAGCATCAGCCACCACAATGGCCTTCCATGGATGATACAAGATAGTGATGTCATAGTCCTTCAGTAGCTCAAGTCATCTATGTTGCCTCAAGTTCAGATCTCTCAGACTAGAGATATATTGAATACTCTGATGATCTCTGAAGACCTCGCAATGAAATCTATATAGATAATGTCACCATAGCTTAAGCACCATCACTACGGCTGCCAACTCTAGATCATGGGTAGGATAGTTCCTCTCATGAGTCTTCAACTGCCTAGAGGCATAGGCAATCACATTATCCTTTTGCATTAGACACCACATAACCCGACTCCAGAAACATCACAATAAACAGTGAAGTCTACACCCTCATCGGGTAAAGTCAATACAAGAGTCAACGTCAACAAGGTCTTGAATTTTTGAAAGCTCTCCTTACACTCATCAAACCACTAGAAACTCAGACTCTGTCGGGTTAATCTAGCCAAAAGAGATGCAATGGTGGAGAAGCTCAGAACAAATCACCGGTAATAGACCACAAGTCCCATAAAACTTTGGATCCTAGTAACTGATATAGGTCTGGTTCAACCCTTAACCACCTCAATTTGGATGGATCTACTCGAATACCTTCCTTGGACACAACGTGTCCTAAAATTGCCACATAATCAAGCCAAAACTCTCACTTTAAGAACTTGGTATCAAGTTTCTCTTCACTCAGTCTCTGGGGTACCATTCTCAAGTGTTGATCGTGATCCTCCTCGGTCTTAGAGTACACCAAGATGTCTTCAATGAATACTATCAGAAAGGAATCCAAATACGTTCGGAACACCCCGTTCATCAAATCCATGAACACTGTAGGGGCGTTAGTCAAACTGAAGGACAACACAAGAAATTGATAGTGCCCCTAACGAGTCCTAAAAGTTGTCTTAGGGGTATCAGATGCCCTAATCTTCAGCTGGTGATAACCAGACCTCAAATCAATCTTGGAAAACAGAGATACACCATAAAGCTAATCAAACAAGTCATCAATGCAAGGAAGAGGATAAGTGTTCTTCACTGTCACTTTGTTCAATTGTCGATAATCAATACACATCCTCATAGATTCATCCTTTTTCCTCACAAACAACACAAGAGCACCCCATGGAGAAACACTAGGGCAAATAAACCTTTTACTCAACAAATCTTGTAACTGGTCCTTCAATTCCTTCAATTCAGTTGGAGCCATAGAATAAGGAGGAATATAGATGGGCTTGGTGCCCAACTCCAAGTCAATAGCAAAATCAATATCCCTATCCGGAGGAATGCCTGAAAGATCAGTAGGAAAAATATCTGAAAACTTTCAAACCATGGGCACATAATCCATGGGATATGGCTCAACACTAGTATCCCGAATGAAGGCCAAATTGGACAAACACCTTATATCAACCAATCTCTGATCTCGAATGAAGAAGAAAACTTTGCTAGGGTAAGAACCACTAGCACCCGTCCACTCAACTCTCAGGACACCCGGCAACGCTAAGGACATATTTTTCGCACAGAAATCAAGAATAACATGATGCGGAGAAAGACAATCCATACCCCAGATAATATCAAAGTCATCATCCCCAAAATGGTCAAGTCTACCCAAGTATCATACCCGGCCAAAGAAATTAGACAAGATCTATACACTCGATCCACCACTAAGGATTCACCCACTAGTGTAGAAACATTAATAGTCACAGTCATGCAATTAGACATCAAATCAAACCCAACGGTAAAATAGGTAGACACATACGGGAAAGTAGACCCTTGATCAAACAATACAGTCTCAGGTCGATAGAAAATTAGGACGATACATGTGATCATAGCATCAAAAGTCTCGGCCTCAGGCCTCTCTAAAATAGCATAACACTGGCCCTCATTACCAACTACAGTCTGAGTAAAACCTCTACCTCTACCCTCATGAGCTGGAGCACCTTACTAGTAGTCATGTCATTCTACTAGACTGAACTTTACCTCGACCCATGGCCGAAGGCGCTGAATCCCTAGCTGGAGCAACTGAGTAAGAACGTTGGATTCTTGAACGAGTCTGAAATGGACAATGTTGCATCAAATGACATGGATCCCCAGAAGTATAGCAAGACCTCAGCACAGATAACTGTTGTTGCGAACGAGACAAACTATCATGGCCACCTCGGTCAGAACCATAAGATTATCGAGCAGATTGCCGACTCTCATCTGCTTACATAGAAGTATGAACTGGACCACAGCCTTGAAATGATCTATTACCTCTCTATGAACCTCTACCTCTAGATGAGACACCAGAAAACTATCCAGACAACCGGGCCATCTTTGGCTCCCCAAACTCTTCTAAAACCATCAACTTCGCCTCATTGGCGGTGCTCACAATAGACCGGAAGGAAGCCCTATCTTCTAGATTCTCTCTAGCTTCTCTAAACATATAAGACCTGACGGAGAAGGTCAACCCTCTCACAAACCTACGAACTCTCTCTGCCTCATCCGGAATAATAATCATAGCATGTCTAGAAAGCACAGAGAAACGGGCCTCATACTTGGTCACAAACAAGCTTCCCTGAGTCAAGCTCTCTAGCCTCAATCGACTCTCCTCCTTCACGCTCCAAGGAATGAAGCGATCCTAGAAAGCACTAGAGAACGCATCTCACTCTATTGGGGGAGATCCAACTGGTCTAGACCTCACAAAAGTCCTCCACCACTTTCTGGTGCATCGACAAAGTTGAAGTGCAACAAACTGGATACCACAAGCATCCACCATACCAACTACCTTAAGTCCCTCATGGCATAAAGTCAAGAACTCATAGACATCCTCACTCTTGCCACTATGAACTATGGTGGTTGAAACCTCTCATAACATTGTTGCTCAATTATTGTCAGAATAACCTCAGGAGCAAATATGAACACCCATAACCGGTGCCAAAATCATTGGTGGTTGACCCACCTGTCCCTGAATACCCAAAATCTGCTACTGATTTGGGGTAGGCACTCCTACCCTCGTCTGAGAACCCTGTGGCATACCTATCACACCACTCTGAGAGAAGTTCTCCAGCACACTTAGCATCATCAACAAAGTCTCATGAAACAAAGGAGCTCCAAACTCGGGAGGAACCTGGTCCTTAGGAACCTCAACGTGTGACTCATGAGAAACCTCTCAAGCTCTGCCTCTCGCTAATGCCGCTCCACGGGCACGACCTCTAGTCGGTGCTACTCCACAAGCATGACCTTTAATCGATGCTACTCCACGAGTACGACCTCCATCTCGAACCTTACATTTACCCCTAGCTGGGGTCTCAATAACAGCCTCGGTGACTGTTTCCCCTATATCACTGGAAATAGAAGTTTTGGTCCTCGGCATCTGAAAAATAACACGCGGTAACTTAGCACTAGCAAAGGTAATCACGTACGATAAGAGAGGATGAATAAAATGATGTTTCCTAACAATCGGCATAGCCTCTTAAAGATAAGTATAGACGTTTATGGATCAATCCTCAAGACTCTAATTAGACTTGGTTTGTATACACAAGAGACCTATAAACCTGGGCTCTGATATTATTTGTCATGACCCAAAAATGGATGCTATGACACTTATCTATTTCCACATAGACAAGTTAGCTTCAACCCAACGAAAATGTGGAAATATAAAGCAAGGACAAGATAAAGCGAAAAAAAAATATTATTTCTATTAAAAACCTCAAAATTTAATTGTCATGTGTACAAGTCACTAAATACATAAAGTGTGAAATTGAAATAATTACAAGTCTCAGCCTTTGTTTCTCAAATAGAACAAAGTATAAAGAAAGAGAAAAAAGGGCATGCCGAAGTGATGAGAAACTACCTCTCCAAATCCTTGACGAGCCTCAAAGTCAGAAGAAGAATGAAGAGATCACACAAGTCCGGGCTCGGAACCTACACAAGTGTAAGCAATGAGTGAGTATCAACAACACGGTACCCAACAAGTAACCTAATACATAAGGCGTCTAGCTAGAAACCGAATACCCCTTACACTTTAACCAAACCTCCCCAAACTACAACCTGCACAGAAATCAGCCCAACCTAATAATTCTACAACACACAACCCACAAGGCTCGAAAATCACAGTTTAATAGTCACAATTCAACGACAAAACAAATCAAGTCAATCAATCAATTTTAATGTCAAGTAGATCAATCACACGTAACAAGTGTATCAATTACAACTAACGAGTATGTCACACATAAGCATCAAATGCATCAAATCACAATAATCAATCTCTCGCCGAAACCATTTTCCATCGACACAATATCACTAGACGGAACCATTTCCCATCGGCTTTATATCAAATCACTCACCGGCAATGACCACGACATCATAAATATTACATATCTCATCACGATGTCAAATAATCAATGCACACAAGCAATATCACACCACATAAGAGAGACAAAAATTCATGCAATTCAAGTCTACACTCGTGCTATCAAGCATTGCATCAATCAATTAATACGGGTCACAACAAGACAATTCACATCATCATGATCATTACATAGCCATTTTCATTTCAACCCTTTTCTATTCATTTAGATTTATCAAGTAGACAATTAACCATTCACATCATCATCATTACTCCCAACACACAAACAACGAAGAGAATACACGAATTCTACTGGAATACAATGTTTAGGAGATCACTTGCCTTAAATCACACAGTTAATCACTCCAAGAGTTGAGTCTTCCCCTTCTGAATCACTTCTGAAGCCACACAATCGATAACAATCAAGTATTCACAATAAATCTCCATAAACAATAATTCTCACATCAATTACTTTGAAAAATGGGTCAATAAACTCAAAACCTAATTCCGAAAATAAGATTTGAATCCAAAATTTAATATTTGAAAACATTACTCAAGACTTTAGGAACTCATTGGGAAAAAATATTTCAAAAAAGAACTCAAAATCAGTTCATATTCTCCATTTTAGTTAAGAACTTGACTTCTTGAAAAACCTTGTCATTTATCGATTAAAATCCCAAATTTTGATGTTAGAATTCATAAAGAACCAAAAGAAAATGAAGGTTAGGGTCATGAAAGCTTACCAAAATGATTTAGCACAAGAAAACCTTTCCAAAATCTCCACCAAGGGCTCCCCAAGCTCAAAAATGAAAATTGGGGCTTAAACCCCCAAAATTTGCAAGCCAAAACCCTCCCTGATGTTGCAAAGGTGACTTGGGGTTCGCAAAAGCAGAGCCTGTGAAAAAGGTGTCCCTCGCAAAAGTGATGTCCCCTTCGGTTTTGCGAAGCTCGCTTAAGCGAAGAGGCCCCTGCTTCTGCGAAGGTCGCTTAAGCGACTAGCCTTCGCAAAAGTGAGGCCTACAGACACCAACAAAATACAATCAACTCTTAAATCATCGAAAGGACCCTCGGGATTCATTCGAAATCCCGTACACACAAACCACATATGCAAATTAGTTATACTCGATGTTTCAGACTCAATAGAATCATCAAAACATAAATCAGAGGTCTCTTTTACCCGACATTCATGAAAACCACAAAAAACTAACTTCAATGCCTAAAAAGGCAAAACCAAGCTCAGGACCTCTAAAAAATCAACCAAGATAGGCCTAAAATCATCCCCCAAATCCAAAGGAACTCTCGAAATTCCTATCCGAGCATCTAAACCCCATATGTTGACCAAAGTCAACCCAAATGCTAAATTTCCACAATTTCACAAATTAGGACCTCAAATACCCAAAAAGACTTCAAAACTGAAATCGACAACTTTCACAACTTAGATTCCACATTGAAGGGACTGATGAAATCGTTGGAATTCCATTCTGACACTCGAAACTCCAAAAGACTCCAAAACCACTTTTAAGCTACTTAGCCTTTCATGATCACAAGCTTACCAAATTCTCAACTTTTGACTCAAAGTTCAAAATGAATTTTCAAAACTCAACATAAAAGACTCAGGGATCGATATCGAGAGGGGAAAACGGTTAATTTATGAACTTTCTGAAAATGACTGGCCGGGGCATTACACTCCTCTATTGCTCCCTTGTCTCAGGTGCTTTTGAGAGGTTTTTGGAGCAGCCCTTGTCTATTTTCCCCTTTCACAAGTGAGAGAAAAATAAAAGACGACTTATAATTAGGTAGCAGATTTTTCGACGTCTTGCTATAGCGGGACTTAGACCTCTATAGCGGGAAGCCTTCCGCTATGGTGGGCTGACATTAGCCCAACCTAGAAAATAAATTTTAAGCCAAATATCGTCGTGTGCTCAAATTTAAAAAAAAATAGATCTACACTACCGAACTTTTGGGACTCCGCACAAAGTGCCCTTTAGTAACGACGGATAGGGTCGTTACAATTATTTATACATTTGAATTTTTCAATAATTGGCACGGTTATAAAAAAATAAATTTGAGAATAATAGTAAAGAATAATTTTGTTTATTATAGGATCTTATAATGAAGAGCAAAAAATTTAATCATGTTATAAATCCATTGAACTAATTGGATTGTCCATTAAGTTTATTCATGAACTTATCCTTATCATGGATGTGTATTCCCAAGGTGATACGAACCATTTTGGGATAATAATGTATCTACTAATTTGACATTAAACATGGTGACTTTAGATTGATTTCTCAATCTATAAATAGATATATCATTCACCATTGTAAGATACACTTGAATAGAAAAAAAGTCCCTTTATTCTCCTACATTTCTCATCTTCTTATCTTTATATTTATATTATTCTGAACTTGATTTTATAACAAATCAATATTTGATTTGATTCTTATCTTGATATAATGCGACCTGAAGCTTTAATTAATATTGTTGGGAGGAGAAAAGGGGCTCAGTGGGAAGGAGAAGTAAAGTAAGAGGTCAATCTCTTTCAAACATACATGACAATGTAATCAGATATGTAGTCTTTGTTTTACTCTTTTCTATAAATTAAGTTATATGTAAATTTTGAAATGATTCTATTGTAGTAGCTGATATTTGGCTTTGTACATTTTAACGTCATTAGCATTTTTTAGTAATGTTATTTTTCTTGTATTAGGGTTGTTTATGGTTATGAAAATCAAATTAAATTGTAATCTGATTTAAATCAATTTTAAAAAAAATTGATATTTGATTTGATTTGGTTAGGTTTGGTTTTAAATTTTGAAAATCGATACTATTTGGTTTGGTTTTGGTTTTACTAAAAATAACCGCAAAAATAACCAAACCGAACCGAGAAATTATATATATAATTTTATAATTATTTATTTATCAGTCATAAATAAAATATAAATATTTGGTTAAATTTTAATTAACTCAAGTCTTTAACTTTACCATTTTTTCAAGCTCAACACTTAAATTCTAGCCCAACTATTACAACCTTAAGTTCAAGTTCTTCAAAATCCATTATTTTAGTCTTTACATACCCTACCTCAATTAAGATAGATACATTTTTTCTTAATTGAATCACTTTGTTCGTGTAATAATAACTTTAGTATTGCTTAATTGCTTGATTGAATCCACGGTAACTTTCATGTGGATTGTTCATCTACTAGGTGTTTGTGTCTATCGAGATACATATGTCCTCAAGAAATTTATTACTTTCAAACCGAAAAATCCCAAAAAATAAAACCAAACCAAAGGTTATTTTTTTCGTTTGGTTTTAGAAATTTAAAAACCGACTAAATTAATTTGGTTTTGATTTAACCAATAACTTATCCAAAACCAAACGATGAAAACCCCTACTATATATATAATTTTAGATTGATGTGAAACACACAACGCATACTATAAACTAGTGAATTATTAAACACGTTAACAAGGATGAAATGCGGAGATAGTTGTTGACTCTACTTTTTGTCCTTAATTGTTGGAAATCTTAGAAAAAATATCCAGTTATAAAATTGTAGGGAAACTTTCGTTAAAAATATAAATTAGGAATACAAAAACTGAGGAAGATTCTATAAGAATGAAAACTAATATAACAGAGGAGAATAAATTTATGTATTCTTGATATCTTCTCTACTCGAAAAGAAAGACTTTGAGTATTTATAGATGAACTATATACCATAATATGGTTAAAGAGCTCCAACGATCAAAATAAGAATAATGGACATACCGAACCAGATGTCAAAAAAATGAGATGTTTGCTGTGAATTACAAATAAAATAAATTATGTCTATAACATTTAATTTGAATTAATAATTTGTTATTTCATACAATTTTCCCTAAAATTAAAAGGAATAATGTCCAAGTAACGAATCGTTACAATTGAAAAATTAACGTTCAGATATTATGTTAGAAAAATGGTCAAACAAAGACTATTCAGGGATGGGACAGTACCGTCCAAATTCCAAAAGTTCTTACTACCTCCCCTTTTGACTGTAATAGTTTTCTTTTTTAGAGTCAAATTATAAAAACTTGATAAATATTTTATGATGTATTTTTTAATTATATTGATATATAAAAAATTGTAATTTATAGTATTATCTAAAATTTTTGTTTAAAATATCGAATTGATATAATCAAATTAACTTTGAAAATTAGTTAAATTAACTTTCGAAATACACAATATGACAAATAAAAATAGACGGGGATTATAAAGAACTCCATAAAGGCTAATTACATGCAAGAATATAAAAGGATGATATAAGTAATATATTTGAGATACTGTTATTGTTTTTCCAACATTAATTATGCGTTTAATAATTCACAAATAAAAATTACGTATTATATGACTTGATTAGGGAAAAAAAAAATATTCAACATGTTTACGTATAATTGTAAGTCTCTAAACTTCAACTTGCTAGAAAACAAACTAATTGTAATTCTTCCATAACTTGAATGCTAAAACAAAACAAACTACATAGAATCTTAAAGTACCAATAAACGAATTATAAATCTACAAAAACTTGAAAAACAAAAAAGAGTAAAGTAAACTTAAATAATCTTCTAGATTTTCATACTCATCAAAATTAATCTCCTCCTCTGTAGCAGAATCGATAAACGAAAATGACTATGAGTCTGATACAGAGTGCAACTGCAGAAATTTTGATGAATACATCAAACATATGCGGTAAACAAGGTAGTTGCTTGATGAATGCAACGTAAAACATGAAACCTATTACAAATATATCGATCAACGCATAAAAGATGATGCAAAGACATGCTGGAAAATTGATACAAACTGCTTCACAACATCCATCTTCTATGTCTGCCATGTTTACTATTTTGTTGAGATCGAGCTGAGATTTTGAGGAGTATTTATAGAGCATAAAATGTAGTAATTTTTATGTATTAAACACATAAATAAGAAGGAAACTGTGAATAAGGAAATAATTAGACAACATAAAAGGAAATTAATTAGTGTAAATAAGGAAGTTTAGTACTTTGTAAAGGTAACAAACTAACAATTAGTATGTCTTACTCCTTTCGTCTTATTTTAACCTTTTTTTTTAAAAGTCGCTTCTATTAAAAAAAAGTAAATACTTTTGTAATTTGAAGGTTATAATTTAAAAAATAATTATCAATTTTAATTCCTAAAGGGTTAATTATTTTAGTACAATTTTTTTGGAGCCAAAACAATAATTAAAAAGAGACGGAAAAAATAATAAATTATTTCCTTTTTTACTTCGTGAGTTGGTGAATGCTTCGTCGATCTATTCTCTTTGGTTAATAGTTCCACGAATATTCTTCCAAATATACATTGTCCAAAAGAATCTTTACAAATTACACTCTTTATAATTTAACAAATTATAGTAAATTATAATTACTAGCAAATAACAATTTCTTCAAATTACCGATTTATATATATTGCAATAGTTATTAAGATTCATCTTATTGTGTGAAAATTCCACATATAACACTGGAGTTAGTTCTTGGATTTTATTATATTGCACTAAATTTACTGAAATTATTTTTGTAGTGAAAAAATCAATCGATTTTATTGAAGTTTCATAAAATTCATAAAAAGGCTTTGTAAGCAAAAGGTCATTCATTTTTGCCTGCACATACAAAAAACTTATTAGAAAAAAAAAGGAGATATTTTATATGATATTAAATTTTAAAAAAATATATTTTCTATGATACTTGAGCAAATCGAAAGGACTTTTCATCATGAAAGAATTGTTCAATAATTTTAGGAAAAATAACCAAAAGCCCCTTCAACCTATTAGCCAATTCTCAACTACACACTTATTCTATACGGGGGTCCGATTACCCCCTGAATTATTTAAATATGGAATAATCACCTCCCTAAAAAGGCATAATCAGTTTTATGTCAAAGTTGTGCAACACACGCGATGAATCACTCTACATTCATTTTTTTTTATTCTTTTTCTTTTTTTTCCCTATAAATTATAAGCCTAATCAAAATAATAATTTAATAATCTCCTGTAAAATTATGTAAAGTTTCCATTTTTATCAAACCTAGAAATTGAAATTTACAAAAAAATACTTTCAAATAGAGATTGTTTTTTCCAAAATACTAATGATTTCTTTAGAGAATAATAAGAGGAAATGATGAAAAAATCTCTACACCAAATTAAAGAAGAAGAACAACTACATAGCTAGTCTACATAAACTTTCAATTTGAAATCCAACCCAAAACAAAATTCCACAAATAAGTATTCACAAATGTGGGAGTGTAAAACAAATTTGGTAAGAATGAAATTAAAAAGTGAAATTTCAAATTCACCATTGTTGGTTCATTGTGGTTTGACTTTTATTTATTTATTTATTTTGCTTAAATTATGAGGGGTTTAAGAAAAAACTTGAACTCCATTTTTGAGCTTCATATATGAAAGTTTCTTATGAGTTAGGTGATTGTTATTGCTAAAAACGGTTGATGTATGATTAACTAAGCATAAATCAGTAGCTATAAACTGTTTTGGAGCTCCTAGAGACGAAATTTAGAAGACCACCATTGAAGGACTTTGAGAAAAACTTGAAGAAATCATGAAATGGGTATAACAATTTTGTGATATAAAAAAAGGGAAAGAATAAAAAAAAATGAATTACTTATATAATCTCCAATGAGATACTGCCACATGGATTATTTAGTTCAATTTTAGTCATTTTATGTCTTTTTGTTGAACCCTTACACGCCTACAAGAGGTGTATTCACCTTCTTGGACAGGTCAGCGTTTAAGGGTCACAAAATATCGAAAATAAAAAGTTCAGGGGTAATAGGACCCCCATAAAATATAAGTGTGTAGTTGAGAATTAACTAATAGGTTAGGGGGGGATTTGACTATTTTCTCATAATTTTATGTAAAACTTAAATAAAATGGAATGAATGTGTTTGACCTCAAATTTCCAAATATTCTTGCAAATTATTTTTGGGTGAAGTTTCACCATGTGTTTGGTCATAAATTGTGGAAGAAATATTTGACTATTTCAAAAAATATGATTTATATCCGTGAGTTCTAAAAATTATTAAAGTACATTTACGTTTGTATTGTCATTTTATAATGAACATGTTTCGTTAAAAATGACCCTATAACATAATTGATAACAATCAGCAATAACAAAATAACAATATGGGCAAGAACAATATACATTAATCGCATACTTCAACTTCTCAATGATTCGGGATGAATTATAACTCATTAAAAACAAATTGTTCTTTTTGACCACGCTATGTATAGATAGCAGAGAGGATTAGTTATTAGTTATTAATGGAGTAATTTGGTAGATAAATATTAGTTGAAATAAATAAATGATGAGTGTTTTTTATAAAAAAAATATAAAAATTTGGGGTAATTTTTTTAATTTTATAAAATTTCTAAATATTAGAACTTTGTCCATATTAAGTTTTTCTAGTATTTGGCAAATATATTTATTATAAATAGTAACAAATTATATGACCAGATACCATTTTCCAAAATTTTCTTAAATATTATTGGGGCCAAACTGATCCTTAGCGGTGTTAAGGTAAGTGATCTTTCAGAGAGGCAATAAAGAAGTAGATATAGTGCCACGTAGGCAGAAAAGGGGTACAAAATTATTTATAAAATAAGTTCGGAGCGGGGGGGAGGGGGGAGGTAATAGGACCTTAGTATAATATAAGTGTGTCTGTGAGATTTCGGGCATAGGTTGGGGGTACTTATGCATTTTCCCTTGTATCATTAATATTTCGCATTACTCTAAATTCTGAATAGGATCCTCCATGAATAATAGTATTCTTCCTCTTCCACAAGAACCAAAGAATAATGATAGGAATAGCCTGGCAAACCGCCTTCACTCTATAGTTTCCTTTTACTACACTCCACAACCTTATGAATTGCTTCAAATTTAGCATAGGGTCCACAATTCCAGTAGCACTGCTAAAATAGTTCCAAATTCTGGTAGTAAATAGGTGATTAATAGTCTCTTCTTCTGGATTTATACAACACCTATAGTCCCAAGATTAATCAGGGTTCCATCCAAGCATTAGAGAAGCTAGCCACACGGATATTTTCAAACCAAATTCTCCAAGCAAGAAATGAAAATTCGAAAGGCAACCCTTTTATCCACAAATTTACCATATCTTCAATCCTCTCTTTTTTTGTCTCTCAACAGTTCTCAAACTAATTTAGCAGAGAACTATTGCCATTATTTGTTTTAGTCCACCAAGCTTTGTCACTTTGATTACTGAGATATGATGGGTGCAAATTAGACTGGACATGCTCTACAACATACTCAGGGAAAAAGTATCTCATTGTTGTATAGTCCCACCCATCCTCAGTTAGAAATTCATCAACGTTTTTCATGGGGTGACAAGTTTGCTCCTCAACTGCATGTAGGTACAAAGGTCCCACGTTAGACCAATTATCATACCAAATAGTAGAAGTACCTCTTCTAGGTTCCCACCACATATGTTGCTCTAGTATTTCCCTATTCTCAAGTATATGTTTCCAGATTTGAGAACCTTCTTTCCATTGAACAAGGGTATAAATTTGTTTCTTACAATACTTTGTCCACATAAAATCGAACCACAAAGTACCTTGAGTTCTGAAATTCCACCATAATTTTGCATACATAGCCTTTCATACATCAAAAATGGACCTAAATCCTAAACCCCCTCATGTTTAGAAAGACATATATTCACCCATTTAGACCAGTGTTTATTTTTGTTATCTTCCTTATTACTCCAATAGAATTTAGCAAAAATTCTATGAATCTCATTAATAACACATTGGGGGGGGGGGGGGTAATAGAAGAAAGAACGTAGATAGGGATGCTTTGAAGAACGTTAGTAAGAAGGACTTCCTTACCCCCATATGCAAGCATTCTCCCTTTCCAACTTTGCAATCTACCTTTAATCTTATTAAATAATTATGCATACTGCTCCTTTCTTTTTCTAGAATGTGTAATAGGGTATCCTAGATATATCATAGGGAATTGTCCTCTTACCATCCCTGTAATTTGTTCCACTTGATTAGCAGAGGCCGTTGATATATTTTGGTGTACATATTAAGAAATATTTTCCTTATTTATCTTTTGACCTGATTACTTCTCATAATCCTGCAAAATAGACATAATTTTTCCATAGAATATCTGTTTGAAGAGGTAAAAATAATGGTATCATCAGCAAAATCTAGATGATTGAGATTAGCACTCCATTTAGGTATCCCATAACCAAAAAAATGGGGGTCTTCAAATAGAGTATTGAGAGCTTTAGAAAGGACCTCTGCTGAAATGATAAATAAAGTAGGACCTCTCCTGAAATGATGAATAATGTTGGAGATAAAGGATCCCCTTGTTTAACTCCTCTAGTTGAATGAAAAAACCCATATGATTTGACCATTAAGAAGCACAAAGTAGTAATTATTTGATAGTAATCTCCAAATCAAATCTACCACTCTATTAGAAAATCTCATTTTCCTTAGCACTTTCATAAGAAAGGACCAAGAAACCCTATCATAGGCCTTAGCCAGCTTTCTAATCACATTCTCAGGTTTTCCCCTCTTAGTAATATATGTGGTAAGATCCTGAGCCAATAGAACATTCTCAATGATACTTCTGCCCTTAACAAATCCAGATTGGTTAGCAAAAATCAGTTTTGGGAGAATCTTTTCTAATCTATCATGCGTAATTCTAGACAGGATCTTGTTAATGAAATTACTTAGACTAATAGGTCTCATATCTGAAAAAGACTGAATGATATCATTTTTTGGGAAGGAGAATCAAATTAGTATGAGTAATGAACCTAGGTAAGGAGTTGCCCACATAAAACTCACACACCATTCTACAAATATCATTGCCTATAATGTCCCAACAAACTTGGTAGAATCTACATGTAAGTCCATCTGGACCACTAGAATTGTCCTCATTAAGATTAAAAACAACATCTTCACTTCTTCTTCATCTGGAACAATCCCCAACTCAGTGTTTTCATCCTCAGAGATTAATTATGGTATGTGGTCCAGCAAGGTGATATTAGTGGCATCTCTGTCCTGATGAAATTAGTTTTGAAAGTGTGTTATTGCCTCCTGAGCCATTGCATTTTCATCTTCCAACATTGTCCTTGTGCATTCTGAATTCTTGTTACCTTCATTCTTTGTCTTCTCCTTTTCACCAAGCTATGAAAGAATCTTATGTTTTTATCACCCTTGTCAAACCAATCATACCCTGCCTTTTGTTGCCAAAATTTCTCCTCTAGATGCAAATATCTAGTATATTCAGCCTTTGCCCTTTGCATAATAACTCTATTTTCAGCAGAGGGAAATTCCTCGAAGTGTTTTTCCTTGATTCTTGCTATTTCCTATCTGATGATGAGTTGTTTGAATATGTTTCCAAAAGGTTCCTTACTCCATAAAGAAAGAGCAACCTTTACTTTCTTAATCTTCCTCTTGAAATCCAGAAAATAGTTGGTTGAATACTCATCATCCCAATTGCGTTTGATCACATCCTTGAAACCCCTATGCTCAGTCCAAAAATTCAGAAACCTAAAAGGTTTGATGAATCTGGAATATCTATTTTCACATGAGAATAAAAGAGGAGTATGATCCGATCTAGTTCTAGAATGATGTTCCACTTCTGAGAAATTGAATTGGTCTTGCAACATATTATTAACAAAAATTCTATCTAATCTCTCAAAGATGCAATCACATCCAGCCCTACCATTCTACCAAGTAAATGGAGTGCCTTTAAATTGAACTAGTTATAGCTCATTAGATTCAATACAATTTTAAAAATCTTCAACCTCATTCCCCGTCACTGGTCGACCACCAATTTTATCTTCTTCATTAAGAAACACATTGAAGTCCCCTCCTATTATCCATGAATATTGTAGATCGTCAACTACTTGGGAAATATCTTCCCATAGTTGCATTCTCTGATAAGGGTCACATTTTTCATAAATAATAGTAACACATGTTGTTGAGTTAGAATTCTGATTTCTAAGCAATACAGAAAGTTGTTGCTCAAAATTTCTCACTTCTGTTACATCAAATCCATGATTCACAAATAAGCAAATTTTACCACTATTATTGGCATACCCCTTTGCCATTTTCAATCTTCTATTATATATGTTCAAGCCTCCCACATGCTGAAACGGTTCCATTAGAGCAACAAAACTAAACTTGTGAAAATTATGTAACATCAGGACTCTTTGGAATGCATTTTACCTAATATTCCATATAAGGGCCTTCATTGACAACATTATTTTTTATGTGTCACCGGCCTCTTCGGCTGAAATCTGATGGGTTGAATAGATTCTCCATTACCTTTGTTTTTTATTTTTCTTTACAGACTTTTTTGATTTAATTCTTCTAGGTGAAAAGTCCTCTACTTGAACGTTTGTGTCACATAATTGGAGGTGTCCGATTTCTGATTCTTTGTGGGTGAGAATATTATGAAGAACCTCATTAGGAGATTGAGGTATTGCCATTGTAATGTCTTCTGTTTGAATTGGAGTAGGGAAAGACACAATAGCTAAATCATTATTTGAATTATGATCATTAATGTGAATCCCATTATCTGTCATCTTTACACTCTCATATGGACATAATTGATTTTTAGTTTGTGTTGCAGGACTGTTGCAATCATCATTCAATGACTCATCTCCGAATATTTCCTCTTCTTGACTGGACGAAATGTTGATCTCTTCCTTATTGTTGTACACCCCCTTATGTTCTACATTCATTTTGCTATCTTCTACATGTGCAAATATCAATGTTGAATTGGGTTGAGGTTCTTGTCCATTATCCCTTAGTCTTGCTTCATTTTTGCTCATATTTTGTTGTGTTATGTTGTCCCCTATTTGCTCTTTGCCTTTGTGATTTCCTCCATGTAACACAGGTCCAAAAGACTTAGTTACCCATTTTTTAGCTAATTATCCTTTTTGTAATTCTGTAGCATCTTGTTGTGACTTATCTTTTCCCTTGCTGATATCATATATGTATTCTTCTTCATGTGCAAAAGCACCAAATTTGTTACTCATTATAGTGGTGGATGTGTTTGATATACTGGGACAACCTCTTCTATCTTTAACTACAGTCCAGTTACCCGGATCCCCTACTACCTTCCCACTTGAAAGAATTTTGGCATTTCCTTTTTGAAGAATGGTTGCTGCTCTAGATTGGTATCATTTCGAAATTGTTTTGCATGCTCTTCCTTTCTCTTTTCATTTACCCCTGCTTTACAGTTAGTTGTGTTATGTCCTTGCATTTTTACACTCTAAATAATATTTAGGGACATAAGCGTATTGGATGGTTATCAGACTTGACCTTATTTCCTTTGTTTTAAGATTTTCTATATTCATCTGCACTGAAGTAGGAACATTTCCTTTGAGATCCACCAACACTTTTACACGTGCACAACTAGGCCTCGTATTTTTTATTGTTGTTTAATCCAATTGGATTGGTTTACCAACTGCTGCAGCAATTGAAAACAAACATTCGTTCACAAAGAATGTTGGCAATAGGTTAGGAAATGAAATCCATGCCATCGCCATAGTTGTCTCTTGAGAAACCTTAAATCTCGAATCATAAATAAGGGTACACATCAAGTATGAGTACCCATCTTTACAGTTTATGTAGAAAGCCTCTTTCGAGATCATGTTAACATAGTCCTCTTGTTTTGTTAGCCTAATAAGAATATGCTTTACTCTGTAGCAATCCTATTTGACAATTACCTTTCAAATCACATTGTTGAGGAATTATCCTTCTCAACTCTTCAAGATCCGTCCATTCATACGAGAACTTCCCAATTACTGCAAATTGGAGTTTTTCAATATGAGTCATCTTAATTACTTCCTGCTCTGTCCATTTTACTTGTGGAATACCCTCCACATAAGTTATTTCCTTTATTAACGAGCTATCCTCTAGGATCTCATTATCATTCAAAGTATCTGGTTTTCTCTTTAGTCATTATAGAGTTAACAGTTGAATTGATTTTTTTATGTTGAAGGTAGGATTGATGGTAGGAGAGGGATTTAAGAATTTGGTAGTAGAAAATCAACCCCCAATGAGGGTTGGCCGCCTTTCGTTGCCACCATGAATTAGGGCTGTAATCGTTTAGTTTTCGTGTTTGGATGTTGATACATCAAGTGCATATTTAGATGAGTGACAATTGTCATATTTAAAAATCTAAAGGTCTAGATTAAATTTTATTTAACAAGGCTCTTAAACATAGTTTAAAAAAAAGTTAGGAAAAAACTTCACTAATTTTTGTAAGAAAATCTCATCTTTCACTAATTTTGGCACCTCATTAATATAATTATTTTCATGATATATGTTTTACATATCTACTATTATCATTTTTCTAATCTAAAGTTAAAAATTCTCTCTGTTTTTTTTATAACCGACACAATAAAATCATAAATAAAGATGTAATGAGATCAAGTTTTTGGCTAAAATCATCCCTCAACTATGACTCAAATCTAATGTACATCCTTATATTATCTAAGTGAGCAAAAAACATCCTTATACTATCCAAAAAATAACAAGAATCATCCTTCAGTATATTTTTCGTTAAGAAACTAACTGAACCAATAAAAAAATATTTTTGTAAAAAAATTTGGTCATGTCTTAGCCATGACGAGAAGATCAAACTACCTAAAACGAATAAGGATATGGATATGAAATGAATCTTTCATTCTCAGAATTTAAATTTTGTGTGTTGTTAATTTATATGTTTTTTGCATCATCAAGTAAATTGACTTGCAACAATACATAAGTTTTGAAATATTTATACAGTAGATTCCGATGGCTAGAAAGATTATGTAAAAAATTCATTTTAAAAATATTACGTCCAACTATTTAAAGATTTTCTTTAATAAAATATTTAGTACATATGTACGTTATATACAATGCAATTCACATTTTATACAATGTACATAAATGCTAAAATTTTAGTGAAATTACATAGGCGTTTAGTTATGAAAATAAAATAAAAATAACTTTATTTGAAATTTTTGAAATTAGGATTGTATTTGGCCATACTTTTAAAAAAGAATATTTAGAATTTGAATATATTTTGTATGAATATAATTTAAATCCTCAATTTCTAAAAATTAGAAAAATCACCCGACTTGACTAGCTTAACCATGTGTACATATATTCATTCGACTTGACACATTTTTTTTGTTGGTGGCGTGAGTTTCTTAAAAAAAAATAGACATAAGGATGAATCTTGCAACTTTTTGGATAATGCAAGGATGTTTTTTGTTCATTTATATAATATAAAGATGTACTTTAAGTTTAAGTTATACTTCAAGGATGATTTTAGCCAAAAACTCTAATGAGATCAAACATGGGGTAAAAAAGCAGCAAAATAATTAAGAAAAAAAAAAAGAGACCAACTTTATTTTTAAACATAAATATGCTAAAACATTTTACAAATACTATTATACAATATATTTTTTCCTCTCCATTTGTTTTTCATTTCTAACATAAATTTATTCGTCAAATACTTTATATTTTTACTCAACAAAAAAATTATTACATTTTTTTCCTGTCAAAAGTAGTTTGCAAGATTTTAACAAAAATAAATGAAAAATATAACGTTATATGTCAAAATAATTTAGAAAGCATGATATGAAATTTGTCTTTTTTTAATACTAAACTAGTGTACTTGTACGCGCTTTGCGCGGTTATAAGAAAAACTTAAATATATTTTTAAATAATTAATGTCACTATTTGATAAATGTTTTAATAAATAATATAATAAAAGAGAGAAACACAAATTAAAATATGACTTTGATATTACTTATTCAGAAAAATTGCTAAAAAGAAATTTTCATACAGATTAAAAAGTTGAAAATATAAACGTTGATATGAAAAGCTTCAGTTAATTGACAATCTAATTATCATAGTTTCATACTGAATTCCATGATTTTTATTGGTTCAATCAACAATAGTAAATCGACTCGATCATAAATTACGTGACTTTCTTTTTGTTTAAGTGACACAATAATGAAAATAAATAAATAAAGATACATTTGTGGTAAATCACAGTGAGAAAGAAATACTTGTATCATATACTAACATAGTTATGCACGAAATTCAAAAGTTAGAGATTTTTTTTTTTTGATATTCGATGTTTGTATCGACACTCATCTAATATAATTTGTGTCTCATAAAATCTATTGATATTAAATTTTGTGTATTTAAACTCTCATTCTTGTAGAGACATTGTGAGAAGAGAAAATTAAGTTGCAATAGTGCAACATTACGGTTGAGGTTACATTTATACAAAAAAAAAAAAGTTGAACACATAACGTAAAATGAGATATAAAAAATAAGTCATGATATCATTTAGTGCTTGGTGTGATACTTACCTAATCCAATTATATAGAGATTATCAAAGAGCGACAAAGAAAATCTTTTTTAAAAATAATACGTGTATGCAATTTTGAAGATAAGTCAATAATAAGTTTGTCAACATAAATACAATTATTTATATTATTGAAATATTATCGTGGTAAATAAATTGGATTAACAACTCTCCAAAGGATAACTCCTTCTTTGATGTAGAAAAAAAATAAAAGAAACTTTTATTTGCTTTCAATAATAATAAATTTAATACACATTAATCATCTATCCATCACATTTATTATGGTAAAAAGAAAAAAGAAAAAAATATATTTACACCCCATTATGTTGTGAAGAAGAAAATTAATTTATATATATGATTTTTTAAACACTTTTAACATAAAAATTTTATTGAGAAAATTAAATGATGGAATTTAAAGTTTTTTTTAAAAAAAATAGAGTTAAGAATTTTTATTCTTTTTTAGTTTTTATTATTAGTTATATGTACATAATTCCTAATTTTACTATACATATCATTTTTTTTATAATTTTTTTTATAATGCCTCTTTTTGTAGGACAACAATATGAAATATCAAATGATATCATGATCATGAATATTAATATAAGGCCTAAGTCATATGCGGCCCCTTAAAGTTGTTCCCATAATTCATTTAAACACCTCAACTAAGGATTGTACTTATTAAACACTTAAATAGTTCAAAACATGTGTCTATTAAGCACAAAATGTTGATGTAGCAAAATAAGTATATCTCACTGCCTAGTAGCGCGTGAATATGTCCCCATTTTTTTTATTTTTTTATTTTAAAATAAACTTTACTTTTTTTGTCCTAATGACGGGAATGCATTAATTAAAATAACTAAAAATATTTTTTATCTAAAATAATATTTTTAACCCAAAAAGAAAGCAACCCCACCCCACCCCACCCCTGTAGGATATACCAATGGTCTTCTTATTCACCCTATTTTAAGCTTTTTAAACTCTGTTTGTCCTTTTCTCGTCGTTTTTATGTTTTACTCTTTATAAAATGAAATTGAATTTGCTAATCGAATTTGCAACAAGAAAAAAAATGGGACATCGAAATTATAAAAGCAACCTCTGTCCATTTGATATAATTCATTTGAATCCTTTTGATTTCTCTTCATTATTGATTTTGAAATAATTTATCAATGTCGATTTATTTTTCACAAAAAATCTCAACAACCACTCCATTAATCTATCATGCTTCATAATTTATTTCACTATTTGCATTAGACTTGATTTCAATAGCCCATAGTTTATTACAAGAAAAAAAATTAATATTTTCAAAGGAATAAAAAATGACAAGTAACAGAGGATGAAGAAGAAGAAGATAAGACAAATGATTAGGTGGGTAGATTTGGGGGAGCGGGTGGGGTAGATTTTCTTTTTTCTTCTTTTTGTTGTCGCCGGAGAAATCGGGATTGTTGTTAGATTCAGGATGGCCGCCGAAGGGAAGAAGAAGAAAGGTGGGTGGGTGGGTTTGTGTGGGGACGGGGGGCTTTCTTTTTTCTCCTTTTTGCTAATTAATTTTTTGGATTATTGAAGGCTGGAGTTTTTATTTTTGTTTTAAAATTGAATATTCATTAGATTGGGGCAATGTGTCACATGTTGCAGTTTTATTGGTTACTTTTTAAAGATAGTGTACATGAATTACACACACTACATTTTAAAAGCTTATTATCATTTTGTGTTCAATATGTACATATTTGTTAATATTAGAGTGTCTAATAGGTACTAGCCTTAGTTGAGGTGTTCAAATGAATTATGCGGACAACTTTAGGGGGCCTTAGATGACTTTGGCCTTAATATAATTTAGGAGTTATGATCATCAAAAGTCATTAAAGTATGGAAAACAAAGATACTTAAAATTTTATATTAGAAAAAAATATGAATCAATGAAGGAGTACTAGTAATGATACATTCATTTTTGTACAATAGTAAGAAATAAATAAATAGAAAAATTGTAAAAAAAGAAGAAGAAGATAAATAAGATTCTAGGCCAAAGAGATGTGTTACACCACTTTTCTTATATCTAGATAATTCTTATGTTGGTAAAGAAAGTAGGTTGAGAGAAAACAACTTTACTAAATCATTTTTATCCTAAACAAATACTTTTGTATTTCAATTTCTGACCAAACATATTGTAATAGTGATCTTTGAAAATCTCAAAAACTTGAGAACTTCTAATATTAATAGTAATAAAAAAAGCTTAGAATTTGAAGACTATAAATTTCCGTATCAATAAACATCTTTTTATAAATTATACAATATTTTAAAAATTATGAATTAACTTTGCATTCTCATGTTCTATCATAATAGTTATTAAAAATTGATTTACATGACTACAAAATTATATACACATGCTTTATTGAGTAGCATACATGTATGTGTTGGCTTTCTTTTCAGCTTCTATTTTGAGAAAATACATTAAAAAAAAATCTGAACTTGATCGGATAACTTACTTTAACACTTAAACTACACCGGCATTTAAATACCTCGCTTAACATCTTTGAAGTGAATTAAATGCACCCCTAAGGGATGACGTGACAAAGAGAGTGAGTTCACTCACCTAATAGCGTGTGAAGGAATTAAAAAAGAAAAAAAATTATAAAATCATACACATGTCATTTTTTTATAGGTCAATATATAATTAATATTTTAAATATTATTTTCTTAATATATTAACTTTTATTAATTTATATGATTTTTCTTATTGGCCCACAAATTTTTTAATTTTTTTCTCTTTATTTTATTGTCTTCCCTAATAAGCTTCTTCTCCATTGAAGCATCCTTTTTTCCTCCATCTTCATCTTCAACTCTATCAACTACTTCAATTTCACCATATCTTTAGTAATCCACAAAACTCAACACCAACATCTTATTATTGACATCAATTTCACACATATAAATTTTATCTATTTTCATCGGAGCTAAAAAAAACTTGTTGGTTCACCAATTAAGACGAAGAAAGGAAGAGAAATAGGAGGTGTGGTGGAGCTCGTTGGAAAATATTTTTTTTCAATAATATACTGACATGAAAACAAAATAAGTTAACCTTACAACAACAGCAACAACATATATATATAAATGAAGTTAATTAATTATATAAAAACTTTAAAAATTATTTAATTATGAGTTAAAGATAAAGAAAGGATCTTGTTATCAACATAACATAACCTAATGCTCCAAAAACTACAAAAAGAAGAAAAAAGATCTCTATAAACTACAAAGAGAAGCAAAAAAGAAAAACTCAAACAGTTTTTTCCAAAAAAACTCTGTGATACATATTATCATGAATTCAAAAATAATAATATTGAATGTATAATTGCAAAAAGAGAAAAAGTGATGACTATATTAGGCATATCTCATAGTTTTACCTTGTAAAATCGAACTACACAAAAATGTCTAACAATCTTCATTATAGATATTTCTCCTGCAAAATCAGATGAAAGAAGACAAAAAATTAACCAACAAAAGAGATAAAAGATGAAAAATAAGGAAAAATGAAAATAAATAAATAATCATCACATATGTCTCAAAATAGGATTTTATAAGTGTGATTTTAAGATGACATAAATTTATATATTAAATTATTTGAAGGTTGTGAATATGAAAGATTAAGAGTTATGAACATTATTAAGTAATATTTATTAAGGGTAAAATTTATATAATTGAAGAGGTATGAAAGTAAAATAAATAAAAGAAATAAGAGAAAAATGCCAAAAAAAAATCATAAAAAAGATAAATAAGAATCAAGCCTAGAGAGCGTCACGCCATCATTTTCATATCCAGCTTTATTATAATATATAGATTTCTAGAGATTATCTTGAGTTATTAATGTATATTTTGTATCTTTTATGTTAAGGATATGCATAATTTCATATGATTAAATTTTCAAATAGAATTAAATCAAATTAATTTTATAAAAAGAAATTTAATCAAATTAATTCTTAAATAACTTCATTTTTTATTTAAGTTGTCAAGACAAAAATAATTTCTAAAAAAATCATTTTCCCACAAGGCAGATTTGAGGGGAATGGGGGGATTTAAATTGAATGGTGAAGAGGGGAAAAAAAGAGCAATGAAGCGCTAGAGCCTAGAAATGACGAAGAAGAAGGAAGGAGGAGGGAGGGGAATAAAAATGGGTCCACATTTTAAATTTTGATTTTAAAAATGTATTTTTAATTAATTTTTTTTAAAAAAAAAGTTAATAACATGGTGCTGACATAAATATGTTGTGGCGCTTACATGACTATAATGTGGTAGATAAGAGTGGTATTATAATCTGGTGGTATATAATACATTTCAAAGTTATTAAGGGAGACATAATGCTTATGTAATTAAAGTGTTAAAATAGATTTTGTTGCCAAGTTCATAAGGAATTTGGTGTATTTTCTCTTCTTTTTTTTAACGAAAAGAGATCGTCCTCTAGTAAATTGAATAAAATAAAATATTTTTTTAGATCTATTAAGTTAAAAAAAATACAAATTAATAAAATGTTAGAAAAGTATTTCTCCCGGTTGATGTCAATATTAATCTGTTTTATGTGGTGTAACATATTTAATTAGGAGAAATCACAAAGTTAATATATCAAAAAAAAAATAAATTAAATAATGGCCAATAAAAAAATGTTATATGTATAATTTTATAATTCTCTTTTTTCTAATTTCTTCACGTACTTTTAGAAGAATTGAATGCACTCACTTGCCAAGTGCCACATCACCCATTAAGATGGTATTTAACTTATTTGAAAATTGTCAAAATGGGCATTTAAAGCATAATTAAAGTGTTTTACCAAAAAAAATAAAAAAAAATATATATACATATATATATATATTCTTGTAATAAAACAAAAAAAATATTTTACGTCACGTTTGGCATTGAGTATTTCCTTATGGTCTTCCAAATGAGAAGGGAAAACAAAATTGAGTAGGCAGAGGTGGCGTTGTTGACCGTGTGAAAAGTATGGCGCTGCCAGAGAAATTGCAGACGAACTCAAAGGAACACGATATCCAGTAAGAAAGAAAACAGCAAAGAAGATAAAAAATAATAATAAAAAAAAGTAGCAGAGGGTAGCATCATCAATCGGGCAACCCAGAAAGCTTTAGCTAAAATCAGCGGTCAACTCATCTCCAATCTTCTCTTGCTCTTCTATGTTGGATCTCACTACTGTAAGTCTTTTTTCTCTCTCTTTAGATTCAACCCTTTTTTATTTGTGTTATTAGTTGGATTTATTTACTATCACTGAAATTGAAACTTTGTTGTTGAATTAGCTATTTGATTTTGTTGTGGAAATAAATTGTAGAATATAAAAATTAAACTTAGAACAAATTTACTTCTTTGTTTTTACATAATTATCGATGCTATGTAAGGAATTTCATCAATTACAGATTGTATATACAAGGAATCTATCATGAAATCCTATCAATTATTCAGGAAGGTGGAACTATATAATTTTCACAATCTTACATTTAAGAAATTCAGTCAAGAAACACATACCAGAATCGGCCGTAGTATTCTTGACTCGAATCGAAACAGTATTCTTTATTTCTTTCTTTGCTACTATTTCAGAATGGCAGAGATGGAGTGGTTAATTCCCACTTTCCATTGAAGTGGGTTAATGGGGTTATCCAAAATAACTTCCTTAATTAAATTAGAATTTAGCTATTATTTACCAAACCAAAATAATTTTAAACTTGGGACATAAAACTAAAACACGTGTGTTATAAGATTTATCTCCTTTTTGAATTGAAACGGGACTTGATTAACATTTTTCCATTCTAAATCTCTCTGACACTTCATTCATATAGGCTTTCTAAGACAACCCCAACAATCCTTGTGATCTATCCAAAATAGAAATATTTTTATCCCAATTACATAGGATGTCTCTACCATATCTTTCGATTCAAAGTTGTTTGAGCGAAATTTCTTGGTATCATGCAATAAACCAAGATCATTAGTAGCAAGCAAGATGTCATCAACTTACCAGGCTAACATCATAAACTTACTCCCCTCACCATAAGATATATACACTGATCAACAATGTTTTCCTTAAATTCAAAGATGACAATAGTTTCATTAAACTTAAGATACCATTGCCAGAAATCTTGTTTAAGTATTGTCTGAGAAAGAGGATTCACTGGTATGGAATGTGGGGAGCAAAGGGTGTTTAACTGTTAACTCATCATATGAAGATCTCAACACAGTGGGCATTGAGAAAGTAGAATGGCCTTGGAAGATGATATGGAAAACTAAGATACCCTATAAAGTAAACTGTTTTACTTGGTTGTTAGCTAAGGAGGCAGTTTTGACACATGAGAATTTGAACAAAAGAGGTTTCACAGTGTTTTTTGTGTGAAGAGCAAGGAGAGACAGTCAACCATCTCTTCTTACACTACAAATGGACAAACCAGTTGTGGCAAATGTTCACCAATATGAGAGAGATCAAATGGGTGAAACCAAGAAGGATCAAAGAGGTTTTGAAGTGTTGGAATAGGGATGGAAATGCAGGAAGAAAGGAGGAGAGATGGAAGATTGACCCATCATGTATATGGTGGATAGTATGGCTAGAGAGGAACCGACGATGTTTTGAAGGAAAGCAGAGCAACATACAAAGATTTAAGCTTAATTGTTTAGCTCTGTATTATTTTTGGTGTAAACTAATAGTCTTAGATAGCTCAGAAGTAATCAGCACAACTATAGACTGGTTGTAACTTGGTAGTCATAGGATCCTATGTAATTACAACAGTTTTGGAGGGGAACTACACTTTTGAGGTAGTATTTATACCTTTGGATAAATATAGACTAATTGTTACTTTTCTCAAAAAAAAAGTCTGTATATTGACTTCTGAAGTTTACATAACATGTGTTTCTTACCATTAATGGAAAACCCTTTTGGTTGATCCATATAAACTCCAACCTCTAAATTCTCATTTAGAAAGACGATTTTCGCATCCATTTGATGTAGCTCTAAGTCATAATGAGCTACTAAAGCCATTATAATTTTGAGTGGATCTTTTCTAAAGACAGGTGAACATGTCTCTTTATAGTCAATGTCATATTTCTAAGTGAAACCTTTGGCAACAAGTTTGGCCTTGTGACATTTGATGTTGCCAATTGAGTCGTGTTTGGTCTTAAAGACCCATGTACATCCAACTCTTTTGGAGTCATATGGTAACTCAACAACGTTTCAAACTTACTTTGTTCCATAGATTTCAACTCATCTTTCATAAGAATTTATCATTTATCAAAATTAGTAATTTCAATGGTTTGTGAAAATGAAACTGGATTATTGTCAATTTCCAACTCCTGTAGATATACCAAATAGTCATCAGAAATAGCAGCTCTCCTTTGTCTTTGAGATTTTCTTTATGCTACTTTTTGTGGTACATCTACCACATGTTCATCAATTATGACTTCATTGTGATTAGCAGGAGCATTAATTTGTTGTTCTGGTTGATTGTTAGGTTGTAAAACAACTTGAGGAGCAACAAATTTAGAAGAAAGTCAAGGTAGATGAATTTGCCCCCAAACTTCGTTAATTTCCACTTTATGTGGTTCTCCACTCCCACTAACTTCACCATTCTCAATGAACCTAACATTTTCAGTTTCAACCATTCTCGTACTATGATTAGGACAATTAAAGCTATACCTTTTTTTTATAGATAACTAATGACGAAACCACTTATTATTCTTGAATCCATTTCTTTTCACAGATTATAAACTCTAACTTCTGTCAGTCAATCCCAAACATGCGGGTGCCTCAAACTAGGTTTCCTATCCATCCATAGTTCAAAAGGTGTCTTTTGAAATTGCTTTACTAGAAACCCTTTTTAGCATGTAAACGATTGTCCTTAAAGTCTACATACACAATGAAAGTGGTAAAGAGAATTACAGAAACATACTCCTAACCATATCCATTAATGTTTGATTACGCCTTCTTGCTACACCACTTTGTTGTGGTGTGCCATACATGTGTATAGAGCACATATGTCATGCTTTTTGAGGAATTTTCCAAATGGATCAGGCAGCTTCATCATATCTTCCATAATACTCACAACCTCTATCTATCTGTCTTGATTATTTTCACTTTTTTGCCTAGTTTTCTTTTAACCTCATTAATAATTGCCTCTAAGGTATTTATTGCTTGAGACTTTTCATGCAATAAATACATATCCATAATGTGAAAAATTGTCAATAAAAGTGATAAAAAGATTTCCTTACTGAAAGATGAGACATCAAAGGGATCACATAAATCAATGTGTAGAATTTTTTCAAGAAGACGTGTGCTTCTTATGGCTCCTTTCTTTGTATGTTTTATTTGTTTTTCTTTAATACAATCCACACAAATATTAAGGTTTGTAAAATCCAAATATGGAAGATTTTCATTTTTAACTAATCTTTTCAGTCTTTCTTTGTATATGTGACCTACACGTTTATGTCACTAGTAAGCAGATTGTTCATTCACTAAATTTCTTTGGTTCCAACTTCCAACATTATGATGCAAAGTTAAGAGTGTTTCAGTAAATAGACTATCAAGATTTAGTTTGTATAAGCTATCACAAAGAATACAAGTACCAATGAGATGGTTATACTTAAACAAACTAAAACATCCATTATCGAAATTAATTTATAAAACCTAGACAAAGAAACTAAATTTCTCAAATGAGAAGGTACATAACAAGTTTCAAGTAAATCTAAGTGACACCTAGTATCAAGGATCAAACGGTAAGCCCCGATAGCTTCGACGAGAGCCTTCAATCTATTCCCCATGTATACATATTTTTCATTTGTCTTTACTGATTGTGTTGTAAGGAATCTCGGCATCGTCTTAGAAACATGAACAATACAACCAAAGTCAATCCACCAAGTATTATAAGGAATTTCAGTTAAATTTGATTAGAGACATGTAAAAGCACTAGGCTTACCTTTCTTCTCGACATCTGTCTTATGTTTCAGGCAATCTTTCTAAAGGTGTTCAAGTTTTCCACAGAAACGACACGTATCATTCTTGTGTTTCTTCTTATGTACTTGAGAGGAGGACTTATAAACTGTTGCGTTTTTCCTTAACATGCTTCTTTCATTTCTTCCGACTCCTTGATGGCTTACAAGGCTAATGGAGTGGATTCCTTAATTCTTCGGTCTTGTTTCCTCTAGAACCAACATTCTGTGCATTTCATGCACGTTTCATTTGTCTTTCATGGTGTTGTAGTTCATTTGAAAAGGGTCATACTCAGACAGTAATGAGTTGCTGATGAATTGTACAAGAAAATTTGCATCCACTTCCATTCCTAAAGACTTAAGTCTTGTTGCTATGTTTGTCAGTTCACTGACATGCTCATGCATGGTACGTGAACCATCAAACTCCATGGTAGTCAAAGTACTCATTAGTGTCCGGCAAGAGACTTTTCAACAGTTTTGGGAGCATTCTTCCACAATTTTCATAATTTCTTTTGCATTTCTAATTTTGGGATGAGTAGACTTAATGTTGCCCGCAACATTCATTCCCTAAATATTCATAAATCTACTTAAAAAATATTATCGAATACTTAATTAATTGACTTCCTCGCATGCATAACATCTGATATGGTAGACCAATCCCAATGCTTATAATAAGAGTATAAGACCTTTCTTAAACACTACTAGTTTCAGTAATAGCAACTGACTTCTCAATGTAAAGTGTAACATCAAAATCTAAAACTCCGATAGAATTTGATATGTTTGCACCAATCTGAGAAGTTAAGACCATTAAAGGTCGTAACAGAAGAGGAAGGAGAGTGCAAATGCTGCAAATAGAACATTTGCCTTAATACTTTGAGTAATGAGTTTAAAGATACTATCAGATTCAAAAATGGTATATGTACTCTTAAACTGTATATTGATGTCCTCTTTCGGGCGGAACATTAAAATACAACTTTATACATAATGATACTTAAATGTGAATTTAATATCATTCGATAATCTTTAAATCGTCATTAATTAATAATATTTGTTATCTTTGGATAAATAAATAAAACTAACGAACATCTAAATTATCTCATTAATGTTTAATGGTTATAAAACAAACAATCAACCTTTCGGTAATCCATAAATGTCAAACCATAAGTTTTATATCTGTTATAAGCATCAAAATTAATGTGTAATTGAATTTAAGTTTAATCATTATTTTTAGAATTAATTATTCATAAAGATTTGATCACTTCGGTGATTAATGAATCCCACATATATAATTCCAAATAAATAATTGAACACTATCAGATTTCATAAACTTCAACCTTATGGATTCAGGCAGTTTGCGCACTTAATGACACTTGAATTTGTAAACTGTCTTAAACTACCACAATCACGAAATGTTTCCAAACTTGATAGAAACAATTCCAGTTTAACTTTTTGAAATCTTTAGCAACATGAGAAAGATGATTGATTCCCATATAATTTCAAATGAAGTTTTGTTCTTTTAAGAAGTTACAACATATTTTTCATGTAAATCACATAAGCACAAATAATACGTACTTATCCATGCCGTATAGTTCAAAGGAAATTGCTTACTGCCAGCAAAACCATTGAACTATAACCATATGTTCTCATGAATTTAAATATACTTTGAGCCCACATAATGTATTCACAAAAACAATCTCAAGAATGCAGTACATACGTGTAAAATAAAGAAGTGTAATTCTAATTAAAGAATAACATGTTCATTGAATGTCTACCATCTCTAAAAGTTTCAAACTTGATCTTCTGTTCTTGACAAAAGCCGTTTTCTTTTTTCTCTCTCTTTACCTTATGTGTTTGATTGGCAGAGATAGGACTGAGCGGTTAATTCCTGTTTTCCATCAAAGTGGGTAAATGGGGTTATCCAAAATAACTTCCTTAATTAAGGATTTAGCAATTATTTATTAAACCAAAATAATATTAAACGTGGGCCATAATTTTCATGTTAAACTTCCATATTCTGAATAGAAGTATAAATATTTGTTGTTGAAACTTCCGTGCTCTACTGAGTACTTTTTTTTTCATGATAGTACGTGGAAAATTACTGAGAGTATTGATCTGTTGTATTCATAAATTGAAGAAATGAAGATAAAAGTATAAAGACAATTTTAGTTCTTCACTTTGCCTAATTGCTTATGTTCATCTGAGGCGTAGTTGATATTTTGGTATATTTTTATGTTTTTGGTTTTCCTTAAAAGTAAAAATATAAACTTTCTTCGTACCTGTGCTATTGGGAGGAAATAGATACTAGGTGGAATAGTCAAGGTGTTATTTTTTTTTTAAAAAATAAAATAAAATTAAAGTTGGGGATTAAGCCCTTTATTAAAATGGGTTATGTACAAGACCAGGCCCAAAAGTGGCCTGGCCTAAAATAAAAAAAACAATACATCAAATTTGGAAAGTGACTGGAAGTCATCTTCCTCGGTGCTTTACTCAAACATTGTTGGTGGCTTGTCAATTTGCTCTCATGGTTGCACTACGTTTCCTCATGTAACAGCTTGCTGCTCCACCATTAATGAAGCTTATCAACTCAACTCGGCTGTGATAGATCGATTCACAGGTAATCATCTAAACTTTTATTAGCTGCACAAATGAGTCGATGTACTTCTCTGTCTCCTTATGTATTGTTTTAGCATCGTGGATTTGCTATCGTCACCATATAGAGTTAATCCGTTCTTTTCTTTTTTTTTTAGATTTGAATCTCGATGGGTTGACCCCAAGTGGAGTTAATACCAGCATCGATAGATCTATAAAAAAAAAAAAAAAAATTATTTCACACCACCATTATAAAAATAGATAAAGTAATATTTTTTCCTGGTCAATAAGGGTCTTTTTTTTTTTTTTGGATTTTTGGTTGGATATTTATGTTCTGGCAGTGAATAAGAAGATGTCTTGGAAAAGCAATAGTGGGGATCTGAATGGTGGGCGATTGTTGCGTGACATTGAAGAAATTAGTAAAGCTCTTTATGTACATAAAACCCCTCAGAAGGCTTTAACTTTTCAAGCAGATAATGGGCATGATTCCGTTGGTGATACCCATGTCTCCAAATCCAGTTCCAATATTGCTGATGACATGCTGCATAATAAGAAGAAATCATCAATATGGAGTTGGAAGCCATTAAAGGTTCTGACTCATATCCTCCATCGACGGTTCAGTTGTTGTTTCTTTCTTCATGTTCATTCCATAAAAGGATTGCCCGTCAATTTCAAGGACCTTTCTTTGTGTGTAAATTGGAAACGTAAGGGTGAAGTGATGAGTACTCGCCCTGCTCAGATTTGTCAGGGAACAGCTGAGTTTGAAGAGACTTTGATGCATTCCAGTTCTGTATATGGAAGTAGGACCGGACACCAGCATTCAGCAAAGTATGAGCCCAAATATTTCCTGCTTTATGTTTCTGTGATTGGAGCTCCAGCCCTTGATATTGGCAAACATTGTGTTGATCTTACGAGGTTGCTTCCAATTACCATGGAGGAGTTAGAGGAGGGAAGAAGGAATTCAGGGAAATGGACCACCAGCTTCAAGCTTTCAGGAAAGGCTAAAGGTGCAATTTTGAATGTTAGTTTCGGGTTCACTGTATCAGGGAGTAACTCAATTGAACCTAGCCCATTTGTGCGAGGCATCAAACCTGCTGCAATAGATCATTTGTCAGAACGTGATGGGGCTAGTGCTAATAGAAGTCTTCGGCGGGTTGGAAGTGTCCCCCGCGAGCCTGCTGGTATGGCTCATTCTTCATCTAGGTCCCAAGATGCAAGAAGTTTTGATGAAGTTTTATCAGACCAAAAGTCAGAACTTTCTCGCTCTATTAGCTTTCTGTATAAAAAACTTGAGGACGGAAAATTGGGTAAATTGGATGATATGGATTTCTTTTTTGAATACTTAGCGCCCTTAAAACCCAACTCTGGCGCTTTGTCACAGTTTTCTGCTGAAAATACCATAGATGATCAACATATTGAGTTTTCTGTCAGTGAGCTGGGCATAGAATCTTCTACGAAAGAGCAGGTGAAACCAGAAGTATGTTCTTATGAAAATTGTGATGATACTCAAATAGAAACTGCTGATGTTGCATACATTTTGGAGGAAAGAAGTAATGAGAAAAGTGAATACAAGCAAAAGTGTGAAAGCAATGATGTCTACGAAGGAGAATATACAATGAAAAGCAGCAATTATGAGGAGAGTGATGTATGCAAGGATGAAATGTTTGAAGAGCTTGAGTCGGTTTTCCTTGACCTGTTGACTGCTGAGTCCGCAGAGTTGGATTCACCAGTAGAAATGTATGATTCCATTGACCAAGAAAACTACATGAATCTGAAGTCCAGCTATAAATCCAGTAGGCGGGTGAAATCACTTAGCCTAGATGATGTGACAGAGTCTGTGGCAAATGATTTTCTGGAAATGTTGAACATTGAGCAGACCTCAGTTGACTTGAGTTCGGATAGCTGTCTGGTTTCGCCAAGAGAATGCCTTGTGAGACAGTTTGAGAAGGGAACCCTTTCTTCTGGAAACTCAAGTTTTGATTTTGATGCAACAGACAATCAAGTGGAATTCAGTGGCATTGCTTCAAGTGTTCATGGAAAAGTTGCATGTTCTGATGACTTTGATCTGTCATCAGTTATTAAGGATTTTGAGAAGGAGCATAAGAGAGGTACCCAGTCATTGAGGAGTAAAAGGAATGCAAAAATGATAGAGAACTTGGAAACTGAGGCTTTAATGCAAGATTGGGGTTTGAATGAGAAAGCATTCCAGAATTCACCACGCATCAGCTTTGGTGGGTTTGGAAGTCCAATCTATCTTTCCCCTGAAAGACCATTAAAATTTCCTCCTATTGGAGAGGGCCTAGGTTCTAAAATGTGCACGCGTAATGGGGGCTTCTTATGTTCAATGAGTCCTCAACTTTTTCGGAATGCAAGGAATGGTGCAAGATTGATCATGCAATTTGCTAGTCCAGTGGTGCTCCCTGCTACTATGGGTACTTGTAGCGTTATGGAAATACTCAGTGGCTGGGCATCTGGTGGAATTTCCAAAATGTCTGCTCAGGCAGATAAGCTGATGCCTTTAGAAGATATCACTGGGAGGAATATACAAGAAATAGCCTGGGAAGCCGGATCCAGACTTGAACGAGATGAGAGGTTTGTAAATTAAAGATCATGATAAAAAACTATAAATTTTCTATTATAGTTGTTATTTATTTGTCATCCAAGATGATTATTTATGTTATGTTCTTGTGATTCTTTTGGCAGGTTCACTTTTTGGCATGGGTTGTTAGGTATGAAGAAGGGCAGTGAAGATCTGCTGTTTCATCAGAGTTCTGGTCATCTCAATTCAACCTCAATAATTGATAATGTAGATTTAGGTTTTGTGTTTATGGAGGATCTAGCTCCTTTGGCAATGGATAAGATAGAATCTCTTACAATAGAGGGGTTGAGAATCCAGTCAAACTTGTCAGATAATGAAGCACCTTCAAGCATTAGGCCTCAATTTAGTGAAGTTCTTAGTTCTTATACAGCTGGTGCATCAAAACATTGGTGTGGTAAAGAAAGTGATGATGATGAGGGTGATTTAGTGGAGCTGTCTGTTTCACTAGATGAATGGTTGAGGCTGGATGCTGGAGATTTCAGTAATAATCCTGATGAGACCAAGGAAAGAATTACCAAAATCTTAGCAGCCCATTGTGCTAAGTCTGTTGATTTAGATAGCTCAGGATTGGAAACAGGTGAAGAAAGGCCGGAACTGTGTAACAACTTGACGTTAGCTCTGAGGGTTCAACTCAGAGATCCTCTGCGTGACTATGAGATGGTTGGCATCTCCATGCTCATTCTGATTCAATTAGATAGGTCCTATGCTCCTGTTGAACAAAACACATGCGGCAGAGCATCAGAAAGAAATTCAAGCAGTGAAAATGATCCGAAGGAGCAATCCATTCAGGAAGAAATTATTGCTGGGGAAAGTGAGGGTGGAATCCATAGGCAGGCTGTTTCTCAGTTTAAGATCACTGAAATTCATGTTGCAGGTTTTAATAATGGGCTTAATGATGACCAAATTTGGGGCACAAAAAGTCAGCAACAAGCTGGGTCGCGGTGGTTGCTATCAAGTGGCACGGGGAGGACAAGCAAACGTCCATTCTCCAAGTCAAATGCCATCATAAGATCATCCTCGCAGTTGAGGAGAAATATACTGCCTAGAGATGTTTTGTGGAGCATTTCATCGGATTTTCATACCAGAGATTCCAAGTTGGCTGCATCAAATGCTCATACACGAAATGCTGATATTATTTTTCCAACTGAAGGCTGTCCAAATCTCAGTCAGTTGGAAATCAAGTTATAACACCCTATTTCTAGGCACTGTATATTTTCCCCATTTTGTATATGAAGGGAAGAGATTAATCGCTCAATCATGCTTATGTAAAATAGCTGAACATAGTTTCATTGCATAGCATAATCTCTAAGCTATTTCTCTCTAGTAATGATAGATTGACAGTTAACATTCATGATGTTTGGGGCTCTCAACAATAACTAATTAAGTTTTTGGTGCTCTCATGCTGTTGTTTCAATGTTGTAGACCAACTTTCTCAAAATGCTGGTGATTTCTAGCTTCTTTACCTTATATAAAACTCTTTAGAATATAGCATTATACAGTATAAATCCTGTTGGAAGCAGGAAAAGAGTACATGCCAACTGAAATGTTCTAATTGATTTCATTTTAAGTTACAGATAGACGCCTCCATCTGACTCCAGTCAAGCTGGAAACAGGTTAGGAGATCCAATTTACTGGCCTGATTTAGCTAAGCTACAGTACTCATAGTAACTTTGAACTGATCTCTTCTTCATCGATCAGAACGGGGATGGACCTTGATGGTTGTGGACACCCTCGTAGGTGGTTATCACATACCGAGAATCCTCTTTGTCTCGTTCAACTCTCTTCTTCACCGGACAACCTTCCACGGAGCACCTATAGTAATTCCTGTAAGTTCATACACAAAACATGCTCATGTGAGTTATAATAAGTAGTTATCATACAAGTTTCCATAAGCTGCTATAGAGCAAAATAGCACACAACTTTTTTGTTTGCCTACCACAGTAGCTATCAACTTTTCTTTTGAAAGATTTCCATGATTTGTCAAATTCAGGTTTACACCTCATCTTCTTCTGATGTGACATTAATTCGTTTTTAAGTGGAATTAGCACTTCTTTTTTGGTAATTAAGTAGTTAATAATTAATGTGGTCCCCCTGGTTTGGCAGATGGCCCCTTCTTTGATGAAATTATGTTTGTGGTAAATTTCCTAGAATATATATATCTAGGTTGCTTGACTGAGATCGAGTTGCAAAGAATATCAAGTAACTGAATGACCTGTTTACTTAAATGGAACGGCATGGACAGTCAAAATTCATATAACCGATCCTAACTTTGGTTAAGTTGTTTTGTTATGATAGCTTATTAAAATACAAGTTGTTTTGTTTTCAGGTATAGCTTGTTTAACCAAACAGTTGCTGCACATATAGGCTTATTTGATTCACATAAGATTATTCCAACAATCTAAACATTACACTAATCCACTGCAAATCTGTGGAAAATTTGTGTTATAGAACATGATTTTTCCACCAAACCAATTCACTGGGAAAAATGCATGGTTGGAAACAGATTCTCACTGGGAAGCTTACTAATTTTTCCATATGAAATATTTACTATGTATTTTTTTTTTCACACCGATTCAATCAAAATATATGTGCAGGATAACCACAGAACATTTTTCAGTGGAAAAATAGTGATTTTTTAGTAATGTTATAACAATAAGCTGTCATGAGATATAAGGTTCAAATCTTCTGGGCACTTTATGGTTTAAAGGCTAGAAGAGTATATAAGGAAATCTGTAAACAAAACTCTTGTTCAATCATGTTACCTTGGATTTGGACTATTTTTCACCATCTTCTTTCCATACTTTCTCCACTTGTATCCATCGTCTAGTATTTCAATTTGCGACAACGTTCTGAAAGCAACCTTGTCCTTCACTTCCCTCCTCTCGCTGCTGTTGCCAACATCTATTTTTGCAAAACCAAAAACATTTAGCACGAAACATAATCGTGTTAATTTGAAAAACTATATCCTTATGTATGCATGTTTGCTTACGTACGAATAAGATAATGCTAAAAAGTAGTGTTGATGCAATGCTTACTATTGTTAGGTTCCTCATGGTAAGTAGTACTACTCCTGCTGTTAACCACTTGATTTGCTGCATAATTTGAGTAGTGAGGTACAAGAGTTGGATCAGCTTGTTGAACGGGCCAATTATCTATCTCGAAAATATCAGAAAGCTCAAAGCTAATCAAGTTGTTTGAGAAATCATCACTATCAGGTGAGTCTAGTAGTGGTGTATAACTCCCATCAAACATGTTTGCACTAGAATTATTTGCATCCATGGATGATGATAAACTGAATTCCCTCCCATCGCGTTCGTACATTTATTATGTTACAAAGCAATAAGGTCTCTTAAATTTCCTAGTGAGGTTCCTACGAGGTACGAAGAAGGTTCATGGACAATGGTTATAAGATTGGTGGCTAAGTGAATGTCATTGTTGAGGGCCCTTTTTAGCTTTATTTGCTTAGTTTAGTCACTCCAAAATTTATGCTTATAATGCTAACAAGTAGAGTGGGACATGGGAAAGAAGACTTCGTGCATAGACTTTTCAATGTTGCTTATTGTGTGTGTAAACTTCAATTCACATAATATCATCAATCTCTCGTGTTTAGACAAATTAACCCCTTCACAACGGTGAGGGGAATACTTTACAAGTCAATATGTGACAATGATTGGTCTCATGACCTTTTTTTTCTTTATTTGATAACCACTTTTCACTTTAGATCTTTATATGCGTTTAAGGATGTGTAAGATTGTTTCAATTTAAATAGCTATATGGAGTAGGGTTTTAATTATACTATAAAGTGAAATTAATTAATCAACATAACTTATTGAGTGTAATTACATAAATGGGGTCTGAGAAGGGTGATGTGTATATAAACCTTACTCCTTAAGTTGTGAAGGTAGAAAGATTGTTTTCGAAAGATCTTCAATTCAAGTAAAGAATATCAAAGCAATAGGATTACTCCATTTTGAAAAAGAGAAAAAATAAGTATCAACAAGCACTGCAACAACTTAAACCAACAGAACAAGAGGTAATAATAAAATCCAAGAAGAAGATAGACGAGGAGTACTTGTCATGATAATACTAATATGAAAACTAGACAATGTTTGACTATCTACTATAATCCTCGATTTCTAAATCTTCATATCTATTGTCATGCCCTCGATAAGTTGCAGTGCATCATATCATGTCTAATCACCTCTTCCCAATACTTCTTCAGTCTACTTCTGTATCTCTCCTCAAATTGACCATTATCAACCTCTCACACCTCCTCGTCACATGCAACTATTCATAACAATTAATATTTTAACTTAAACAAATAAAATAATGACCTACCATAGCCGGTGAAATAGTATAAAAATTCCTTATTCTATTAGTGCATATAACTAATAAATAAATCTGTTGCATTTTGTGGTGCAAGTTTCCATACGATCCTTTTAGTTTACTTAGTATTCTATTCGAACCACTTTACTTGTCATTTTTACTAAAAATAGATTATTCAAAATAATAGTAATAAATATTGATTAATTAGCATATATAAAAAAACTCATTGAAAACTATATACACATATTTTTATATCATAATTATTTAGATTAACTCTCTTTTTATGCCAGAGAAATAAAGAAAGAATATTTATTAAAGAGGCATTAATATTTTAATGATTATATAAAATTAATAAATAAAAATATAATAATCAAAACACATAATTTCTTTAAACAAAAAATGTGAGAAGTGTAACAAGCAAAATATAGTGCACATCAATTGGAGCCCACTAGAAATCTAGGCAAGTTCCAGGGAGTATCTTAACTTATAAGGAGACATTTGTTGGATACATATTGGTTGACTAATATCTTGAATATAGCAAATATATGATGTTTGAAGTATTAAAAAATGACATCAGTGTTGAGGTAGATGGATAATGTGTAATCCTGATGGCTAAATAAGTTAAAAGATTATAATGGAAAGGTAAAAAAAAATATTGAGATACATCAAGTCTAATCTGTAATGATGGTATTAAAATCCAAAGTTAGGCAAAATTTGGTTACTAAATACTCCCTCTGTTTCAAAAAAATGACATCATTTTCATTTTAGTCTGTTTAAAAAGAATGACTTTTTTTTTTGTAACATTTTAATTTTAGCTTTCCACGTGGCATGTTTAAAGCCACAAGATTAAAGGGCAATTTTGTACATTTGACATAACTTTAATTTAGGACCACAAGATTCAAAAGTCTTCTTTATTTTCTTAAATTTCGTGTCAAGTCAAACTAGGCCACTATTTTTTAAACGGAGGGAGTAACATTCTTGACGTTATACATATTCTAGATGTGGCATTTCTTGACCAATATATCCTTAAAAAAAAGAACCTTTATATTATTAGATGAACTAGCTAGGGTTAATAGTGACCCAAAAGGCTAGTGTGACCAAGTCCTATTAGTTTAAGCATCACTTAATTTATCTAGGAGTGAGATATTCCTGAATTTAAGTTAATTAGTGTAAAGTAATGTTATAGTAAAAGTGTTTAGTAGAATATTTGATTATATATATTTCTTTAATAAAAAAACAATCAACTATATAATTTGAATTAAAGATAGTTGTGAATTTAAAATCATCCTTTGAATATATCTCCGCTTTAACACCAAGTCAATTTGGTGTACATGTTCAAGCTGGGAAAAATATACTACCCCTTCTAAATGAAATAATGACCTACTATATAGCTCATTAAGTGTTTAATGGGTTAGGTATTGGAATGAAATTAAATTAGTCTATGAAAATGGACAACCATGTTCACTTTGTAATTTTGAAGACTTTTACGAAGTCTTTTTTTTTTCTTGGTTAATTACTACTACTATTGATTTTGAGTAAGGGTTGGTCAAAGAGTCAATAAAATTGACATCAAAATCTTGGACAGGAGAGTAGTATTTTGTAAGACCTTTCTTTTCTTCATGTCCCCTTGAAGAGGATTCAGACTAGGACTGTTCAAAATCGAACTGAAATCGATAACTCGAATCGAAAAAAGTTATTGGTTTATCAGTAATGGGTTATTGGTTTAGCGGTTCAGATAACGGTTTTGATTTTTTTGTTATCGAGTTATCGGTTCTTAACGGTTTGAGGTTTTTTCTTAATGGGTTAACCGATAACCCAATAATAAATTAAATAATTATATTTATATCATTTTGTATATAAAGTCTTTGACTTAGAGTTTAGTTTCCTACTTTTATTTCTGACTATCTCATAATCTTGGTTATTCTACAATGTAAAAGTGTTTGCTTTTGAGCAAGATGCAACTTGTGAACTCATGTACATGATTCATTCAATTTGTCACCTTGTTTCTAAGTAATTTTTTATTAATTTTTTTTTGTGTCAAATCTTAACGATTAAACCGATAACCGAACCGATAACGATCAATAACTGATAAACCAATAACCAATAAGTCAATATCTTAATGGTTCTATAACGATTTTGCATCTCTACAAACCAATAACCAATAAATCAAACCGATATACTTCAAACTGAACCGAACCGACCGATATGCAGTTCAGACTTTGGAAGGATCTTTGATTGCTTGTAAATAATCTATCCTTTTTTGCATGGAATTTTAGGTGTAAAATAACATAAAGTATATCTCCCAAAAAACTTGTGCCATTTCATTTTCCCCATATTTGTTTCAATTTAAAAATATTTAAGGTATTCATAAAGCTTTAACTTGATAATGAGTTCAATTAATGTTTGATATGGTTAAAGAGTTTAACATCTCTAAAGGACATAGTGGAATTGATCAGATCTTTTCATATGTTTAACTAAAGGCTTCAAGTTTAAGTCTGTAAAGTGAATTGTTAAAAAAATATATTCTACTTTAAATTTATCATCTGATAGAATCCCTCGAAATAAACGAACAGACTCTTTCAATTTTGTTGTTTTAACTTGATCATCTCCGACAACTCATATATTGTTCTTCATTTTTTTGTGGGTAATCCATCATTACCGATGAACTATTGTTGGTTTTCGTCTTTGATAAAAGACATTTTTAATAGTGCTTAGGAATGGTAAACATTTTAAATCTGAATTAGCTAGAGGATTTCGATGTGCCGTAAAGGTGAATCATTTCGAGTAATAGTATATCAAAGTACTCAAAATATCAAGAGAAACTCATATCTAAAATTTGAAACGGTTTAGAGGAGATATGGATTGGTCGAGATTGAGAGTGTATATATATATATATAGGAAAATTACTCGGATAAGCAAATATACTAGTTAATTAGCTAACATAACTATAGTTTGAATTAATTAAGGCTGACAACTTAATTTTAGCTGTAATTACGTCACTTATACATATACAAATACAAATTATATATATATATATATATATATATATATACACCCACACAATTATATGAGAGATATACAAATACAATTAGCCTCCTCCACTCTCTGTCCTTTCTCGCTCGCCTCTCTCCTCCCTATCCCAATCTTGCTCGCCAGATATACAAATACATATGTATATTAGTTACATGTATACAATTATCTGTCAGATAGAAATATACAATTCTCCTCTCTCCACTCTTTACCCTCTCCTGCTCGCCTCTCTCCTCCCTCTTCCAATCTCACTCGTCAGATATACAAATACATATGTATATCAGTTAAATATATAAAATTATTTGACAGATATACATATACAATTTGACAGATATACATATACACAATTCACCTCTCTCCACTCTCTGCCCTCTCTCACTCGCCTCTCTCCTCCCTCTCCCAATCTCCCTCGCCTCTCTCCTCCCTCTAACATGTAGCTATGAATCCTAATTAGCAAACAATAGCTATGGAGCATAATTAAATTATTTTTGAGTGGCTACATGCGAAAATTCCCATATAAATATTAGATAAATAACGTATATAAATATATATACATCTCTGATACATAATTATATACTGTACTATTTATACGATATCATATGTTAGTTCAACATTTAAAATAATGGCCAAACTCTAAAATATCAGGTCAAAAAGTGGCCAACCCACGCTATTTTGAATTCTCAAAGCCCATTAACACTTTCTTTCTCCACTCTCCACAGTGACCAGCCGGAGACTCGAAACCATGGGGCGGAAGAAGGCGCAAGTGGATACCAAACCGTCGGCGAAGAAGCCGAACCAGAACCGTCTGAGCAGCGCCGAGCGCTCGGCGCTCTTTGCACGTAGAGAATCTGCAAAGGTTTTGCGAACTATTCTACAAGGAGACGCCCGGCGCCAAGCTGTTGGGTCCATCAAGTCGCTGGTGTATAGTCCCTCTGTCAGGAACAAAAGAGCTACTTATGCTTTGGTTTGTCAAACTCTCAAATGTAAGTTCACTCACAGAGTAATAGTACCCATTTTCTAAATACTTGTTAGAGCGCATTTAGAAAATCCTGTTTTCTTATAGTATTTGACTAGATATTGAGTTCAGGAGAATAATAAAGTTCTTCGACCGGCAAGTAATCGAGATGACGTAAAACTTGAAAGTTCTTCGAACTTGAAAAATATCATCTTTTATGTTTATATCTCAAAATGTGAGGATACAATCTAGGGAGCTAAAAGAAGAGTGAATAATTAGGCAATTCTTTTACCAAATTTCCAGCTGCTAAGTGCAAGTGAATACATTTTCTGCTGACTAAAATTGCTTGTCTGCTTGCTTGGTCAACTGCATTTTGGGAAATCATCCCAGCTTTAAAGAGGGAGCTCGGGTGCTTTTGCTAGGCAGAAGTGATCATGGGATTATTTAACTTCTACAGGCATTAACCTGAAATGTTTCTGTATAACTTTTCAAGTATTGTAGAGAAAATTGTTTGCTCTGGAATCTGGACACCATTGGAAAATGGGATGCACTTATCTTTGCTGCTTAAGATTGATTTTATTTTTATGGAAATTGTTAGAATAGGAATAGGTTTATACAATCCTATTAGAATAAGAATATGTTTATACAATTCTATTAGAATAGGAATAGGTTTATACAATCCTATTAGAATAGGAATAGTAATAGAAATAGAAATAGGAATACTAAATAGTATCCTACTTGGTAAAGGATTGTATTCTAGGGTCTATAAATAGGGTCTCAATGTAATAATGTACACAACAACAATTCAATAATATTCTTTTCCTATATTTCTCACATGGTATCAGAGCCTCTACGAACTTGGTAGAGAATTAAAGAGCTTCCGCTGCCGGCGGGTGGCACCCATAGATGCTGCCCGTCTGGCCAATGATTATGTTAACAAAAGTTGGGTCACCGTGTATCTATCCGGTGACTATTTTCTTATATCTAATTTGTGTAGCACCGTGCTATCATTCCGGTGACTACTTTTTCATATTTAATTTTTGTAGCACCGTGCCATCATTCTGGTGTCTACTTTTTTGTGTAGCACTGTGTCATCATTCCAGTGACTACTTTTTCATATATAATTTGTGTAGCACCGTGACATCCTTCCGGTGACTACCTTTTTTGCATATCTTATTTGTGTAGCACCGTGCATCTTTTCGGACTACTTTTCATATTTAATTTGTGCAGTACCGTGGATTTTTTCGAACTATTTTCTCATATCTGAGTTGCATAGCATCATGTGTCTTTTCAGTGACTCCTCAGATTTGATTTGCATAGTTCCATTCGTCTTTCCGGTGACTCCTCAAATCTGATTTGCGTAGGGTTGTGCCATCATTCCAACCCTACCCGTTTCTTTTTCAGTAGGGTCGTGCCAACATTCTGACCCTACCCATATTATTTCTCTTTTTCAATGGGGTCGTTCCATAAATTCAAACTATCCTATATAATTTATATTTTCTAGTTGGGTTGTGACATCATTTCGACTCTACCCATATAATTTTATTTCTTAGATTGTGACCACTTTTAGCCATCAAATCTAATACTCCGGCATATGAGCATGTTCTGGCTAGTTTTTCGGTGACTTGTCTGATATCAACTCGTCTAGTGATTCCAACATGATCCATATACTTTACACTAGATTTTGAGCACTTACGACCGTTGCATTGTGAAGAAGTCTATATGGAGCAACCACCTAATTTTGTTGCTCAGGGGGAGTTTAGTAGCCTTGTATGTTGATTACGTAAGTCACTCTATGGTCTGAAACAGTCTTTGCAAGTTTGGTTTGGAAAGTTCCAACACTGTAATTTTATCACTCTGTGTTTTATCGGCATTATGCATCAAATTCAGTATTTCATGAGAAGACCAAGCACATTGAGATTGATTGTCAATTTTGTGAAGTCGAGTGATCAACTTGCAGATTTCACCAAGCCCCTCATCAGTCCTCGTGTTAATTACATTTGTAACAAGCTAGGTACATGAATTGTATGCACTAGCTTGAGGGGGAGTGTTAGAATAGGAATAGGTTTATACAATCCTATTAGAATAAGAATATGTTTATACAATTCTATTAGAATAGGAATAGGTTTATACAATCCTATTAGAATAGGAATAGTAATAGAAATAGAAATAGGAATACTAAATAGTATCCTACTTGGTAAAGGATTGTATTCTAGGGTCTATAAATAGGGTCTCAATGTAATAATGTACACAACAACAATTCAATAATATTCTTTTCCTATATTTCTCACAGAAATAAAGGAATAGTAGGGTAGTCTTCGTGATCAGAAGTATATATTCGTCCTTCTCACTTTTAGTTGTTTGGAAATTGTAAGAAGCATGATTCATAGCTTGTTTCTAGGAGGTTTACTCCAGTAATTGTTTTCATTTTTTTTCTTTGTGATCTTATCAAAAAATCACAACTAGTACATGTACTTCAGTGGCGCAGAGTAGTCCTATGAATTTTGAAATCTCAAGGACTTTACCATAACATATCAGACGCTATTTACCTTTTAAATAGCTGAAGCTGAAGTGTCAAAATGAGCTATTAAAAGCTTAAGTTGATGGAGTAATGCGAAGCAAAGAGTTTTCAATTTATGAGTGAAGACATGTGCTTCATAGAAGTGTGTCTTTGACACAATGACACACAAAGTGATCCCAACAATAAACAGTCAGTTTTTCTGAATCTCAACTTTGAGAAGTTGGATTTTTATCATTATTATTCCATCCATTCCAGTTTATGTGACACTATTTCTCTATTAGTTTGTTCCAAAAAGATTGGCACATTTATATATTTGAAAACAATTAATGTTACACTTTTCATTTTACCCTCACTGTTAACATTATTCTAAATGAAATTGCCCTTAATGTGAAGCGTTTATACCCACACAAAAGTGATGATTAAGTCCAGAAGTTTTGGAAGCTTTATAGCCACACAAATATTATGACTTGTTTAGGACTACAAGTTTCAAAAGTTTTCATTTCTTTTTTAAACTCTCTGCTGATTCAAACGATTTCACATAATCAAGTATAGAGAGAATATTGCTTATCCAATACTGAAAATTGTTGTGTTTATTGCATTTGAATGTTTTAGTTCTAAATTTATACATGTTTGATATTTTTTAACTTTGTAATTTTCTCTCTTCACTTCAGGGAAGAGTGCACTTCACTTATTGATTTTCACTTCAAGCCCCACAAATTTTGTCCCTTTTTTGTGTCTTATTCTTTTAAAAGCACTGATATTAACTCAGTGACTCAAATCATGCTATCTCCATATGTACGGAAAAGGTCCATCCCTTGGCTTCATAATTGCAAATGTTTTGGATTCTTCCTTGTTGCAGATCTTCCTGTTATCAAGGATGTCTTTCACACTGCCAATGTGCTGAGTAGCAAGTGGAAGGTTAGAAATATTTTCAACTTCTGAGTTTTCATTGATTGTTAGATCTTGGCACTTTTACTTCTCTCATTGCATGGTATGGTGGCTTAACTGTGAGACATGAGAAATTCTTGTTATCTGCCCAAAAGGTAGGGGTAATGTCTCGTTACATCCTACCCTCCCCAGACCCCACTTGTGGGATTACACTTTGCGTGTTGTTGTTGTTATACTTGAAGATCTTCCTCTTTTCGTTCTATCTTTCCGAGTACTATTCTGAATAACCCGTGTCCGACACTCGCACCTGTTCCTCTTTTGTATATCTTCAGTTACTTTTTTAAAAATAATAATAATAATTATGTTTCATCATTTTATGCTTGATTAAATAAGATAAAGTTATTGACAGATGGCAGGCCATCTCCGAATATCAAGTAGACATAGGTTATCCAAAGTATATAGCTTTCTGATGCCTTTCTGGGAAGAGCTTAAGTTGCATAAATTTTTCAAATAACTAACAATTTTATCTGTGTGACATAAGTAGTCAGTTATATTAGTTTCTTAGTGATCAATGCCATTTTCAACTTTATCTTGGGAAAACCTCTGAACTTTTTGTCCATGTCAAAATAAATCTTGTTTCTTGCGTGCTGCTTATTGATATTTCACAATCCCAAGAACAACTGCTTTAATGTGATATGAACTAACAAGTAAATTATGGCGTTTGCGCTTCAAATAATCCAGTGTACCAGGCTAGCAGCTCAACTCAATATTTCAAAAGCATTGAAGAGTTCTTATTATTCTTTACTTTCCTTTTTAACTGTTGGCTCAGTTAAATGTTTCTTCTGCCAACCACCTAGGTAAGCTAATTTCTCCTTACCCATCTTTCACTTGCTTTCCTGAAGTACTATGTTCTTAACATAACCCGTTAACCCTGTTTACATCAACTATTTTACATGTTGGATAGACATCTTTGGTGTGTAATAGTTTGGATTTGTCTGCACAATAGTAATTAATTAATTATTGCATTATGAAACATCCATATAAAAAGCAGCAATCGGGAAATCTGATATTTTGTTATGGAATCTTGCCAGTGTTTTGGAAGGAAAAATGTTAGTAACATAGAGCAATACATTATGGTGGTCTATAGAATGGACTGGACTTAATCAAGATACAAACTTCTGGAATCTTTTGACTGGAATTTTAATTCTCTTTGATTTAATTGTGCACTAATTTGCTGCTAATGTCGTTGCAGAGGCAAGAAGAATTAATGTATATAATCTTGTATGACATCCTTTTTGGCCAGGTATTTGTCAATATACATCCCCAGTGGGTTTCATTGCTTTGGGCTCTTGCTTATGGAGATTGTTTAATCTTATACAGGAGGCTTTGTTAGCTGGTGATGCAGAAAAGTTTCTACTGCAGAAAAAGGATGTGTTGCAGGCAGCTCTTGCCAAGCTTTTAGTTCGAAAGAAAGTAAAACATGTCTCAGATTTGATGACTTCTTATAAGATTTCTGGTACGTGGTTCAACTCCTAGTCTGTTGATGGCGGTTATCTCTATGGGTTAAACAATGGGACATACATAGTTCAAACTTGTCAACAGATTATTTAAATATAATTGAACTGAGAAGATCCTTTCTTTATCAAAAATAGATGGAAAAGTGTCTATATTCTAAGCTGTGTTGGATTACACTTGGTGTATTTATTATATGGAGCAGAAAAGCAGTCTCAGATGTGTCACTGGAATCTTGTTTTTTATATCATTGCAGACCTTCTGAAACCCCGTTATGCTCGTGTAAATACTCTGAAGATGGACGTAGAGTCTGCCCTGGTCGAATTTAAGAAACAGTATGAGGTATGATATAATCCTTAGATGCAGCAGTTATTTTGCATCGCCTGAATAATTTGAAGTAACTTTAGTGTCATTTGACTGGTAGAGTATAGGTGGAAGATGTATCAGAGAAAATTCCTTGTGTCAAAACATCCTAAGCCAAAATCTGATCCTGACGATCATCTTTGCTGTACTTAATCTTTGCAGTACTTCCTCTAATGAATTGTTTGCCTGACTAGATTATAGATTTTTTATCCAGTTTTCACGATAGTTGTATAGAGGTATGATAGTCCTAGGGTGGACATAGATGTTTTGTTTAGAATATTGAGATGAAATACGAAGTTTAACAAATTGAGGTCCTAAAATTAAGAAATTTCCTTTCAGAAGAAAATGAGGAGGGGGGTGGGGGTGGTTCCAGCTGTTCTAGAATTTGAAGAGTGGCTTCTCAATTGATAATTGATGTATTGACCTCACTTAGGGGGATGGCGGTAGAAGGCATACTTAAAGATACTAGTAAACTACAGAGATTGATATACTTTAAAGTATGTAGTACCACAGATTTTTCATGTTTGTCAATTCAATGATATCATTATTGCTGTATTCGTGTCCTTATTTGATAGAAGAATTATTGTGAATCAATTCTGCATTGAAGAAACAATCAAATATTTATTGATCAATTCATTCTCCATGGCCTGATAGATCTTTTGAAGAACAGATTAATCGGGCAAGAATAAAGATAGAATCCGGTTTTACTTTTTATTGGTGCTGTATTCTCGTTATTATAAAATTTATTTATGTTTATTTTTCGGACATTAAATAGGTTTGTCAGGATGCAATGGTTCCTGACCTGTTGATTTTCCCCCCAAGGACTGACCTGCATGATCATCCTTTGGTAAAAAGTGGAAGTGTCTTTCTGCAGGTGCAGAATTCTCTTTCTTAGAATGGAATTTTGATGTGAATACAATAAGGAGTTTCTTGTTATGCAATCATTTCCCCTCTTTTGGGTTCTATCTAGCTTTCATTGACATGCTACTAATGTCCCTGGTTCCACTAGGGTAAGGCAAGTTCCATGGTTGCAGTTGCTCTTGGGCCTAAACCCAGATGGGAGGTAATTGCATGGAAAAAGAGTAGTTAGGTTCTCTAGATTGTCATTTTCCTCTTGGTTGTTGTTCATGGTTGTTTATTCTTCTGTGAAGGTCATCGATGCATGTGCGGCACCAGGGAACAAAACTGTTCATCTAGCTGCTCTTATGAAGGGAAATGGAAAGATAATAGCTTGTGAACTTAATAAAGAAAGGGTTAAACGTCTGAAGGACACTGTTGAACTGGCTGGAGCGACTAGTATCCTTTTAATAGCTTTCTGGTATCCTATCCACCTTCTCACATAAGATTGCTCCAGAGGAAATTTAACCATCACTTTTCTTTTGGATCGACATATACCTAAAGTGTATTGGATCCCCTTAAACTATGTGCTTAGGTCCTTGTTTTTGTTTAAATTATCCCATCTCTAAGTAATTCCAGTAATCTCGCAATTGTTCACTCAAACTGGATGGAGTTATTAGTTTCTATATGGCGTTAGACTTTTAATACCATAAACACCTCTTTGCATTAGGTGCCTGAAGTTTATTTTTGAGGAAATATGGCTTTTGGAACTGCAGATATCTTTAGTTGTTTCAATTCCCTATTTCAAGTAATCCTAAAACCAGTTAGTTATATGATAATGTCTATTTGGTTTTTGTTTCATTGTTGCTATAATATGCCTCGATAACTTAACTTATCCGAAGATGTGGAAGTCAAGCATGAGGACTTCTTAAACATGAGTCCTGAGGATCCAGCGTACTCGAAGGTAAACATACAAGACATTTTTTGGGGAATGAGGCGTTGTTGGTTGTCAGATATTATCAACTTATTAAGTGAAATCTATTACTTTCTGTCCAGTTAATCAATCTGCTTAACTTGCAGCACTGGAATAAAGTAATCAGTTGACCTATTTCATAAACATGATTGATAGGGAAAAAATAATTTGTTGTAAAGCTTGTTAGTTTTATGTGCATGATCCATTTTTTGTATCGAACGATTCTCTGATACAATAGATAGCAGACTGGAGAAGAGGACAATCTCTCTCCTCAACTATGAGTTGGTAACACTTTGATTGAACATGACAAAGCCTTTGATTCTTCGTTGTCAATTTGTTGAAGAAACACTTATATATAGGCATATGATTTTAGTGTATCCAGAACAAGCATAAAAAAGAGACAAAATCCTTCCTGTTTCTGGACAGTGTGAAAAACAGAAAAAGGATATCAGTCAGTGCTGGTACAACCATGAAGATAGATATTTGATCTGGGGTAATGCTGGGTTACACTCTAATTAGTTTTCCTGAATGGTGACGATTTTACAAAAATTAAGTAGCCAGTTCACATTTTCAGCAAGCATGGTTCCAACTTTGTAACTCTCTGTTTTCTGTTTGGATTTTTTAATGGAATTCCTTTATTTAACACATTAACCGGCCACCAGGTTCAAGCAATACTGTTAGATCCATCATGTTCAGGATCTGGGACCGTTGTTGATAGATTAGATCACCTGCTCCCCTCTTATACAGCAGGTGACTTTGCTCTTTGTGTATTCATTTCCGTATCTTTTGTGTAACCAACCCTTTGCTTTTCTCGTTTTAAACTAATTTCTGAAAAAACTTTGCAGAGTCTGACGTAAATAGACTAGAAAAGCTCGCTGCTTTTCAGAGAAAGGCTTTGGAACATGCATTATCTTGTGAGATTTATAACATTGTTTCTGATTTGTTTTTGTTTTTTTGCCACAAATGGCAAATTCATGTATGTTTGTGCATGCAACTGATCAATTTACCCTCTCATCTTGACGTAGTTCCAGCTGTTGAGAGAATTGTTTACAGCACATGTTCTATTAACCAAGTTGAGAATGAAGATGTCATCAAATCTGTTCTGCCTCTTGCTTCTTCTTATGGTTTTGAACTGACAACAATCTTTCCCCAATGGCCTCGCCGAGGTCATCCAATTTTTGATGGATGTAAGTGGTCATATCTCATAAGCTTTCTTTCTGGGTGCTTACCTGACCCTAGTACTTAGAATCAAACTGCCTTCCAAAAGTTGGTCAAACTAGACAAATAAAGAAAGAGCACAGTGGAATGAAAGAATATTTTGTTCTTACAGTTTTCAAGTGCTCTTAAGCATTCTCAAGCATCATATATTTTCGTGTTCAATTGCTAATAGTCTAACCTAGATCTGGTTGGCTAAATGAAACTGTTGCAATTATATTCTTTTAGAAGTTAAGTGTCATTTATATTCAAAGGGCCAACATGTCATTAGACAGAAGATTAAACTGCAAGCTATACCACCTTCAATAGTGTATAGTATTTGCATTACACTGAAGGCTGTAGGAAAACATGTATGTATGAGCTCTGTAAATATATACAGTACCATCCTGAAGAACAGTAGCTCAGTGCTGTTCTGATACATTCTGATCCTTCCTGCCTGATGCTCGTCTGGTTTTTATCAGTTGAAATTCTTCAGTTGCATGTGTATGATTATTTTTAAAAAAAATTTGCGCAGGTCAACATGTGCTGAGAACCGATCTCATAGAGGACCAGGAGGGGTTCTTTATTGCTTTATTTGTCAGGAAGGGTGTGAGCCCTCCAGGCAAGCACATCAGAGATGTTGGAAACACATTACGAGCTGTTCAACGAAGAAAAATGAGAAAGATAAATTCTTTCTTCCTCCTCAGAACTTTGGGTTTGTTGTTGTAATCCTAGTTTTACTTGTATCAATCAGGCAATCCGTAAATGATAACATCCTAGAGAAAATTGCCAGAATTTTTGTCTCCAGGTGAGAATGTAGTTTTGGTCGAAGTTTTGTTTTATTCATTTCAGGTTTCTGATCGTCTATTAAACACAACAGTTATATAGCAAAAATTTTCTGGCATTTGATGCTTACATCAACTTGTATTTCTCTTCTGCTCTTTCCTTTTCAAAAAAATAATCAAACTTTCATTATTTCGCCATGACAAAAAAAAATTTGTATTTATTTATAAAAGAATAATATTTTAAATTATAGCATAATGAAATTTATTGATTGCCTGCTTTTACAGAGGTAAAATGTGTGGTTCAATAATATTATAAGGTAATTTGCCCGCGCTTTGCGCTGTCATAAATAATAATTGCATTGAACTTGCAAATAATCCTTTACTAATATTCATACATTAAAAATAATGGAAAAAATAGGTTCTTAAAAAAATATTAGCAATATTCCAAAATGAATTTGATTATGTCATTAACACATAACTCAAGAACCTCTAATGAATGAATTATTCAAGAAATAATAAATCATTGGTCCTTTAATCAACATTAAAAGGAAAATAAGAATATATATACAAAGGCACTTCGTAAGAAAAGGAACATATTTAAGTTGCGTAGGTTATACAATTGTGATATATGCCTTGGAGAAAAAAGTCAAAAATTTATTAACAGATTCAAAAAAGAAATTATGCTTGAACATTAAAACAATAATAACTTTTGAACTTACATAATAAATTTCTTCAATTGATAAGTGAGAAACTTCATATCTATGTAGAAATAGATAATATGTAAGCTTATATATAGTAGTTTTAAGTTATAGAATTTTATATAGAATATCAAAATATGAATTCTTGGAATTTAGTACAATAATTATTTTCTGCACAATGAATATACCTACTATATGTGTATATGTTCAATATGAATGGAGACAATAACTTTACAGAAACATAAACAACAGAGTTTAGAACGTGTACTCAAAAACAACAACTAATATTATAAGCATAAATTAATGACTGTAAAAAAAAAAATCAGGATATGTAAAAATAGAATGAAATAGAAGGGAAAAATTGAGTTCACTGAATGAACAATGTCCCATTAAGAAAATTATTTCACTCTAATACCAGAGGTTTAAAGAATTAGATCCTCTCAGGATGGAACGATTTTATTCACCAACGTATTGATGCAAAAACAATGGTTTCAGTAAGTCACTCAATAAGAGTAAAGTACATGAATATTTATTAAAAATAGAACTTTCTTGTATTTTGATGTTATAGTATTTTTATACAAATTTATTTTTAAGAGTAGAAGTTATTCAATTGTAGTTTACTATTTGTTTTATTAAAAGAAAAGACAAAATTTCAAATCATAACACTATTTTCTCCTAGTTTACATAATTTCATTTTACATATTCATTAATTTGTTTTTGAAATTTTACAATGGTTAGTTTATTTTTTTCATCTATATGCATGGTTACATGGTGTCTCTAATTAGAGAGTCAAATAAATATTTTTCTCAATTTTCTTCTTTGCAAATTTCATTAGTATAACACTATCAATTACTTTCAAAATATTAAATATTTTTAAAATATATATATATATATATATATATATATATATATAACTAATGTGGTTATCAAGAGCAAATGTTTCATAATCATATGATACACCAATAAATAATATGTAGTCATTATGTGTTTTAAAATTAAAATGTAAGCTTTCAAAATCCAAATTTCATATATAATATAGTTATGATAGTGTTTTGGAATTGAAGTTGTGCACAAACAAAACATTAAGGATACTTGAAAAGGATAAAAGAGAAGTAAGGGATAATGGGTAAAAAGTTCAAAAAAGTACTTTGGTGGTGAGAGAATAATCATCATTGTATATCATATAATTGTAATTAATTGCTAGTTTTAATTCTATTATTTGACTTTCTATTATTTTTTTTTTACTCCTGTTAATATTAACATTATTATGAAAACAACAAAAAATCATATAAACTTTTAGGCTTGATCTCTTGGAGAAGAAAATATTTCTTTGGAAAATATTCTAAATAAAATGTATTTTGTAAAAAGTTATTTATGAATCTGCAGTAGTTGGATTTACATAGTCTGTACTAACAAATACTTACAACAATAACTTTATAGAAACATAAACAACAAAGTTTAAAACATGTATTCAAAAACAACAATTAATATCATAAGCATAAATTAATGACTAAAAAAAAACATACCTGGATCTATAACAATAGAATGAAATAGAAAGGAAAAATCGAGCCCACTGAATGCACAATGTATCCTTAAGAAAATCATTCCCCTCTAGTACCCGAGGTTTAAAGAAATAGACACTCTCAGGATGAAACAATTTTATTCACCAGTGTAATGATACAAAAACAATAGTGTCAGTGAGCCACTCAACAGGAGCAAAGTATACATATTTAATTGAGGAGAAGAAGAAGAAGTTCAGAATCAAATATTTAATTGTGCAGAAAAAGAAGTTCAGAATTTTTGTTGTTTTAAAATGAAAGGAAACCCCTCTATTTATAGACAAAAAATGGTAGTGTGAACAAATGCTTATTGTGCCTTACCGAAAAGGTCACAACTCTTTGGAAAAGTCACAGCTCTTCGGAAAGGTCACAACCTTTCATAAAAGTAACACTCTTCATAAAATCACAACTTTTCATAAAAGTCACAACTTTTCGATAAAAGTCACAATTTTTCATGAAAGAAGAAGACTAATTTTGGAAATAAATAAATTAAAAGGGAATGATTGTTTGTGGTAGCACCACGTAGACGAGACTAAGATTCTCTTTTATATATATATGATATATAATATGATGATTTATACTCGGAAAAAATATGCTACGTAGATACTCCATCTCAATTATGTGAGACTTATCACTAATTGAAATTCATATTAATATTAGTTAATAGTATTTCAAATTATATTATTTCATCGTCATATTAACATGAAAAATCATATCTTATTATACTTTGTATATACTCCCTCCGTCCCTATTTAATTGTCCATATTTCCTTTTTTAGTTGTCCCTATTTAGTTGTCCATTTTGACAAATCAAGAAAGGACAACAAATTTTTTCCTATTATACCCTTATTTAAATAAAGTTGTCATAAATAAAATAAATAAACTTATGAACTTCCCAGCATTGATTAGTTATCTTGAGTGAATTTATTTTGAAATTGTAAATTGTACTATAAGGGTAAAATTGTAACTTCACTATGCTAATCATTGTTGTCTTAATCTGTGTGTCATTCCTAAAGTGGACAACTAAATAGGGACGGAGGGAGTAATATTTAAATGTTAAAATATTTAAACTTTAAAATATTAAAACAATTTAATCCATATTAATTTAAAAAATTAAGTAAATTAAGATAAAACTAGTGTTTGGCCTAAAATTTCCAAATATTTTTGGGTTTAAGGTTTTGGAAAATTTCACCATATGTTTGAGAGAAATATTTGATTTTTATAAAAAAAAATTATATATATTTTTTAAAAATTATTAAAATAAATTTGTATTATTATTTTATAATGAATCCGTAAAAAGTCACAATAACCAACATTAATACATAATTAATATAATTTGAATATTCACATTAATCCAATATTATATAAAATATGTATATTTCGTACAACAAAATAGAAATAAATTTTAATCCAAAACCATAAATGATGGATATTTTCTAAACTATAAACTATAAAGATTGTAATATAATAATTTATAAATTTTAAAATATTCCCAAATACTAAAATTTGGTTCTAATTCTTTTTTTTAAAAATATAGATGGGATGTTTATTTTTGCCAAGTAATTGACAAATTATAGAGTAATTTCCCTAGATAGTCACCAATGTTTGGGAAATTACCTAGGAATATCATTTATGTTTTTTATAGGACCACAATATCACCCAACTTGATCTTTTTTCCTCAAAATATACTTCACACAAAAAAAATATTATCTCTCTCCTAATAGGATGCCATGTCACATTATTCTTTTTTTATTATTAACATTTTTTTAAAAAATATTAGACAACCCATATTAGACAACCCAGTAAAAAAAAATTACAGAGCCAAAATTTTCTACCCTAGTTCTAGGGGATTTGGCGGCAAATCCAAAGATGAGCTCCTCCAACTCTTCAAGAAAATATGGGGCTTCCTCTGTTTCTTCAAGAAATAAACTAATGAATTTGCATAAGGAACTGTCTCCTGAGTCGTTGTATACCTTTGATGTCGACCAAAGAAATGGCCACGAGGTAAAATTCAAGTTTTCTTCTGATTCTTTTATCTTTGAAGTGTAAATTGTGAAATAATTTGAATACCTAACATGATATTGGAGTAATCTTTTTAAAATTTAGGGGTTATTTGCTTGCTTGTTTTTGAATCGGATATTTCTATTGTTTGAATCTGCCTAAGCTTTGAACAAATGTTTATAGTTTGTGTAAATATCATTTTTTTTATCATGAACAAGAAACCTTTGATTTTTTACAAGCAACAGATGTTTATAGTTTTTGTAAAAATCGATGTTCCTAATATCTAGTTTATCTCTAAATATCCAACTCCAGAAGTGGATTAGTACTATGTTTTGGTTTTACAAAATGTCTGTAGGCTCCTAATACTAAGTACTTTAGTTACGTTGTGGAATGCCTACATTAGGAATTGAATTGTTTGTGCCCCTGCTATGTAGTTCTTGTCTTTCTAGCTATAAGCTCAATGCAAATCAAGTTTATTTGTTTTATTGAAATTATTGTATTTTGATAAAGAAGAAAGAGTCTAATCTGTGGATTGTGGCTTCAAAAGATTTTGAAGGTATAGAGCAAAGGAATTTTACACAATAGTTATATATGAAGACTAGTGCAACAGGACATGGCCTTAAGTACATACATATGCATATATCAGCAATCCCTCAATATAGTGACATGTTGCTTGGACTCTTCAACAATATCAATGAGTGTGTGTCGGATTCTCAAAAATAGTGTATTTATTGAGAATCCGACACGAGTGCGACACCGAAAGTGAAAATTCCACGCAACTTAGTTGGTGTTCACTCAAGAAATGATTCAAAACAAATTTCAACTGTCAGTGACTAACATATATAGATAAAATTCTTTTAGCAGTAGAAAATCAAAACAGAATGCTTGAATACTATTGAAGCTTTTCTAGTGCAATATTAGTGTTGTTTTGATAACTTTCTGTTGCTAATTTTGGTGCGATTTTAATGCCCTTTAGAGTGAATAAATTTATGCATATTAAAAAAAACACTTAGTGTTACTTCTAAATGAACACTGTAGTATTTTTCTTTCATTCATCTGGACACAAGGAAACGTTTTGCTTCTCAACATCATTTGCTTATTGTAGGAGTATCCAGATGCAACAACATTGCAATTTGAATCTTTTTTGAGTCGTATTAACAGTAAAAATATAAATGTGAATATTGGAGAAGAGACTGATAATGTTAAGGATACTATCGATGAGGAAGATTTTCATGATTCAGATTATAATATTTCTGGTGAAGATGATGACTTTCAGGAGGTTATAGTTGTAAACAAAAATGTGAAAGGGAGGGGACGACCAAAAATTACACCAGGCTCTATCAATGTACCATCTAGTTCTGCGATTGTAGTACCACCACAGGTTGTTGATACCGAATCTGATTATGTAGATTCAGATGAAATGTTGGAGGAGGTTGAGTCTGAAAAAGAAGAAGATAAGCTTCAGGAAAAAGTTACCTATGTGGAGTATAATGAAGAGAAACACAAAGACAAGCCAATATTAGAGCTAGGGATGACGTTTGGAAATTTTACAGAATTTAAACAAGCTTGCATGGAGTGGGGTATTAAAAATAGAAGAGAGCTAAAGTTTTATCCCAATGATACAGAGAGGGTGGTGTGTATTTGCAAGCGAAAAGACTGTCCATTTAGAATTTATGCTAGCAAGCTAAGTCAAGATGATTCTACCGTGCAGATCAAGTCTATCAATTTGACTCATAAGGGTGGCATGGTGTTTGATAATCCCCACATGACACCAAAATATATATCTAGAAGGTATTTTGAAAATTTTAAAGTTGATCCAAATTGGAGTATAAATGGAATCATAGCTACCGTAAGAAAGGACCTCAATTATACAATATCATATAAGAAGGCATGGAGAGCCAAAGATCAAGCTCTAAAATGGGTGGTTGGAGATGAGAGCCTTCAATATGGTAAGCTTTTATCATATAGAGCAGAGTTATTGAATTCTAATCCTGGATCAACTGTTGTGATTTGGAGAAATGAAGAAAAGTTTCAGGGATTTTATGTGTGTTTTGGTGCACTGAAAGAAGCATTTAAATCAGGGTGTAGGCCCTTCATTAGCCTAGATGGATGTTGGCTAAAAGGAAACTTTGGAGGAAATTTATTGTCGGCAGTTGCTATAGACCCTAATGATTGTATTTTTCCTGTTGCCTATGCTGTCATAGCTCAAAATGAAAGTAAAGAAACTTGGAGTTGGTTCTTGGAGATTCTCAGTGAGGATCTAGAAATAAGAAACAGTCATCACATAGCGTTTATGTCGGATAGACAAAAGGTTTATCATTTTACAGTTAATATATTTTTATTTAATTTACTTTGACATTGTCAATTAACTATTTTAAATAATTATGCGCAGAGCTTAATTGGAGCAGTTAAGGACTTGTTTCCTTTTGCTGAACACAAAAGTTGTGTTAGGCATATGTACCAAAATTTCAGAGGAAAACACAAAGGCAAAGCTTTGAAAGATTTGGTGTGGAGTGCAGCAATTGCCAGTAATGAAATAACATTCAAGAAATGTATGGAAAAAATTGAGCAAGAAGATAGAGAGGCAAGAAATTGGTTCAACCATCCAGAAAGACCATTTCAAAGTTGGACTAGAGCCTTATTTAAAACAAATATTAGATGTGATATGTTGCTCAACAATTTGTGTGAAAGCTTCAACAAGTAAGTTCAAAAAAAATTTTATCTTTCTGTCAATAGTTATTTATATAATACTAATGCATATATTTTTTAGGTATATACTTGATGCCAGGGATAAACCAATCATTACAATGCTAGAAATGATAAAGAATAAGCTAATGAAGAGATTGCATAGCAAGAGAATCTGGATTGAAAAATATCAAGATAAGATTTGCCCCAAAATTGTCAAAAAACTTAACAAAATTAGTAATGAGGCTGTTATGTTTAAACCTGACTATTCAGGGGGACCAAAGGTGTTGGTTAATGGACCTGGGGACCATATGTGGTGGATATGATGGCTAAGAGTTGTACTTGTCGGAGATTTGAGCTAACTGGATTGCCATGTACTCATGCCTATATCAGTATTATTGATAACAGTGAAAAAGTGGAAGATTATGTGAATCCATTCTATCATATTGATACCTTCAAGAATGTGTATTCTCATTACATCAACCCAACAAATCATGAAGATCATTGGCCAAAAATATTAAATGGTGGACAAGTTTTTCCTCCTAATGTTGTGAAGAAAAAAAGGGGGAGGAAGCCCAAAAATAGGAAGAAAGAGCCAGAAGAATTAGAGAAGCAAAAAGCTGCTGAAACTACTAAAAAAAGAGCTCGAAAGAAGACCGAAAACATGAAACCTCAGAAGTTGTCAAAAAAAGGCTTTGTAAAAGGAAGGTGTTCAATTTGCAAGGAGGAGGGTCATAATGCAAAAGGTCATTATAATGTGCTCAAAAGGGTTGTTGGCACATCTTCCAATCAATCTCTAGATCAGACCTTAGAACAAGCTGAAAATGATGACTTCTGGGACTATTCTAAATTTTATCATCCATAAATGTGAGTAAATTCTCAAATGAATTTGAACTTCACAAAGCAGTCAAATACAACTCAGGTAATGAGTTTTTTATTTGTTTTTTCTTTCATTAGTTTCATTGTTTAGTTGTAGCTTTTTTTCCATTGCTTTTATTGCTTAGATTTTTTTCTATGTTTGCTCAGGTGTATGCTGAATCTGTTGATTGATCTTCCACTAAAAAGTGAAGAAATCATTTTGAAAGAGAAGAAATGAAGGATTATGTAGTTGCTTTGCAGAAGGAGAGAAACTCTAGCAAACATTTGAGATTATGTTTCGTGTCTTTTGTTAGTTATGTGAAGCACTTCTTTAGACACATGATCTGTCTTCTTTTTGCTAAAACCTCTGTGGTAACATTATGGTCTGCTACAGTGTGTTGTTGCCACTTGTCTATAAAATATTATTTAGTTGTAAATATAGCAAATCATGACACGCTTTTTTGAAGCGTTTATGCTAAAAAAATTATTTTAAAGATCAAATTTGTTTTTAAGGCGCTGATAAATTTTTTATTAAATTTATTGTCTTCTTCATCAGCTTCAAGGAACTAGTTTAATTTTTTCCTCGATAGCAAGGCTAAATTTTTGTATGGATATAGCGACAAATACTTGTAAATGAAACATAGGATAAAGATTTTCGCTATAAAATTGAAGTAACTAGATTTTCATAGAGAATGGATTAATGCTCTCTTATAGATACATTAAACAAGTTGTCATTTAAAGAAATAAAAAATGTTAATAATAAAAAAAGAAGAATGTGACATGGCATCCTATTAGGAGAGAGATAATATTTTTTTTGTGTGAAGTATATTTTGAGGAAAAAAGATCAAGTTGGATGATATTGTGGTCCTATAACAAACATAAATGATATTTTTAGGTAATTTTCCAAACATGAGTGACTATCTAGGAAAATTACTCCAAATTATACGCTCAAACACTACTCTCAATCTTTTCCCAAAACGGAGCCAAAATATTTTTTTTTTTCTGTGTAGAGCAGCTACACAGGGAACCTATGTTGCCTAATTGGAATCAATTCTTCCATGACAATTGGGTTATAGCTTACTCCTTACTCCATATTATAGTGTTTTTCAGTTGATCTTGGAATAGGATTTTACCAATTCAAATTCATTATACCTTTCCATATTTTGAATAGGGAATAATTTATGGATGACGATTATGTATTTATGTTGCTAATCCTCAATGAAAATTAAATGAGAGCCATTTCTGTTTAAAGAAGAAAAAAAGTAACAGAAAGCATTGCACGGCATTAAACAGCAAAACAAACAATACCCAGTATTGTAACCTCACATTGCAAACTTGAAAGCAAACTTGAAAACATAGCAGAAAGATAAAAGAAAGAGTAAAACAACACGACTTCTACATCTCTACCATCTTTATTTCTACTACATCATACCCCACCAACCATCAAAACAGAGTCCATAACTTCAAGCAACTTTCACCTCAATTGTTTTTGGTTTCTTTGGCTCAGGAGGAGGCAATTTCTGAACAGTAACAGTCAGAACTCCATCTTGACAAACAGCAGAAATCGCATCAGTATTCGCATTCTCCGGCAGACTAAACTTCCTCATGAATTTCCCAACCCTTCTCTCCATCCTAATAAACTTTGCCCCTTCTTTCTCTTCTTCCCTCTTCCTTTCTCCGCTAATCAACAGCACATTGTCTTCTTCCACCTGCACTTTGATATCACCAGATTTCAACCCTGGCATATCCACAACAAAAACATACGAATTAGGATACTCCTTCACGTCCGCTGGTGTAGCAGCCATGGCCTTAGCATCACGAACGTAGTTCCTTGATGGTGCATTGACCGACTTGTCGGAATCTTCACCGGCAGCTTCCATCATATGCTGGAGAGTGTGGAAGAGTGGTGTGTTATCGATACCCAGCAACCTCAAATCCATTTTCAGTATTGAGAAATTTTTGGATATTGTGATTTTGTGCTTGGAATTGTTCAATTTTGGTTTGATTTCAAATTGCAGTGAATTTGGGGATTAGGGGTTAGGTTATATAGTTGAAATGTGGAAAGTTCTGGAGGTGGATCGAAGAAGAATGAAGACAGTTTCTAGGAGCTTCTACTCTTCATCACGTTCTTTCTACACTTGTCTAGAAACTTGCCGATTGCTCCTTTTTATTTTTTATTTTCTTTACACTATTTTTCAAGGGGTTGATATATTTATTTATCAAGAAAGAAAATTTACTTTATTGTTTGTTTGAAAAGGCACTATTCGGATAACGGAGAATTTTTATATAATCAATATTTATTACTTATGTGAGACACTTTATTAATTGACATGTGGACTAAAAGATTTCAAAATTATTTTAAAATAAATTATAGAAAAATCTATATTAAAGTTAGATTCTTAATTAGGATGTCTAACTAGTACTAGTAATGGTGTGCATTCGGTTTGGTTTTGTTCTATTCGTTTGGATTTTTTGGTTCTTAATTTTAAAAAAGTGTAACCCAATTTCATCCAAAATAAATTTAATTAGTTTGGTTTGATTTTCCTCTATTCTGTTTGGTTTTTTTGGTTTTGTTATTTGGTTATGTCAATAATTTAATATACTTTCTAATATAAATCATAAGTAAAACTTAAAACACAATACTTATAATTATATATATTATAGATGTCCAAACATAAAATATAAACTTAATCATAATGAAAGCAATAAATAAAAAGGGACAAAAATAGTTAACTCCAACTTATATATATATATATATATATCAGTTCTTTTGGTTTTTTGATTTTTTTTTGAATCTAAAACCAAACAAAAAAAATAAACAAAGTAAATTATTAATTCAAAATCATTTCAAATAAAAAATTGATTTGATTTGATATTTCGATTTAATCCAAATAGTGCACAATTATACTAGCTAGAGAATAATTTAATGAAACTTAAAAGTTAAAAAAAAAAAAGAGAGAAGAAAATCTCCATATTAAAGAAAAAGAAGGCATAGGCAGCATCGTTTTAAGATTTTAATAATTGCTACATAAAAAAATTGTTTTTAATAGTGTACTATTTTAAATGTTCACGTATAATTTAAATTAAAAGTATGATAATTTAATTTTTATATTAGCATATTTTAACTTTTTTCTGTGCAATCAATTAAGAGGAAACTAAAATTTTAACTCATAATATTGATGACACGATTCTGTTGATTTTTATTTTAAAAAGTTATATTAAATCAATACAATCTAATAAAAAAAAATTAGTGTCATTTAAAAAATCACATTATTTAAAATAATTTAAAATGATGTCTTTATGCCCTTTTATATTTTTTATAATTTATTTTCAAATAATCTTGTGGGACATTCAATCCAATGTCAAAATTAATAAACTGTTATGCGACTCACAAGTAAAATTTCTCAAGCAAGTGGTCTCAAACTCTTGTATGAGTGTGTAATTTTTAATAAAAAATCGAGAGAAGTGTTCAAAACACTTCTAAACTTGATGAAAATTTAGGAGTTCCAATTTATTCATGTTGCAAGATTGGGAATATTTTAACATTCAATTAGTTAAATTAAGGATTGTTTTTAAGGTTGTCGATAATTTAAGAATGAAACTAATAATTCACGATGGATTAAGATATGTTTTCAATACTTCCATAAAACGAAAGGAGTGAGAGAGGAGTAAAAATGCGAAAACAAAACAGTGTTAAATTAACTGAGAAAAAGCCTAAAATAGTCTCTTATCTTTAGGTTAAGATTCAAAGTAATCCTTGAATTTTCACGTAGAGCACTATTAGTCCTTCATGTTTGAAATATTGGTGCACTTTTGATTTACCCCCAAACTTTTTTCTATTTTTTAACATTGATTTTGTCCACATTTTTATGTATACAATGTTCAATCGTCTTTTTATATATTTAGTAGAAATAATAACTTTATGTGAGAGAAAATGGGAAGAAGAATACTTTGTTTTATTCAGTAGAAAATATTATTGCAGCTAAATTAAGAGCACCTTAATATATGACATTGCAAGAAAAGAAAAATTTATATTGTTGCATGCGAAATCAATGATTTCAACCTCTTGATTTTAGATGCAATAATATTTCTACTAAACAAAATAAGGTGTTTTTTTCCTCACATTCACTCACATGGAGTTGTTATTTCTACTATATATGTATAAAAAAGACATTGAATATTCTATAAATAAATTGTGGATAAAATCAATGTTAAAAGATATGCAAAAGTTTGGAGGCGGACAAAAAATGCACCAATATTGAAAATATGAAGGACAATTAATGCTCCAAGTGAAAACTTGAGGATTCTTTTGAATCTTAATTTAAAGATAAGGAATTATTTTGGATTTTTTCTCTAAATTACTTAGGATTTTTTACTTAAATAATATATTTTATTTGATTAATTACCCTTTCTAATGTTACTTTGTGTTTATTACCATTTATGACATTTTTTAGCTTTAATATCCATTTGCTACTTGATACCATCAGAGTATATATATACTCTGGTGGTATCAAGGAAGAAAAGTCTCTTTAGTGAAAACACTACTAAGTTACTCCTTAATACCATTAGAGTATATATATATACTCTGATGGTATCAAAGAGTGATACAATGAAAAAATTGCTTAGTTAATCCTTGATACCATTAAGTTATATATATACTCTTTTGATATCAAGTATATATATACCCTAATGCTATCAATTTTAGCTAAATTTATACTTGATAAAATCAAAGTATATATATACTCTAGCGATATCAATAAAGAAAAAGTCACTTCAGTGAAAAACTACTAAATTACTTCTTGATACTATTAGAGTATATGTGTACTCTGGTGGTATCGAAGAGTGATTCAGTGAAAAAACTAATAATTTACTCCTTGATATATATATATACACACACACATTGGTGGTATCAAGGAATAATTCAGTAAAAACAGTATTAATATACTCCTTGAATTCCATTAGGGTATATATATACCTTAATGGTTAGGGGTGTACATAGGTCGGGTTGGTTTGGTTTTTTATAAAAAAAAAACCAAACCAATTATGTCGGTTTATTAAGTTTATAAACCAAATCAAACCAATATAAATCGGTTTTTTCGGTTTCGGTTTTATTCAGTTCTTTCGGTTTTATCGGTTTTATCGGTTTTTTTAAAGAGTATTTAGGTTTTACAATAGGAGAAGTCAATATTCATCTATCCATCTTCATACAAGCTAGAGGTGTTTTTAGTACAAGAATAGCCTTTATTCTACATTTGGACAACTATTTGGTTTCTGGCCAATTTGATGCAGACATAATCATTTCATATGTTACACATATCTATTGGCTGTCAAACAAATTACTTAAACTCTTTGATAGAGTCATTCACTATTGTAAGTGGAATGCAAGTGTTTTTTTTTTCTCTTATGGCTCCATATGTATTGATAGGTACATAAATGCATGTATATACTCAATTGGTTAAGTGACAATTGTAGTTTCTACCTGAATGTCATTAAGTGACATCAATTGAATATGTTAGTCAATGCACAATTGCACATATGAAATTATGTGCATTGGAACGGCAAGCTTAGAGCTAATTAAAAACAGAACTCAAAAGAGTAGCCAAGAAATACCAATACCAGCTGCAAACCCACAAGCTTCGACTAGACCCAATCACAGAATTAAGCAGCAGACCCGGGAAAGGGAGCAATAAAGCAAAAACCTCAAAAAAGTAGCATAAAAATGCCAACAGACCACGAATCTTCAAAGTTTTTAACTCGATATTATGCCGACTCAAGGAAACGACTAAGAACAATTAAGAAACAATACTCATCACGCTAAGACATCATCAACCCAACAACAAACTAAAGCAAACAACCACAGAATGAGGATTTTATAACATCAGAAGACAACACATCGAGATAGAAGAAGATACAAAGAGAAACGCCACCTGACAACTACTCAATAACCCATCATCCTGACAACTGCTCAATAACCATTTCATTTCAATCTGATTTCTACAAGTTTTGATTGTCAAAATCTCACATGATCAGCAGGAGCAAATATCTTATAAAAAATAAGTCTATTTAACATTGAAAATTAAAAACACAACACTTCACATTATGTTTGTAAAATATCCTCTTAAAAACCCAACAAAAGAACTGCAAAGCTACTCCAATAATCTTCAACTACCATGATCCAGCTGCATATTTTCTTCATCCAAACTAATATATACTCAAAAGGTCACCTAGACATGCATTCTGAAAGAAAGAAAATTATCAGCACGTGAACAAGTAACTAGCCTTTTAAATTAACTTTGTTAGATAATAAAGAACTATAAAACGCCATTTCAATAAAGGGAAAGGAAATACCTATATATCAAAAGATTTGCAAAAAGCTATTTCATTAAACTAATCGATACTCAAAGGAGCACCTGGACATTTTGAAAGGAAAAGAATTATTAGCACATAAATGAGTAATTAGATATTGAATCATTTGTCAACTCAACTTTATTAGATCGCAACTAGCATAAAGTTGTTTTCAAAGTAGAAAATTAATATCAAAGATGGAGAATTAAGAATTAAATTAGTAAATTACCTTTTTCAACTTCTTCAATTTTCTGAACTTCCTCCAAATAATCTTGAACCTTCCATTCTTTAGAAGGTGACCGTATCCATTGTTGAGTGCAAATAAGAGCTTCTACTGTCTTTGGTGATAAAGAACTTCGATATGAATCAAGAATACGACCACCTGTACTGAAGGCTGATTCAGATGCAACAGTGGACACGGGAATAGAAAGAACATCCCTTGCCATTTTTGAAATAGTTGGATATCTATTCGATGAAGCTTTCCACCGAGTCAAGATATTAAAATCTTTTGGCTTCTCTACATTATCCATCAAATATTGATCAAGCTCAGATTTTTTTTCAATGTTTTCCTCATTTTCTAAATGTTTCTCCCATTGAGAATGCAATATATCATCAACTTCACCCATCATGTTAGTGTCACCTCCAATGTTATTTGTAAAAGTTTCAGTCGAAGAATAATTATAGTGATTATACAAACGTTTCAAGACACCTTCCACATTATCTGCCTTTAATTTTCCCAATAAGAAGCCATATGATTTGCTAAGAATAAAATTGACATATCGCATCTTATACCTAGGATCCAACACAATAGCAATGAACAACAATATGTTCAAATTCTCAGGTTTCTCAATATTCTCCCAATATTTATCAAACTTAACCTTCATCCTTCCAGCCATATCAATCAAAATAAGATCTTCACTACAAGAGTACTTCAATATAGAACTTCGAACATTAAAAAATTCATGGAAGAATATATTAGAAGTAACATATAAGCTCCCTGAAAATTTTAAAGTAGACTGATAGAAGATTTTAAGAAACTTTATAAAACCTTTCACAAGCTGCCAATCATTTGTAGTTGGATGTCCTTTCAATTCACTTTGAAGACAATACTTTCGATAGTTATGATCATCCACGTACATTCTTGCAAAGGCCTTTTCAAAATTTACAGCAGTTTCTAACATTGTATATGTAGAATTCCACCTAGTTTCAACATCAAGACTTAATAGACCATGGGTGTCTAGCTTAGTCTTCTCAACATATGACTTGAAAGAGGCAAACCTAGAAGCAGAAGACTTGACATATTTCACTGCATTCCTTATGCGAGAAATTGGCTCAATTTGTTCATCTAAACCTTCTTTTACAATTATGTTCAAAATATGAGCATTACATCTAACATGTAAAAATTCATTTCTCAATATGACCCCTTTCCAATCATCAATACGTGCCTTCAAATGCTTAATGGCAGCATCATTGGCAGATGCATTATCTAGAGTCACTGTAAACAAGTTTTCAATTTCCCAATCCAACAAACGTGCTTCAATACCTTTAGCTATAGTCTCACCTTTGTGATCCGGAGTTTGGAAAAAATTAAGAATTTTTTTCTGTAAGTTCCATTCATCATCAATCCAATAAGCAGTCACGACCATATAAGTCAAATTTTGAAGTGATGTCCATGTATCACTAGTAATACATATATGTTGATTCTTGACAAGTTTTTTAAGCTTCTCTTTCTCTTCTTGATAGATCTTCAAACAATGTCTAGCCACAGTTACCCGTGAAGGTAATTCAAAATTAGGCAAAGCTTTGGCCATCAATTTTTTAAAACCTTCCCCTTCAACAACTTTAAATGGTTGTTCATCAATAATGACAAATTCAGCGATGGCTCTCCTGATATCCTCCACATTGTACACAACCTTTTCTATAGAACTTGTTCCATTTTCTTGTCCCCCTACTTTGATTGGGACAGATTTCAAAGTTGTTTGCCTTTTATCAACAAATCTAAAGGGAGATTTGAGACATTTGTCATTTAAATGTGACCACAATACAGAGGTTCCATTTGTTTTTGTCTCAGCAGCAAAGTGTTTTACACAATAGTTACATTTTGCTCTTTGTTTACCTCCTTTAGCAATAAATTTAACAAAGTGATCCCAAATCTGTGACGTTTCTCTCCCATTATTACCATTTGTAGGAATGGAATCTATTGGGGTTGTTCTTTTTTGCTTTTTAGGAGGAGTGCGGAGATGAGGAGTGCTTTTACCTTTCTTTTGAGGTATTGATACAACTGGAGGACTGTCGATAATCATTTCTACATCAATTCCAACCGTATTCTCCATCTAAGGAAGCAAAACACAAAAAAATAAAACTTGTAGCAGCAGTCAACAACGATTCAAAATAAAGTTACTCATTTGCAAGAAAAAGTAAGTGACGAACTTCATTGATAAATTTACATTTGCAAGAAAAAGAAAAAGAAAAATATACCTGACTATCTACAGACGAGTGGATGAATGAGAAGAATGAGCAAATGAAGATTGAGCAGCTCTTTGGAAAGTGGAAAGATTGCAAAGTGGAAAGTGAGAAATGAGAATATGACTAGTTTCTAGAGTTTTAACTTTTAGGTTTATATTGGGCTTGGATCATTTCACCAATTACAAGTTATAAGCCCAAATCTGAATATATATCTAATTTGTACATATTGAAAATTAATAAAACTAATTTTAAAATATTTACAAAATAGATTATATAAATATTTTTATGTATAAAAAGTTAAAATTATATATGTATTATGTCGGTTTGGGTTGGATTCGGTTTGACTTTTTTTTTATTAATACCAAACCAAACCAAGAATGGTCGGTTTTTTTTTTCAACGCCAAACCAATCAAACCAAACCATAAGTCGGTTTTTTTTCTCGGTTTGACTTGGTTCATCGGTTCGGTTTGACTTTATGGTTCGGTTTGTACACCCCTACTAATGGTATCAAGTATTGAATTCAAAGTCTATTATCATTGTTGTTTATTTTTTTCCTCTTATTAAAATATATTAAAAAGATATTGAATTTCAAATATTAAAAATTTATTCAAATTAATTTTTGTGTTATTATATAAATTATAGTAGTAATACAATTTGAATTCAGTATTATACACTGTTATAAATTCGATTATTGTTATTCCAAAAAATATAATAAATTTTAACAAAGTAAAATTAATTTAAATTGAACCGAATTTATTTGAAATTCACACATAATACTTATAATACATTTGTATTAAAAATGTTTTAGTTAAATATTCAACACATGCATTGAAACATGCCTATAACATTTATTATATATTGAATTCAAATATATTACAATTGTTATTTTTTTCTCTTATTAACAATGTTAAAACATATTATTGTATTAAAAATATTTTAGTTATATATTCACAATGTGCATTGAAAAATTCATATAAAATGTATAATGTATTGAATTCAAAATGTATTACAAGTATAATTTTCATTTATTAATGATGTCCATATTTTTTTAAAATAAAATGTTAATCTTTTATTTTTTTTAAAAAAAAAAGAGAGAGAGAAAATATGTCATAATTCGTAAATAAAATATATAATACTGTATACTATTATTTAGGTAAATTGCCCAATTAGCTATCACTGCGTCTTGTACCTCTAAACAAACCTAAATCCCATATCTGGTAACCGGTTAAAATTCCTAATAATGAATTAAAAATAATTTAATAGAGAAATTCTCATAAAAGTGAGAAACATACAAAACGGAATGGTAAGAAGCAGAAGTTAATCAAGCAGTGTGATATAGTTTTAGGGGAACCCTCTGTTTCTTGAGGAAAAGAAATGGAGGCAATTGCTGGGGGATCTCACAAGCGCAATGACTTGGTTCGGATTCGGCATGATTCTGATTGTGGGGTATGCTTCTTCAATTCTCTGCTTTATTACTCCTAATTCCTTTTTTACTTTTCTGTTCTTAATTCAATAGAGGTGTTTAGATCTGATTGTTGATAATGTGATTGTGAGATTTCTGATAAAGTTTTTATCTTTTCATCAATTTGGACTTCAAAGTGTTCCATTACTTCTTAAACTATTAGGGCTTGTAATTTGGTGGTTCAAGTAGAGTGACTGAGTTACACCAAGACTGGTTTTTTCCAATGAATTTGGAAGTTTATTGATGTTACTTTTGTTTCCGATTTGATTCCTTCATATGCTTCAATCTATTGCTTTTCATTTGAGATGTGAATTTTGATAAGAAAAAAAACAGCTTCGTATATATATATATATATATATATCTGTAAGTGAAAAGACGATAGAGAAGAGACAGGCAGTATAAGAGCAAAGAAATCTATCGACTAGTGGATAAAAAAGCAAAAGCACATAGCAAAACTTTAGTTAAAATTTAGGAATTATCTCACAAGATTTTCTCCTAAAAACTCGACAACAACCTACTTTAGAACTACTTTCTAAAGACTAGGACAAACTAAATATTCACACATTTCATTTTCTAATGTCTTCCCTTAAATTGAAAGCTTTCAAGCTTCAGCTTATCTTCAATTTCTTTACTTCTTCCATGGTGTAAAGTCCTAATGACATTCTCAGGCTTTGGAGTGAAAGTAACTAGAGAGGTTTTGTGAAAATATCCACTAGTTGGTCTTCACTTCAGCAATATTTTAACTCTATTGTTCCTTCATTGTTGAGATCTTGCAGAAAATAATACTTTACATCAATATGCTTGCTTCTTCCATGTAACACAATTTTTTTTTGATAGCTTGATGGCAGAGCTGTTGTTGCTGAAAATTGTAGTTCCTCTTTTTTTGTTTGAATTGTAGTTCTTCAAGAGTTGTTCTCAACCAAACAACTTGACAAGCACAAGCAGTAGCAGCAACAAATTCTGCTTCAGTACTCAATAAAGTGACAATTTTTTGCTTCCTGGAAGACCATGAAACAACTCCTGTTCCTTGCATAAAAACATAACCTGAATTGCTCTTTCTGTTGTTTTGATCTCTTGCATAATCACGGTCTGTAAAACTAAGCGAACTAGATTTCCCACCCTTCTCGTAGAACTAACCAAAATCCTTAGTTCCTTGTAAGTAGGGAAGGATTCTTTTGGCAGCTAGCAGGTGAATTTCTATCGAGTTCTCCATATATCTGCTTATAAGACTTACAACATACATGACGTCGGGCCTTGTAGCAGTAAGATACATCAGGCTACCTACAAATGGCCTGTAGAGTATGCTGTCTACCATATCTCCTCTTCCATCTTTGCTTAGCTTCAGGCCAAACTCAAACGGAGTATTGGCAGGATTGCAATTCTTCATCTTGAATTGGTCTAAAATTTCCCATGCATATTTCTTTTGGGAAACAAATATCCCATCATCTAATTGCACTACTTCTAAACCAAGAAAATAATGCATCTTACCAAGACCATACATCTCAAATTCATCCATCATAGACCTCTTGAAATCAGAAAACATGACACTATCATTTCCAGTAAATATATGATCATCAACATATAAACAAACAATGAGCATTCTCCCAGATTATCCTATTTTAACAAAAAAAGAGTGCTCATATGGACATTTGAGGAAACCAACTCTTAGAAAGTAAGCCTTTATGCGACTATACCAAGCTGGCGGAAAACAAACCTTTATGCGACTATACCAAGCTCGCGGAGTGTGTTTTAGTTCATAAAGAGCCTTTTTCAATTTGTATACCTTATGCTCATTTCCAATTTTAATTTAACCAAAAGGTTGTTCATATCTCTTCCTCCAAGTATCCATGTAGGAAAGCTGATTTGATATTCAACCGAAAGACATGCCACTAATTTTGTGCTGCCAAGGCGATTACCATTATAATGGTGTCATGCCTTGCAACTAGAGCAAAAACTTCAATGTAGTCCACACATACTCCTGGTTGTATCCCTTAGCTACCAATCGTGCCTTATACTTGTCAATTTCACCATTTTCTTTCAGTTTTGACTTGTAGACCGACTTGACACCAATTGTCTTGTGCCCCTTTGGAAGATTTGACCACTCCTCGATGCCATTTCTTTCAATAGCATCATTTTCGTCATTTATAACTTTTCTCCATTTCCCCTCTTTGACAACATTCTCAAAAGATGTAGGATCACTATCTGCAAACAATGTAATGTGAGAAACATCTTCATTAACATCAGTTCCTCTTACCTTATAATCCATCATCCACGCGGGCCTTCTGTGAGCATGACAAAGGGACTGATCCGTTGCATCAGTTTCTTCCAAAGCTGTTGGTAAAATTTCAACAGCTGCTAGAGTAGAAATTTCAGAAATTTCAAGTATTGCAACTACTTCATTATCTACTAAGATTGGAGTTGACTGCTGCATATTCCAGTCCCAAGTGCTCTCTTCATGAAAAACAACATCTTTGTTGGTCTCAATCTTCTTTGTTAATGGATTGAACATCTTGTACACCTTGGATGCTTCACTAACACCAGCAGAGACATCTCTGACCTCTATTATAAAGCTACATTCTTTTTACTTCTGGGATATGTGCATAAACAATGGACTCAAAATTTTTAAAGTGGTCTACTGCCGGTTTCCTTCCGCTCCAAGCTTCCTTAGATGTAGCATCTCGAAGAGCAAAAGTGGGACTTCTATTCAAGATGTGAATGCTCCAATTCACTGCTACCGACCAAAATTGCTTTGGAACTCTTCCTCGAGCCAGCAAGCTACGAACTATGTTGAGAATGGTTCTATTTTTCCTCCCTGCCACACCGTTTTGTTATAGTGTATATGCTGTTTTCAGCACTTTCCAAATGCCACGAGTCTCACAAAAATCATCAAATACCTTAGAGAAGTATTCTCTTCGCGATCTGTTCGAAGGTTCTTAATAGTCCTTCCAGTTTCATTCTCCTCACGAGCTTTGAAGCTTTTAAAAATACATTAGAAGTCTTAGTCTTTTCCTATAAAGTATACACTCAAGTTTTCCTGGAATAATCGCCAATAAAAGTGATAAAATATTTTTTACCTCCATTAGTGATTGGATTTATTGGCCCACAAATATCAGTCACCAGCCTCAATACCTCCTTGGCTTTCCGTGACTAACTTTTAGGAAACTAAGAATGATGTTGTTTGCCAACAACACATTCTTCACAAACTTGGGAGGGAACAACAATTTCAGGAAGCCCTGTCACCATACTCTTCTGTTGAAGGATCTTCAAGCCACCAAAATTCAAGTGACCATATCAAAAATGCCACAACCATGAAGGATTTTTTCACTTCCACCATAGAGAAAGATTGAACAAAATCTTCAAAGGGAACATGTTTCAACTCATTTTTAATATCTATAACTCCTCTAGATGGATCAGAAGTTTCACATGTGTCATTCCTTAAGGTGATCTAACAGTTGATCGGCACTCAATAAATTACATTTCAAAGCAGGAACATGGAACACATAAGATATGATTCAGCACACACATTCATGGTTCTAAAATATATATGTACCCTTTTCCATCACATTCACAATTAAGAGATCACTGGAACTAACTGCCGACCGGAAGCTTTTATTTAAATCAACAAAAGAAGACTTACTTCCAGTCATGTGGTTATTGCAACCGGTATCCACCTACCAAATAACTTGCTCGTCGAACTCGTTTTAGCATGAACCGCCATTAAAAAGGTATCTCCTTCCTTATTCTCAGCAAAATCTGACTTTTCTTCTTTCTCATTAGGCAACCTAGTACGACATTTAGAACGATAATGATCAAATTTATGGTAACGATAACATTCTACATTTGATTTGTCAAAATCTCTCCCTCCTGCTTTTGCCGTAGTCATCATTGGCTCTAAAATTCCTGATGCCATCTTTTCTGCACCCATCTCTGATTCCTTGATCTGAGATGCATTTTCTTTAGAATTACTTTTACGGACAAATATATTAATATGGTGGCACATGTTGGTTCTTCTGTTAGCAGTATGACAAAATTTGTTTTTGTCATTTTTAGGCAACAAATTCTTGTATCACAGACCATTGTTACATGCATAGACTGCTCGTTTTCTTCCTCAGTTGTTATCTTTTTAGTTGCTTTCCATCACTGTTTTTAGTTGTATGGAGAATGACTCTCAGAAAGGGCATAAAATTAAAGATATAGATCAGTTTCTTGAATCTGGGAAGAAGTAGTTTCCATTAGTGTTGGTTTGAAATACATGCCTTTGTGCATGCAGATACTATAATTTTCATGAATAAATTAACGTATCTGAACTTTCTACTCATTCTGTGTCATTATTCTCTTATAAGGATTGTTGTGACCGCTTTCAATTAGCCAAAATTTGACCAAAAACGATTTGAGTTGAGCCGAGCTAAAATATAGGGGGTTGAGCCCCAAGCCAGGTTGGTTCGTTGCGCAGACAACTGATATGATACTTGACATTACTATGGTACATATGCAATGCAGGATACCTAATGTTTATAGCTTTATCCTAGGAAGTTCATCTGTTGGTTGTTAATACGTTCCCACTTATAATGATGTCCTTGACACTACAGATGGATTCTGAAGCTAATGAAATGCAACATAAACAAGAACGCTTGAGAACAAGATGGACACCCTCCCTGGACAAGGTTTTTGCTGACCTTGTTGTTGAGCAGATTAAGCTGGGGAACCGTCCGAACAATGTCTTTGATAAGAAAACTTGGAATTATATACGTGATGAATTTAACAGACAGACAAATCTTCATTTCAATAACAACCAACTAAGAAAGCACCTTGATGTGTTGCGAACTCGTTATTACAACCTTAAATCTGCTTCTGATCAAAATGATGCTTTGGACGATTCTTGCTACATTGGTTTTGACCTATGGGAAGACATCGGGGTATTTCTGAGTCTCTCTTTCTATATATGCTTGTGTTTTCAATTCCCCCTCCCCCAATTTTCCTAACAGATTCATGGAAAACAGGCTCAGCCGAAGCCTGAATCGAGCAAAACCAAGGAGTGCCCTATCTATGAGCAGCTGTGCACAATATTTGCTGACTCGGGCGCTGATGGGAAGTATGCCCAATCAAGTCACTATGAAGGGCTGGACAAATCTGCTGGGATAGATATCTCATTTAAAGATAGTGGCAACTTGGCTCCTCCTTCATCATCAACTCCTTTAAACACTGCTGCTACTTTACAACAAACTACAACAAGGACTGTAGCTGGTAAAAAGAGAAAGTGTCCATCAGATATAGTTCCTGCTTCAGGCCAGAACTGTGGGGATAGAGAGATAATTGATGCTATGTCAGAAGCAATGGGGGAGATGATTGCTGCTTCAAAGTTTCAGACAGTTGTAATGCCTCAAGTTGATGGTAGATTTACAATCCGTAAATGTATCAAAGCTTTGGATGAGATAGAAGGCGTTCCAGAAAATCTTTACTATGCAGCTTTGGATTTATTTGACAATCCCAGTCTACGGGAGATGTTCATTTGTCTTAACAGCAGCAGCATGAAGCTGACATGGCTGCAGGGGAAATGTACTAATCTTTCTTCATTTATCTAGCCTTTCCCCCTGGTTTACAACTTTAGTGGTAGTACCCATTTTATCTAGCGATTTTTTTTTGGAAACTGTATACATAAATTCCTATGGCCTGCTTGTAGTTACCAGCATGGGACAGGTAAATAGAATACAGTTAAGGTAGCAGCATGCATTTGGAGTTTTGGTAAGGCATTGGTGGAAACTAAAGCTTTACATGTTCATAGAGCCGCTTAGCAGGTTAGCGATTCTATTTTCTCTTGCAAAGAATGTTTTGAATGGAAGACATTTCTACTTTGAATGATATGTTGGCAACTACACATTTCATTTCATTCATTACAAAGGGTACATGTTTTAAAGTTATTTCTTCTATTTTAAAATTCAAGCTTTATATGATTGCAGGAGTGTCCGTCATGGCACCATTAAAAGTTTGTCTTATGAATTGGTGCATAACAACTGTTACTCCAATTTGAATCAAACCTGTCTGATGTTGTCCCATAACTTGAAGAGGCAGCATTCCATATTGGAAACTATTTATCATGTCATCAATCAGTGAGGATTTTCTAGTCCATGTGGAAATATGTATTGAATATCCTCGGGATTTCCATAGCGGACTGGAATGTGGAAATACGTATGGATTATTCTCGCCATTTCCATAGCAGGGCTCTTTCTCCCAACTTTAGTATTGATTTTCTTATGTTTACATGTGTGTATCATCTTCAAAAATTCATTTTCAGCTTCAATAGATGACTTAGGTTTTAGCTTGGTCATCATGTGGTAAGTCGTTCCCTCCTTTTTTTTCTGTCTGTCTGTTAAGTAAAGCCATATTCAATAAAATCGGGATGTAAAGGAAAAACATAAGACAAACAACAAACAAAAACCATCTTAGCTAAATTTTCGCGATCTCTTTCCTTAATATATTTACGTTGTGTTAGTGGACCACCGGGATTAGAAGGATCTAATGTTCCTTGAACCATGTTCGAAGCCCCTACCGATTGATTAACATTAATATCAACATCATTAACTTGAATTCCTTTTTTTTTTTTAATCGGCTAAAGCTTTGGCTGTTTTATATTCAATAAGCATACAAGATAATAAATGTCTATTTATGCCCCCGTCCCACCGTGACCTCCACCTTGTTTATGTCTAAAGTGTTGCTTACACTTATTACAAATAGCAATAGAGTTTTCCTTATCTAAAGTCATAAATTGCCACACAACAGAAGTTTTAGGGCGTTGATACTTCACCTTCTCCCTTGTAGGAGGTACAAGGGGGGGGGGGGGTTCACAATTTTGCTCCGTTGGATTTGTAGTTTCAGTTGGAACTTCCATCAGCGGACTAGTAGGTGTTTATTCTAATTCATCTTCTTATGAATCACCTTCTACTTATCTTCACGATTAGGATTCATATTACCATAATGTCGTTCTAAAACTTCATGATCAAGTTCAACATTTGAATCAATATCAAAATGAGGAGTGAAGAAGTATCATCAACATAAGTAGAATCATTTGTATTAAATCTAACTCTAGGTATTGATTTAAGGTTTGAATAATCAAAGATATTTCTTATCTGCAGTATTTATGTAAATACTCTTCACGTAATAACCAAGTTGTTGAGTGTTGCTCCATTTTCTGGTTAATTTGAAGGAGACAATAAAGTTTGCTTATTTGCATCCTACCAAAATTGTAGGCAAATGGAATGTAACAAAGATGAAGTTGTTAAGGCCAAATAAATTGGTGAGCAGAAATTAAACTAGAAGGACATTGTTGGAGCTCAAAAATTTGCTTTGAAGGCTCAAATTAGGTTTCTAGCCTCTGATGGTAATTCTCAGTTCCGGTAGATTATCAATGTTTATGTTGCTCATGAGAAGAAGAAGACTAATGTGGAAGTGGATTTTTCTGGTGTTCTTTCTGTAGTGTAGAACCCTCAACTGATGATGAAACAATAATAAAATATTACACAAGGCTTTCTCAAGCTCTTAACCTGATATAAATCAATTTGTTGGGAACAGATGCCGGACTCTTAAGAATATATCTAAAGCTTTGAGTTTGTTGTTTGATAGAACCAAAAGAATGATGTAGGAAAATAAATATGGATCTTCTGCTTCCAAAGTGAAGCTTCTTACATCATAAGAAGTTATAAGTGTATTGAACTGGGAGGCTTTTTTGAAGAAAAGCAATTCATTCGTGAAAACTACTGCATGCTTTATTCTTGATTCAGTTTTCACTTGTTCAATAGATGATAGGCTATTAAAAAAGAGAGGCATGGCTAGGAGTTCAAGAGAATTATCCAATTTAGAAATTCGCAATATTCTGTCGAATAAGCCTAGGATGGAGATCAATAAGAAGCTTAAAGAATAGATCATAATTTTTCTAACTTCATCTAAGAAGGAAAACATATGGAAAAAGAAGAAACAAACTTTGCCTATCTTTAGTTCTCTGGTTGATTTAGAACTGGAATTTAAGTCAATGAATATTCCTGATTCAGACTTTCATAATTTTTACAAGTATAAAATGTGGCAAATGGGTAGAAATTATACACTTGTCAAAATTATGAAAGTCCAAATCAAGAACCGTCATTGACTTAGCTTCTGGTTCAAAATCAATAGGAGCACTACATACAAACGAAGTTAGTTTCTTCTTTTCCACTTCTTTTTCCTTCTTAGATGAAGTTGGAGAAGTTGTGCTCCTTTCTTTAAGCTTCTTGCTGATCTCCATCATAACCGTATTAGTTAGCATATTGCAAATTTCTAAAATGGACAACTATCTTGAACACCTAGCCATGCATACCTTTTTATTAGCTTATCAACTTTTGAACAAGTGGGAACTGAATCAGGAACAAAACATGCATTAGTTTTAATGAACAAATTGCTTTTCTTCAGAAAAGCCTCCTAGTTCAGTGCACTCATAGATTCTTTTGGTGTAAGAAGTTTGACACCCTAAAGTAGAATATCCATGCTTATTGTCATACATCATTCTTTTGGTTCTATCAGACAACAACCTCCATGCTTCAAATATAATCTTACGCGCCCGTTGCCCCTTACATGTAGATTTTTATCTCAATGAAGAGTTTGAGAAATTCTTCTGTAATGTTTTTTTATTGTTTCACCATCAGCCAAAGACTCTACATAAAGGATACCGTGAAAATCCATTTCACCAGTAGTCTTCTTCTTATGATGAGCAAAATTAACATTGATAATCTCGATGAATTGAGAAATACCATCAAAGTCTGGAAATAAATTTTGAGGCTTCAAAGCAAATTTTTGAGCTCCAGTAACGTCCTTCTCAGTTAATTTTTGCTAAATTTTTTTTCTAGCCGTAACATCATCTTTACATTTCATTTGCTACAACTTTGAAAGGTAGAAATATAAGCAAACTTTACTATATCTCCCTCAAACTCAACCAACAAACGGAGAAACACTCGATGACCTAGTTATTGCATGAAGTTATTTACATAAATTGTGGAGAAAAACTATCTTTGACTCTTCGAACCCTAGAATACAATCATTACAAAAATGCACGTCACAAAACCTACAAACTTGAAAGGCGAAAATAATACATTCAAAGAAAAAAGGGTACTACTACATAGAAATACAAAGTAACAATGGCCAAAAACCTAAAGGCAAGTCAGATCAAGTGTGAAACTATAAATTTGATTATATTTGTTTTATGGATTTCATGAATTAATGTGCTATTTGGTTTCCACAAACACTAGAAAAGCACAGATATGAACCCATGAATGATTCTAAACTTTACGGAAACTAAACCTAACTAGTAAAAATATAAGGGTATTGATATAACATTGAAGAACTTACAATAGAGTCTAACATTATACCGTTCAATCTAATGAATTAATTGTATTAGACCTTTCTATATCTAATTGTGGTATTGTTCCATCCAAATGAAATAATTGCATATCACCTTCTAAATTTAACAATGTTTATTGAAAATCTCCACAGTTTTATTTAAATAAAACATATATATTTCATCATTTGGCCAAATGTAAAGGACTTCGAACAAATGGAATTAAGAACCGACAAAAGGGGATGTGCTTTCTTAAGATTGCCTATGGATTTCATAAGTTTCTTATTCAAAAAATTATAAACAAATTTCCCCTTTGATGGAAAAAAATTGAACTTCATGCCAAACTGTGGAGTGTTTAGGAAGCCTAAAACAAAACTAAATTGATGAGATGTTGAAATTAACATTCTCGGTAGAACAAAACTTAGTAACAACAAGATAAGGGCACTCATTCTAGACACAAAATAAATGTATCTTCCTTTTTGAAATAAGAATCATGAGAAACAAATAAATTGAATTATCGGCCTTTTGAAAACCTAAATTGTAATGGCGCGAAGAGCAATTCTCAACATAATTCAAGTTTCTTTGAGCAGATAAATAGTGACTGAATTTGTTATGAAACTACAAATGCATCTTGTTATTATCCTCGAGATAATTTTCTTGATTTTGTGTTTATTTCCATTTTCCCCTTTCCATATCTTGATGTTGTGTGTTTTAGTTGTTAGGATGGATGACATGCTTCTTGAGGTGGTCAGGAGAGCTTTTGGTGAGTTTTCCTCATTTTGGAGTTTTTATATGGAAATGGTTGACTTCGGGTAAACAAGCTTGGATGATATTTTTGTCAGCACAGTTAGTTCTGAAATGTCGAGTTTTCCTAGGTTGAGATTGGGTTGCTTGTTTGATTAGTTATTTTTGGTTGTTTTATTATATTGTGGACTTTGATCAACATTTAATTGAGACGGACTCCATTGGTCATTTCTTCGATTCAGTTGAGTTTGGAATGTTATTTCTGATTGGATAGCATATCTATTTTGCATTTGTTGAACCCCGATTGAATCTTGAGGCTGAGGGTCCATTCGGGACATGGAAAGTTTAGTGATAATTGCTGGTGCGACATCTCGTGATGCAATTGCTCCTATATATAAGGCTTGGCTCTTTTTGGTTATGCCGCTGCTGTGAAGAGTGAGAAGTGCCAGCGAAGGCTGCTAACTAAGCCTTTGGCCACTCCTAGGGGATTTGTCTACTCCAGTAACCCTGCATCCACAAGCCTTTTGCCATTCTAGTAAGCCCGCTCTTGTCAGCTTTGGTTGGATCCCATAGAGTTGGAGGTTAGTGTTGACCTCCACTCCAACGGATCCTTCTCTGCTTCAGTGATGCCACTCGAGCGACCATTGGTCCGTCGGGGTGCCGATCATTGAGTATTATATCTCTCTCTTATCTCATTTCTCTATGGTCAAATTTCTGTTGATGAGAGCTCGATCTTAGGTGTTAGAGATCATTTCTCAACCATTTCACTTGATTCAAAGGTAAATCTCTTTTTCTTTACTTTCTATTGCTTATTCTAGCTCTATTTCCATGTTTAATTCTTGATTTGGACCTTGATTCATTGATTTTCAAATTCTTTAAAGTGTAGTTTTTGGACCATTTGAAGTCTAATTACACTCTCGTCTTTTCCCAACTTTGGGACATGTGATCCTCACCTCAACGGAAACATAATAACAAAGTTAGTTTTCCGTTTCATTGTCGACCCCTGAGGGTCAATTTTCAACCTAATTCCCGATCTGAATTTTCTTTTTGATGACCAACAGGTCACTTTGGCAGTGATTTTTCAATTAAGGGCATAAACTGGTTGACACTAAGCTTCTTTGATGCTAAGGGAACTCCCAAGTATCTCAAAGGCATAGTGCCCTCAGAGTAGCCAAGTTCTTTCAGCAATTCCTACTTGGTATGATCAACAACTCTATCTATATACAAGGAACTCTTGTCTGCATTTGCTTGTAATCCTGAAGCTCTAGAGAATTTCATGAAAGCTTCATGCAAAAGCCTAACAGAAATTAGACCAGCCCTGCAATACATTAATAGGTCATCATCAAAGCAAACATGTACACTCTCCAATCTTCTGCATCTTGGATGGAAATTGAAGTTCCCATTCTTTGTGAGTTATTGTAGTTCTCTTCCCATATACTCCATGGATAATACAAAGAGATAGGGGGACATAGATCTCCTTGTCTTAATCCCCTCTTAGCTTGAAAATGTTTTGTCAATCCTCCATTCAATAACAAAGAGTAGGAGACTGTTGTCACTCAAGTCATAGTCCATGAAATGAATTTAGCAGGGAACCCCATCTCAATCATCAATTTCTTCAAGAAACTCCATTCTAGTGAGTCATAAGCTTCCTTATATCTACTTTAAGAACACATCTTAGGGAAATCCATTTTCTTCCATAACTTCTGAATATTTCATGGCTAAATAACACATTATCCAAAATACTTCTACTTCAATAAATGCAGATTAAGACCTTCCAACCAGCCCTGCTATCACATTCTTTAATCTACTCGTAAGGACCTTTGAGATGATTTTATACAAAGAAGTGCAGCATGCAATGGGTCTGTTGTCTTTAACTTTTGTAGGGGAAGGAAGTTTAGGTATTAAAGTTATGGCTGTTGTATTTATAACAGGTAGGAGAGCACCAGTGATAAGGAATTGTTGAACAACTTCCATGACTTCTCCTTTGATGTGGGAATTATTAGTCTCCTATTAACATTTAATTTCTATTGTTGATATTGTGGCAACATTTTACGACTTTTCAAAAGGGAAATGCTCACGAGTAGTGTTTGAGTACGGTTTTGATTTTGAGGTAGGTTACAATTTCCTTCTTTAGACTTAGCTTAGTTAGTTTCTATATAAATTGGGTTTCATGATCGTTATGAAAATTGTAGGAAATTGTTTTATTCTTGTATGATCCGTAGTCACAATTTGGCCATTTTTGGGATTTAGACTAGTATATTAAGCTTAAAGCCTTTGTTTTAGGCTGGCTTTAGTTTTGGCTTGGTTAATATAGAATCATTACAAGTACTTTTTGGTGGTTTGAAACTTAATTTTGATGTATTGTGTGCTTTTAGTACAATTGTGTGTTTATCCCGATACTTAGCTTTTATTATGTTATTGTGATAGTGGGTCTGAGGCCTTGGACTTGGACTGGCTGGAGTTTCGGTTAGTAAAATTGTAATGTGATGGCATTTAACTAATTAGTTTGTGTTATATGAATGTGTTGTGACTTGTTTGACAGTGATTGACACGCATCCATTTGTGTGATACTTGCATTTGACCTTGATATAAGATAGAGGCGATAAACATGTGGAGTTTTGATTTTAAAATTTGTATGCCTCACATTTACTTGAGTTGAACTCTGAGGGAGCATATTGTTGGTTCATTGTGGAAAGTAAGATTTTTATGAGACACTGTACTGTTTCTTGGAGTTCTTCTTTAAAGAGATTTTTACCTTAAAAAAATTATATCACTTTTATCTTTGTAATTGGATTTTTTTTTGAAAAGATTGTCCTATTTTCAATTGGATTTCAGCTTTAAAGGGATTCCTACTGTAAATTTTACCGAGTTTTCATTGCAATAGAATATTATGAAAGAATAAATCATTTTCATGGAAATTTTGACATTTAAAGAGATTTTCTCTTTAAGTTACTGGAACTTATGGTTTTTAATAGATGTACTCTTTTATGTACTATTTGCGGGTCACTAGGACTCTTTCTCTAATTAATTTATTTTATTTTTGAGCAGCAGTGGTCTACAAAATGCCTCGAGGTGCCTATAGGCGGCCAGTGAGGTTATGTTAGAGCTTTTCTCTTTATTGCGTATGAGGGTATACTGCTTTGGCGCCCTGCAAATTGAATTTCAGATTTTATGATTATTGTTTCTATAGTTAAGTGGTAGTGTGTCTATGAAATGTCCAAAGGAGCCCATGGGGCGGCCAATAATACAATTCCAGAGCTCTTTAATTTTATGCATTGGCCTCATGTGCATTACATCATCTGACATTATATGTTTGTCTATGATAGACTTATATTAGCATGAATTATTTATCATTATTATTATCTTCACTGTCAGTGTTTATGAGAATATCTCTAGTTCACTCTCGTTTTTAGTGTTAGCACTATCGTGCCTCTCTTATTTATAGTCTCTTTTTGAGCTCGAATGACCTATGAGGCCTACTGAGTATCCGTGTTTTGATACTCATACTGCACTGCTATTCTTTTTATCATCCATCACCCAATATGAGCCACCCTTGTTGATTTCAGATTGCTCGAGGTTGTTGATATTGGATCATGGTGAGCTATTGACATACAGAGACTTGCTTCTATCTCTCTTGCACTGTCTATGTGCTTTATATTTTGATTAGACATACCTATTGTATATAATCCTTTTTTGTACTTAGATGCTCTTGTACCGGTGACACCAGATTCGGAGTTGGGTTCTCTATATATCCATCTTCTCTGTTCATTTTTGGGCCTTTATTGTATCTTTTATATTATGTACACACCTATGCTAAGGCTTTATTCTATGTCTTATTGTTCCTTCCGTGTTAGTTACTTCTAGGTTTATTTATCGCTTGTTATTTTAGCTTTGGATTGCCTACTAGGGAGTTTATGGTATGCGCCATCATAATCCAATTTTGGATTGTGACACATCTCTTCATGCTTATTCTATGCTTGAAGTATCATTTGTACAAATAAAGTTAATTTACACAGATTTCTCATGTTATCCATTTTTCATACCAATAAAATCTTCAAGCCAAATAGTTAGGATTGGCTATATGAATTCTCCGTATCAAATATTTTCACCGAAACTAATGTAAAATTCGACAAATCCAAGAGACATCCTATATATTCATTCTTAAACCATTCTAGATTGATAAGTAATAAATACTAATTTATGATTATGAAAATCTACTTTCTTTGACAAAAGTTGAAGAATTTCATATCAGACACTTCAAAAATGACATTCTTTTCTTCAAAAAAGGAACATGAGTTGAAGAAGTATGGAATTTCTCTACGTCTGAGGGACACAAAACTCTATATATAGAGATCAATGTCCTACACAATTTGGCCGTTCTATTCCTAATTTCTTTAGGAATAGAATTTAAGTTCAAGGGATTACATGATATGATCATTATATTATGTCCTTATTTAATTAGTTTGAACGAAAAAAGAAAATGATAAAAAAAAACTTAGTTGAACAAGGATAGAGAATATAATTAATTTCCCACTAAATTTAATGTGAATAAAAGATATTTAAATTATTAGGGACAAGACAAACAACTATACTTTGTTCAACACTAGATGGACACAAATCAATCTTGAAAAAAAAAATCAATTTTGTCATCAATAGTATCAACTAGTGTTGGTACTTATGCTTAACAAACATATTATTCCTAAATTAAAGTGAAGTGTCAACCCTAGATGGACACAAATCGATCTTGCAAGAAAATCAATTTTTTCATCAATAGGATCAATAAGTGTTGGTATTTATGCTTAACAAACACATTTTTCCTAAATTAAAGCGAAGAGTCAACACTAGATGGATACAAATCGATCTTGCAAGAAAATCAGTTTTGTCATCAATAGGATCAACTAGTGTTAGTACTTACGCTTAACAAATACATTATTCCTAAATTAAAGCTAAGGGTGTGTTTGGTATGAAGGAAAATGTTTTCCTGGAAAACAAGTTGATTTTTGACTTATTTTCTCATGTTTGGTTGGTGAGTAGAAAATATTTTTCGGAAAAGAATTTTAGTGTTTGATTTATGAATGAAAAATATTATTGAGAAATATCTTTTATTTTACTAGAGTAGAAAATAATTTTTGAAATTGAAAATATTTTTTAAAAAAAACTTAATTTTTTTTTGGGGGTGGGCGGTGGGTGGTGGTGGTGGTGGGGGGGGGGGGCTGGGTAGAGGGTGGGTGAGGGGGTCGAGGGTAGAGGTGAACAAATGAAATTTTGAAGTTGAAAATATTTTTTCAAAACAAACTTAATTTTTTTTGGGGGGGAGGGGGGGCTAGTAGGGGGATGCATGGGTGGGTGGGGGGTCGAGTATAGGGGTGAAAAAATAAATTTTTGAAGTTGAAAATATTTTTTAAAAACAAATTCAATTTTTTTTTGGGGAGGGGGGGGGGTGGCCGGAGTGGGTGGGTGGGTGGTCGAGGATCGGGAAGAAAACATAAAAATTTGAAGTTGAAAATATTTTTTATAAACAAATTTAAATTTTTTTCTTTTTGAAGGGGGTGGGGGGCTGATGGGGGGAAGGGTAGAGGGTAAAAAAATAAAAAAAATTGAAATTAGAAATATCTTTTAAAAACAACTTTTAATATTTTTTTGGGAGGAGGTGGTGGTAGGGATGAGGGTGGGGTAAAAAAATTGAATTTAAAAACAAGCTTTAATTTTTTTTTTTGGGGTGGTTGGGGGGCTGGTTTGAGGATAGGAACAAAATAAATAGATTTTTTCAACAAAAAAAAAATTGTAATTTGAAGTTGGAAAGAGTTTTGGAAAATGTTTTCCTTAAGTTTTGAAGGGAAGTCATTTTCCTTAAATTTGAGGAAAATGAGTTGATTTGGAAAACATTTTCCAAAAGATTTAACCGAAAAATGTTTTCCTTCATACCAAACACACCCTACGTGTCAACACTAGATGGACACAAATCGATCTTGCATCAAAATCAATTTTGTCATCAATAGGATCAACTAGTGTTGACACTTATGCTTAACAAACACATTATTCCTAAATTAAAGCTAAATACACTAGATGGACACAAATCGATCTTGCGAGAAATCAATTTTGTTATCAATAGGATCAACTAGTATTGATACTTATGCTTAAAAAATACATTATTCCTAAATTAAAGCAAAGTGTCAACACTAGATGAACACAATCGATCATGCAAGAAAATCAATTTTGTCATCAATAGGATCAACTAGTGTTTGTACTTATGCTTAAAAAATACATTATTCCTAAATATGAAGCCAAGTGTCAACACTAAATGGACAAAATCGATCTTGCAAGAAAATTAATTTAGTCATCAATAGAATCAACTAGTGTTGGTACTTATGCTAAACACACATATTATCACCTAATTTAAAGCCAAGTGTCAATACTCGATGGACACAAACAAATTATCACAAAATTAAAGCTTAGTGTCAATACTAGATGTACACAAACACATTATAAAAACCAATTGTTCTTGGACTTTAGAAATTTAAAAGCACCAAACCTTTTCTCCTACTTTGATGAAAGACGCAGCATAATCTTGTAACAACTTCTTTAGATGTTGAGTTTCCTCAGTTGCCTAGCACGAAAAGAAATAATTTTAAATTTCTTCAGCGGTCATTATAGAGAGATTTTAGTCATTATGACATTCAAGAATGGCTAAGACAATTTTAGGATCAGTAAGTATCTAAAATTGATCATACATAATGCTAAATTTAATGTTTTTGCAAATTCTCCATTCTTTTGGAAAAGAAAATATCGTATTTTTCCTTTTTAAATCTTTGTGTAGTTATACTTGCTAAAGTTGGTAATTCTAGTTCACTTGAACCACAAAAGAAATTGTTTCTTCACTAACTTCAAAATTCCAACACTAACTTCAAATTTCCTCTTCCATTTGTTATATTCTAACCAGTTTGTTGGGTTCCAAAGTGATTAGGCATCATGTGGAAGCTAACAATTGCAAATCAACACGACGATAAATTAGATGAAAAAAAACTTATACTAAAAACATATTATTAATATAGTTTGGTCAAGTGACCTATATTTTGAAAACTAATATTAAAAGACATAAATTCTATTATAGAATAATCTCCCCATACACAAAACTCTATATCGACTACATTGTGGATGCTCTTGTGTTCTTGGTATTCCAAACTTTTCCTCTAAGGAAAGAATAAACCAAATATGGAAGAAAATATATTTTTCTTTTGTGAAAAGTTAAAGTATTTATGGTAATACTTTGTCTTTCCTTTTAGGAAATAATAAACTACAAATAAGGTCAGAAAATTAGGACAAAATTCTAACACAATTATTGACCCCATAGGACGAAAATATGAGTTAAATAAGTACTAAAAATAATCCGCAGGAGAAGAGAGACTTAGGATTTTAGGAAATTAAAAAATACCTGTTGTGACCTGCACTACTGACGTCCACTGTTGCGTGCTGCGAGCTACTGCTGCCGACGTTTGCTACTGCGAGCTACTGAGAGAGGTGGTTTGTTGTGGCTACTTAGGAGTGAGAGTGGTGACTTAGGGTTTTGAGAGAAATGGGAAATAATTATCATTCTTTGTTTAAAAAAGAATTGTTAATTTACCGACCACCGGATGTAGTATTTTTTAAAAATAATTATCTATATTAATATATTGACCTCTTGAAGTTGGTTTTGTCAATTCAAATTATTAAAAATATTTAATAAATACCGACATCGTGAAGTCGATATTATTTAAATAAAATAATAATTTAAATAGACCGACCTCTAGAGGTTGGTGTTTATTATTTTATTTTAATATAAACTGACCTCTTGAGGTCGATTTTATTAATTAAAATTTAATATATATATATATATACTAGTAGTTTATATTTATTACCTCTTAATTATATCAACACATTTAGTAGTTTATATTTGTTACCACCTAGTTATATAGAGGTATTTCATACGTGGATTGATCGGTGTTTCTATAATAAAAAAAGTATTTCATATTCAGATCATTAATATGTAGGACTTGATTTGTTACACTACTTGATGAATATATATAACCTTCTAAAATCAACGTATTTCATATATTTTTAATGAATAATAAATTACCTTTAGTCTGCGACATCACTACATGACACATTCAATTAATATGTGTTGCGACACTTGCAAGGAACTAAGGATCATATGCTCACTTATAGAAGATTTGATCATCTTAATGTGATTGGATATTTAGATTCAGATTATGCTGGTTGTGTGGATACAAGAAAATCCACAATTGGATATTTGTTCCTGTTAGCTGGAGGAGCAATATCATGGAAGAGTGTGAAACAATACGTTATAGCTGGATCCACTATGGAAGCTGAGTTTGTGGCATGCTTTGAGGCCATAATTCAGGCTAATTGGTTGCAAAACTTTATTTTCAGACTTGGACTAGTCGACAGTATTTCCAAGCCGCTGAAAATTTATTGTGATAATACTATTGCAGTCTTCTTCTTTAAAAACGATAAGTATTCAAAGGGTGCCTGTAACACCTCACTATTTGAAAGAGCTATAAATAGAAAGAATCAAATTTGGAAATAGCAAATCTGAAAATTTTGGCAAGATATGCTAAGTATGAGTTCTGGGTCAACTTCAACGGCCATAACTCTTAGTACAAAATGATTTAGGTTGGCTGAAGTGTATCAAATTAAGGATCTTTGAATCCTCTTTCCAACGCCACCGAGTTTGCTAAAATTCTAGCTCGTATGACGGAGATATGTCCGTTTGAAGTCCAGAAGTCCATCTAAGGAAAGTTACCCGGATTTAAGAGGGGTATTTTGGTTTTTTCCTTACCCTTTCAGATTTATTCCCTTTTTAGTAATTAGTTAGGGTTCTAAACTGATTGATTTCAGTTAATGCAATCTAAATTAACGCCTAGGGTTGATCCCTAAAGAGGTATGTGAGTTCACATAGCGTTGGTTCGTTCACCCACGCGCCAATCTTGTTTATTTCAGCGAAAATCATTCTAGAAAGTTGAAAGTTTGATGTTCTTAAATTGTGTTCTTGAAATTGGCTTTCGTTCTTGAGTTAGGATGGGATTGTTGAGCTCTTGAAGAAATCATGTCGATATTAGAGTCGTTTATGAGTAGATTCTTGTGTACATGTGTTGGGTATTTGAATCTAAAGAGAAATTGAGAAAAAGAATCGAATCTAGGCGAATTGGGGTTAGACAACGAGGAAGAAAAAGTCGCACAGAAAACAGGTACTAGGTCCACGATTCCTTCAGAGTGAACCTTCTCTCTCTATGTCGCAGAACCCCCTGGTTCAAAAATTATTTCGCGACCATCTATTAAAATGCATCTCCGCGTCGCGGACTTGCTCCCAGACAATGTTTTCTTGATCGTTTCTCATGATTAACTATCTAAAAACACTCCTAATCATCACAATATCTTTCCTATCACAAATCATAACCTTGAATTCATAATTCAAATTCAAGGTAGAGTTAAGAGTCAAGTCTTGAGATTTCTTCGAGTCATTTTAAAAAGTCTTTTACAAATCTTTTAAACTTGTTTTAAGACTTAATCATTGAGTTTGAGAAAGAGTAGAGCCGAGTTCATTTTCTTTAAAATGATGTATGGGGACTAAGGACTCCTAAAGAGAAAATGTTTTCACATTTAAGATGAGGGGAAACCCTGATTTCCAAATGAGTTTTCATGAGTAGTTTTGAGTTCCATCTCTTTCAAGAGATAAGTTTTTGAGTAATAATCTCAAACCACAGAGAAAGAGTTATGTTTTTAAACTTATGAGGTGAGTATATTTTGGGAATAGTATTGAGCACAAATATGGGGACGAGTTCATAATAACTCAAGTTTCCATAAACCATGTAGCCAACGTGGGTAGAAAGGGTCATACTGTTTAGATGATTCCTTAATGTTTTTTAGCATAGACTAGTGGATCCACTTAGTAAAGGCGTTTTATATCCCGACAAGTTACAGGACAGTTCTGGCAGCATGGGCAAGACGTTGTATCATCACATAACTCATAGTGATGGTTGTCGATTAGAGAATCTCCCAAACAAAGTTTATTTTTGTATTCTTATACACAAGTGAGATATTATTGTATTTTCCAATACTTTGAGATATTGTCTTCTGTTTTAAATGCTTTATATAAACTGCATCTTTATTGTTGTTTATTTCTGCATTGAGTTGAGTATCCATGAGGTAAGTGTTTCTTTCAAATTCCAGTTCTAGCTTATGTGTTGTTTAGATTTCCCCTCGCATGCTCGTACATTCAATGTACTGATGCCATTTGGCCAGCATCATTTTATGATGCAAATAAAGGTAACCAGGATCAACATCCAACGATTGGTTTATCCAGTTGAGCATTACAGAGTCATTTGGTGAGCCTCCTTATTTTTCGGAGGATCCCTTTATTATTGCTTTATCATTTCAGTTGTTAGGATGATCATAGGTCTTGTCCCGACATCCCTGTTAGTATTAGAGGCTTCATAGACAGATAGTTATTAGTTCATAGGTCTTGATATTTCAGTTGTTTTGATTATGAGGCTTGAGTTGACTTATTAGCTAGTTGAATGTTTTCTTTTATAACATTTTAGTTTATTTCATGAACTTATCTTTGTTGGGAAAAGTTTTTCGCTGAGTAGTAAGCCAGGACAAGGGTTCACTTGGGGCCAACAATGGTTCTCGAGTGCTAGTCTCGCCCAGGGTGTAGGCTCAGGGCGTGACAAACTTATTATCAAAGCACAGAGTTCAAGATTCCTAGGGAGTCTATAAAGTCGTGTCTGTAGAGTCCTAGTTATCGGTGTGAAGCGCGCCACATCTATAATTAGGAGGATGAAACATAAGGACCTATCTCACTTTTTTCATACTCATTTCGTGCGATAGAGTTTTATCTCTATGAAGTTTCTTGTAATTCGTGCTTGCGCATATCTTTCAGATCATGCCTCAACGAAGAGCTATTAGAGGTCATCCTGCTAGGAGGAATGTCGAGGAACAAGGGGTACCTAATGCATATGAAGTACAATCCCAAAGAGAGGTCACCAATGCTGAGTTACGTGAGGCTATCCAGATGTTAAGTCAAGATGTGATCAATCAAGTTTCGCAACATAGAGGAGTTCGACAGGAAGGAACTGATACTTCTAGGATCCGTGAGTTCTTAAGGATGAATCCTACAAGATTCACTGGTTCAAGTGTCCCTGAGGATTTGGAAATCTTTGTAGAGGAACTTCAGAAGGTTTTTTAGATTATGCATATTGCTGATGCTGAGAGGGTAGAAGTTATTACATACCAATTGAAGGGTGTCATTAGAATCTGGTTTGGTCAATGGAAAGAGGATAGAGCTGAAGCTGCACCACTTGTGAGTTGGGCTATGTTTGAGTAGGCCTTTTTGGGGCGTTTCTTTCCCCGTGAACTCAGAGAAACAAAGGTACGAGAATTTCTCACTCTTAAGAAGGAATATGTGAGTGTTCATGAGTACAGTCTAAAGTTCACCCAACTTTCCCGCTATGCTCCGGAGATGGTTGCTGATATGAGGAGCAGGATAAGTTTGTTTGTTATTGGGTTGTCTCGTCTGTCAAGTAAGGAGGGAAAGACAACTATGGTAATAGGGGATATAGACATAGCAAGACTTATGATCCATGTGCAACAGGTTGAGGAGGACAGGATGAGGGATAGAGAGGAGTTTAGAAACAAGAAGTCTAAGACATCAGGGAATGAGTACGGATAGTACAAGAGTAATGCCAACCGATCATCTTTCCAACATAAGCAAAAGAGACCTTCTCCATCATAATGAATCCTTTGATTTATTTGAAAAACAAGTAGGACCCCCTTTCTCTAGCTTATTAGGTGCCTACTAAGGAGTTCCATTAGTGACTGGTAGATTGGCTCAGGCCATTGAAGGTGGTGGGAAGCGGAGGATCTTTGCTATATGTAATTATATAAAACAAAGACTTATGCATCCCGTCCATATTTGGGCTATGACTGTACTATCAAGTCTTAAGACTGATGGTACATTCAACCAAGAATGTCCGTTGCAGTATCTAATACTTAAAATACCGTAGTCTTGTTACTCTTTTGATTTAAAATCAGCAATAGACTGTTGGCCATTGAGTGTTATAGTGCACCTGCACCATGGAACAAAGGTGAGTTCATAGAATTTCAGAGCTAGACCTCCATAGTCTCAAGGTAGTGTGGCACAAGGAGGTAATTGGGGTCCTATATGTGCTAAGTGTGGGAGGAACCACCCAAAAATGTGTCGCGAGGGCTCTACTGCTTGTTTCAAGTGTGGTCAAGAGGGTCACTTCATGAAAGAGTGTCCGAAGAACATGCAAGGTAATGTGAATAAGGGAAATAGAGCTCAATCTTCTTCATTTGCTCCACCAGATAGAGCCGCACCTAGAGAAGCTACTTCAGGGACCGGCAGGGGGGTAAACTGTCTATATGCTATTACTAGTCGCCAAAAGCAAGAAAATTCTCCAGATGTAGTCACTGGTATGATCAAAGTCTTTACTTTTTATGTTTATGCTTTGCTAGATCCAGGAGCAAGTCTATCTTTTGTGAATCCTTCTATTGACATGAATTTTGATATTCTTCCTGAGAAACTTCTTGAGCCCTTTAGTGTTTCTACAGCTGTTGGTGAGTCTATTCTAGCTGAGAGAGTCTATTGTGATTATACCATTTTCGTCAATCACAAGAACACCATGGCTGACTTAGTTGAGTTAGATATGGCAGATTTTAATGTCATTCTAGGTATGGAGTGGCTTCATGCCTGTTATGCCTCAATCGATTGTAGAACTCGAGTTGTTAAGTTCCAGTTTCCTAATAAGCTAGTTATTGAGTAGAGGACTTGTTCAGCAATGCCTAAGGGTCATTTTATTTCGTACCTTAAGGCGAGAAAGTTGGTTTCCAAGGGTTGTGTCTATAACTTAGTCCGAGTTAATGACTCTAGTGTTGAGACACCTTCTATTTAGACAGTTCCTATTCTGAGTGAGTTTTCAGAGGTCTTTCCATACTATCTTCCCAGAGTCCCTCCTAAGAGAGAAATAGACTTCGGTATAGACATTCTTCCCGATACTCGTCCCATCTTTATTCCCCATTCAGAATGACTCCAGCAGAGTTGAAAGATTTAAAAGAGCAGTTGAAAGATCTTCTTGAGAATGGTTTTATTTGACCAAGTGTCTCACCTTTAGGGCGCTCTGGTCTTATTTGAGAGAAAGAAAGATGGTTCTCTTAAAATGTGTATAGATTACCGTCAGTTGAACAGGGTTACTATCAAGAATAAGTATCCTCTTTCGAGAATTGATGATCTTTTCGATCAACTTCAGGGTGCCACTTGTTTTCTAAGATAGACCTTAGATCTGGCTATCATCAGTTGAGATTAAGAGAAAGTGATATCCCTAAGACAACTTTCGGTACCCGTTATGGTCATTATGAATTTTTGGTTATGTCGTTTAGTTTGACTAATGTGCCTGTATCGTTCATGGACCTTATGAACATAGTATTCAAGCCTTATTTAGATATGTTTGTTATCGTATTCATTGATGACATCTTAATCTATTCGAGGAATGAGCAAGATCATGCTAGTAATCTCATAATAGTCTTTCAAACTCTCAAGTATAGGGACTTATATGCTAAGTTCTCTAAGTGTGAGTTTTGGCTTGAGTCTGTGGTATTCTTAGGCCACATTGTTTCTGGTGATGGAATTAGAGTTGATACTCAGAAAATAGAGGCAGTGTAGAATTGACCTAGACCCACATCTCCAACTGATATTAGGAGTTTCTTAGGGTTGGATGGATATTATAGAAGGTTTATCGAGGGGTTCTCATCTATTTCATCTCCCTTGACTAAGTTGACTCAGAAAACAGTTAAGTTTCAATGGTATGTAGCTTGTGAGAAAAGCTTTCAGGAATTGAAAAGGCAGTTGACTACTGCCCCATTATTGACCTTACTAGAGGGTATGCAAGGATTAGTAGTATATTGTGATGCGTCGAGAGTTGGACTAGATTATGTGTTGATGTAGTATGGTAAAGTTATAACTTATGCCTCCAGACAACTTAAGGTTCACAAGAAGAATTATCTAACCCATGATTTAGAATTGGCTGATGTAGTAATTGCTTTAAAAATATTGCGTCACTATCTTTATGGTGTTCATATGGAGGTGTTCACCTATCACAAGATTCTTCAATATGTGTTCAGTCAGAAATAACTTAATCTCAGATGGAGGAGGTGGTTAGAGTTACTCAAGGATTATGACATGAGTATTTATATCACCCAGGTAAGGCTAATGTGGTTGCTGATGCTTTGAAAGGTTGTCTATGGGTATTACCGTCCATGTTGAGGAAGAAAAGAAAAAATTAACAAAGGATGTGCATAGATTGGCACGATTAGGGGTTCGTTTAATGGATTCCAATGAAAGAGGAGTGGTGGTGATGAATGGGGCTGAATCATCATTAGTGTCAGAAGTGAAAGAGAAACAAGACCAAGAATCTTTTTTGCTTGAATTAAAGGCAAATGTTCATAAGCAAAAAATGAGGGCTTTTGAACAAGGGGGCGATGGTTTATTGAGGTATCAAGGTAGATTGTGTGTACCAAGGGTGGATGAACTCCAAGAGAGGATTATGGAGGAAGCTCATAGCTCCAGATATTCGATCCATCCAGGTTCCCCAAAGATGTTTTGTGATTTGAGAGAGGTTTATTGGTCGAGTAGTATGAAGAAGGGCATTGTAAAGTTTGTTGCTGAGTGTCTGAATTGCCAACAAGTTAAGGTACAACACAAGATGCTTGGTGGTATGGCTCAGAATATAGAGATTCCAGAATGGAAGTGGGAGATGATTAATATGGACTTTATTACTGGTTTGCCGCAGTCTTGCAGGCAACATGATTCCATTTGGGTGATTGTAGATCGAATGACTAAATCAACCCACTTTTTGTCGGTAAAGGCTACCCATTCAACAATAGATTATGCTAAGTTATATATTCAAGAGGTAGTCAGACTTCACGGAGTTCTAGTATCGATTATTTCAGATAAAGGTGCACAATTTACTACACAATTTTGAAAGTCATTCCAGAAAGGTTTGGGTTTGAATGTAAATTTGAGTACTGCTTTTCATCCTCAGACTGATGGTCAAGCAGAGTGCACCATTCAGAGTTTGGAAGATATGTTGAGGGCTTGTGTGATCGATTTCAAGGGTAATTGGGATGATCACCTACATCTCATTGAGTTTGCTTATAATAATAGTTACCACTCTAGCATCCAAATGGCTCTTTATGAGAGAAGATGCAGATCTCCTATTGGATGGTTTGAGGTTGGTGAAGCTGGGTTGATTTGACCAGACTTAGTTCATTAAGCTATGGAGAAGGTGAGGGTTATTCAAGAGAGATTGAAAACAGCGCAGAGTCGTCAGAAATTTTATTCAGATGTGAGAAGAAGAGACTTAGAGTGTGAATTAGATGATTGTGTTTATTTGAAAGTTTCACCCACGAAGGGTGTTATGAGATTTGGTAAGAAGGGGAAGCTTAGTCCCCGAAATATTGGTTCTTACAGGAAATCCAAGAGGATTGGCAATGTAGCTTATAAGTTAGAGCTACCCCAAGAGTTAGCAGCGGTCCATCCGATATTCCACATTTCTATGTTGAAGAAGTTTATAGCTGACCCATCACTAATTATACCTATTGAAGATATTGGTATTAAGGATAGCTTCGTTCAGATTCTAGATCGTCAGGTTCGCAAGTTGAGAACCAATGAGGTAGCATCAGTCAAGGTCCTATGGAGGAATAAGTTTGTTGAGAAAGCTACATCGGAGGCTGAGGAAGTTATGGAGAAGAGATACCCACATCTCTTTGAGCTCGGAGAAATTCCAGATCAAGGTACAAATTATCTTCTTAGTACTGTTTCATTGATATATTGAATGTGTTAGATTTGCTTGTTGGGTGCTTGAACTGAATGTTAGATGTTACACCCTTAGTCTACTTAGAATAATCTCATTCGAGTATTAATTTCCTTAAGGGGGAGATATTGTAACACCTCACTATTTGAAAGATCTATAAATAGAAAGAATCAAATTTGGAAATAGCATATCTGAAAATTTTGGTAAGATATGCTAAGTATGAGTTTTGGGTCATCTTAAAACGACCATAACTCTTGGTAAAGAATGAGTTACGTGGGCTACAAGGTATCAAATGAAAGGTCTTTGAATTATTTTTCCAATTCCACCGAGTTTGCTAAATTTCGAGCTCGTATGAAGGAGATATTCCCGTTTGAAGTCGGTCTGTCCATTTAAGTAAAGTTACCTGAATTTAAGAGGAGTATTTTGGTCTTTTCCTTACCCTATTAGATTTATTTCGTTTTTAGTAATTAATTAGGGGTCTAAATTGATTGGTTTGAGTTTACGCAATCTAAATTATCGCCTAGGGTTCGAGACTAGTTTAAGAAGAGGAGAAAATGAGTAAAGTCAAGGCGTTCTTGGAGATTTCTTGCGGAACCGAAGGTCGTTTCGCCAAGGGTTGATCCCTAAAGAGGTATGTGAGTTCACATAGCGTTGGGTTCGTTCACCGACGCACCAATCATGTTTATTTCAGCGAAATTCAATCTAGAAAGTTTAAAGTTTAATGATGTTGAATTGGGTTCTTAAAATTGGCTTTCATTTTTGAGTTAGGATGAAATTTTTGAGTTCTTAAGGTAATCGTGTCAATTTTAGAGTCGTTTATGAGTAGATTCTTGTGTACATGTGTTGGGTATCTGAATCTAAAGAGAAATTGAGAAAAAAAAATGAATCTAGGCGAATTAGGGTAAGAAAATGAGGAAGAAAAAGTGAGACAGAAAACAGGTACCAGGTCCGCGCTTCCTTCAGAGTGAACTTTCTCTCTCTGCGTCGCATAGAGCTTGTGGACCCCACTGATTCAAAAATTATTTCACGACCAAATATTAAAATGCATATCCGCATCCCGGACTTGCTCCCAGACAATGTTTTCTTGACCGTTTCTCATGATTAACTATCTAAAAACACTCCTAATCATCACTATATCTTTCCTATCACAAATCATAACCTTGAATTCATAATTCAAATTCAAGGTAGAGTTAAGAGTCAAGTCTTGAGAGTTCTTTGAGTCATTTTAATAAGTCTTTTACAAATCTTTTAAACTTGTTTTGAGACTTAATCATTGAGTTTGAGAAAGAGTAGAGCCGAGTTCATTTTCTTTAAAATGATGTATGGTGACTAAGTACTCCCAAATAGCAAATGTTTTCACATTTAAGATGAGAGGAAATCCTGATTTCCAAGTGAGTTTTCATGAGTAGTTTTGAGTTCCATCTCTTTCAAAAGATAAGTTTTTGAGTAATAATCTCAAACCACAGAGAAAGAGTTATGTTTTTAAACATATGAGTTTATTATATTTTGGGAGTAGTATTGAGCACCGATATGGGGACAAGTTCATGATAACTCAAATCTCCATAAACCATATAACCAACGTAGAAAGGGTCATACTTTTTTGATGATTCCTTAATGCTTTTTAGCATAGACTAGTGGATCCTCTTAGTTGAGGCATTCTATATCCCGGCAAGTTATAAGACAGTTCTGGCAGCGTGAGCGAGACACTCTATCATCATATAGCTCATAGTGATGGTTGTCGGTTAAAGAATCTCTCAAATAGAGTTTATTTTTGTATTCTTATACACAACTAAGATATTATTGTATTTTACAATACTTTGAGATGTTGTCTACTGTTTAAAATGCTTTATATAAATTGCATCTTTATTGTTGTTTTTTTCTGTATTGAGTTTAGTATCCACGAGTTGAGTAAAGTTGAGGTAAGTATTTCTTTCAGATTCCATTTAAGCTTATGTGTTGTTTATATTTCCTCTCGCATGCTCGTACATTCAATGTACTGACGCCATTTGGCCTGCATTATTTTATGATGCAAATATAAGTAACCATGATCGATATCCAACACTTCGTTGATCCAGTTGAGCATTAAAGAGTCATTTGGTTAGTCTCTTTGCTTTCCAGAGGATCTCTTTATTATTTCTTTATCATTTCAGTTGTTAGGATGATCAGGGGTCTTGTCCCGACATCACTCTTAGTATTAGAGGCCTCATAGACAAGTAGTTATTATTTCATTAGTCTTGATATTTCAGTTGTTTTGATTATAAAACTTGAGTTGCCTTTTTAGCCAGTTGAAAATGTTTTATTTTATAACATTATAGTTCATTTCATGAACTTATCTCTGTTGAGTAAAGTCTTCCGCTGAGTAGTAAGTCAGGCCAAGGGTTCGCTTGGGGCCAACAATGGTTCTCGAGTGCTAGTCCCTCCCAGGGTGTAGGCTCGAGGCATGACAGTGCCAAACATATGGAATTGAAATACTTTTCAATTAAAGAAGAAGTCCAGATATATAAAGTGAGAATTGAACATATTAGCACCAAGCATATGGTTGTTGATTCTTTGACGAAAGGATTACGACCCAAAACATTTATTATGTTTATGCAATTGAAACTTGATGAGTTCGAGATTTGGACTCATTTAGGGATTTGTTTATATAGAATTAGTGTCCTCAAATGCTTAATTTGTGCCAATAACTGATGTAAAACCCTTGATTTTCAGTTATATGGGTTGAGGAACAAAACAAGGACACTGATAAGCCAAACAGAACAAAATAGGCTGAAAGGATGAAGAAAGGTAGCATGGTGATCGCCAAGTTCACTTGGCGAATTGCCGAATGGCTATTTGACCGCCTAAAGTTCCAGTGTGCCAAGCCTTGAAGGAAAGAACCAAGTTGGTGATGGAAAAGAGCAGTCGACGGATTGCCGAGTGATTCTGCGAAGCCAAGATAGATCGCCCCAAGTTATAGACCAAGAGGATGCTGAGTACCAAGGCAAAAGTGCAATGGAATAGACCAAAGGGCAGCTCGTCGAGTGGTTCAGCGATCTTGACTTACTTCGCCAAGTGACTCTTCACAACACATTTTTGGCGACTATAAATACATTTTTGAACATTTAGTTTAGTATCATTTTTACTCTTTAGAACAATATTTTTTAAAGTTTGAGCATCTAGAGACAACTTTCTCTAGTTTTTCCTAAGCCTTGAAGGATTGAGGTTTTTTCACTTTTGAGAAATTGAAAGTGGGTCTTTGAGATTCTTCGAATTGGAGCATTGTAAGGATGAATGTACTCTTACCCAGTTGATGGATAATCAATTTGGTAACGATTTTTACCTTTTTATGATGTCTAGCTAAAACTCCAATTCTTGGAGTGTGATTATGGGTTGTTTTAGTTTATGGGTATTGCTAATTCTTAGTTTAAATGCTATTTAGAAGTGTGTTCAATCATTAATTGTGGCTTAATTTAAGAATTGTACTTGCAAATGTAGTTCTAGCTTTGTGTTCTTGGCTTGCTCGAGAGAGAGGTTTTAGGACCAAAATTATTGGTTGATGGTCAGTGGGTATTGGGTTGACCTGGGTTCTGCTCAAGAGAGTGAATCCTAAACCCAATTTCACACATTCAGCTCGAGAGAGTGAATGGACTAAGGTGTGGGCTGGTCTTATTTTGCATGCTTGTTGATATTCAAGAGAATCAAATTGATTCGGGGTAAATTGTTTGAGAGAAAGTTTACCTCCACTATAGCCTAGCTTACTCACTAATATCTAATTATTTACTAATAGTTGCAATTACCCATTCGCCTATATTAGCCTATAATCGATCACATCCCAAGAACCTGCCTCAATATTGTTATTTCGTATTGTTTGCCACTGTTTGTAGTTGATAATCAAAATTAAAACCCCCATTTGACATCCGTGTCACCCCTTGATTTGAATGATGTCTTTATTCGATATTTTTTATTCCTATGACTGATTTGATCATGTTCATACTTTCCAATTGACTCTTAAACATGTACCGCTCCCTGTGGGATTCGACCCCAACTCAATTAGTTGGGTTTTGTACTGATTTACGATCGTTGAACACCTAGAATTGGATGAGGTGTGCTTGAAACGTTAAATTAAAACTTTGAGCTCAACTATATATATATATATATGTTTCTATTATTACATGTTTTCTCTTGTATATGTTATGTTGAGAATGACGATGACAAGTTTTATTTTATATAAAGATATTCTAAGCATTATTGTTGGACCATTATGTATTTAAAGATTGTGTTGGGAAATATTCTAATATTGTAGTACATGGATGATGGTATATCAAGAGGTGATGTATGACCACAATGATTCCTATTAGTTGATTTGCTCAAACAACAAATGATGTTGGATTTAGTATATGTGCACATTGTAATTGAAATGTTTATCAAACTATTAAGTAGATGATGTTACGTGTGCCAAGTGGGAGAATGTTAGTTTTATGGCCCACGTGTGTTAGTTTTATGACTCACATTAATATTGTTTTGGTTTAATATTTAATTACAAACTAAATTCTAATCGAATAAATATAAGAAGTTTATTTTGGTTATAACTCCCCACTACCTACTTTGATGGAAAGTGGAAATTAACCGCTTGGTCCTCTCTCTGCCTATTAAAGGGGAATAACCTACTCCATCTATGGTATTCTGGATACACACAAGGTAAAGATAGAGAAAAGAAAAACTTGTTCATTGTCAAGAATAAAGAAAAGACTTCTGCTCAATTCAAGTCAAGATTATAATCGCTGATTCGGCTATGTATTCTTGACCGAATTACTATATTAATAGATTTGTGTGAAAACCATGCAGTTCCACAATCCTGAATTATTGATAGGATTTCATATCAGTTTGTTTTGTTCACAATCCCTTAAATCCTTACATACGTGTGTGTGTATCGTCTTCAATAATTCATTTCCAGATTTAAAAGACGACTTAGAATAGACATGACTTGGGCTTTAGCTTGGTCATCATGTGGTAAGTCGTACCCTCTTTTTTTTTCTGTCTACCTGTGAAATAATGCACATATAAGTTAATCCAGCTTGGTGCATATGCTGGTTGGAAGATAAGTACATTATTATACTGCTTTCTTCGAATTGTTGGAATGGCAACACCAGAGTGTAGCTCAGTTTTGAAATTTAACAATTTAATGTGCTCGTTGTGGCGTTTGTGAAAGGCTGGGATAGTAGATTGATCTCTGGTTGCTTCCTTTGTGATGGGCTAAATTCCTTGTAATTGTAACTATTGCACCTTATTCTACATGTGTCATTGTTGGTGCCTCCAGACACAAACTAATGGAAGTCAAAGATGTATAAATTTATATATGTGATCTGTACTCAAATGTTTTAGCTTTGGAAAGTAAAGTATGATACTGAACAAGTATGTAAAATGATTTGATGCAACTGTGAGTTCATTTAATCTTAGCATCATGCCAATTTTGTAAAGATAATACCAACTTAATGTATATCAATGCATATATTAAATGTTTGTCCTTATCTAAAATATATTTGATTTATAAAAAATTACAAGACATCTCTGCCCAATAAAGAACAAAAAAGTAAAATACATCTGCCCAAAAAAATAACATTCCACCTATGTACCCCTCCAAACAATATAATAAAGAACCATATTAATGACAAATCGCAAGACATTATTTACCATACTACAAACGACCCAAAATCCAAAAACTACCCTGGGATTAACCCCCCAAAAACCAATAACCTTTTATCGGAAAAAATAGATACCCACATCGCCCCCCAAAGAAAGGCATAATACATAAATGTGCTTTTTAACTCGATCTCATTTCATATTTAAGTCCTCTAACTTTGGGTGTGTATAAGTAGACACTTAAACTTGTATAAAGTTGAACAAGTAGACACATGCATCCTATGTGACATAATACACGTAGAATATCATGTAGGACAAAAATTATCATGTAGGATGCCACATAGGACGTGTGTGTCTATTTGTTTAATTTATACAAGTTAAGTGTCTAATTATTCACACCTAAAGTTTGAGGGCATAAATGTGAAATGGGGCCAAACTAAAGAACATATTAATGTATTATGCAACTGCGTTACTACAAAAAAAAACAACATTCGCAATGTCATAGATTGTGGGTTGTTTGGTTGGGAAAAAATTATCCTATGATTAATTATCCCGAGATTAGTTATCATGGGATAAATTATCTCACACCATGTATATGAGATAACTTATCCAATAACAATGGTATAAATGATGAGATAAGTTATTCCAAACACGACACTAAACAAAACACCAAAATTTATTTCATGACTGTTTATTTTTATCCCTCTCACAAAGCTATTAGTGTCCAAATTCTCCTTGAATGATCCTTATATCGACAACGAGGATAAACCCCACGCTGCAATCTTTAATACACTGAAAATAGACACCTCAATTGACCCTCATACTATATCTTCTTCCACAAGGCCTACTGTCAACTAAATCCCACCTTTTGGGGGAACAAATCATACTTCCCACACGGCTCTCACTACCACAAATACCAAACTAATTAAATAGATATGGAACATAAACATTGTACCACACAACCCAACCAAACTACAACTTCACTTTCAAATCAGCCCATACGAATAATAATACTGCAACAAGTACTACTAAATCTTCAAGTACAACCTACCATATCCTATAGAAATCTCAATACTCCAAAAAGATAACTTTATAACCCATTCCCAAATCAGTGACAAAGCACAAGTCTCATTACCACACTCCTCTAATTTTGATGAGCAATCAATCAAGAATGTCACAATTCAACCACTTCCACTACCACTTTCAACATCACAACTCCATCCAACGCCAAATAAAACATGCGCTTCTTCAACTCGAACAATACCCAACATCCTCATGACCATGGAGGGATTGGAAAACCCACCACAAAGCGTATACCTCTACCACAATTGATAGATGAAAAGTTAACTGGCAGGATAATAAGATTTGACTGCGACACAATTGTAGCTATCTTAGGAATTGACAATGTTGGAATTTTACCACAATCTTCATCTCCCTGTAGCTCTATCCAGTTTGAGTATGCAACACTGGATAGAGCTACAGTGTTGCATACTCAAATAGGAAGTAGTGTGATGCCTCCACTCTACTACTTCAAAACTGGCCATGAAGTGAAAAACAAGTTGCCCAATCTGATAACTTATCAAGAGATGATTCATATGATATAAAAATTCACCCAAGTACTAAACTCTTATGTTATATGGTCTTTCTTGTATAGGTTTACTTTGTGGATTTGAAAACTTCAACAAAATAGACTTTTAGCATGACATTTGATGTAGATATATAAGTGAGCTTTACAATTGTTTGATGATCTTCTTGTTCATCTCTAATTATTTTAGATCTTGGTGCTAGCAATGAACAATATAAGAGACCTAGAGGTCCCACTATGATGCACTCGGGATGGGGAAACGATGATGGTATTTCACATGTTGAGTTGAATGATCTTGGCAAACCTGTTTGTCCGCTCCCATTCATCGATCATAGCTTCCAATATACAGGAAGAGAGTCTCTAACAAGTTTCTTTTAGCTTCTCATCGTAGTTATGTAGTAATAATAATTGGATTTGTACAATGGATTCTACCTATACATACATTTGCCTACTCATAGGAAAAGAGACTAGCATGAAAGTGGATTATTAGAATTATCCGACTGCAACAAATTCTATTATTCAGTGACGAATAATTTTGTCACTTACATATCATATTTTGTCAGAAAAACCTTTCTTAACGAAAAATAAATTTTCAATCATTCGTTCCTAAAGCAAGGGTGTATACAAAGACTAGTGAGAGTTTCATCGTTAAATAAAGTTGTATTAGTAAACATTTTTTTGGTACCCACAAATGCGCACGTAGTATTTATGACGAACTCATCTCTCAGAATAAGTATTAAAAAATTGTAAATGATACTGTATTTTCATCACTAAAAAGGTTATTAATGTCGATGAAACTACATTGTCACTGAGTTTTTAGTTTAATTAGTTACGACATTGTCTTTAAAGTCATGCATTTCATAGTCAAAAGTCATGTGTTTTCCCCTATCTATGGTGAGTTCCTTCTACTTGTTTGAAGTGAAAGAAAATCTCGAGAAGTTATTCTACTCATTTGATAGTTTTGTAACAAAAATGTAGCGCCCCCAACAGTAGGAACGTTAATACATATAAAACATGTATTAGTCTGTAAAGTAGATAAGATAGCAAGTAAACTTGTAATAATTCTCAGATGAATCAGATATCAAAATGCAAGAATTTGCGAGTTATAAGCTCAACAATTACGATAAGTAAATGGTATATCGCCACACCCTTATCTTTCCCAGCTTACCAACTGAGATATGATCCTTCTATGAGTTTAATATTACTCCCTTTATCCTTATTTCACAATATATAACCCTTTACACAATCCAAATAAAGGTATAAATTTGAACTCCCGGTTGCTTTTGAACACCGTCTAGTAAGTTCTCTATCAAATAGAGTATAGTGCTCTGATATGATTTGTAGATGAAAAGGGAGTTGAAAAAAGTATCTTTAGTAGACAAATCTTTCTTATTTCCTTATCTAAATGTTGTTGAAAAAGCTTAACTTGAAATTAAGTTCAAGTAAGAAGCTCAATTTAGCAACTACGGTGATGGGTGAGCCAAAATAGATTCTGAGTCGTGAGAAATACTTACCTAGGACTTTGGTCAGCTAGACCCCACTAGACCTAATGTATATAATCTCTCGTGGCAACTAGTCAAGAACTCGTGGGCATCCTCCCCTAAGACCCCTACAACCCCAAAAAATTGCAGAGAAGCATATCTCAAGAACCTGCTACCTAACATCTTCTGCTCCTCTATTTTCATGGCAGCTAAACTTGTTACTTATCCTCTTAATCTTAAAGCTAAGTAATAACCCTGTTACTTACTGAGCCTAAGCAGATACCACCCTGCCCACTATGCTATCAACCCTAGATAACTTAGACTTCAACTAAGCAGATACAACACTGCCTATTAAATCAGCTAGCTCCTAGATGATTTAGAATTTGACTAAGCAGATACAACACTGCCCACGAAATCAGTTAACTCTTATCGATTTAGACTTTTTCAAACAGAACAAAAGATCTGAATCCTTTATAGATTAGGAAAATATTTACAATGTAAGCATGGAAGTATAACTCCTAAGACAACTATGACACTTGTAGCTTGATCAATTCCTTGTTGTGCCTTAGGAGAATACATCAACAAGATGGGTCTTTGTTTGTGTTCTTGAGAATTTTCGAGACGCAAAAACTAAGGTTATGTCTATTGAGAAAACCCTTATGAAGGATAGACACAACCTTCGAGGCCATACCGTCGGCTGAGGTTTCTGCCACAGTTGGAGACTCTGCACCAACCACATGTACTTTTTACAGCCTGTCATTTGTATACGCAATGACACAAGGATCAGGTCCCTTTACAAGGTCCCATGGTTTGCCAAATCATCAAAACTGCAAATAACATGTCCCCCCTTTTTGATGATGACAAACCCATGCCTCTCGTCAATACAACACAAAGGGCCTTACCCCTGGGAACGAGCCACAACTCATAACATACTGTTCTCCCCCTGTCAACCTGCCTGTCTTCCCTATCCTAAGCACCTAATATTTCCCTTTTTTTGGCATCATAAAAAAGAAACGCAGTAAACCAACATTAAAAGTACGTTTGCAAAGCAAGATCATAGCTAGGGGCATTCAGTATATTTAACATAAACCATTAATGAGAACCCCAGGCACTATCTACACAAAAAAACTGGAAGGATAGGGATGAGACTATGTGGAGGAAGGCTGATGGGAGAGAGACTTGATGACAAGAGTAGGCCGATCATTGGCCTCATTATGATCTTTGATCAGTTTTTTATGGAGAGCAACATTCTGAGCTAAGAGGGAAACATTTTTTATCGTCAACTCTTGGCCTCTTCAGTACCAGGTCCTTTAGTTTGTGCTTTGACTAGCTGAGCCTTCAATAAGTCTATCTCAGCATCCTTGTTTCTTACAAACACAATTATTTCCTCCAACTCGTGCTTCAGCTGACATTGTTCTATCACTAACTGAGACATCTTGCTTAGTGGTCCTACTTTACCTTCGATGCACTCACACTCCACCAAGGTATTTAGAGAGAAAGACTGTTTAACAGTTCCAACAGTACCTCCCACCGGAATGTTCAGATGTTTGAATACCTTTGTGAGGAAATAACCATATCCCATTACATGTTTTACCTTGTGATCCACTACAGTTTTATGCATATGCTCCAACATCAGGGCTGGGAGATTTAGAGGTTCGAATTTTGAGAGTGCTTCGATGACAAATAAATTAGTCGCAGAGGAGATTGGGCATTTCTCAGTTTCAGGTAGAAGTACCTTATTGATGAACTCGAACAACAGTTGGTACTCCCCCTTCATGAGCTTCTTTTGGATGCCTGCACGATGCATGTCAGGAAGTTTGGAGCACTCTTTCGCGAACTGCTTAGTGCAAAATTTTCCCACCACGGATTTGGTCCCCTCTCTGAGTACCTCCAGGATTTTCCCAACAATTCCTCATTCAGATGCAGGCTTTTGTTTCCCACAACGGTGTTGAGATTGCCATCCTCTGCAAATTTCACATTGTAGTAGAATTCGCGGAGTTGTTCTTCATGTAGGATGGGAGATTTAGTCCTGAAAAAGTGAGTCCATGATTGAATCTCCATAAGGTCCGCCAAAGAGTCTATTCCTGGCTTTGTGATGATTTCAGGATCAAACACCCTCCCCCTAGGACCTTCTGAAGTCGAAGATTATTAACAATTATCTGTTTGCTAGCTTTGTTGTCGCCTTTATTTCTTTTGGTACCGGGTCCCTGTTCAAATTTATGCTTCAGAACAAGAGATGATTCCCTTTTTCTCTTTAATGGTTCCTTCTTCCTTTGTGATTCCTTTCCCTTTTTCCCTTTCCTTTTGCGGTAGTGTCAGCCTTTTTGACTTGAGATGTTCTGGATTTTGACTTTCCTTTGTTCTTCCCCTGCTTCCGTGTCCCTTTTTGTGTAGTGATGTCGTTATCCATAAACTCATTTTTAGAAAGCTCGTTAGAGACATCCACCACATCCTTATGAGGGAACTTGGTTACAACCTCTCCAGACCTTCTTCTTCTTCTATTCGCTGCAGTGTTCGTTTCACTCGACTTCATAGCATCACTCATAAATTTTTGGGAAGTTGCTTTTGTAAACAACTTCCTTTTTGGTGTCTCTTCTGTGACCTTTTGTTTTCCCTTAGTGGTGACAAGGAGCATTCTCCTTTGTACTGCCCACTCAGTTGACGGAGGAACTCCAACCTCAGGTGTTTGGTCGAAGACTGGCTCATAATCTCCAAGAAGATCATCTATGAAACTACTTCCTTCTTCGTTTCTCACCGCTTCTCTCATTTGTGCCAGACTTTCGATAACCATGTTCTCACTGGCGGCAAGAATGTTAGACTCAGACGACTTACTTTTTGGAAGATCCCCCTCAAACATGTGGTCAGATAACATAGTTAGATGAGGACCATACAAGGGTGCAGGGTTGTTGAGGTCTATAGGAGACTGAGGGGTAAGAGGACTAACTTCAGTAATGTTGACTGGAGAGTTGGTCGACATTTTTGCCGAAGATGGAGCAACGGAAGATGTGTAGAAGGCGACAAGATCTATTTCATTTAGGGTGTCCATTTTTTTCTTGAAAGGAGATGGTGATTGAGACATCTTGGAGAGAAGAAGAGAGAGAGAAGAGTGACAAAGGTTAGGGTTTTGTTTAAGACTTGAGAGAAGAGAGTTTGAAAAGTGAAGGAAAAGAATAGAGGGAAGAAGTATAAAAATAAAGGAAGGGTCATGCCAGGTCCCTCAATAGACTTGTCGCTTGGACTTAAAGCGATGGGACAAGGGTCAGAATGCTCGCTGACTGACCTATGGAGATCTCAACGGTTCTTATTTGACAATTTAAGCATAATGTAGAGAATGCTAACCTTTAGACATCACCAGGTTCCTATCTGCAAGTGGAGAAGTTTGATCCCTGAATAGTTCTGATCATTTTGCTCTTACGAGTTCCCATGAGTGTATACCTATAGCAGGTACAATGTTGATCTTACTAAACAAAACATTACAAATAATGAGGATACTTGCCCTTGTGATCATAGCCAAAGGAGATTGAATACCTTAGGATGGAATTAGTTCAATTCATGTTCATCATCCCCAACTTCAGCCTGTTACTCTCAAATTGATCTTTGCTGAGGGAATTTGTGAAAATGTCTGCAATTTGATCTTCGGTTCTGCAGTACTGCATGCTGATGTTCCCCTTTTCAACATTGTCTCTCCAGAAGTGATGCCTGACATCAATGTGCTTCGTTCTCTTGTGCTGAACTGGATTCTTTCCCATGTTGACTGCACTGGTGTTGTCACACATGAGTGGAATGGTATGAATGAGTACTCCAAAATCTTTAAGTTGTTGCTTTATCCATAGTAATTATGCATAGCATGATGCAGCAGCTACATATTCAGCTTCAGCCGTGGAGAGAGCCACTGAGTTTTGTTTCTTGGTTCCCTAGGAGATGAGTGAGGATCCCAGGAAGTGTGCCATTCCGGAAGTGCTGTTTCTGCCCACCTGATAGCCTTCAGAATCAGAATCTGCGTACCCTACCAGATCAAATGAGTCTCCTGCTGGATAGAAGACGACCAGGTCCCCCGTCTTCTTTAGATACCTCAGAATTCGCATTGCTGCTTTTAGATGTGATTCGTTGGGACATGCTTGAAACCTTGCGCACATGCCTACACTGAAGACAATGTCAGGTCTGCTTGCTGTTAAATATATCAGTGATCCAATAATTCTTCTGTACTTGGTTTGATTCACCACAACTTCAGACTCATCTGCTCATATCTTTGAGTTTTTACCCATGGGGTGTCAATAGGCTTGGAGTCAATCATATGAAACTTCTTTAACAACTCCTTTATGTGCTCCTCTTGATAGATTGACATATCACTTGAGGTTTGCTTGATCTGCAGTCCTAAGAAGAAGTTCAGTTCTCCCATCATGCTCATCTCAAATTCATTCCCCATCAAAGTGGCAAATTCTTCACAAAGAACTTTAGAGGTAGCTCCAAAACTAATATCATCCACATACACCTGGATGATGAGCAATTCCTTTTCCCTTTACTTCAAAAATAACGTGTTGTCTATCTTTCCCCTTTTGAATCCATTTTTTAGAAGAAATCTGGACAGCCGCTCATACCAAGCTTTAGGAGCTTGTTTCAGTTCGTACAGGGCCTTGTTGAGTTTAAACACATGGTTTGGACAATCAGCATCTTCAAAGCCAGGTGCCTATTTTACATACACCTCTTCATTCAAGTCACCATTTAGGAAGGCACTTTTGACATCCATTTGAAAGAGCTTGAATTCCATGAAGGCTGCAAAAGAAATAAGAATTCTGATAGCCTCCATTCTAGCAACATGAGCAAATGTTTTATCACAATCGATGCCTTCCTCTTGATTATGGACCTGAACCACCAGTCTTGACTTGTTTCGTGTAATGACTCCATTTTCATCAAGCTTGTTTCTGAACACCCACATGGTCCCTATAATGGTTCTATCAACAGGTTTAGGTACCAGGTGCCAGACTTTGCTGCGCTCAAACTGGTGAAGTTCCTCTTGCATGGAATAGATCCAATTAACATCTTTAAAAGCTTTCTTGACGTTTTTAGGCTAAATGTTTGATATGAATGCCGAAAATGCCATCAGATTTCTAGTCTTGGATCTGGTTTGCATTCCAGAATTCAATGGTGAAATAAGATTATTAAGTGGTTGAGACGATTGATGCTTTTATCCTGACTTAGAGTTCAGGGGTTGAGGCTGATCTGTTTGCTCTTTTTCATTTTTGGAATCATCATTCTCAGATTAATGTGACTCCTCTTGATATGCATTGTTGGATGGACCGGGTCCCTCGTCGGACTTGTCAGCTTCATTAACCTTCCCAGATTGACTAGAATCAGCACCATCAGGGTTTTGATTTCCTTTAGCCCATGGATCATTTACTTCATCTCTCTGAATTTGAAGTAGTTCTTTAAGATCATCATTATCCTTTTGCTCCAAGTTTGTCAATTTTCCACCTTTATAAAAAAGCACATGAACACTTTCCTCAATGCACAATGTTCTTTTGTTGAAAACTCTGTAGGCTTTGCTGGAGGATGAGTACCCTACGAACACCCCTTCATCACTTTTGGGGTAAAAAATTCCTAGATCATCCTTGCCATTGTTCAACACAAAACACTTGCAACCAAAAGACCTTAAATAATTCAGTGTGGGCTTCCTGTTGTTGAGTAGCTCATATGGTGTTTTGTTCAGTAGAGACCTGATCAAACACCTGTTAGTTACGTAGCATGGAGTGTTAACTACTTCAGCCCAGAAGTTCTGAGGAAGATTTGACTCTATAAGCATGGTTCTGGTAATATCAACCAGAGTTCTGTTCTTCTTTCAATTACACCATTTTGTTGAGGTGTTCTGGGTGCTGAGACGTTATGATGAATACCATTGTCAGCACAGAAGGTGGCAAGCTTTGCATTCTCAAACTCAATTCCATGATCGAACCTGATCCCTACAATCTTGCAGTTAAGCTTTGTCTGAATCATTTTAATGAATATCATCAGCACATCAACCGTTTGGACTGAAGGAGCATTGTCCAAGTGAACCTTGAGTAATCATTCACAATCACCATAATGTACTTTTTTCCACCTCTACTTTGAATTTTCATAGGCCCACACAAATCCATGTGAATCAACTCAAGAGCTCTTGACGAGTTCACTTGCTTCTATGGCTTGAATGAGGATCTAGACTGTTTCCCTTTGACGCATGCATCACACACCTTGTTGTCACGTAACTTCAGTTTTGGTAAGCCACGAACCAGGTCCCTGGAGACAAGTTTGTTTAGTAGAGAAGAGCTTACATGGCCTAGACTCCTATGCCATAAGTTGGCATTTTCACTTTGAGCGCTGAGACATGCCAGATCGTCTCCTTGAGCAGTATCCAGGTCTGCCACATACATATTCTTTCACCTCCTGGCCATCAGGATCATCTCCTTAGTTGATAAGCTGGTAACAATACATTTTTCTGATAGAAATTTGGCTTCGTTTCCCTTGTCACATATTTGGGAAACACTAAGAAGACTATATTTTAATCCATTCACATAGTAGACATTTTCAATAGAGTGTTCTAGTGTTTTCCTAAATCTGCCAACTCCAAGATATATCCCTTCTTTCCATCACCAAAAGAGACACCTCCACCTTGAAGTACCTTGAGTGAAAAAAAGTTTCCAGTCTTTCCAGTCATATGCTTCGAGCATCCACTGTCCATGAATCAGCACTAACTGCTACTTCATTCACTCCCCTGCAACAAAGATCACTTGTTAGACTTGGGAACCCATTTTAGTCTGAGTTCCCAGTAAGCTGATAGAGGCATAATGATAGTGCTTCTTGCCTAATGAGGCAGGTTAGTCTTTTTCATGTTGGAGGACTTAGGAATATGGGCAGGTCCCTTGTTCTGTGCAACTTTCCATCCAGAGTAGACTGAAAATTTTTCTTGTGAGGCTTTCCAGGCAGGGCAGTCCTTTTTCAGGTGACCATTGCGACCACAGTGAAGACATAATAGATTATCTGACACAGACACATACTTACTGTGGGGATTGTAGGGAGGATTAATGTTCAAGCTTCCTAACCCCTTCCATTTTATAGAATTATTCAGTTCTTCTCCAAGATAGACCAGGTTCCTTTCCATCTGATCATTTCTCTCCAAGGCTAGAGTAGGTCTGGTTTTAGCAGTGTTCAGACTAGCTTCTAGGTCTATTTGCAAGCTATTAGCCTCTTTCTTTCTGTTGCTAGATTTCTCATTCATTATGCTCAATTGTTCCTTGAGTTTTAGATTTTTAGTTTCTAGAACTGTCAATTGTTCCTCGATAACAAACATGTGAACAGTCAATGCTATCTTTTCTTCACTAAACTCATATAGACTATTGTTCATAGAGTCCCTTTCAGTTGTTAACTCTATAGCATAGTAAATCAGAATAGCAGCTAGATTTCTCAACCTTCTAACATAATAAGCATTCAAGTTTTGTTTAAGGTCAAAGAGAGTTACCTTTTCTTTATCTTCCTCGTCATCAGATTTTGACATAAATGCGAACATGCCATTGAACACATTCTCATTGTCTTTAACAGCTAGCATGGATGTATCTTCGGGACATTTTAATTCTTCTGAATCATTTGAGGAATCCCCCCAAACAGTGAAGGCTTTCTTCACCACATAGTCAGCTACAACTTTTCTTGCTTTCTTCTTGGGTAGCAGGTCGCTTCTTCTGTATTTTTCACCTCCAGGTCTTTGATACTCTTTGGTTTCACCCTTAAGCATCGGACAATCTCTCATGAAGTGTCCAACCTTTCCACACTTGTGGCATAAGTCACTTGCATTTGCAACCTGGAGAGGGTTTCTCTCCCTTTCGAAAACCTCCATGCTTTCTCACTATTTTTTGGAATCTCTTGGTGAGATAAGCCATATCCTCCTCTTCACTGGAGATTTCACCTGGTGAGATCTTAAGAGCTAGAGACTTATCTTTCTTTACCTCATTCTTTGAAATTTCTTGGTTTCTGTTCTTTTCATGAGTTTGAAGGTTCCCAATCAGAGCATCCATTGTCAGCACCTTCAGGTCCTTTGCTTCAGTAATGACATCCACTTTGCTTGCCCATGACTTGGGAAGGTTTCGAAGAATCTTCCTGACCTGTTTAGTGGGATGTATAGGTTCTCCTAAACAACGTAGCTCGTTAGTTATGGAGGAGAATCTAGTATGCATGTCATGAATATTTTCTCCTTCATTCATTGTGAAGTTCTCATATTGGGTGGTCAACATGTCTACCTTTGATTCTTTCACCTGTTCCGTGCCCTCATGAGCTGTCTTGAGACAATCCCAAATTTCTTTTGCCGACTCACAAGCTGAAATGTGATTGTACTCTTCAACACCTATACCACACGCCAACACCTTCTTAGCTTTATAACATTTCTTAATCTTTTATCTGTCCGCCTCGTTGTACTGTTGTCGAGTCTTAGGAACGACTTTTGTGAATTCACCATCCTTCACTTTCATTGTTGGGATGAAGGGTCCATCAAGCACAATATCCCATAGCTCACTATCTTCAACCATTAAAAAGTCGTGTATCCTTGTCTTCTACCAGCTATAGAACTGTCCATTGAAGTGAGGTGGTCTTGTGGACAATTGTCCTTCTTCCAGATTAAGTGGAGCAACCATCTTTCTACATGAATCTCTCTCTTGGTGTTAACCAGCTAGAGAGCACCTGCTCTGATACCAATAGATATAATATGTGCGTCCACTATCAGTCAACAAAGCAGGTCCCTTGACCTAGCAAGAACAATAATGAATAGTAAACAATGAATAAAAGACAACACAAACAATTTATGTGGAAACCTCCTTGCTCAAGAGAGTAAAAATATGACCTGTCACACATGATTTTCAACTGTTTTCACTAATCTTTTCAAGCAAAAGCGAAACACAGATACAACACCAGACGAGATTAACCTCTTAATCTCAAAGCTAAGTAATAACCCTGTACTTACTGAGCCTAAGCAGATACCACCTTGCCCACTAAGCTATCAACCCTATATAACTTAGACTTCAATTAAGTAGATACAACACTGCCCATTAAATCAGCTAGCCCCTAGATGATTTAGAATTTGACTAAGCAGATACAACACTACCTACTAAACAGTTATCTCTAACCGATTTAGACTTTTTCAAATAGAACAAAAGATTTGAATCCTTTATAGATTAGAAACAGATTTATAATATAAGAATGAAAGTATAACTCCTAAGACAACTATGACACTTGCAGCTTGATCAGGTCCCTATTGTGCCTTTGGAGAATATTTCAACATGATAGGTCTTTGCTTGTGTTCTTGCGAATTTTGAAGATGCAAAAAATAAGGTTATGTCTATTTAGGAAGCCCTTATGAAGGATAGACACAACCTTAGAGGCCATACCATTGACCGAGGTTTTTGCCACAGTTGGAGACTGTGCACCAATCAATTGTACTTTTTACAGCCTGCCATTTGTATATACAGCGACACAAGGATTAGGTCCCTTTATAAGGTCCCATGGTTTATCAAATCATCAAAACTGCAAATAACAATGGCACTAGGACCTTCTGCATGCCTCCAAGTGTTGCTAGGAGTTGTGCAACAGTTATCGATATGAAGCCCCCCCGCATATGCATGCTTGGGTGACTGCTGGGCTGGTCCTGACCCTACCAGCTGAGGAATAGGCATCAACTGTGTCTCAATGATGGGACATGTATAACATCTCTTCCCTAACCTCGAGATGGTGTTACAGCTCATCTTTGACCTCCAGGTTAGACTCTGTCTCATTCCCCAGTTGGGGCCCTATATGCAGGCTTAGGAGCATCGTCCCTAGCTATTGCACCCCTCATGCGAACCATCTATAAAAAAGTAGAAGAAATGATATTTTTACAAACCAAACACGACTAAGACTCATGAAAAAGAATCAAAGGTGAGAATTCCGTAAAACATCCTATAGCCTCCCAAAAAATGAACACAGATATCTCCCGATTGATTCATAGGATTCTAATAGACGCTAGCTTTGTACCGATGACATCGGTGAACCTGGAGTTGTGATACCAACTTTGTCACGACCCGAAACCATGGGTCGTGATGACACCTACTACAATCCACCAGTATGTAAGCCAGCCATAAGACCATTACTCCCATTTCGGGCTAAGGGCAGGCTTACCTACTCGTGGGTTGTAATAGTTGTCATCATGACCCGTGGTTTTGGATCATGAAAATTTGTAATCAATGCAAAGCAAATTCAATTCAAATCTTCTTCCAAAACCAAGTTATCATTTCCAAATTCTTCATTCTTTTTTCTAGCTTCTCTTTTTAGTTGAATCTTCTGATCCTCGTTAACAATCTTGGGCTAGCACGAGGACTTCCCAATTATACTTTTCTTCTAGTATTTTCATACATGGTGTTAGATCCATAGCCATACATTGGCGGCTTCTTAATTGTATTTCAAGATTGGGTTGACTGTAGATTTTAATTGGTTTCTCTGTTAGATTTCAACGGTCGTATAGACTGGGGATGAAGTTGTTGAACCAATTCAATTACAAGTTATGGAAGACAAATATGGAATCATTACTTATTGTTGAAGATTTTTGGGATGTTTTTAATGGAAGTAACACAAGTCCTCATGTCGATGGATTAGGAAATAACAGCGCATGTAAGAAGTGGAAGCATATTAATGCATAAAGATGGAGTTCAACCCAAAGAGTTCAACCTCCTCCACTTTATTTGATCATAGTGTTAATGAGTTAATGATATATAGAGGTCCCTCAATCAGTTGTTCAATAAGAAGAATGAAGATTGACTTCATACTAGCGACTTTAACTCAACTAACTCCTCTATGAACCGTCAAATGTACTGAAGATAGGTGTGTCAAGATATTATCCCCAACTACTTGAACACTCTACTAGTTATATATAATAACTACTAAACCCTAGATAGACTAGAGACATTTGAAAGAAAGGTGGTCTCATCAATACTGGATAAAAGTAAGATCCTAGTGATGCGTCTTTTACCGATCCCAAATACATGAATCTACATCATAATACAATGTAGAACCAAATAGTGTAATATATGTAATGTATGATATGTAAAATAGTTATATGAAACAATTGATTACAACTAAAAATACAGAGATAAAGAGTAGATAAGATGATGGACCGAAATAAAGTCAACTAATTATGTATGTGTACTTTAACAATAAACTTTACAACTGAAAATATATATGAAAAATACTGAAAATAATGAAACTTTATTTTTCATGGGAAATTATGCTAACCTACAACTATAACATGAGCCTTATGATGATAAAATATCTTGCCCACATTGTCAGAGTCATTCTTTATCTTTACCGGGTAAAGAAAGAACTTGACTAATGGATCCAATCTCGAAGACTTTACTAGGGGCTTAGTGGGGAGTTATTTGTATCAACGATACGATTCTATCCGATGCTGACAACGTTATTCTAGACCCATATCCAACTTGATGCTTAATACTAATCCTAAAATATGCATTGGTGCTCAATAACTTTAAAGTTGTCCCACTTTAGGAAAAATGTCTCATTACAGAATAAAACCGAAAATCTCTTTCTTTGAGTCCTTTCTTAACATGGTTCTTTAGAACTGACTAAACATGCTTTAAAATTGATTATGCTTCATTCACAATTGACTTTTCTTTCTTTCTAAAAGTAATGCACTTAAATCAAATTGCACTTTCTTGAAGCTCTTTTGATAATATTGCTTTAAGACTTATAACATACTTTACTCATTAAATTAATGCATAAGAAGTAATATGACAAGGTTTTCAAATAACTTTAGCTAAGAAGGGACCATGTGGTGGTATAAGCATGAACCTTTAATCAATCAAAGATCACTATAATATGAAGGACAATAATTTCAAAAGTAGAATCAACAATGAACAATTAGAGAAATTCGAAATAATGGTCATTGGAGTAAGAACCTTATCTTTAAATCTTGTTAATTGAAACATATTAGGAAGAATTAGAGTTCCGAAGAGGATCTAGGTTGGAACCTTAGAACCCTAAACTTAGTCTTCCTTGAGGTTTGTTTAGAGTTTGGAGAGTTGATAGCGTAGTATATAAGAGAAAATGAGTATTTAATCTGACATACTCCCCTAATCAAAGTTAAATGCTGATGTCTAGGATTTCCACCCTTGTATTTCATTAAAAATGGTGAGTCCACGAGGCTATTCCATAGCTCATGGAATGATCCACGACTTACAGGATGATCCACGAACCATGGAAAGCCTCCTTGGAAGTATGGTTAGGGCTGATTTTTAAATGCCAAGTGTAGAGTATCCGTTTGTTCGAAATCTGGGGTGTTACATTTCTTTCTTTAAGTGGTAGATTTGATAACGAGTAACCTTTTTTCTATTATGGTATTATTTTTATTTTTTTTAGTTCGATGACTTGCATTTTTGTAAAGTTTGTATTCTAAGGTTTGAATAATCAAAGATATTTCTTATCTGCAGTGTTTATGTAAATAATATTCACCTAATAACCAAGTTGTTGAGTGTTGCTCCATTTTCTGGTTAATTTGAAAGAGACAATGAAGTTTGCTTATTTGCATCCTACCAAATTTGTAGGCAAATGGAATGTAACAAAGATGAAGTTGTTAAGGACAAATAAATTGGTGAGCAGAAATTAGCCTAAGATGACATTGCTGGAGCTAAAGAATTTTCTTTGAAGGCTCAAAATAGGTTTCCAGCCTCTGATGGTAATTCTCAGTTCCGGTAGATTATCAATGTTTATGTTGCTCATGAGAAGAAGACTAATGTGGAAGTGGATTTTTCTGGTGTCCTTTCTGCAGAGCACTCAGCTGATGATGAAACAATAATAAAATATTACACAAGGCTTGCTCAAGCTCGTAACATGATATAAATCAATTTATTGGAAACATATGCAGGACTTTTAAGATTATATCTAAAGCTCTGCGTTTGTTGTCTAATAGAACCAAAAGAATGATGTAGGAAAATAAATATGGATCTTCTGCTTCCAAAGTGAAGCTTCTTACATCATAAGAAGTTATGAGTGTATTGAACTGGGAGACTTTTTTTGAACAAAAGCAATTCATTCGTGAAACTAATGCATGTTTTATTCTTGATTTAGTTTTCACTTGTTCAATAGATGATAGGCTATTAAAAAAGAGAGGCATGCCTAGGAGTTCAATAGAATTATCCAATTTAGAAATTCGCAATATTCTGTCGAATAAGGCTAGGATGGAGATCAATAAGAAGCTTAAAGAATAGATCATAACTTTTCCAACTTTATCTAAGAAAGAAAACATATGGAAAAAGAAGAAACAAACTTCGCCTATGTTTAGTGCTCCTATTGATTTAGAACTGGAATTTTTAAGTCAATGAATATTCTTGATTCAGAGTTTCATAATTTTTACAAGTATAAAATGTGGCCAATGGGAAAAAATTATACACTTGTCAAAATTATGAAAGTCCAAATCAGGAACCGTCATTGACTTAGCTTCTGGTTCGAAATCAATAGGAGCACTACGTACAAACGAAGTTAGTTTCTTGTTTTCCACTTCTTAGATGAAGTTGGAGAAGTTGTGCTCCTTTATTTAAGCTTCTTGCTGATATCCATCATAACCTTATTAGTCAGCATATTGGAAATTTCTAAATTGGACAACTATCTTGAACACCTAGCCATGCATACCTTTTTATTAGCTTATCAACTTTTGAACAAGTGGAAACTGAATCAGGAACAAAACATGCATTAGTTTTAATGAACAAATTGCTTTTCTTTAGAAAAGCCTCCCAGTTCAGTGCACTCATAGCTTCTTCTGGTGTAGGAAGTTTGACACCTTTAAGTAGAAGATCCATGCTTATTGTCATACATCATTCTTTTGGTTCTATCAGACAACAACCTCCATGCTTCAAATATAATCTTACGCGCCCGTTGCCCCTTACATGTGGATTTTTATCACAATGAAGAGTTTGAGCAAGTCTTCTATAATGTTTTTTATTGTTTCACAGGATACCGTGAAAATCCATTTCACCAGTAGTCTTCTTCTTCTGATAAGCAAAATTAGCGTTGATAATCTCGATGAATTGAGAAATACCATCAAAGTCTGGAAACAAAATTTGAGGTTTCAAAGAATATTTTTGAGCTCTAGTAATGTCCTTCTCGGTTAATTTTTGCTTAACAATTTCTCTAGCCGTAACATATTCATCTTTATTACATTTCATTTGCTACAACTTTGACAGGTAGAAAATAAGCAAACTTTACTATATCTCCCTCAAACTCAACTAAAAAACGGAGAAACACTTGATGACCTAGTTATTGCTTGAAATTTATTCACATAAATACTGTGGAGAATCACTATCTTTGACTCTTCGAACCCTAGAATACAATCATTACAAAAATGCACGTCACAAAACCTACAAACTTGAAAGGCGAAAATAATACATTCAATAAAAAGGGGTACTACTACATAGAAATACAAAGTAATAATGGCCTAAAACCAAAAGGCAAGTCAGATTAAGTGTGAAACTATAAGTTTGATTATATTTGTTTTATGGATTTCATGAATTAATGCGCTATTTGGTTTCCACCAACACTAGAAAAGCTCAGCTTTGAACCCATGAATGATTCTAAACTTTACGGAAACTAAACCTATCTAGTAAAAAGACAAGGGTATTGATATAACAATGAAGAACTTACAATAGTGTCTAACATTATACCGTTTAATCTAATGAATTAACTGTATTAGACCTTTCTAAATCTAATTGTGGAATTGTTCCATCCAAATGAAATAATTGCATATCACCTTCTAAATTTAACCATGTTTATTGAAAATCTCCATAGTTTTATTTGAATAAAACATATATATATTTCATCATTTAGCCAAATGTAAAGGACTTCAAACAAATGGAATTAAGAACCGACAAAAGGGGATGTACTTTCTTAAGCTTGCCTATGAATTTCATAAGTTTCTTATTCAAAAAATTATGAACAAATTTCCCCTTCGTTGGAAAAAAATTGAACTTCATGCCAAACTGTGGAATGTTTAGGAAGCCTAAAACAAAACCTAATTGATGAGATGTTGAAATTAACATTCTTGGTAGAACAAAGCTTAGTAACAACAAGATAAGGGCACTCGTTCTAGACACAAAATAAATGTATCTTCCTTTTTGAAATAAGAATCATAGGAAACAAATAAATTGAATTATCGGCCTTTTAAAAACCTAAATTGTAATGGCGCGAAGAGTAATTCTCAACATAATTCAAGTTTCTTTGAGCAGATAAATAGTGATTCAATTTGTTATGAAACTACAAATGGATCTTGTTATTATTCTTGAGGTCATTTTATTGATTTTGTGTTTATTTCCATTTCCCCGTTTCCATATCTTGATGTTGTGTTTTTTTGTTGTTAGGATGGATGACATGCTTCTTGAGGTGGTCAGGAGAGCTTCGGGTGTGTTTTCCTCATTTTGGAGTTTTTATTTGGAAATGGTTGACTTCGGGTAAACAAGCTCGGATGATATTTTTATCAGCACAGTTAGTTTTGAAATGTCGAGTTTTTTCTAGGTTGAAATTGGGTTGCTTGTTTGATTAGTTATTTTTGAATGTTATATTATAGTGCGGACTTTAATCAACATTTCATTGAGACGGACTCCATTGGTTATTTCTTCGATGCCGTTGAGTCTGGAATGCTGTTTTTGATTGGATAGCATATCTAGGTTGCATTTGTTGAACCTCGATTGAAATTTGAGGCTGAGGGTCCATTCGGGATATTGAAAGTTTAGTTCTAATTGCTGGTGCAACATCTAGTGATGCTGCTGCTCCTATAAGGCTTGGCTCTCTTTGGTGATGCCGCTACTGTGAAGAGTGAGATGTACCAGCGAAGGCTACTAACTAAGCTTTTGGCCACTCCTAAAGGGCTTGTCTGCTCCAGCAAGCCTACACCTACAAGCCTTTTGCCATTCTAGTAAGCCCGCTCTTGTGAACTTTGGTTTGCTCCCATAGAGTTTAGTGTTGTCCTTCACTCTAACGGCTCATTCTTTCCTTCAGTGATGCCACTCTAGCGACCATTGGTCCGTCAGGGTGACGATCATTGAGTATTATATCTCTCTCTTATATTATTTCTCTATGGTCAAATTTCTATTGACGAGAGCTCGATCTTAGGTGTTAGAGATCATTTCTCAACCATTTTACTTGATTCTAAGGTAAATCTCTTTTTCTTTACTTTCTATTGCTTATTCTAGCTTTATTTCTGTGTTCAATTCTTGATTTGGACCTTGATTAATTGATTTTCAAATTCTTTAAAGTGTAGTTTTTGGACCATTTGAAGTCTAATTACACTATCGTCTTTGCCCAACTTTGGGACATGTGATCCTCACCTCAACGGAAACATAACAACAAAGTTAGTTTTTCATTTCATTATCGAGCTCTGAGGGTTAATTTTTAACCTAATTCTCGATCTGAATTTATTTTTGCTGACCAACAGGTCACTTTGGCAGTGATTTTCTCAATTAAGGGCATAAACTGGTTGACACTAAGCTTCTTTGATGCTAATGGAACCCCTAAGTATCTGAAAGGCATAGTGCTCTCAGTGTAGCCAAGTTCTTTCAGCAATTCCTACTTGGTATGATTAGCAACTCTAGCTATATACAAGGAACTCTTGTCTGCATTTGCCTAAGCTTCATTCAAAAGCCTAACAGAAATTAGATCAGCCCTGGAATACATTAATAGGTCATCAGCAAAAGCAAACATGTACAATCTCCAGTCTTCTGCATATTGGATGGAAATTGAAGTTCCCATTCTTTGTGAGTTGTTGTACTTCTCTTCCTAGATACTCAGTGGATAATACAAAGAGATAGGGGGACATAGGGTCTCCTTGTTTTAATCCCCTCTTAGCTTGAAAAGGTTTTCTCAATCCTCCATTCAATAACAAAGACTAGGATACTGTTGTCACACAAGTCATAGTCCATGAAATGAATTTAGCAGGGAACCCCATCTCAATCATCAATTCTTCAAGAAACTCCATTCTAGTGAGTCATAAGCTTTCCTTATATCTACTTTAAGAACACATCTTAGGGAAATCCATTTTCTTCCATAACTTCTAAATATTTCATGGCTATATAACACATTATCCAAAATACTTATACCTTCAATAAATGCAGATTGAGACCTTCCAACCAGCCCTGCTATCACATTCTTTAATCTACCCGTAAGGACCTTTGAGATGATTTTATACAAAGAAGTGCAACATGCAATGGGTCTGTAGTCTCTAACTTTTGTAGGGGAAAGAACTTTAGGAATTAAAGTTATGGTTGTTGTATTTATATCAGGTAGGAGAGCACCAGTGATATGGAATTGTTGAACATCTTCCAGGCCTTCTCCTTTGATATGGGTAGTATTAGTCTCTTATTAACATTTAATTTCTATTTTTGATATTGTGGCAACATTTTATGACTTTTCAAAAGGGAAATGCTCACGAGTAGTGTTTGAGTACGGTTTTGACTTTGAGGTAGGTTACAATTTCCTTCTTTAGACTTAGCTTAGTTAGTTTCTATATAAATTGGGTTGCATGATCGTTATGAAGATTGTAGGAATTTTTTTTATTCTTGTATGATCTATAGCCACAATTTGGCCATTTTTGGGATTTAGACTAGTATATTAGGCTTAAAGCCTTTGTTTTAGCCTGGCTTTAGTCTTGACTTGGTTAATTTAGAATCCTTACAAGTACTTTTCGTTGGTTTGAAACTTAATTTTGATGTATTGTTTTCTTTTAATACAATTGTGTGTTTATCCTGATACTTAGCTTTTATTATGTTATTGTGATTGGGGGTTTGAGGCCTTGGACTTGGACTGGCTGGAGTTCCGGTTGGTAAAATTGTAATGTGATGGCATTTAACTAATTAGTTTGTGTTATATGAATGTGTTGTGACTTGTTTGACAGTGATTGACACGCATCCATGCGTATGATACTTGCATTTGACCTTGATATGAGATAGAGGCGATAAACATGTGGAGTTTTGATTTTAAAATTTGTATGCCTCAAATTTACTTAAGTTGAACTCTGAGGGAGCATATTGTTGGTTCTTTGTGGAAAGTAAGATTTTTATGAGACACTGTACTGTTTCTTGGAGTTCTTCTTTAAAGAGATTTTTACCTTAAAAAAATTATATTACTTTTATCTTTGTAATTAGATTTTTATGAAAAGATTGTACTATTTTCAATTGGATTTCAGCTTTAAAGGGATTCCTACTGTAAATTTTACCAAGTTTTCATTGCAATAGAATATTATGAAAGAACAAATTATTTTCATGGAAATTTTGACATTTAAAGAGATTTTCTCTTTGAGTTACTCGGCCTTATGGTTTTTAATAGATGTACTCTTTTATGTACTATTTGCGGGTCACTCCTAGGACTCTTTCTCTAATTAGTTTATTTTATCTGTATTTGAGCGGCAGTGGGTCTACAAAATGCCTCGAGGTGCCTATATGGCGGCCAATGAGGTTATATTAGAGCTTTTATCTTTATTATGTATGAGGGTATACTGCTTCGATGCCCTGCAAATTGAATTTCAAATTTTATGGTTATTGTTTCCGTAGTTAAGTGGTAGCGGGTCTATGAAATGTCCCAAGGAGCCCATGGGGCGGCCAACAAGACAATTCCAAAGCTCTTTACTTTTATGCATTGGCCACATGTGTATTACATCATGTGGCATTGTATCTTTGTCTATGATAGACTTATATTAGCATGAATTATTTATCATTATTATTATCTTCACTATAAGTGTTTATGAGAATATCTCTAGTTCACTCTCATTTTTAGTGTTAGCACTATTGCGCCTCTCTTATTTATAGTCTCTTTTTGAGCTCGAATGACCTATGAGGCCTACAGAGTACCCGTGTTTTGATACTCATACTGCACTGCTATTCTTTTTATCATCCAACACCCAATACGAGCCACCCTTGTTGATTTCAGATTTATCGAGGTTGTTGATATTGGATCATGGTGAGCTATTGACATACATAGACTTTTTTCTATCTCTCTTGCACTATCTATGTGTTTTATATTTTGATTAGACAGACCTATTGTATATAATCCTTTTTTATACTTCGATGCTCTTGTACCAGTGACACCAGATTCAGAGTTGGGTTCTCTATATATCCATCTTCTCTGTTCATTTTTGGGCCCTTATTGTGTATTTTATATTATGTACACATCTATGCTAAGGCTTTATTCTATGTCTTATTATTCCTTCCTTGTTAGTTACTTCTAGTTTTATTTATTGCGTGTTATTTGAGCTTTGGATTGCCTACTGGGGAGTTTATGGTATGCGCGCGCCATCATAATCCAATTTTGGATTGTGACACATCTCTTCATGCTTATTCTATGCTTGAAGTATCATTTGTACAAATAAAGTTAATTTACACACAAATTTCTCATGTTATCCATTTTTCATACCAATAAAATCTTCAAGCCAAATAGTTAGGATTGGCTATATGAATTCTCCGTATCAGATATTTTCACCGCAACTAATGTAAGATTCGACAAATCCAAGAGACATCCTATATATTCATTCTTAAACCATTCTAGACTAACATGTGATAAATACTCATTTATGATTATGAAAATCTACTTTCTTTGACAAAAAATGAAGAATGTCACCTCAGACACTTCAAAAATGACCTTCTTTTCTTCATAAAAAGGAACACGAGTTGAATAATTATGGAATTTCTCTACATCTGAGGGACACTGAACTATATATAGAGATCAATGTCCTACACAATTTGGCCGTTCTATTCGTAATTTCTTTAGGAATAGAATTTTAGTTCAAGGGATTACATGATATGATCATTATATTATGTCCTTATTTATTTAGTTTGAACGAAAAAAGAAAATGATAAAAAACAAACAAACCTAGTTGAACAAGGATAGAAAATATAATTAATTTCCCACTAAATTTTTTGTGAATAAAAGATATTTAAATTATTAGGGACAAGAAAAACAACTACACTTTGTTAAAAACTAGATGGTCACAAATCAATCTTGCAAAAAAATCAATTTTGTCATCAATAGGATCAACTAGTGTTGGTACTTATGCTTAACAAACATATTATTCCTAAATTAAAGCGAAGTGTCAACACTAGATGGACACAAATTGATCTTGCAAGAAAATCATTTTTGTCATCAATAGGATCAACTAGTGTTGATACTCATGCTTAACAAACACATTTTTCCTAAATTAAAGCGAAGAGTCAACACTAGATGGATACAAATCGATCTTGCAAGAAAATCAGTTTTGTCATCAATAGGATCAACTAGTGTTGACACTTATGCTTAACAAACACATTATTCCTAAATTAGAGCTAAGTGTCAACACTAGATGGACACAAATCGATCTTGCGAGAAAATCAATTTTGTCATCAATAGGATCAACTAGTGTTGGTACTTATGCTTAACAAACACATTATTCCTAAATTAAAGCTAAATGTCAACACTATATGGACACAAATCGATCTTGCGAGAAGTCAATTTTGTCATCAATAGGATCAACTAGTATTTGGTACTTATGCTTAACAAACACATTATTCCTAAATTAAAGCAAATTGTCAACACTAGATGAACACAATTGATCTTGCAAGAAAATCAATTTTGTCATTAATAGGATCAACTAGTGTTTGTACTTATGTTTAACAAATACATTATTCCTAAATATGAAGCTAAGTGGCAACACTAGATGGACAAAATCGATCTTGCAAGAAAATTAATTTTGTCATAAATAGAATCAACTAGTGTTGGTACTTATGCTAAATAAACATATTAATTTAAAGCTAAGTGTCAATACTCGATGGACACAAATAAATTATCACAAAATTAAACTAAGTGTCAATACTAGATGGACAAAAACACATTATAAAAACCAATTGTTCTTGGACTTTGGAAATTTAAAAACACCAAACCTTTTCTCCTACTTTGATGAAAGAAGCAATATAATCTTGTAACAACTTCTTTAGATGTTGAGCTTCCTCAGTTGCCTAGCACGAAAAGAAATAATTTTAAATTTCTTCAGCGGTCATTATAGAGAGATTTCAGTCATTATAACATTCAAGAATGGCTAAGACAATTTTAGGATCAGTAAGTATCTAAAATTGGTTATACATAATGCTAAATTTAATGTTTTTGCAAATTCTCCGTTCTTTTGGAAAAGAAAATGTAGTATTTTTCCTTTCTTAAATCTTTGTGTAGTTATACTTGCTAAAGTTGGTAATTCTAGTTCACTTGAACCTCAAAAGAAATTGTTTCTTCACTAACTTCAAAATTCCGACACTAATTTCAAACTTCCTCTTCCATTTGTTATATTCTAACCAGTTTGTTGGGTTCCAAAGTGATTAGGCATCATGTGGAAGCTAACAATTGCAAATCAACACGACGATAAATTAGATGAAAAAAAACTTATACTAAAAACATATTATTAATATAGTTTGGTCAAGTGACCTATATATTGAAAACTAATATTAAAAGACATAAATTCTATTAGAGAATAATCTCCCCATAAACAAAACTCTATATCAACTACATTGTGGATGCTCTTGTGTTCTTGGTATTCCCAACTTTTCCGCTAAGGAAAGAATAAACCAAATATGGAAGAAAATAATATATTTCTTTCGGGAAAAGTAAAAGTATTAATGGTAATACTTTGTCTTTCCTTTTAGGAAGAAGTAAACTACAAATAAGGTAAGAAAATTAGGACAAAATTCTAACACAGTTATTGATCCCATAGGAAAAAAATATGTGTTAAATAAGTACTAAAAATAATTCGCAGGAGAAGGGAGACTTAGGATTTTAGGAAATTAAAAAATACCTATTACGACTTGCGCTGCTGCCGACGTCCGCTGTTGCGTGCTGCGAGCTGCTGTTGAGCCGTGCACCGGTCGACCTGAGAGAGGTGGCATCGATCGATGTGAAGAGGGGTGACGCGGTGCGGCGCGGCGCAACGATGCTTAAGCTGAGAGAGGTGGTTTGTTGCGGCTACTTAGGAGTGAGAGTGGTGACTTAGGGTTTTGAGAGAAATGGGAAATAATTATCATTCTTTTTTAAAAAGAATTGTTAATTTACTGACCACCGGATGTAGTATTTTTTAAAAATAATTATCTATATTAATATATGACCTCTTGTAGTCGGTTTTGTCAATTCAAATTATTAAAAATATTTAATAAATACCAACATCGTGAAGTCGATATTATTTAAATAAAATAATAATTTCAATAGACCGACCTCTAGAGTTTGGTGTTTATTAATTTATTTTAATATAAACTGACCTCTTGAGGTCGATTTTATTAAATAAAATTATATATATATATATATATATATATATATGTATATAGTAGTTTATATTTATTACCTATTAATTATATCAACGCATTTAGTAGTTTATATTTGTTACCACCTAGTTATATCATAGTATTTCATACGTGGATTGATCGGTGTTTCTATAATAAAAAAAGTATTTCATATTCGGATCATTAATATGTAGGACTTGATTTGTTACACTACTTGATGAGCATATATAACCTTCTAAAATCAATGTATTTCATATATTTTTAATGAATAATAAATTACCTTTTGTCTGCGACATCACTACATGACACATTCAATTAATATGTGTTGCGATACTTGCAAGGAACTAAGGATCATATGCTCACTTATAGAAGATTTGATCATCTAGATGTGATTGGGTATTCAGATTCAGATTATGCGGGTAATTGTGTGGATACAAAAAAATCCACATTTGGATATTTGTTCATGTTAGCTGGAGGAGCAATATCATGGAAGAGTGTGAAACAATATGTTATAGCTGCATACACTATAGAAGCTAAGTTTCTGGCATGCTTTGAGGCCACAGTTTAGGCTAATTGGATGCAGAACTTTATTTCAGGACTTGGACTAGTCGACAGTATTTCCAAGCCGCTGAAAATTTATTGTGATAATACTATTGCAGTCTTCTTCTCTAAAAATGATAAGTATTCAAAGGGTACCTGTAGCACCTCACTATTTGAAAGAGCTATAAATAGAAAGAATCAAATTTGGAAATAGCAAATCTGAAAATTTTGGCAAGATATGCTAAGTATGAGTTTTTGGTCAACTTCAAACAACCACAACTCTTAGTACATAACGTGTTAGGTGGGCTACAAGGTATCAAATGAAAGGTCTTTGAATCCTCTTTCCAACGCCACCGAGTTTGCTAAATTTCGAGCTCGTATGAGGGAGATATGTCTGTTTGAAGTTGGGTTGTCCATTTAAAGAAAGTTATACGCATTTAAGAGGAGTATTTTGGTCTTTTCCTTACCCTATCAGATTTATTACGGTTTTAGTAATTAATTAGGGGTCTAAACTGATTGCTTTTAGTTTACGCAATCTAAATTAACGCCTAGGGTTTGAGACTAGTTCAAGAAGAGGAGAAAAGGAGAAAAGTCAAGGCGTTCTTGGAGATTTCTTGTGGAATCGAAGGTCGTTTCACCAAGGGTTAATCCCTAAAGAGGTATGTGAGTTCACATAGCGTTGGGTTCGTTCACCCACACACCAATCATGTTTATTTCAGCGAAATTCGTTCTAGAAAGTTGAAAGTTTGATGATCTTGAATTGTGGTCTTGAAATTGGCTTTCGTTCTTGAGTTAGGATGGGATTGTTGAGTTCTTGAGGAAATCATGTCGATTTTAGAGTCGTTTATGAGTAGATTCTTGTGTTCATGCATTGGGTATCTGAATCTAAAGAGAAATTGAGAAAAAGAATCAAATATAGGTGAATTGGGATTAGAAAACGAGGAATAAAAAGTCGGACAGAAAACAGGTACCAGGTCTGCGATGCGGACCTGTTCCTTCAGAGTGAACTTTCTCTCTTCGCATCGTGGAGAGCTCGTGGATAGCACTAGTTCAAAAATTATTTCGCGACCAAATATTAAAATGCATCTCCGCATTGCGGACTTTCTCCTAGACAATGTTTTCTTGATTATTTCTCATGATTAACTATCTAAAAACACTCCTAATCATCATGATATCTTTCCTATCACAAATCATAACCTTGAATTCATAATTTAAATTCAAGGTAGAGTTAAGAGTCAAGTCTTGAGAGTTCTTCGAGTCATTTTAAGAAGTCCTTTACAAATATTTTAAACTTGTTTTAAGACTTAAGCATTGAGTTTGAGAAAGAGTAGTGCCGAGTTAATTTTCTTTAAAATGATTTATGGGGACTAAGTACACCCAAAGAGTAAATGTTTTCACATTTAATATGAAAGGAAACCCCGATTTCCAAATGAGTTTTCATGAGTAGTTTTGAGTTCCATCTCTTTTAAGAGATAAGTTTTTGAGAAATCATCTCAAACCACAGAGAAAGAGTTATGCTTTTAAACTTATGAGCTGAGTATATTTTAGGAGTAGTATAGAGCACCGATATGGGGACGAGTTCATAATAACTCAAGTCTCCATAAACAATGTAGCCAACGCGGGTAGAAAGGGACATACTTTTTAGATGATTCCTTAATGTTTTTTAGCATAGACTAGTGGATCCACTTAGTTGAGGCGTTTTATATCCCGACAAGTTATATGACAGTTCTGGCAGCGTGGGCGAGACGTTGTATCATCGCATAGCTCATAGTGATGGTTGTCGGTTAGAGAATCTCCCAAACATAGTTTATTTTTGTATTCTTATACACAAGTGAAATATTATTGTATTTTCCAATACTTTGAGATATTGTCTATTGTTTTACATGCTTTATATAAACTGCATCTTTATTGTTGTTTATTTCTGCATTGTGTTGAGTAAAACTGAGGCAAGTGTTTTTTTCAAATTCCAGTTCAAGCTTATGTGTTGTTTAGATTTCCCCTCGCATGCTCGTACATTTAATGTACTGAGGTCATTTGGCCAGCATCATTTTATGATACAGATACATGTAACCAGGATTAACATCCAGCGATTGGTTGATCCAGTTGAGCATTACAAAGTCATTTGGTGAGCCTCCTTATTTTTCGGAGGATCCCTTTATTATTGCTTTATCATTTCCATTATTAGGATGATCAGGGGTCTTTTCCCGACATTCTTGTTAGTATTAGAGACTTCATAGACAGATTGTTATTAGTTCATTAGTCTTGATATTTCAGTTGTTTTGATTATAAGGCTTGAGTTGCCTTATTAGCCAGTTGAATGTTTTCTTTTATAACATTCTAGTTTATTTCATGAACTTATCTTTGTTGAGTAAAGTCTTTCGCTGAGTAGTAAGCCAGGACAAGGGTTCGCTTGGGGCCAGCATTGGTTTTCGAGTGCTAGTCCCACCTAGGGCGTGACAAAGTTGGTATCAAAACACAGAGTTCAAGAGTACTAGGGAGTCTATAAAGCCATGTCTGTAGAGTTCTAGTTATCGGTGTAAAGCGCGCAACATCTATAATTAGGTGGCTTCGACATTAGGAATTATCTCACTTCTTTCATACTCATTTTGTGCGATAGAGTTTTATCTCTATAAAGTTTCTTCTAATTCGTGCTTGCACATATGTTTCAGATCATGCCTCCACGAGCTATCAGAGGTCGTCATGCTAGGAAGAATGTCAAGGAACAAGGGGTACCTAATGCACATGAAGTGTAACCCCAATGAGAGGTCACCAATGATGAGTTCCGTGAAGCTATCCAGATGTTAAGTCAAGATGTGACCAATTAAGTTGGGAAACAAAGAGGAGTTCGACATGAATGGGCTGATACTTCTAGGATCCATGAGTTCTTAAGGATGAATCCTCCAAGCTTCACTGGTTCAAGTGTCACTGAGGATCCGAAAAACTTTGTAGAGGAACTTCAGAAGGTTTTTGAGATTATGCACATTGCTGATGCTGAGAGGGTGGAACTAGTTGCATACCAATTGAATGGTGTCGCTAGAATATGGTTTGATCAATAGAAAAAGAATAGAGCTGAAGGTGCACTACTTGTAATTGGGCTATGTTTGAGGAGGCCTTCTTGATGGGTTTCTTTCCCCGTGAACTCAGAGAAGCAAGGGTATGACAATTCCTCACTCTTAAGCAGGAATCTGTGAGTGCTTATGAGTACAGTCTGAAGTTCACCCAACTTTCCCGCTATGCTCGTAGATGGTTGCTGATATGAGGAGCAGGATGAGTCTGTTTGTTGCTGGGTTGTCTCGTCTGTCAAGTAAGAAGTGCAAGTCAGCTATGCTAATAGGGGACATGGACATATCAAGACTGATGATCTATGTGAATAGGTTGAGGACGACATGCTGAGGGATAGAGAGGAGTTTAGAAACAAGAAGGCTAAGACATCAGGGAATGATTCCGGACAACAGAAGAGTAATGCCAACCAGTTATCTTTCCAACATAAGCAAAATGGACCTTCTCCATCATCTGCTAGTGCACCTATACAAAGGAACATATGTGAGTTCAATAATCAGCGTTCACAGAATTTCATAGCTAGACCTGCACAGTCTCGAGGTAGTGTGGCATAAAGAGGTAATTGGGCTCCTACATGTGCTATGTGTGGGAGGAACCACCCAGGAACATGTCGCGAGGGTTCCACTGGTTGTTTCGAGTGTGGTCAAGAGGGTCAGTTCATGAAAGAGTTCCCTAAGAATAGGCAAGGTAATGGGAATAGGGGCAATAGAGCTCAATCTTCTTTATTTACTCCACCAGACAGAGCTGCACCTAGAGGAGCTACTTCGGGGACCGGCGAAGGGGCAAACTGTCTATATGCTATTACTAGTCGCCAAGAGCAAGAGAATTCTCCAGATGTTGCCACTGGTATGATCAAAGTCTTTACTTTTGATGTTTATGCTTAGCTAGATCCAAGAGCGAGTCTATATTTTGTTACTCCTTATATTGCCATGAATTTTGATATTATTCCTGAGCAAGTTCTTGATCCCTTCGGTGTTTCTACACCTGTTAGTGAGTCTATTCTAGCTGAGAGAGTCTATCGTGATTGTACCATTTTCGTCAATCGCAAGAACACCATGTCTGACTTAGTTGAGTTAGATATGGTAGATTTTGATGTCATTCTAGGTATGGACTGGCTTCATGCCTATTATGCCTCAACCGATTGTAGAACTCGAGTTGTTAATTTCTAGCTTCCTAATGAGCCAATTATTGAGTGGATGAATAGTTCAGCAGTGCCTAAGGGTCGTTTTATTTCGTACCTTAAGGCGAGAAAGTTAGTTTCCAAGCGTTGTGTCTATCACTTAGTCTGAGTTAATGACTCTAGTGTTGAGACACCTCCTATTAAGTCAATTCCTGTTGTGAGTGAGTTTTCAGAGGTCTTTCCAGACGATCTTCCAGAGTCCCTCCTGAGAGAGAAATAGACTTCGGTATATACATGCTTCCCGATACTCATCCTATCTCTATTCCACCATATTGAATGGCTCCAGCAGAGTTGAAAGAGTTAAAAAAGCAGTTGAAATATCTTCTTGAGAAAAGTTTTATTCGACCAAGTGTCTCACCTCGGGGCACTCCGGTCTTATTTGTGAGAAAGAAAGTGGGTTCTCTTAGAATGTGTATAGATTACCGTCAGTTGAACAAGGTTACTATCAAGAATAAGTATCCTCTTATGAGAATTGATGATCTTTTCGATCAACTTTAGGGTACCACTTTTTTTCTAAGATAGACCTTAGATCTGCTATCATCAGTTGAGACTAAGAGAAAGTGATATCCCTAAGACAACTTTCAGGACCCGTTATGGTCATTATGAGTTTTTGGTCATGTCGTTTGGTTTGAATAATGTGCCTGCAACATTCATGGACCTTATGAACAGAGTATTCAAGCCTTATTTAGGTATGTTTGTTATCGGATTTATTGATGACATCCTAATCTATTCGAGGAATGAGGAAGATCATGGTAGTATTCTCAGAATAGTCCTTCAAACTCTCAATGATAGGGAGTTATATGCTAAGTTTTCTAAGTGAGAGTTTTGGCTTGAGTCTGTGCCATTCTTAGGCCACATCTATGGGTGGCAACGGGACCGAAATGGGAACGGAACCAGACACCATGGTCCGGAACCGGTAATTCCGGAAACAAATATGTTTACCCATCCCGTACCGGTAACGGACCGGAAACCGGGTCCTAACAACTATATTTAAAAAAAATAAAAAAATATTAAAATTAAAAAATTAGGAACAGTACTCAAATAATATCAAAACTTTTATAATTTTAAATTTTAAATTTAAACTTTTAAACTTTTAAATACAAACTTTCAAACTTTAAAAGTATAAAAGTTTAAATTTCACACTTTAAAAGTTTGAAAATTTAAATTCAAACTTTAAAACTATAAAAGTTTAAATTTCACACTTTAAAAGTTTGAAAATTTAAATTCAAACTTTAAAACTATAAAAGTTTAAATTTCACCCTTTAAAAGTTTGAAAATTTAAATTCAAACTTTAAAACTATAAAAGTTTAAATTTCACACTTTAAAGTTTGAAAACTTAAATTCAAACTGTAAAACTATAAAATTTTAAATTTCACACTTTAAAAGTTTGAAAATTTGAATTCAAACTTTAAAACTATAAAAGTTTAAATTTCACACTTTAAAAGTTTGAAAATTTAAATTCAAACTTTAAAACTATAAAACTATAAAAGTTTAAATTTCCCACTTTAAAAGTTATGAAAATTTAAATTGAAGACAATAATAAAAAAAAATTAAGGCGAATAGCCTATACTTTTATTAATATTAATTAAATAGTACAAGTTGAGTTACAAAATATTAGTAGAGTATTAAAAAATCTAATCTACACAGCCACTTTCTAGGAACGGTTTTGTTTGAATTAGAACTCGAATTATTATACTCATACTAATAGACATTTAAATTTAATAGTTAATGCTACCAAGGAAATCTTTTTTAAAATCATTTAACACTTCTCTAGTAACATGCTCTGGAATTGGTTGATTGGTTAGTTCCTCCATTGCATCAATGCCGTCATCACTAAAATCTTGCATCATTTCATTAACATCATTTTAAAATTTAGTCGGTAAAGGTGGACGATCTTAACTCCTTCTCTCACCATTAATCCAATCTCTAAATAGTACCAATATCTCCAAGCTATCTGCTGTTAATGAATATCTATGCTCTCCAATTTGAAATCTTGTTGCACTAAGAGTACCTTCCGAAGCTAATGAAGATGCTTGAATTGCTCAACCATTCTAGAAGATCAATAGTAGTAGGTTCTGTCTTTTGATTAATATATACATCAAAATCATTTCTATCATTATGAGAAAGTTCAAGATAACAATCTATCATATCATCAAAATCATCTTCATTATTATATCTACTCCTAGAACTTTGAGGCTCTTCATTACGTACTACATTCATTATATTAGAATTATACAAGTCATACAATTTTCTAGCTTCAATTTTTATATTATCTTTAACATCTTGACAACTAGGTGTTTCATCATCTTCATTATCAATACCCAAATTAAAATATATTTTATCAACCATTTGTGATGCACCTTCATCTTTGTAATGTGGGTTTAACAAACAAGCGGTTAAATAAATTTGAGGAATAGGAATAAAATATATTTTTTGAAAATTTTCAATCATTTTCTTAACAGATTGTTCAAATCTTGGTTTATTTTTGAATTTAGAAAATTTACTAGAAATAACACAAATATTAGGTAAAACAGAGCAAATAGTTGGATAATAAAGTGCAGATATTTTTTTTTTAGTTAAATAAAAAACTTTTAAGAATTCTATAAGTTCTTTTATGTCATTCCAATCATTATCATCAAGTCTATATGTCATATTTGAATTATGAGCATTCCAAACCATTTGTAAAGGTTTCCTATATTCATAAGTGACTTCAAGCATTTCATATAAAGAATTTCATTTAGTTCACACTGATTTTGGAATTTTTCTAGGTGGAAGATTAAATTCACGACAGCGATTTTTAAAATCTCTACGTCTAGACTTAACTTGACATTTAAAAATAAAATGACATGCAATTTCAGCTTTTATGCAACCATCATTATACATTGCTATACCATCTCTAACAATCAAATTATATATGTGTGCAGCACACCTAATATGAAAACCATCAATATAAATAGGGCAAAGAGATGGTTTTAGTATTTCAACAATAGTTCTATTATTAGAAACATTATCTAAGGTGACACTACCTATTTTATCACAAATTCCATAGTTTTGTAAAACATGTGTAATTGTTTGAGCTATATAACTACTGGTTTTATGCATTTCACAACATTTATAACCTAAAATTCTTTTTTGCAAAGTCCAATTTTCATCAATCCAATGTGCAGTAATAGTGAAATAATCATTACCATTTACACTACGACCCATATCAGAAGTAATAACTATTTTACAATTATTATAATAAAATAAACAACGAAGATATTGAAAATGTTGAGCTTGATAATCAAAGATAACCTTTTTAATTGTATTTCTAGTAAAACCTTTAAAATGTGGATTATACACAATTTGAATATAATGAATAAAATCGAGATTTTCAGCAGAACTAAATGGCAAACTCATTACAACAATCATTTTAGCTAATTCTTCAAGATCTTTTTCTCTACTATATGACCGTTGCATACTAGAGCCAGAAACATTAGAAGGATTTAATTGTGTTTTGGACCATATTAAAGTCCTCTACTCCTACATTTTCAGGAAGGGTGGTACCATTCTTTGTAGCTTCGGCTACAACTTTAGCATGCAAAAATTCATTTTTACAACTTGACATTAAATGATTACTCAAATGTCCCGTCCCACCCTATTTTCCTACAGTTTTATGATTCATTCTATGTTTACATTTATTACAAATAGCTTGTGTTTTATCTTCATTCTGAGTCATAAATTGCCACACAACTGATTTTTTAGCGTGTTCTATCTTAGTCCTAGGATGCACGGGGGGAACGGGAGCAGGACAACAAAAGGGGGCGGGAGGGGAAAAGGGATTGAGAGTGGAGTAGCCGTAGCTGGCTGAGTTTCATCATCATCATATTCATCAACATTATTATTAAAACTATCAATATAATAATTAACATCATCATGTTCATCATCTTCAGGTAATTCCTCATCAAAATTACCAAACCTTCTTTGTAAATGTTCATGATAAGGATCTAATCCACTATTACTATCAATATTAAAAATAGTTTCATCAACATGCGTGTAATCATCCGTATTTATTCTTAATTGAGAAGTTTTTTTAGTTTTAGATTTAGAAGTACTACTGATTGTTTTTATTTTTCTTGGATTTTGAGCTTCATAAATTAGTGATCGAATCAACTATGGTTGTTTTACCCTTGTCAACATTGTTTTTACCAGAATCCATATTCAAACACAAAAAGTGAGTAGATTATATATAATACAAAAATGTAATGCAAAGTTTTAAACAAATAAATAACTAAAAAAGTAGAGAGTCGAGACTAATTACTCACAAAATAAATAATTAAATGCAAAAAAATGAATAACTAAATGAAAAGTGAGTTGGAACGAAAGTACCAAACGTCTACTTAAAAAAGTAGACGTGTATGACTGAAAGCCGAAAACTGAAAGTTGAATTTTGAGGCTACAATTTCCAAAGACCAAATTTGTAATTTTAACGAGAATAAGAGATTAGAGAGTAGATACTAGAGAGACTAGAAGATAATATTGTTGTGAGTGAAAAGAATGAAAGATTGGGGATATTTATAGTTAAAAAAAAGATGAAAATGTAGTTTTTTGAAGGTTGGGGTATTAAAAAAAGTTTTGGGGGGTAGGGAGGTGTAAAGGGGAGTTATGGGGATGAAAGAGCCGTTGGTGGGGCCCAAAACCCATTTCCCAACGGCTATATAATTAAGATTTAAAAAAAAATATAAATGAACTGGACCGGATCGGGACCGAAACTAACTGATAAATCCTGGTTTCTGTCCCATTACCCCTCCCGGACCCATGTAAAACCGGACCTAATTGGTACAAGCCAGAATCAAAATGGAATCGGTAACGGATCGGGACGGACTGGAACCGGAATCGGCACCTCCAGGTTCCGTTGCCAGACTTAGCCACATCTTTTTCGGTGATGGACTTAGAGTTGATAATCAGAAAATATAGGCAGTGCAGAATTGACCTAGACCCACATCTCCAACTAATATTAGGAGTTTCTTGGGGTTGGCTGGATATTATAGAAGGTTCGTTGAAGGGGTCCTCATCTATTTCATCTCCTTTGACTAAGTTGACTCAGAGAATAGTTAAGTTTCAATGGTCTGAAGCTTGTGAGAAAAGCTTTCATGAATTGAAAATGTGGTTGACTACTGGCCCAATATTGACCTTACCAGATGGTACGCAAGGCTTTGTAGTATATTGTGATGCGTCGAGAGTTGGACTGAGTTGTGTGTTGATGTAGAATGGTAAAGTTATAACTTATGCCTCCAGAGAACTTAAGGTTCACGAGAAGAATTACCCAACCCATGATTTATAATTGGTTGATGTAGTATTTGCTTTAAAAATATGGCGTCACTATCTTTATGGTGTTTATGTGGAGGTGTTCAACGATCACAAGAGTCTTCAGTAAGTGTTTAGTTAGAAAAAACTTAATCTCTGACAGAGGAGGTGGTTAGAGTTACTCAAGGATTATGACATGAGTATTCTAAATCACCCAGGTAAGGCTAATGTGGTTGCTGATGCTCTAAGCAGGTTGTCTATGGGTAGTACCGCCCATGTTGAGGAATAAAAGAAAGAATTAACAAAAGATGTGCATAGACTGGCACGATTAGGGGTTCGATTAATGGATTCCAGTGAAGGAGGAGTGGTGGTGATGAATGGGGCTGAATCATCATTAGTGTCAGAAGTGAAAGAGAAAAAAATACCAAGATTATATTTTGCTTGAATTAAAGGCAAATGTTCATAAGCAAAAAGTGAGGGCTTTTGAACAAGGAGGAGATGGTGTATTGAGGTATCAAGGTAGATTGTGTGTACTAAGGGTGGATGAACTCCAAGAGAGGATCATGAAGGAAGCTCATCGCTCCAGATATTTGATCCATTCGGGTTCCACAAAGATGTATCGTGATTTGAGAGAGGTTTATTGGAGGAGTAGTATGAAGAAGGGCATTGCAAAGTTTGTTGCTAAGTGTCCAAATTGCCAACAAGTTAAGGTAGAGCACAAGAGGCCCGGTGGTATGGCTCAGAATATAGAGATTCTGTAATGGAAGTGGGAGATGATCAATATGGACTTTATTACTGGTTTACCGCGGTCTCGCAGGCAATATGATTCCATTTGGGTGATTGTAGATCGAATGACTAAATGAACCCACTTTTTGCTGGTAAAGACTGCCCATTCTGCAGAAGATTATGCTAAGTTATATATTCAAGAAGTAGTCAGACTTCACGGAATTCCCGTGTCGATTATTTCAGATAGAGGTGCACAATTTACTGCACAATTTTGAAAGTCATTCCAGAAAGGTTTGGGTTCGAAAGTAAATTTGGGTACTACTTTTCATCCTCAGACTGATGGTCAAGCAGAACGCACCATTCAGACTTTGGAAGCTATGTTGATGGCTTGTGTGATCGATTTCAAGGGTAATTGGGATGATCACATACCTCTAATTGAGTTTGCTTATAACAATAGTTACCACTCTAGCATCCAAATGGTTCCGTATGAGGCTCTTTATGAGAGAAGATGCAGATCTCCTAGTGGATGGTTTGAGGTTGGTGAATCTGTGTTGATAGGACTAGACTTAGTTCATCAAGCTATGGAGAAAGTGAGGGTTATTCAAGAGAGATTGAAAACAGCGCAGAGTCGTCAGAAATCCTATTTAGATGTGAGGATAAGAGACTTAGAGTTTGAACTAGATGATTGGGTTTATTTGAAAGTTTCACCCATGAAGGGTGTTATGAGATTTGGTAAGAAGGGGAAGCTTAGTCCCCGATGTATTGGTCCTTACAGGATATCCAAGAGGATTGGCAATGTAGCTTATGAGTTAGAGCTACCCCAAGAGTTAGCAGCGGTTCATCCGGTATTCTATATTTCTATATTGAAGAAGTGTATGGGCGATCCTTCACTTATTATACCTACTGAAGATATTTGTATTAAGGATAGCTTATCTTATTCCCGTTCAGATTCTAGATCGTCAGGTTCACAAGTTGAGAAGCAATGAGGTAGCATCAGTCAAGGTCCTATGGAGGAATCAGTTTATTGAGGAAGCTACATGGGAGGCTGAGGAAGATATGAAGAAGAGTACCCACATCTCTTTGAGCCTGGAGAAATTCTAGATCAAGGTACTAATTCTCTTTTTAGTACTCTTTAAATGATATATTAAATGTGTTAGATTTGCTTGTTGGGTGTTTGAGCTGAATGTTACATGTTACACCCTTAGTCTACTAAGAATAATCTCATTCGAGGATGAATGTCTCCAAGGGCGAGATATTGTAACACCTCACTATTTGAAAGAGCTATAAATAGAAAGAATCAAATCTGGAAATAGCAAATCTGAAAATTTTGGAAAGATATGCTAAGTATGAGTTTTGGGTCAACTTCAAATGACCATATATCTTAGTACAAAATGGGTTAGGTGGACTGCAAGATATAAAATTAAATCTCTTTGAATCCTCTTTCTAACACCACCGAGTTTGCTAAATTTTGAGCTCGTATGAGGGAGATATGTCAGTTTAAAGTCGGGCTGTAAAGTTACCCAGATTTAAGAGGAGTATTTTGGTCTTTTCCTTACCCTATCAGATTTACTCCGTTTTTAGTAATTAATTAGGGGTCTAAAATGATTGGTTTCAGTTTACGCAATCTAAATTAACGCCTAGGGTTTGAGACTAGTTCAAGAAGAAAAGAAAAAGAGAAAAGCCAAGGCGTTCTTGGAGATTTCTTGCGGAATAGAAGGTCGTTTCGCCAAGGGTTGATCCCTAAAGAGGTATGTGAGTTCACATAGCATTGGATTCGTTCACCCACGGAACAATCATGTTTATTTCAGTGAAATTCATTCTAGAAAGTTGAAAGTTTGATGATCTTGAATTGTGTTTTTGAAATTGGCTTTCGTTCTTGAGTTATGATGGGATTGTGGAGTTCTTGAGGAAATCGTGTCAATTTTAGAGTTGTTTATGTGTAGATTCTTGTGTACATGTGTTGGGTATCTGAATCTAAAGAGAAATTGAGAAAAAAAAATTTGAATGTAGGTGAATTGGGGTTAGAAAACGAGGAAGAAAAAGTCGGATAGAAAACAAGTAGACTCAAACCTGTTCCTCCAGAGTGAACTTTCTCTCTCCACATTGCGGAGAGGTCGCGGACCCCACTGGTTAAAAAATTATTTTGGGACCAAATATTAAAATGCATCTCCGCGTCACGGACTTGCTCCCATACAATGTTTTATTGACTGTTTCTCTTGATTAACTATCTAAAAACACTCCTAATCATCACAATATCTTTCCTATCACAAATCATAACCTTGAATTCATAATTCGAATTCAAGGTAGAGTTAAGAGTCAAGTCTTGAGTCGAGTCATTTTAAAAAGTCTTTTACAAATATTTTAAACTTGTTTTAAGACTTAAGCATTGAGTTTGAGAAAGAGTAGAGCTGATTTCATTTTCTTTAAAAGGATGTATGGGGACTAAGTACTCCTAAAGAGCATATGTTTTCACATTTAAGATGATAGGAAACCCCGATTTCCAAATGAGTTTTCATATCTAGTTTTGAGTGCCATCTCTTTTAAGAGATAAGTTTTTGAGTAATAATCTCAAACCACAGAGAAAGAGTTATGATATAAATATATGAGCTGAGTATATTTTGGAAGTAGTATTGAGCACTAATATGGGGATGAATTCATGATAACTCAAGTCTCCATAAACCATGTAGCCAACGTGGGTAGAAAGGGTCATACTTTGTAGATGATTCCTTAATGCTTTTTAGCATAGACTAGTGGATCCACTTAGTTTAGGCGTTCTATATTATATAACAGTTCTGGCAGCGTGGGCGAGACGCTGTTTCATCACATAGATCATAGTGATGGTTGTCGGTTAGAGAATCTCCCAAACAGAGTTTATTTTTGTATTCTTATACACAACTTAGATATTATTGTATTTTCCAATACTTTGAGATGTTCTCTATTGTTTTAAATGTTTTATATAAATTGCATCTTTATTGTTGTTTATTTCTGCATTTAGTTGAGTATCCATGAGTTGAGTAAATATGAGGTAAGTGTTTCTTTCAGATTCTAGTTCAAGCTTATGTGTTGTTTAGATTTCCCCTCGCATGCTTGTACATTCAATGTACTGACGCCATTTGGCCTGCATCATTTTATGATATAGATACAGGTAACCAGAATCAACATCCAGTGCTTCGTTGATCTAGCTGAGCATTACAGAGTCATTTGGTAAGCCTTTTTGCTTTTCAGAGGATCCCTTTATTATTTCTTTATCATTTCAGTTCTTTATTGGTTGGATCAATGTTTTGAAAATGCAGCTAGGGATGCAAATATTTCTTCTAGGAAACAATACAATAAGAAAAAGAAGCATGGAAGAAAGAATAGTTGGGATGGCAAGGTGACTGAGGAGGTTGTTCCAAGGCACCTACCGATGCGACTGGCAAAGCAGAATCATATGACAGTGTCAACATATTCAACAAGATCCAATAATTCCAAGAAGAAGTGATGAAATATCAAGTGTTGTTGGATATATTTGAAGAAGACAAGAACAAAATACTTGAGGTTACTTTAGATTGGCAATCAATTCTTTTTCATTCATGCATCTTTAAAAGGAATGTTGAGGCCGATAACTCAACCTTCTTCTTGTTTGTTATAATTTTGCACTATTTAAGCATCCTTATTTGTAATATCATCATAGAGTGTATTACAAACTCTGTGGTGATCACAAAATACGTAGTTCTCTCTAGATCGTATTTTCTTCATGCATGTTAGTTAGTAGAGGTTTGTTACAACATTATGATTGGTAAGGTAAGACCTAGCCCCTCTTACTTGTACTTATCTCTATTGAGATTTTTATTTCTAATAAAAGGCCGCTAGACACTTTGTCTAGTGATAAATTTGCCAAAAAAAAAGAAGATCAGGGGTCTTCTCCCAACATCCCTCTTAGTATTAGAGGCCTCATAGACAGATAGTTATTATTTCATTTGTCCTGATATTTTAGTTGTTTTGATTATAAGACTTGAGTTGCCTTATTGGCCATTTGAAATTGTTTTCTTTTATAACATTCTAGTTTATTTCATGAACTTATCTCTGTTGAGTAAAGTCTTCCGCTAAGTTGTAAATCAGGCCAAGGGTTCGCTTAGGGCAAGCAATGGTACTCGACTGCCAGTCCCACCCAGGGTGTAGGCTTAGGGCGAGACAGTGCCAAACATATGGAATTGAAATATTTTCAAGTTAAAGAAGAAGTCCAGAAATATAATGTGACAATTGAACATATTAGCACCAAACTTATGATTGATCATACTTTGACGAAAGAATTACCGCCCAAAACATTTATTATGTTTATGCAATTGAAACTTTGAGCTCAACTATATATATATGTTTCTATTATTACATGTTTTCTCTTGTATACGTTATGTTGAGAATTCCGATGACAAGTTTTGTTTTAGATAAAGATATACTAAGCATTATTGTTTGACCATTATGTATTTAAAGATTGTGTTGGGTAATATACTAATATTGTAGTACATGGATGATGGTATATCAAGAGGTGATGTATGACGACATGACTCTTATTAGTTGATTTGCTCAAACAACAAATGATGTTGGATTTAGTATATGTGCACATTGTAATTGAAATGTTTATTAGACTATTAAGTAAATGATGTTACGTGTGCCAAGTAGGAGAATGTTAGTTTTATGGCCCACACGTGTTAGTTTTATGACTCACCTTAATATTGTTTTGGTTTAATATTTAATTACTAACTAAATTCTAATCGAATAACTATGAGAAGTTTATTTTGGTTATAACTCCCCACTACCTACTTTGATGGGAAGTGGAAATTAACCGCTTGGTCCTCTCTTTGCCTATTAAAGGGGAATAACTTACTCCATCTATGGTATTCTGGACACACACAAGGTAAAGAGAGAGAGAAGAAAAATTGGTTCCTTGTCAAGAATAAAGAAAAGAGTTTCACTCAATTCAAGTCAAGATTATAATGATTGATTCGGGTATGTATTCTTGACTGAATTACTATATTAATAGATTTGTGTGAAAATCATGCAGTTCCAAAATCCTGAATTTCTGATAGGATTTCATATGAGTTTATTTTTGTTCACAATCCCTTAAATCCTTACATACGTGTGTGTATCGTCTTCAAAAATTCATTTTCAGATTCAATAGATGACTTAGACTAGACATGACTAGGGCTTTAGCTTGGTCATCATGTGGTAAGTCGTACCCTCATTTTTTCTGTCTACTTACTAAGTAAAGCACATATAAGTTAATTTAGCTTGGTGCGTATGCTGGTTGGAAGATAAGTACATTATTATACTGCTTTCTTCAAATTGTTGGAATGGCTACACCAGAGTCTAGCTCAGTTTTGAAATTTAGGAATTTAATGTGCTCGTTGTGGCATTTGTGAAAGGTTGGAATCATAGATTGATCTCTGGTTGCTTCCTTTGTGATGTGCTAAATTCCTTGTAATTGTAACTATTGCACCTTGATCTTCAGGTGTCTTTGTTGGTGCCTCCAGACACAAATTTGTGCTAATGGAAGTTAAAAGATGTACAAATTTGTACATGATTCCTTAATGCTTTTTAGCATAGACTAGTGGATCCACTTAGTTGAGGCGTTCTATATCCCAACAAGTTATAGGATAGTTCTGGCAGCGTGGGTGAGACGTTGTATCATCACATAACTCATAGTGATGGTTGTCGGTTAGAGAATCTCCCAAACAAAGTTTATTTTTGTATTCTTATACACAATTGAGATATTATTGTATTTTCCAATACTTTGAGATATTGTTTATTGTTTTAAATGCTTTATATAAACTTCATCTTTATTGTTGTTTATTTCTACATTGAGTTGAGTATCCATGAGTTGAGTAAAACTGAGGTAAGTGTTTCTTTCAAATTCCAGTTCAAGCTTATGTGTTGTTTAGATTTTCCCTCGCATACTCGTACACTCAATGTACTGACACCATTTGCCATGCATCGTTTTATGATGTAGATACAGGTAACCAGGATCAGCATCCAACACTTTGTTGATCCAGTTGAGCATTACAGAGTCATTTCGTGAGCCTCCTTGCTTTCCGGAGGATCCCTTTATTTTTTTTTATCATTTTGGTTGTTAGGATGATAAGGGGTCTTGTCCCGACATCCCTCTTAGTATTAGAGGCTTCATAGATAGATAGTTATTGGTTTATTAGTCTTGATATTTCGGTTGTTTTGATTATAAGACTTGAGTTGCCTTATTGGCCAGTTGAAAATGTTTTCTTTTATAACATTCTAGTTTATTTCATGAACTTATCTTTGTTGAGTAAAGTCTTCCGCTGAGTAGTAAGCCATGTCAAGGGTTCACTTGGGGCCAACAACGGTTCTCGAGTGCTAGTCCCGCCCAGGGTGTAGGGTCGGGGCGTGACAGTGCCAAACATATGGAATTGAAATACGTTTCAGTTAAAAAAGAAGTCCAGAAGTATAAAGTGACAATTGAACATATTAGCACCAAGCTTATGATTGCTGATCCTTTGACGAAAGGATTACCGCCCAAAATAATTATTATGTTTATGCAATTGAAACTTTGAGCTCAACTATATATGTATATATGTTTCTATTAGTACATGTTTTCTCTTGTATAGCTTATGTTGAGAATGACGATGACAAGTTTTATTTTAGATAAAGATATTCTAAGCATTATTGTTGGACCATTATGTATTTAAAGATCGTGTTGGGCAATATACTAATATTGTAGTACATGGATGACGGTATATCAAGAGGTGATGTATGACCGCCATGACTCCTATTAGTTGATTTGCTCAAACAACAAATCATGTTGGATTTTGTATATGTGCACATTGTAATTGAAATGTTTATTAAACTATTAAGTAAATGATGTTACGTGTGCCTAGTGGGATAATGTTAGTTTTATGGCCCACATGTGTTAGTTTTATGACTCACATTAATATTGTTTTTGGTTTAATATTTAATTACTAACTAAATTCTAATCGAATAAATATGAGAAGTTTTTTTGGTTATAACTCCCCACTACCTACTATGACGGAAAGTGGAAAGTAACCGCTTGGTCCTCTCTTTGCCTATTAAAGGGGAATAACCTACTCTATCTATGGTATTCTGGATACACACAACGTAAATAGAGAGAAACGAAAAACTGGTTCCTTGTCAGGAATAAAGAAAAGACTTTCGCTCAATTCAAGTCAAGATTATAATAACTGATTCGGGTATGTATTCTTGATTGAATTGCTATATTAATAGATTTGTGTGAAAATCATACAGTTCCACAATCCTGAATTATTGATAATATTTCATATCAGTTTGTTTTTGTTCACAATCCCTTAAATCCTTACATACGTGTGAGTGTGTCGTCTTCAAAAATTCATTTTCAGATTCAATAGATGACTTAGACTAGACATGACTAGGGCTTTAGCTTGGTCATCATGTGGTAAGTCAGTACCCTTTTTTTTTTTTCTGTCTACCTGCTAAGTAGAGCACAGATAAGTTAATCCATTTTGGTGCGTATGCTGGTTGGAAGATAAGTACATTATTATACCGCTTTCTTCAAATTGTTGGAATGGAAACACCAGTGTCTAGCTCAGTTTTGAAATTTAGCAATTTAATGTGCTCGTTGTGGCATTTGTGAAAGGCTGGGATCGTAGATTGATCTCTGGTTGCTTCCTTTGTGATGTGCTAAATTCCTTGTAATTGTAACTATTGCACCTTGATCTTCAGGTGTCTTTGTTGGTGCCTCCAGACACAAATTTGTGCTTATGGAAGTTAAAAGATGTACAAATTTGTACATGTGATCTGTACTCAAATGTTTTAGCTTTGGAAAGAAGTATGATACTGAACAAGTACATAAAATGATTTGATGAAACTGTGAGTTTATTTAATCTTAGCATCATGCCAATTTTGTAATGATAATACCAGGTTAATGTATATCAATGCATATATTACATGATTTTCCTTGTCTAACATATATTTGATTTATAAAAAATTACAAGACATCTCTGCCCAAAAAATAACATTCCACCTATGTACCCCTCCAAACAGCATAATAAAGAACCATATTAATGACAAATCACAGGACATTATTTACCATACTACAAATGGCTCAAAATCCAAAAACTACCCTGGGGTTTACCCCCCAAAAACCAATAACCTTTTATCGGGAAAAATAGATACCCACGTCCCCCCCCAACCCTCCCAAAGAAAGGCATAACACATAAATGTGTTTTTTAACTCGATCTCATTTCACATTTATTTCCTCTAACTTTGGGTGTATATAAGTAGACACTTAAACTTGTATAAAGTTGAAGAAGTAGACACATGCGTCCTATGTGACATAATACACATAGAAAACCATGTAGGACAAAAATTGTCATGTAGGATGTCACGTAGGACGTGTGTGTCTATTTGTTTAACTTTATACAAGTTTAAGTGTCTACTTGTGCACACCTAAAGTTGGAGGGTATAAATGTGAAATGCCACCAAGCTAAAGAACATATTAATGTGTTATGCAACTGCGTTACTACAACAAAATAACATTAGCAATGTCAAAGAGTTGTGGGTTGTTTGGTTGAGAAAAAGTTATCCTATGATTAATTATCTCGAGATTAGTTATCATGGGATAAATTATCTCACACCATGTATATGAGATAACTTATCCCATCATTATGGTATAAGTGATGAGATAAGTTATTCCAAACATGACAACTAAACAAAATGCCAAAATTTTATTCCATGACTATTTATTTTTCACACAAAATGATTAGTGTCCAAGTTCTCCTTGAATGATCCTTATATCGACAACGAGGATAAACACCATGCTGTAATCTCTAATACACTGAGAAAAGGACCTCAACTGACCCTCATACTATATCCTCTTCCACAAGGCCTAGTCCCTACAAAATCCCACCTTTTGGGGAACAAATCATACTTTCCACACGAAAACTCTCACTACCACAAATACCAAACTAATCAATTGATATGGAACATAAACATAGTACCACACAACCAAACCAAACTAAAACTTCACTTTCAAATCAGCCCATATACAAATAATAATAATAAAACACGTCCTGCAACAAGTACTACTAAATCTTCAAGTACAAACTACCATGTCCTATAGAAATCTCAATACTCCAAAAAGATAACTTTATAACCCATTCCCAAATCAATGACAATGCACAAATCTCATTACCACACTCCTCTAATCTTGATAAGCAATCAATCAAGAAAGTCACAATTCAACCACCTCCACTACTACTTTCAACATCACAACTTCATCCAATGCCAAAACATGCGCTTCTTCAACTCGAACAATACCCAACATCCTCATGACCGTGGAGGGAATGAAAAACCCACCACAAAACTTATACCTCTACCATATTTGATGGAGGAAAGGTTAACTGACAGCATAATAAGATTAGCTGCGACACAGTTGGAGTTAGCTCTGGAATTGACAATGCTGAAATTTTACCACATTTTTCATCACCCCATAGTTCTATTCAATTTGAGTATGCAACATTTATCCCTTATACTCTAACTAAACGACTGTGTGATCTCATCACTACAACAAATTTTAGATATGCAAACTCTAAATCAGTCCAACGAAGGAACCATGGGCAACGAACAAGACCACTTGGTCTTCCATCCGCTCGCTTCTTTGTTGTCTATGGTTCCTTTGTTGGACTGCTATGGTGTTTGCATATCCAAGATTTGTTGCAGTGATGAGTTCACAAAGTTGTTGAGTTGGAGTATAAGGGATAAGTGTTGCATACTCAGATGGATAGAGTTGTTGGGTGGTGATGAAGAATGTGGTATCAATTCCTGAGTTAGCTCCAACTGTGTTGTTGCCAATTTTATTATGCTGCCAGCTAACCTTGCCTCCATCAGGTGTGATAGAGGTATAGGTTTTGTGGTAGGGTTGCCATTCCCCACATGGTCATGAAGGGGGTTATTTGGACTGCACTGGGAAAATGGCTAGGAGGTGAGTGTTTTGGGTTGAGTAATGTGTCCGCTTCTTTAGCAAGATTGAAATTCGCAATCTTTGCTCCGGATGTAGCTTAGTTTGATAAAGCTGTGAAAGAAGGCTTTCACCTAATTATTGTAAGCAATAAGAAGAGCAAATAGGTCTACTACCTCAAAACTGGCCATGAAATGAAAAACAAGTTTCCCAATCTGGTAACTTATCAAGAGATGATTCATATCATATAAAAAATTCACCAAGTACTGAACTCTTATGATATATGATCTTTCTTGAATAGTTTCACTTTGTGGATTTGAAAACTTCAACCAAACAGTCTTTTAGCATGACATTTAATTTGATGTAGATACATAAGTGAGCTTAACAATTGTTTGATAACCTTCATGTTTATCTCTGATTATTTCAGTCTTGGTGCTAGCAAAGAACAATCCAAGCGACCTAGGGGTCCATTATGATGCACTCGGGATAAGGAAACAATGATGGTATTTTACATGTTGAGTTGAATGATCTTGGCCAACCTATTCAGCCGCTCCCATTCATCGATCATAGCTTCCAATAAACAGTAAGAGAGTCTCTAACAACTTTCAGTTAGCTTCTCATCTTAGTTATGAAGTAATAATAACTGGATTTGTACAATGGATTCTACCTATACATATATTTGCCTACTCATAGGAAAAGAGACTAGCATGAAAGAGGACTATTATAATTATCCGACTGCAACAAATTCTATTATCAGTGGCGAATAATTTTGTCACTTACATATCATATTTCGTCAGAAAAACCTTTCATAACGAAAAATAAGTTTTCAATCATTCGTTCCTAAAGCAAGGGTGTATACAAAGACTAATGAGAGTTTCATCGTTAAATAAAGTTGTATCAGTAAACATTTTATGACAAACTCATCCCTCAAAACAAGTATTAAAAATTGTAAATGATACTGTGTTTTCATCACTAAAAAGGTTATTAATGTCGATGAAACTACATTGTCACTGAGTTTTTAGTTTAATTAGTTACAACATTGTCTTTAAAGTCATGCATTTCATAGTCAAAAGTCATGTGTTTTCCCCAATCTCTGGTGAATTCCTTCGACTTGTTTGAAGCGAAAGAAAATCTCGAGAAGTTATTCTACTCATTTGATAGTTTTGTAACAAAAATGTAGTGCCCCGGCCCCAAAAGTAGGAACATTAATACATATAAAACATGTATTAGTATGTAAAGTAGACCGGATAACAAGTAAACATGTAATAATTCTCAAATGAATCAGATATCAAAATGCAAGAATTTGCGAGCTATAAGCTCAACAATTATGATAAGTAAATGGTGTATCGCCACACCATTATCTTTCCCCACTTACCAATTGAGATATGAATCTATGATCCTTCTATGATCCTTCTATGAGTTTAATATTACTCCCTCCATCCTTATTTCACAATATATAATCCTTTACACAGTCCAAATAAAGGTATAAATTTGAACTCCCGACTACTTTTGAACACCTTCCAATAAGTTCTCTATCAAATAGTGTAGAACGCTCTCATATGCTTTGTAGATGAAGAGGGAGTTGAAAAAAGTATCTTTAGGAGATAGATCTTTCTAATTTTCCTATCTAAACGTTGTTGAAAAAGCTTATCTTGAAACTAGCATCAAGTAAGAAGCTCAATTTAGAAACTATGGTGATGGGCGAGACAAAATAGATTCCGAGCCTTGAGAAATACTTACCTTGGACTTTGATCAGCTAGACCCCACTAGACCCAATGTATATAATCTCTCGTGGTAGCTAGTCAAGAACTCGTGGGCATCCTCCCCTAGGACCCCTACAACCCCAAAAAATTGCAGAGGAGCGAATCTGGAGTTGTAACAACAACTTTGTCACGACCCAAAACCACGGGTTGTGATGACACCTACTACAATCCACTAGTATGTAAGCCAGCCATAAGACCATTACTCCCAGTCCAAGGGTAGGCTTACCTACTAGTGGGTTGTAATAGGTGTCATCATGACACGTGGTTTTGAATCGTGAAAATTTGTAATCAACTCAAAGCAAATTTCAATTCAAAGCTTCTTCCAAAACCAAGCTACCATTTACAAATTCTACATTCTTTTTTCAAGCTTCTAGTTTTAGTTGAATCTTTTTATCCTCGTTAACAATCTTGGGCTAACATGAGGACTTTCTGCATGCCTCCAAGTGCTGCTAGGAGCTGTGCATTGGCTGTTGATCTGAAGCCCCTGTGCCTTTGCAGGCTTAGGTGACTGTTGGGTTGGTCCCAACCCAACCAGCTAAGGAATAGGCATCGACTGTGGCTTAATGATGGGACATGTGTAACATCTCTTCCTTAACCCTGAGATGGTGCTGCAGCTCGTCTCTGACCTCAAGGTCAATCTCTATCTCATTCCCCCAGTTGGGGCCCTATATGCAGGCTCATGAGCATCGCCCCTAGCTACTGCACACCTCACGCGAATCATCTATAAAAAAGTAGAACAAATGATATTTTTAGAACCAAACACGACTAAGACGCATGAAAAGAAATCAAAGGTGAGAATTCCCTAAAACGTCCTATAGCCTCCGAAAAAATGAACACAAACATCTCCTGACTGATTTGTAGGATTCTAATAGACATCAGCTTTGTACCGATGAAATCAGTGAACCTATAGTTGTGATACCAACTTTGACAACCCAAAACCACGGGTCGTGATGACCCCTACTACAATCCACCAGTATGTAAGCCAGCCATAGGACCATTACTCCCATTTTGGGCTAAGGGTAGGCTTACCTACTGGTGGGTTGTAATAGGTGTCATCATGACCAGTGATTTAGGATCGTGAAAATTTGTAATCAACTCCTAGCTTCTTCCAAAACCAAGTTATCATTTCCTAATTCTTCATTCTTTTTTCTAGCTTCTCTTTTTAGTTGAATCTTCTGATCCTCTTTAAGAAACTTGGGCTAGCATGAGGACTCCCCAATTATACTTTTTTTTTAGTATTTTTCCATACATGGTATAGAGGTCCCTCATTCAATTGTTCAACAAGAAGAATGAAGATCAACTTCATACTAGAGACTTTAACTCAACTAACTCCTCTATGAAGCGTCGAATGTACTGAAGATAGGTGTGTCAAGATATTATCCCCAACTGCTTGAACACTCTACTAGTTATATATAATAACCTCTAAACCCTAGATAAACTAGAGACATCTGAAAGAAAGGAGGTCTTATCAAAGCTGGATAAAAGTAAGATCCCAGTGATACGTCTGTTGCTAATCTCAAATACATGAATCTACATCATAATACAATGTAGCACCGAATAGTGTAATATATGGAATATATAATACATAAAATAGTTAAATGAAACAATTGATTACAACTAAAAATACAAAGATAAAGAGTAGATCAGATGATGGACTGTAATAAAGTCAACTAAATAGTAAAGTATGTATGTGTACTTTAACAATAAACTTTACAAATGAAAATATATATGACAAATACTGAAAATAATGCAACTTTACTTTTCATGGAAAATTATGCTAACCGACAACTATAACATGAGCCTTATGATGATACAACATCTTTCCCATATTGTCAGAGTCATTCTTTATCTTTCCCGGTAAAGAAAGAACTTGACTAATGGATCCAATCACTACGCCTTTACTAGGGGCTTAATGGGGAGTTATCTGAATCAACAGTATGATTCCAACCTATGCTGGTGAGGCTTATCGTGACCAACAACACTACTTCCAATTCAAGTGTCTACGATCGTCGATAATATAGTAACCCAACCGAGGGTTGGGATCATCCCAAGGGAGTGGTTTTGAGAATTTATAGAAAAATAAAATTTAGTTCTAACTAGTCGTAGCTAAAGATATTAATAATTAAAAAAATTGTAAATAAAAGGGGGACACAAAAGTTTCAAATATAGATTAGGGATTTTTGTCACAAATAAGCTAAAATTAGCGAAATCAACAAGAAAATCTAACAATGAGAGGGGGATTCTTGGGATGTGATCGGAATACGGGTTAATCCAAATTATTGGGTACATGATTTCGATAGAGAGTTTATAAAGTAATAGTGACTAGGCTAAGCTATACGTGGGAATAAATTCTCTCTCGAGCAACTTACCCCGTTTCAAATGGGTTCCTCTCGGACACCTACTTTTCCGCATGAAGACCAGCCTACGCCTTACCCCACTCACTCTCTCAAGTTGAGTGTTAGGATATGGGACTAGGGCTCACCCTCTCGGGCTGAACCTCATGTCGACCCACTCCTTAGGCCATCAGTCTAGCAGTCTTGGTTTCACGACCTCTTTCTCGAGCAAGCCGGAAACACATGGGTGGACTTGTATTTGCAACTACAAACCCATTAAATTCGACCACAACTACTAGGTGAAATCACCATTAAACTAAATTTAATCTATCAACAAGAAAGACCCAACAACAATATTAACCCATATTTGCTAAATCACACCCCAAGAATGAGGGTTTTTAGCCACACATCAAGAGATAGAAATTTATACCTAAATGATTTTGCATTCAAATGGGTATGAAGATTTAAGTCTTGTTACAGGCCAAGAATGAGAAATCAAGAGACCTAAGTCCAAATCCTTGGAGATGAAACCCTCTTTTTCTTCAAGTTTCCAAAACCCTCTCAAAAGCAAAATAAAAAGTACTATTCTATATGAAAATTATAATAATTGTTTTTCACACTAAAAATCTCATACTAAGCTATAACTCTCAACGAGTATTTATAGTTTTCAAAAAGTTATGCTGCAGCGGACCATTCGGCGACATTAGTCGGAATCGTTGATCAACTAGGCGATTCTCCCTTTTGTGTAGTTCATCGCCGTTTTGCACCATCCTTCGGCATCGTAGTGCTCTGGGTCATTGGGCGGCATAGTACTGCTTCGCAAAACTTCGCGACGATGCGCTGACTGCTCCTTTCTTCCGTTGACTTGATCCTTTCCTTCAAGGCTCAGCACACTGGAACAAAAGGTGAAGTAAGACCCTTCAGCGACTCGCCAAATGGACTCGGCGATCCTCAGACCTTCATTTCTTCGTTCTTTTCCGCCTTTTTGTTCCTTTTTGCGATGTAATGTCCATGCTTTCCTAAAAACTTCACATACATGAAACTTAACGGTTTTCATCAGATATTGAGATAAAATAAGCATTTGAGGACACAATTCCTATTAAAATATAATTGAGTCCAATTTGTGGACTCATCAGCTGGCAGTGTAATTCAAGAGTTAGAATAATCTGAACCTATATCTAACTTGATGCTTAATACTAATACTAAAATATGCATTGGTGCTTAATAACTTTAAAGTTGTCCCACTTTAGGAAAAATGTTTCACTTTAGAATAAAACCGAACATCTCTTTCTTTGACTCCTTTTTTAGCATGGTTCATTAGAACTGACTAAACATGCTTTAAAATTGATTATGCTTCATTTACAATTGAATTTTCTTTCTTTCTAAAATTAATACACTTAAAGTAAATTGCACTTTCTTGAAACTCTTTTGAAAATACTGCTTTAATACTTATAACATACTTTACTCATTAAATTAATTCATAAGAAATTATATGACAAGGTTTTCAAATAACTTTAGCTATGAAGGGACCATGTGGTGGCATAAGCATGAACCCTTAATCAATCAAAGATCACTAATAATAGAAGGGCAATAATTTCAACAGTAGAATGAACAATTAGAGAAAGAAAAATTTGAAATAATGCTCATTGGAGTAAGAAACTTATCTTTACATCTTGTTAATTGAAACTGTAGATGTGGGGTGTGAGGACGAACTAAGTTTCTCATTATGATAGTCACACATATCAGGAAGAGTTAGAGTTACGAAGAGGATCTAGGTTGGAACCTTAGAACCCTAAACTTAGTCTTCCTTGAGGTTTGTTTAGAGTTTGGAGAGTTGATAGCATATAATATGAGAAAATGAGTATTTAATATGATATACTCCCCTAATCAAAGTTAAATGTTGATGTTTAGGATTTCCACCCTTGGATTTCATGAAAAATGGTGAATCCACCAAGCTATTCCATAGCTCATGGAATAATCCACGGCTCAGAGGATGATCCATGAATCATGGAAGGCCATCTTGGAAGTATGGTTAGGGTTGATTGCCAAGTGTTGAGTATTCATTTGTTTGAAATCTGGGGTGTTACATTTTTTTCATCAAGTCTTAGCTTTGATAACAAGTAACTGTTTTCTATTATGGTATTATTTCTGGCTTTCAAGTTTTTAGTTCGATGACTTGCATTTTTGTAAAGTTTGTATTCTAAGGTTTGAATAATCAAAGATATTTCTTATTTGCAGTATTTATTTAAATAATCTTCACCTAATAACCAAGTTGTTGAGTGTTGCTCCATTTTCTAGTTAATTTGAAGGAGACAATAAAGTTTGCTTATTTGCATCCTACCAAAATTGTAGGCAAATGGAATGTAACAGAGATGAATTTGTTAAGGACAAATAAATTGGTGAGCAGAAATTAACCTAGAAGGACATTGCTGGAGCTCAAAAATTTGCTTTGAAGGCTCAAAATAGGTTTTCCGCCTCAAATGGTAATTCTTAGTTCCGGTAGATTATCAATGTTTATGTTGCTCATGAGAAGAAGACTAAAGTGGAAGTGGATTTTTCTGGTGTCCTTTCTGTAGAGTCCTCAGCTGATGATGAAACAATAATAAAATACTACACAAGGTTTGCTCAAGCTCTTAACCTGATATAAATCAATTTGTTAGGAAAACTCTTAAGATTATATCTAAAGCTCCGAGTTTGCTGTCTGAAAGAACCAAAAGAATGATTTAGGAATATAAACATGGATCTTTTGCTTCCATAATAAAGCTTCTTACGTCATAAGAAGTTATGAGTGCATTGTACTAGGGGACATTTTTGAAGAAAAGTAATTCATTTGTAAAAACTAATGCATGTTTTATTCTTGATTCAGTTTCCACTTGTTCAAAAAATGATAGGCTAATACAAAAGAGAGGACTGGCTAGGCGTTTAGGAGAATTGTACAATTTAGAAATTCTCAATATGAAAGAGAATAAGGCTAGGATGGAGATCAATAAGAAGTAGAAACAACTTTTCCAACTTCATCTAAGAAGGAAAATATATGGAAAAAGTAGAAACAAACTTCGCCTTATCTTTAGTGCTCCTGTTGATTTAGAACTAGAATTTAAATCAATGAATATTTCTGATTCAAACTTCCTTAATTTTGACAAGTATAAAATGTGGCCAATGGGAAGAAATTATACACTTGTCAAAATTATGAAAGTCCAAATCACGAACCGCCATTGACTTAGCTTCTAGTTCAAAGTTAATAGGAGCACTACATACAAACAAAGTTATTTCTTCTTTTCCGCTTCTTTTTCGTCTTAGATGAAGTTGGAAAAGTTGTGCTATTTTCTGTAAGCTTCTTGTTGATCACCATCCTAGCCTTATTGTCCAACATATTGCAAATTTCTAAATTGGACAACTATCTTGAACACCTAGCCATGCATCTCTTTTTATTAGCCTATCAACTTTTGTACGAGTGGAAACTGAACATGGAACAAAACATGCATTAGTTTTAATGAACAAATTGCCTTTCTTCAGAAAAGCCTCCCGTTTCAGTCCACTCATAGCTTCTTCTGGTGTAAGAAGCTTCACACGTGAAACAAAAGATCCATGCTTATCGTCATACGTCATTCTTTTGGTTCTATCAGAAAACAACCTCCCTGCTTCAAATACAATCTTAAGTGCCCCGTGCCCCAAACATATACATTTTTATCACAATAAAGAGCTTGAGCAAGTCTTCTAAAATGGTTTTTTATTGTTTCATCATCAGCCGAGGACTCGACAGAAAGGATACTGTGAAATTCCACTTCATCAATAGTCTTTTTCTTCTGATGAGCAAAGTAACATTGATAATCTCGATAAATTGAGAAATACCATCAAAGTCTAGAAACAAATTTTGAGCCTTCAAAGCAAACCTTTGAATTCCAGCAATGTCCTTCTCGGTTAATTTTACATCTTCATCTTTATTACATTTCATTTGCTACAACTTTGATAGATAGAAAATAAGCAAACTTTACTATCTTCCTCAAACTTAACCAACAAATGGAGAAACACTTAATGACCTAGTTATTGCATGAAATTTATTCACATAAAACTGTGGAGAAGAACTATATTTGACTCTTCAAACCTTAGAATACAATTATTACAAAATGCACGTCACAAAACCTACAAACTTGAAAGGCGAAAATAATACATTCAAAGAAAAATGGGTACTACTACATATAAATACAAAAAAACAATGGCCTAAAAATCGAAAGGCAAGTCAGATTAAATGTGAAACTATAACTTTGATTATATTTATTTTATGGATTTTATGAATTAATGCACTATTCGGTTTCCACAAACACTAGAAAAGCACAGATAAGACCCCATGAATGATTTTAAACTTTATGGAAACTAAACCTTACTAGTAAAAACTAAAAAGTTAAGGGTATTGATATAACTATGGAGAACTTACAATAGCGTCTAACATTATATCGTTCAATCTATTGAATTAATTGTATTAGACCTTTCTAAATATAATATGGTATTGTTCCATCCAAATTAAATAATTGCATATCACCTTCTAAATTTAACCATGAATTGTTGGTTCACAAGAGTGAATTCATTGACCCCTTCTTCTTAAGATTGCACCTGATCAAAATATACTTGATAGTAGGATCTTCATACCAACTACTTTTGATCCTGTCAAACAATTCAGTCATTTCAGGGATTACAACCATGGTTGTCACCTCTTTTAGTTGCACCCTAGACAAGGAATTTGTTGCATTTTTCTCCCTTCCTTTCTTGTAATCTCAAAGTTGAATTGAATCAACTTAGCATTCCACTTCATCTGAGAACCTGTAATGTAACTTTTGATCTAGTAAGAACTTCAATGCCTTTTGATCAGTTCTCACAATGAATAGCTTCTCCATCAGGTACTGTGTCCATTTAGTCAAATCTAGGACCAAAACCAATAGTTCCTTATCATACACAAATAACCCTTGGTGCCTCATAAATAGCCCATTGCTGAGATAAGATATTGGATATCTTTCTTGCATCGGTACAACTCCAATGCCATAGTCACATACATCTGTTTCCATATTGAACACAACAGAGTTGCTTGGTAGAGCTAAAACAGGTGCTAAAGTTAGTGTTTCCTTCAACCTTTCAAAAGCATGACATGCTCCTTCAGACCATTTGAACCCATATTTCTTCAATAGATCAGTTAACGGCTTGTTGATCATCCTATAGTGTTTGATAAACCTCCTGTAATAACCTTCCAAGCCTAGAAAATCTGTAAGTTCTCTCAAGTTCTTAGATAGTGGCCATTGTTTGACAACATTGATCTTTTAGGGATCAGTTGCCACCCCTTTAGAAAATATAATATGCCCCAAGTACTCAACCTTACTGGCCCTAAAATAGCATTTGGCTTGCCTCACACACAACTTGTGTTTCATTAGTAATTCAAAGGTCATTTTGATATGAACCAGGTGCTTAGTTAAACTTTAACGGTGCTTAGTTAAACTTTTACTGAACACTAGAATATTATAAAAGAAGACTAATATGAACTTCCTGAGGTGCTCTTTAAACACATGGTTCATCAGACTTTGGAAGCAGGATGGAACATTGGATAGCCAAAAGGGCATTATCAAATACTCATATTGGTATGCATGGGTTCTAAAAGCTGTCTTAACAATGTCTTCTCTAGCCACCCTTATTTGATGATAGCCTACTTTTAAATCTATCTTAGAATAAATGTTAGAGCTATCTAATTCCTCCCGCAGCTCTTATATAATAGGGATTGGGAATTTGTCCTTAACTGCTGCCTTATTAAGACCTCTATAATCCACACATAACCTCCAACTCTCATCCTTTTGCCAACCAGCACAACTAGTGAAACATATCGATTGGAACTAGCTAGGTTGTATAATGCCTTGATTAAGCATTTTTGTTATCAATTTCTCAATAACATCCTTCTGTGCTAATGAATACATGCAGGGCCTTAAGTTCACAAGATTATTCCTAGACTCCAGAGGGATTTTGTGATCAAATGGTATTCTAGAGGGTGGTAACCCTTTTGGATCAACAAACAACTGAGGATATTCTTTAGTGATGGACAAGATGACATATGTCACTGCTGATTTCTTCTTCACCTCTTCTTTTACTGGTGTTACTTTGATCCTGAATAGTTGACCCCCTCATTTAGTCATTTTATCCAACCTCTTTGCTTCCACAGTCTTTACCTTTCTTACAATGATCTCTTTAACATGCAATCATGTCCTTGATAAGTGTAGCCTAGTGTCATCTCGTGAAAGTTCATCATCACTTCACCAAAAGAAACAAGCATTGTACTCCCAATATTAAATCACAAGACCTAAGGGGTATCAATAAGAAGTCAGCTATATACACCATGCCCTGCATCAATCAAGAAATGATTTGCACAACTCATTAGTATGTCTATCGTGACCATCTGCTACATTGATGGCATGAGTTCTCATAGCTTGAACATCTCCTTGGAGTTCCCTTGCTAAACCTTCCTCCATGAATTTATAAGAACTACCAGGATCAATGAACATATGCAGTGGTCTCTTCCGGCAATACCCCTTCACTTTTAAAGTGTGGTAGGTAGAAAGCTCATGTAGTGCATGCATTGAAATTTCGCAACCTTCTCATTTATCTTCCTCTTTTTCTTGCTTTGGGTCCTCTATTACCACATTTTCTTCTTTATGCTCCTCTCCCTCATCTTCTATCTACATTAGATACAATGACTTTGATCCTCTATATTTGTTCCCAAGGAAGAACTTATCATCACAAAAAAGCACAATCCCTTTTGTATTCTTTCATTCATCTCAGGAGATGATAATCTCTTGCTATTGTTCTTGTTCAAATTCAAAGGTGTTTCCCCCTTAGCCTGGTCATAGTCTTTTCTGGATCCAGCCCCTCTTGACAAGGAATTGTATGAGTTACTCTTTTTTAGTAAGAGCCACCAATAGAAGAAGGGAATCTAGTAAGATTAAGTTGAGAATGAACTTGAGATTCAGTATTTCTAGCCAATTGGTAAGCTTGAGGCTGATAAAATGGTCTGTGGTTTTTAACGGTGAGACCTATCTCAGATCTCGAATAGTAATGAAACCACTTATAGCATATTTCAGAAGGATTGCTAGCCTAGTCTTAATCTTATCAAACTCATTTTGATAATCCTTGACAAATCCAGTCTTTTAACCATCTTAAGTTCAGACATAGGATCCTCAAACTCAGTCACAAAGCTGTCCATGAGAGCATACATATATTTATCCCAAGTAGGATATGGTAGGTGGTACCTACTCTTGAGGTAAGCTAGGTTCCATTCTATAGCTAGACCATCAAAATGCAATGAAACAACTCTTACCTTCTGGTTTGGAGGTATCGCATCCAGGGAAAAGAACTGGTCCACCTTATATATCCAAGATCTTAGATTTGTATTGAACCTTGAAACTGTATCTTGGAAAGCCTAGACATAGGGTGAAGGAAGTGACCCTGAAAGTTAGGCTGGTTTGCTCCTCTTCCAAAGCCTCCTGTTGGTGTATGGCTATGAAACCATCCAAAGGTATCTAAGTTGGTGCACCAGTAGGCATCTGGTATGGAGCTGAAGTTTCTAGCCCAAGATGCCCTCCAGATCCTACCCACATAGAAGGGTGGGTTTTGATGCATATGCCCTCCTACTTGTGTTTGAAATTGGGGTAAAGACCCCATTCCAAATTGATATCCACTAAGTGTAACCATAGTATGTGTTCGTCCTGGGTGATGCAAAAACCCAAGCCATGGATTGTCCAAAAAGGGAATAGATCTCACCATTTCCTTCATTTCCCTCAACATTGTTACCCTTATCCCCCCTGTTCACAACTTTCAAGGATTTTTTAAGTTCAGCAAAATATTTCTCATGTTGGTCTTTTATTTGATTCAGCCTGACTGAGAAGTTAGCCAAATCCATGGTCATTCTCTCAAGCATATCCTTGATTTCTGTTCCTTCAACCATTTTTCTACCCACATAGCTTAAGAGATTGCTCTGATTTCAAATGATGCAGTTAAGCTAAGGAAAACAATGAAAAACAATGGAACAATAATGAACATTAAAGAGCTAAGCTAAGAGAATAAAAGAAAAAAAGTAAGAGAAAAGTTATTCTCTATTTAGCTAAACAATAGTCTACAACAAGGAAACTGGCAATGCTTAACTAGCCAAGACATGCCTTGGAGACCGAACAAAACATTATTGTGAGCATTGGACCTCAAGTGTCCAATCCTCAAACATATTAGGAAATTTGGGTAATAACATAAATTAACTTTAAAGCCTATTAGACTAAACTGAACAAAATTAAACTATTATCTTAAATGACAACTTAACCAACTTAATGGTTAAGTACAATCCTTTAAGCACACATTACACCCTTCCTAAGATTCTTAATCCATTATTGCATCAATCCACAAGGCTACTCCATAGCTAAACGAATTATCCGCGGCTCGTGGAATGCCATCATGAAACTTAGACATTTTTGTCTTCTTTGAGGTTTGAATCTACGAGGCCATTCCATGTCTAATAGAATGATTCTATGGAACTTAGGAGTTTTCCATCTCCTCTGATCAAATTCCACAGGCCCTAAGTAAGGTTAATACATAAACTAAGACCCAAATTTTCAAGTCTTGGAACTTGGGACAATGTTGTACTCTCTGAATCTTTTCTATGGGTACATTCGAAGGTTTGTAGGATAATCCACGAATCATGGAAAGACTCCTTAGAAGTATGATTAGGGATGAATTTTAAATGCTAAGTGTTGAGTATTCGTTTGTTCGAAATCTGGGGTGTTACATTTCTTTCTTTAAGTTGTAGCTTTGATAACAAGCAACCTTTTTTCTATTATGGTATTATTTCAGGCTTTCAAGTGTTTAGTTCGGTGACTTGTATTTTTGTAAAGTTTGTATTCTAAGGTTTGGATAATCAAAGATATTTCTAATCTGCAGTATTTATGTAAATAATCTTCACCTAATAACCAAGTTGTTGAGTGTTGCTCCATTTTCTGGTTAATATGAAGGAGATAATAAAGTTTGCTTATTTGCATCCTACCAAAATTGTAGGCAAATGGTATGTAACAAAGATGAATTTGTTAAGGCCAAATAAATTGGTGAGCAGAAATAAACCAAGAAGGACCATTATTGGAGCTCAAAATTTTGCTTTCAAGGCTCAAAATAGGTTTCCAGCTTCTAATGGTAATTCTCAGTTTCAGTAGATTATCAATGTTTATGTTGCTCATGAAAAGAAGAAGACTAATGTGGAAGTTTATTTTTCTGGTGTCCTTTCTGTAGAGCCCTCAGCTGATGATGAAAAAATAATTAAATATTACACAAGGCTTGCTCAAGCTCTTAACCTGATATAAATCAATTTGTTGGGAACAGATGCAGGACTCTTAAGATTATATCTAAAGCTCCGAGTTATTTTTCTGATAGAACAAAAGAATGATGTAGGAAAATAAATATGGATCTTCTGCTTCCGGAATGAAGCTTCTTACATCATAAGAAGTTATGAGTGCATTGTACTGGGAGACATTTTTGAAGAAAAGTAATTCATTTGCGAAAACTAATGCATGCTTTATGTTTTATTCATTTTTCACTTGTTCAAAAGATGATAGCCTATTAAAAATGAGAGGCACATCTAGGAGTTCAAGAGAATCATCCAATTTAGAAATTCGCAATATTCTGCCGAATAAGGCTAGGATGGAGATCAATAAGAAGCTTATAGAATAGAGCATAACTTTTCCAACTTCATCTAAGAAGGAAAAAGATATGGAAAAGAAGAAACAAACTTCACCTATCTTTAGTGCTCCTGTTGATTTAGAACTAGAAGTTAAGTCAATGAATATTCCTGATTCAGAGTTCCATAATTTTGACAAGTAAAAAATGGGGCAAATGGGAAGAAATTATACACTTGTCAAAATTATGAAATTCCTAATCACGAACATTCATTGACTTAGATTCTGTTTCAAAATCAATAGGAGCACTATATACAAACGAAGTTAGTTTTTTTTTCCACTTCATTTTCCTTCTTAGGTGAAGTTGGAGAAGTTGTGCTCCTTTCTTTAAGCTTCTTGCTGATCTATCCTAGCCTTATTAGTCAGCATATTGCAAATTTATAAATTGGACAACTATCATGAACACCTAGCCATGCATACCTATCAGCTTTTGAATCAGGAACAAAACATGCATTAGTTTTAATGAACAAATTTCTTTTCTTCAGAAAAGCCTCCTAGTTCAGTGCACTCATAGCTTCTTTTGGTGTAAGAAGTTTCACACGTGAAGCATAAGATCCATTCTTATTGTTTTACGTCATTCTTATTGTTTTACGTCATTCTTTTTGTTCTATCAGACAACAACCTCCCTGCTCCAAATATAATCTTAAGCACCCCTTTCCCCTAACATATAGATTGTTATCATAATGAAGAGTTTGAGCAAGTCTTCTGTAATGTTTTTTTATTGTTTCATCATCTGCCGAGGACTCTACAAAAAGGATACCGTGAATATCCACTTCACCAGTAGTCTTCTTCTTTTTCTGATGAGAACAATAAACATTGATACTCTTGATGAATTTACAAATACCATCAAAGTCTGGAAACAAATTATGAGCCTTCAAAGCAAATTTTTGAGCTCTAGCAATGTCCTTCTCGGTTAATTTTTGCTCAACAATTTCTCTAGCTGTAACATCTTCATCTTTATTACATTTCATTTGCTACAACTTAGACAGGTAGAAAATAAGCAAACTTTACATGACCTAGTTATTACATGAGTTTATTCACATAAAAGGAGAAACACTCGATGACATAGTTAATGCATGAATTTTATTCACATAAAAGGAGAAACACTCGATGACATAGTTATTGCATGAAGTTTATTCACATAAATACTGTGGAGAAGAACTATCTTTGACTCTTCAAACCCTAGAATACAATTATTACAAAAATGCACGTCACATAAGCTACAAACTGGAAAGGAGAAAATAATACATTCAAAGAAAAAAGGGTACTATTACATAGAAATAAAGCCGAACGGCAAGTCAGATTAAGTGTGAAACTATACATTTGATTATGTTTGTTTTATGGATTTCATGAATTAATGCGCTATTCGATTTCCGCAAACACCAGAAAAGCACAAATAAGAAACCCGTGAATGATTCTGAACTTAACGGAAACTAAACCTAACTAGTAAAAAGGTAAGGGTATTGATATAACAATGGAGAACTTACAATAGTGTCTAACATTATATCGTTTAATCTATTGAATTAACTGTACTAGACCTTTATAAATCTATATGTGGTATTGTTCCATCCAAATGAAATAATCGCATATAACCTTCTAAATTTAACCATATTGTTTATCGAAAATCTCCATAATTTTATATATTTCATCATTTAGCCAAATGTAAAGGACTTTGAACAAATGGAATTAAGGGAGAACAACTTAGAGGGCGCCCACCTCCTCTTCAGACGGGGTGGAGAGAAAAAAAAAGAATTGAACTGAAAATCTTTTCTGGAGATATCAATTTCTACCCTCTGCTTCGAGCCCGGCCGAGTGTGAGCTTCCCGATGGTCTCTTTCTTCCTAGAAATAGAACTCTAATTATCAAACATGTCCCGTCTCCTTACTCGAAATATTTGAAGCTAGACGAGCAAATAGGAGTAGATACCCCAGTAGTCCTAGTCGTAAATGATGGATACTAGGCGCTGTGCGTATCGACCCGTGCAGTGTTGTAGCTAACGACTTCACAGACCAAGAACTACGAGATCACCCCTTTCATTCCGGGGTGATGAAGGGCCACTTGACTGTAAGGAGAGGGGCAAGCCAAAACCTACTCCTGGGATAGGGATCAAGGAAGGGGAAAAATCGAAGAATTCACTTGGTACTTTTATCAATCTGATTTATTTTGTACCTTTCGGTGAGACAGAGAAGAGTGGAATTTCGTGTGTAGGGGTGAAATCTAGAGATCTACGAAGGAACGCCAAAAGTGAAGGCAGCTCTCAGGGTCCCTACCGACGTTGAGGTGCGGTAAAATTTCATGTGATTCGGTAAACAAAATAGAAATTCCATCATTTCTAGATCATTTATCTAATCTATCTAATTAGATGCAGAATAAAGAACCGACAGAAATGAGACGTGCTTTCTTAAGCTTTCCTATAAATTTCATAAGTTTCTTATTCAAAAACTTATGAACAATTTTACCCATTGATGGAAAAAAATTTGAACTTCATGCCAAATTGTGGAATGTTTAGGAAGCTCAAAACTAAAACAATTTGATGAGATGTTGAAATTAACATTCTTGGTACAACAAAACATAGTAACAACAAGATAAGGACACTCGTTCTAGACACAAAATAAATGTATCTTCCTTTTTGGAATAAGAATTATGGGAAATAAATAAGTTGAATTATCGGCCTTTTGAAAAACTAAATTGTAATGGCCCGGAAAGCAATTCTTAATATAATTCAAGTCTCTCTAAGCACATAAATAGTGGCTGAATTTGTTATGAAACCACAAATGCATCTTGTTATTACCCTCAAGGTCATTTGCTTGATTTTGTGTTTATTTCCATTTTCCCCTTCCTATATCTTGATGTTGTGTTTTTTAGTTGTTAAGATGGATGACACTCTTCTTGAGGTGGTCAGGAGAGCTTTGGGTGAGTTTTCCTCATTTTGGAGCTTTTATATTGAAATGGTTGACTTCGGGTAAACAAGCTCAAATGATATTTCTATCAGCACAGTGAGTTTTGAAATGTCGAGTTTGATCTAGGTTGAGATTGGGTTGCTTGTTTGATTAGTTGTTTTCAGTTGTTTTATTGTAGTGTGGACTTTGATCAACATTTCATTGAGAGGACCTCAATTGACCATTTCTTCAATTCCATTGAGTCCGGAATGCCGTCTCTGATTGGATAACATATCTAGTTTTAATTTGTTGAACCCTAATTGATTCAGGACATGTAAAGTTTAGTTCTAATTACTGGTGCAACATCTACTGATGCAGCTATTCCTGTGAGTTTTGGCTCACTTTGGTGATGTCGTTCGTGTGAAGAGTGAGCCGTGCCAGCAAAACCTACTAACTAAGCCTTTGGCCTCTCCTACGAGGCTTGTCTGCTCCTGCAAGCCCGCATCCACAAGCCTTTTGCCATTCTGTTAAGCCCACTCTTGTGAGATTTGGCTTGCTCCCACAGAGTTGGAGGTTAGTGTTGACCTCCACTCCAACGACTCATTCTTTGGTTCAGTGATAGGTCACTTTGCGATGATTGATCCACTAGGGTGACCATCATTGAGTATTATATCTCTCTCTTGTCTCATTTCTCTATAGTCAAATTTCTATTGATGAGAGCTCAATCTTAGGTGTTAGAGCTCATTTCTCAACCATTTCACTTCATTCTAAGATTAATCTCTTTTTCCTTACTTCCTATTGCTTATTCTAGCTCTATTTCCAGTTTTAATTCTTGATTTGGACCTTGATTCTTTAATTTTCAAATTCTGTGAAGTGTAGTTTTTGGACAATTTGAGGTCTAATTACACTCTTGTATTTTCCCAACTTTTGGACATGTGATCCTCACCTCAACGAAAACATAATAACAAAGTTAGTTTTTCATTTCATTGTCAAGCTTTGAGGGTCAATTTTCAACCTAATTTCCGATCATAATTTTTCAAAATTGATATGGGAATTATTAGTCTCGTACTAACATTTAATTGCTATTTTTGATCGTGTGGCATCATTCTACGACTTTTCAAAAGGGAAATGTTCACGAGTAGTCGTTTGAGTATGATTTTGACTTTGAGGTAGGTTATAATTCCTTCTTTAGACTTAGCTTAATTAGTTTATATATAAATTGGGTTGCATGATTATTAGGAATATTGTATGGAAAACTTTTATTCTTGTATGATCCGTAGTCACAGTTTGGCTATTTTTGAGATATAGACTAGTATATTAGCCTTAAAGCCTCTGTTTTAGGTTGTCTTTAGTTTTGGCTTGGTTAATATAGAATCCTTAGAAGTTGTAACACTCCTAGAATTTTTTTGAAATAAGGCTTGAACCCTTATTTGTAGTGAGTGAGATTTTTGCAAGGAATTTAAAATTTCTTGAGTGTTAAGGTCACTAGATGTAGCACCTTGAGTTCCAAAAAGAATCAAATTGGAAATAGCAAAATCTTAAATTTTACAAGTTAAGCTAAGTATGAGTTTTATGTCGACTTCAAACGACCATAACTCCCGGCTCAGTAATATTGAGGTGTTCTACTAGATACCTTGGAAAAGGTCTTCGAATTATCTTTCCAACACCACAGAGTTTGCTCAGTTTCGAGTTTGGATGAGTGAGATATGACCTTTTGAAGTTAGGATGTCCAGTTAAGGAAAGTTAGCCGAAAATAGTAAGGGGTATTTTGGTCTTTTCCTTACCCAATCAGATTTAATTCGTTTTTAGTAATATTTTAGGGGTCTTATACTATTTAGTTCAGTTTTGTAATGCTAATATACACCAAGGGTTTTAGTTGAGAGTTCAAGAAGACAAAAGAGGAGAGGATCAATCGTTCGTCGAGATTCTTGCGGATTACACCATGGTTTTGGTCCCTAAGAGGTATGTAAGCTTCCATAGTGCTGGGTTTGTTCACCCACACGCCAATCATGTTATTTTCAGCGCAAATTTCATTCTTGAAGTTGAAAGATTAAAGTTCTTAATGAGTTCTTGATAGGTGTTCTTGAAGTTCATTCTAAATCTTGTTGTTATGGGGTTTTGATGATTTCTTGAGATGTAAGTGAATGTTTGAGGGTTGTATTGAGTAGATTAGAGTATACTTATGTTAAGTAATCGAATACAAGTGATTGGGGAAGAAACCGTTCGATTCTAGGCGAATTGGGGTTAGAAAGCGAGGAAGAAAAAGTCGGACAAGGAACAGGTACCAGGTCTGCGTTGCGGACCTGTTCCTTCAGGGTGAAAATTTTTCCTCGCGTCACAGAGAGGTCGTGGACTCTACTGTTTCAAAAATTATTTCGAGCAAACATTTTAAATCATCTCCGCGTCGCGGATTTTCTCCCTAGACAGTGTTTTTCAACCGTTTCTCATGTTTAGCTATCTAAAATCATTCCTAAAGATCATGAGACCTTTCCTATCACAAATCACAACCTTGAATTCATAAATGACATTCAAGGTAGAGTTGAGAGTCAAGTCTTGAGAGTTATTTCGAACATTTTCAGAAAATACCTTTTTGTCTTTTTGAGGAGTTTTCTACAAATTCTAACAACTTGTTTCAAGACTCGAGCAAGTGAGTATGAGAGTGAGAATATGTATTCATGAGTCTACCTTGTCATCATGAGATGTTTCTTATCATGAACTATAACTCTTGAATTCATAATTCAAATTCAAGAGAGAGAGTTAAGAGTAGAGTCCAAGAAAGACTTTGAGTTCAATTGTGAATCCTTTGAGATCAACTATCAATTTGAGCTAAGTTTTAAGGAAGTAAGTTAGAGGATAAGAAGAGTCGTATACATGAGTTCCATATAGTTATGTAGACCATCAAGTTGAGTTGTTTCATGCCCATAATTTCGCATGAACTTCGTAAGTTGAGCATCTTTCAGAGTAGTGGTATATTCAAGTTCTAAGCCTTTAAGTGTTGAGTTCCTAATCCCTCTTGAGAAGCATCTTTGAGTACTTGAGTTGAATATTTCATGCACATAATTCTGCATGAACACTATATGTCAAAAAATCTTGAGATGAGTAGTATCATTAAAGTTCTTGAGTTCCAAGTATTTAGTTCTACTTATGGTTATTGAAAACCTTGCATTGAGTCGTTCTCATCCATAATTCGGCACGAACCATATTTTAAGAAGTCTTTTACAAACGTTTAAACTTTGTTTTAAGACTTAAGCTTTGAATTGAGTAAAGAGTAAGACTAACGTTCATTTTCTTCAAAATGATATATGGGGACTAAGTATTCCCAAGAGTAAACATTTTCACATTTAAGATGAGAGGAAATTGAGATTTCCAAAATAGTTTTGAGCAAGAAAGGGAACATTGATTCCAAGAGAGCTTTTAAGCTAAGTTTTTGAGTAATTATCTCAAACTAAAGAACGAAGTTGTCTTAAAACATATGAGCTAAGTATATTTTTGGGAGTAGTATTGAGCACCGATATGGAGAAGAGTTCATACAACTATCAGCCCCCATAAACTATGTAGCCATCATGGGTAGAAAAGGGTCATACTTTTTCGATGAAACCTTTTCGCATAAACTAGTGGATCCACTTAGTAGTTCAGGTCCTATACCTTTGGCCGGGTATAGGATGCGCTGGCAACATGAGGTAGATCAATGTATCATCACTATAACTGTTAAGTGATGGTTGTCTATTAGAGAAACTCCCACAACAGTAATTGCATGGTTCCTCAAGGGGTTCTTCTTAGTAATAATAGGGGTATGGGACTTCATTCATGCATCGCACACGTAGACTTTGAGAGGGAGCATGGTATGTCTTTTATGAATATATGATTATGAGTTGACATCATGTTTTAAACAATTTTCCTTTTCTTTATATTGCACTTGTTTTAAACTGCTTTATAATGAAATGTGTTCAGTTAAGTATTCATGAGTTGAGTATTTCAAGTCGAGTATCATATCTTTGAAGTTAAGTATCTTATCCTTGAGTACTTCTGAGTTGAGTAAGTTTGAGTAGTTTTGAGTATCCTTTAGTATTCCTTGTGTTGAGCAAGATTGAAAATAGGTAAGTATGTTTCCCTTTTATCAAGTTTCAAGCTTATGTTTTGCTTTAGAATTCCTCTTACATGTTTGTACATCCCATGTATTGAGCCATTTGGCCTGCATCTTCTCATGTTGCAGACACGGGTATTCAGGATCATCAACAGGAGCTTCATTGATACATCCGAGAGTTCGAGTTAGCTATGGTGAGCCTCCTTTCTTTCGGAGGATTTCATTTACTTTTCAGTTCAGTCAAGATGTCATGGGTCTTGTCCCGACTTCCATCGTTATCAGTTAGAGGCTTCAGAAATAGTCAGTATAGTTGAGAAGCATGTATTATTCATTTATTTTATTAAATGCTTTAAAGATTTAAGTGTTTTTTCATGGCGAGTTGAATATATTATTTGTATTCTAAGTTGTTTATTTGAGTTAAAGTTTTGAAAAGTTGAGTTTATTGAATTTTATTGAGTTTTAAGCTTTTGCATGCTAAAGTTAGTCTTCCGCTTGTAGTCAACCAGGATGATGGTTTGCTTGGGGACCAACAATGGTTCTTGAGTGCCAGCCACATCTAGGGTGTAGACTCGGGTCGTGACAAACTTGGTAACAGAGTACAGAGTTCAAATGTCCTAGGGTGTGTATGAAGCCGTGTTAAGTAGGATCTTGTTTATGGTTGAGAGGTCCCCACTTCTATAAATGAGAAACTACAAACATTTAAGAAAAATGCCTTTCTTTCATACTCTTAATCATGCAATAGAGCTATGTCATAGAGACTTATTCTAACTCGTGCGTTTCTCAGAATCATTCAACTACCCATCATACTAGAGGTGGTTGAAAAGCAGAGTCAGTTCTTTGTCAATGAGTTGTTCTTAGCAAGAGTTTTGAGGAAGTCATGAGACTCCAGAGGGGTTTAAGAGAAGTCCAACAGTAAGTTAAGGGTTCAGTTTCAGAGGAATGTACCCATATTCATTTGAATCGTGCATTTGAGCTAAAAGTGAGTTCTATTTTTTTCCTTAGCCTTGTTTCATTTGAGATCCTTATGAGGAGTGATGTTTAGAGCTTGGGTATGATTTTCACCCGAAAAGGTAGCATGAGTTACGTGATCATAAGCAGTAGTAGTGACAGAGCCCAGAGTTAGAGGAAAGTATGTAGAGGTTTAGTAATACTAGAAATGGAGATAGCATTTTGAAGAGCTGTATTACTATAGTCATACGCCCAGTAAGTTATTGATAAGGAGTTTTCCCTTATGGGTAGACTAAGAAGCGATGAGTTGTGAAGATTCCATTATAGGAGGTAGAGTGTGTTGTAGTTAGAAAGGACTTGGTGATGAAGTGTCATTGTGTAGGAAACGACTAGGTGTAAGTGTTGAATAGAAGAGAAAGAGTATTCATGAGGTTATAGATCTAAGCTAGGCTTATGATTTTGAGGGAGAGCCCACAATATTCAAAGTGTGATAGAACTAATTAGGCATTGATATATAGTGAATTAGTGAACAGTACCTATGTTGTGAAGTCAAAGGTGATAGTAATTGTAAGTATGAAGACTAAGAGGTAAGGATTGACTATTTGTCATAGTTTCTGAATTTGTACTAGTGGTTGTAAGTTAGTATAGTAAGCGCGCAATCATATTGATATTCGGGTTTAGTCATAAATATTAACCTTGAATTTGAGATGAGTGTCATGATAAAAGGAATGGCAACATGAGGGTGATGATGTTAGTCTTAAGATTTGATCTAGAAGACTTGAAGAAATCGAGGTGATTAGCTGCAATAGATATGTGTGGTACAAGTGAGAGACCCTAACGTTTAGATGAGGGCAGTCAAGTGTGGCTAAGTCACAAGAGTAACAAGAGCATTAAGAGGTGTGCCGAGACGGTACATTACCGGATGAGGTTCCAATTAAGTTATAATTTTCCATGTGTGTGTAGATAGCATAATTGAGTTGTCAATGTGGAATAGGTCCAAAGCCTTCAATTGTTAGCTTTAGACCTAAAGGGGAGACGATAAGATGAGAAATCAGGTCAAGTGTTGAGAATTTCTTAAGAAGTTGGTTAGTAGGAGTCCATGGAGTTGTTACAGTACTAAGATTGAATGTGGTGGTAACGAGTAATAGTTTGAGATGAGATTCCCTATAGAGAAGTATAGAATCCGAACTTAAGGATTGGGGTTAAGCTTGAATATAGTAAGAGCAGACCATTAGACTCAGACCTTTGTAAGAGTAACCTATTCCATACCCAGTCCAATCGTCATTCGAGGACGAATGATCCCAATGGGGAGAAATTGTAACACCCCAGAAAGTTTTTGAACGAAGACTTGAACCCTTATTTATAGTGACTGAGATTTTTGCAAGGAATTTAAAATTTCTTCAGTGTTAAGGTCACTAGACGTAGCACCTTGAGTTTCAAAAAGAATCGAATTGGAAATAGCAAAATCTGAAATTTTTGCAAGTTAAGTTAAGTATGAGTTTTAGGTCGACTACAAACGACCATAACTGCCAGATAAGGAATATTTAGGTATTCTACTAGATACCTTAGGAAAGTTCTTCGAATTATCATTCCAACGCCACCGAGTTTGCTCAGTTTCCAGTTCGGATGAGTGAGATATGGCATTTTGAAGTTAGGTTGTCCAGTTAAGGAAAGCTAGCCAAAAATAGTGAGAGGTATTTTGGTCTTTTCCTTACCCAATCAGATTTAATTCGTTTTTAGTAATATTTTAGGGGTCTAATCCTATTAGGTTCAGTTTTGTAATCCTAACATATGCCTAGGGTTTTAGTTGAGAGTTCAAGAGGAGAAAAGAGGAGAGGATCAAGGGTTCGTTGAGATTCTTGAATGTTGTTGCGGATTTTCACCATGGTTTTGATCCCTAAGATGTATGTAAGCTTCCATAGTGCTGGGTTTGTTCACCCACACGCCAACCATGTTATTTTCAATACAAATTTCATTCTTGAAGTCGAAACATTAGAGTTCTTAATGAGTTCTTGATAGGTGTTCTTGAAGTTCATTCTAAATCTTGTTGTGTTAGGGATTTGATGATTTCTTGAGATGTAAGTGAGTGTTTGAGGGATGTATTGAGTAGATTAGAGTGTACTTATGTTTAGTAATCGAATCCAAGTGATTGGGGAAGAAACCGTTCGATTCTAGGCAAATTGGGGTTAGAAAGTGAGGAAGAAAAAGTCGGACAAGAACAGGTACCAGGTCCGCGTCGCAGAGAAGTCGTGGACTCTACTGTTTCAAAAATTATTTCGAGCAAACATTTTAAATCCTCTCCGCGTCGCGGACTAGCTCCCTAGATAGTGTTTTTCAACTGTTTCTCATGTTTAGCTATCTAAAATCATTCCTAAACATCATGAGACCTTTCCTATCACAAATCACAACCTTGAATTCATAAATGACATTCAAGGTAGAGTTGAGAGTCAAGTCTTGGAAGTTCTTTTGAACATTTTTCAGAAAATACCTTTTTGTCTTTTTGAGGAGTCTTCTACAAATTCTAATAACTTGTTTTAAGACTCGAGCAAGTGAGTATGAGAGTGAGAATAATGTATTCATGAGTCTACCTCGTCATCATGAGATCTTTCTTATCATAAACTATAACTCTTGAATTCATAATTCAAATTCAAGAGAGAGTTAAGAATAGAGTCCAAGAAAGTCTTGAGTTCAATTGTGAATCCTTTGAGATCAACTATCGATTTGAGCTAAGTTTTGAGGAAGTAAGTCAGAGGATAAGAAGAGTCGTATACATGAGTTCCATATAGTTATGTTGACCATCGAGTCAAGTTGTTTCATGCCTATAATTTCGCATGAACTTCGTAAGTTGAGCATCTTTCAGAGAAGTGGTATCTTCAAGTTCTAAGCCTTTAAGTGTTGAGTTCCTAATCCCTCTTGAGAAGCATCTTTGAGTACTTGAGTTGAATATTTCATCCCCATAATTCCGCATGAACACTATAAGTCAAAAAATCTTGAGATGAGTAGTATCATTGAAGTTCTTGAGTTCCAAGTATTTAGTTCTACCTATGGTTATTGAAAACCTTGCATTGAGTCGTTCTCGTCCATAATTCGGCATGAACCATATTTTAAGAAGTCTTTTACAAACATTTAAACTTTGTTTTAAGACTTAAGCTTTGAGTTGAGTAAAGAGTAAGAGTAAAGTTCATTTTCTTTAAAATGATATATGGGAACTAAGTATTCCCAAGAGTAAACGTTTTCACATTTAAGATGAGAGGAAATTGAGATTTCCAAAAGAGTTTTGATTAAGAAAGGGAACATTGATTCCAAGAGAGCTTTTAAGCTAAGTTTTTGAGTAATTATCTCAACCCAAAGAAAGAAGTTGTTTTAAAACATATGAGCTAAGTATATTTTTGGGAGTAGTATTGAGCACCGATACGGGGAAGAGTTCATACAACTATCAGCCCTCATAAACCATGTAGTCATCATGGGTAGAAAAGGGTAATACTTTTTAGATGAATCCTTTTCTCATAGACTAGTGGATCCACTTAGTAGTGTAGGTCTTATACCTTTGGCCGGGTATAGGATGCACTGGCAGCGTGAGATAGATCGATGTATCATCACTATAGTTCTTATGTGATGGTTGTCGGTTAGAGAAACTTACAACAGTAATTTCATGGTTCCTCAAGGGGTTCTTCTTAGTATGATTGGGGGTATGGGACTTCATTCATGCATTGCACAAGTAGACTTTGAGAGGGAACATGGTATGTCTTTTATGAATTTATGATTATGAGTTGACATCATGTTTTAAACAATTTTCCTTTTATTTATATTGCACTTGTTTTAAACTGCTTTATAATGAAATGTGTTTAGTTAAGTATTCATGAGTTGAGTATTTCAAGTCGAGTATCATATCTTTGAAGTTGAGTATCTTATCCTTGAGTAAGTTTGAGTAGTTTTGAGTATCCTTTAATATTCCTTGAGTTGAGCAAGATTGAAAATAGGTAAGTATGTTTCCCTTTTATCAAGTTTCAAGCTTATGTTTTGCTTTAGAATTCCTCTTACATGTTTGTACATCCCACGAATTGAGCCATTTGGCTTGCATCTTCTCATGATGCAGACACAGGTATTCAGGATCATCAACAGGAGCATCGTTGATACATTCGAGAGTTTGAGTTAGCTATGGTGAGCCTCCTTGCTTCTTGAGGATTTCATTTACTTTTCAATTCAGTCATGATGTCATGGGTCTTGTCCCGACTTCCATCGTTAGCAGTTAGAGGCTTCATAAATAGTCAGTATAGTTGATAAGCATGTATTATTCATTTATTTTATTAAATGTTTTAAAGATTTAAGTGCCTATTTTATGGCGAGTTGAATATATTATTTGTATTCTAAGTTGTTCATTTGAGTTAAAGTTTTGAAAATTGAGTTTATTGAACTTTATTCAGTTTTAAGCTTTTGCATGCTTAAGTTAGTCTTTCGCTTGTAGTCAGCCAGGATGATGGTCCGCTCGGGGTCTAGTAATGGTTCTTGAGTGCCGGCCATGTCCAGGGTGTAGACTCGGGTCGTGACAAAAGTACTTTTAGGTGGTTTGAAACTTAATTTTGATGTGTTGTCTTCTTTTAGTACCATTGTGTGTTTATCCCGACACTTAGCTTTTATTATGTTATTGTTATTGTGGGTCTGAGGCCTTGGACTTGGACTGGCTGATGTTCTGGTCAGTGGCGAATTTAAAGCCAAAAAATAGGGCACCGGCACCCGTGGTCTCTTCGTAAAATTAGATATTTGATATAGATATTTTTTAAGATTTTGTATAATATTATATTCCGGCACCCGTATTACAAGAAGTCTAAATGGTCCATATGGTTAAATGTTGAGCTTTTAACCTTGAGGATTAATGATCAATTCTCACTTCAATACATTTTACTTTGTGCACCCATGTTCGAAAAATCCTAGATTCTCCTCTGGTTCTGGTTACTACAACTGTAATGTGATGGGCGCTTAACTAATTAGTTTGTGTTATATGAATGTGTTGTGACTTGTTTGACTATGATTGACATGCATCCATGTACATGACACTTGCATTTGACCCTTATATGAAATAAAGGCGATAAACATGTGAGATTTGCTATTTTGGAGCTTTTATTTGGAAAGGGTTAACTTCGGTCAACATTCTTGGCAAGTAGGTTTGGATAGGATTTTCTTTAGCGTCGTTAGCTTTAAAATGTTGAGTTTGGTCTAGTAGAACCCTTGGTTGGGACCACATAGTGGTCGGGTTGAGTTTGGGGTGGGATCTCGGGAATTATTAAAATACGCTATCAAATTAATTTTAAGTGACACCATGAAAATTTTTGGAATTTGAAATTTGACTTGGGCTTACATCATGCCACTATAGTAGGCGGCAGGTCTCTATAGCGGGCTGACAAGAATAAAAACTAAAAAAAATAGATTTTATATTAGGAATACTCTTCGTTAGTTTAAAAAAGAACAACGGTCGCTCCAAAAACCCTCATAAACTATTTCAAGCTTGGGAATCTCCCAGTAACAAGTGAATCTAAAGACTCGGCCTTAGGACTCCCATAAAAATGATAACACTGACCCCTTTACCGCCTCTTGTCAGAGTCATACCTCTACCTCTGCCTTGCATAACCATAGAACCACTAGCACCCCTAACTTGCATTCAACAACCTCTACCCGTTTGAGCTCTGCCCCGACCTCTAGTATGAGCCTCTGGTGATCTAGCCAGAACTAAAAGCTAGGTTGTGATCCTCCCTGAACCCTGAGTAGGGGCACTGACACAAAATATGATCCGAACCTCCACAACCTTTACCATACTTCTGAATCGAAGACTTTTGTGACAATCTGAAGGAACTAGTATAACCATCTTAGCCCGTCGGCCTCTGTAGGGAATACAAGCTATATGACAATCATCAGAATCATGTATGGTGGCCTAACTAGTCCTCGACACCGGAATGAACTACTCTTCCTAAAGGATCGCTAACTACAAGAAAATTTATTCGAAGCACGGGGCCTCTTATCTCTCATATCTGCAAACTCATCACGCTCCACTAACTCCGCCTCCTTGGAGGCTCCCACTATGAACTATAAGAAATCCCCCTTATGGGATGCTCTGATACCTCAGAACAAATGACATAGGACAATTCCTTCACGAACCTATGAATCCTTTTTGACTCATCCGAATTGATAACTAGGGCATATTTTGACAACTAATAAAACTGATTATCATACTATGCAACTATGATGCTATCCTATCTCAAACTCTCAAATCCCAGTCGACTCTCCTCCCTCACACTCCAAGGGACAAAATGGTCATAGAAAGAATGAGCAAACAACACTAAAGTCACTAATGGAAATCCAACTGGTATAAATCCCAAATTAATACTCCACCACTCCCTAGATGGGCCACGCATTTGAAGTGCAATATAACAAACTCATGAGACTCAAGCAAAACAACTATCTCAAGCAACTCTCGACATGTAGACAAGAACCCTTGTGCATCTTTGCTCTTTCCACCCTAAAACTAAGGTGTAGATCCATTTTTCTAAACTTCTCATATTGGTGTTGCACATCATCAAACAACATAAGAAAAGGCGAACCCGGGTATCCAACTCTGGTATGGGATCACCATTAACTATAAGACCCATTGATGGCTGTCCCACCGGACCTTGGACAAGTGGAACCTGACGTTGATATGAGGTTTGAGCCCCCACTCTAATCTGAGAACACTATAATGTGCCTGTCTCACCCCCACTTTGAGTAAAACCCTCTAGTACCCCTAATACTCTCAACAAGATATCCTGCATTAACGGTGCAGTAGAATACTTTGAGGGAACCTGGTCCCCTCCAGCATCAAATTCTCGCTCGGGAGAGGCACCTCTAACATGGACTCTCCTCCTCGCTCGAGCTCTACCCATAACATTAGTTGGGGTCTCAACAATATACTCGGGGACTGCCCTCCCTCCTCTACTAGTCGTACAGTAGATCTCGTCCTAGCCATTTGTCAAAAGAACAAGAGAGAATTCAGTATTAGTGAAAGTAATCACACATAATGAGAATGAAAAAACAAACGGAAAGTTTCTTAACGATCTTCATATCCTGTCGAAGATAAGCAACAATGTCTCTGCGCCGATCCTTGAGACTATACTATAATTAGCTTGTACACACGTGAGACCCAAATCTAACACAATCATCAAAAATCCAATTCGAGCATCTAACACAATCATCAAAAATCCAATTCGAGCATCCAAACTCTGAACGTTGTCTAAAGTCAACTCTTGGCCTAAATATACTTAAACTTCCAACTCAAGAGATAAAATTCACATAAAGACTTTAAACTGAAATCGACAACTCTTCTAGATCAAATTCTACATTTCGAAGCTAGTGAAACTGACAAAATTCCATTGTGAGACTCGTAAATTTGGATGTTGACTAAAGTCACTTATATCAATTTAAGAGTCTCTAAAACTTCTAAAAAATTAAAACTTCTCTATCCCGTTACAAAATTAGTCTCATAAACTGATTCAACAAGACTTGAGACAACTATCAGAAGGGGTAAAACAAAAATTCTTGCAAGAATATCATCAAGGTCATCACAATAATCTGCAGAATTTCCCTAGTTTTATGATGATTGACCATTCAAATTATTTGCTATATTATGCCGCATTATGAGCATTTCCTCTGAATTATGATTATTCATGCAATTTTTTATAATTTTGACACAACGAGCCACTGATTGGTAGCTTTGTGTAGTCATTATGGCTTGATTCCTTGAAATATAGAAATGATCAATTGATGTATGTTGTTGTAACATCCGGCAATTTGAAATATCTATGAAGAGGCTTAGAAGTGGAAATAGTCATTCTTGGAAAGAATTAAAAAATCTGGAAATTTGGTTAAGTATGGGAAAAAATGAGTTTTTGGCCAACTTTGAACAGTCATAACTCCTATCTCAAGATGAGTTGGTTGTAGTTCCAGTTCTTTTTGCGAAGCTCGTGGAATGATCTTTCCAACGCCACCTAGTTTGCTTGATTCCGAGTTTGTATGAGTGACTTATGCCCTTTGGAAGTTGGGCAGTTGGCAGGGAAATTAGTCCGAAAATTTTAAGGGTATTTTGGTCTTTCCCCTAACCAATTCTTTTGGTTATATTAAAGTGTTAGACTGATTTTAGATCAGTTTTTCCTTTTTTTAAAAAGGAGTGAGAATTAGGGCTTTTGAGAGAAGAGGAGAAGAAGAGGAGAAAGAGAAGATCAAGCAAGGTTTCGTCAAAGATCGTCGTGGATATCGTCGGGGGTGATCCCTACTAGCTATGTGAGTTCATAGTGTTGGGTTGGCTTTTTTCCCCACACGCCAAACTCATTTTATTTCCGAGAAAAGATTGGTTCTGTTGTTGAAGTTCTTGTTGGTTTAGTACATGATTGGGTTGAGTTTTTGAGTTGAATCTCTTGTATGTTGAGGGATTTTATGATTCTTAGTGTTTCGGGTTGAAACCCTTGAAGTTAGGGTGGTTTAGAGTTGGACAAAGGAGGAAGAAAAGTCGAGTTTTCGGGGAAGAAAAGTGGCACGTCGCGCCTGCCAGCGCGCCCCAAAGGGGACTCTGAAGTCCAGCCCCTGGGCGGCGCGCCTAGTAGAGCGCCAGCAGGCCCCTTCTGATCTTTGAGGGCTGGCGCCCTGCGCTTTGCAGAGCACCAAGGACGCCAAGTTTCCCCTTTCATTCCCTACTTTTTCATGCATGTTCCTTGTTATAATACCTATGTTCATAGTTGTTTCCAACACTCCAAAGTACGTCTAAACATCAAGAACTCATCCATAAACGTGTGATCATATACCTTGAATCCATAATCCAATTCAAGGCGAGTTAGGATCAAGTCAAAGTGAAGTTAAGGGTCAAGTCTAGAAGTTAAAGAAGTAAGTCAAAGCAAGTTTTCAAAGTTGTTCAAGAGTCTTTATTAAACGTTCTAAGTTCCTTTTAAGGTTCGAGTTTCAATTCAAGTAAAAAGTATCGAGTTTCAAGTTAAGTCAAGAGTTTAAAGTTGAGTTCAATTCTCAAAAGCTATTAGGGAACTAAGTATTCCCAAAGAAATTTATAAATGTTTTTTTTTTACATTTGAGTAAGAGGGGAACCATGTTTTCCAAAAGAGTTTTGGGCTAAGTTTTGAGTAATTACCTCAACTAAAGCAAGATGTGTTTAAAGACACTTATGAGCCAAAATATTTTTAGGAGTAGTATTGAGCACCGAATTGGGGACACGAGTTCATATTAACTCAACTCTCCATAAGAACCATGCGCCAACATGGGACTTGATGGGTCATTCTTTTTAGATGACCACGTAAGATTAAGCTAGTGGATCCACTAAGTTAAAGTAAGGTCCTATATCACAGCAAGGTATATGATGGTCCTTGGGCAACGTGAGGTAAAACGTTGTATCACCACTAGGGCTCATAGTGGTGGTTGTCGGTTAAAGAATCTCTTATATTACTTTTATATAAGTAAAGTTGAGTTTGTTATTGTTTTATCATTAACAAGCTAAGTTGTTTATAGTGTTTTACAAGCTATTTATTGCTTTACATTTGAGTTCAGTTATTCATGATTTGAACAGAGCTAAGGTAAGTGTTCACTTGTACTCCTTTCAAGCCTAAGTTGTTGCTTAGTTTTCCAGCTCGCATACTCGTACATTCAATGTACTGATGTCAGTTGGACTGCATCTTATGATGATGCAGACACAGGTACCCAGGATCAGCACCCAGCACGCCGTTGATCTAGCTGAGCACTCCAGAGTCAGTGATGAACCTCTTTGCATTCCGGAGGACTCGGTTATTTTGTTCTCTTAGTTTTGTTTTATTAGGATGTTGCGGGGTCTGTCCTAAAATATATCTCAGTGTTACAGAGGCTTCATAGACAGTCAATCAGTTAGTTAGTTTTGAGTCTCTCATTTATGTATATATGTAAATATTCTATTTTGGGACTCGAGTTGCCTTTTTGGGCCAGATTTTATTAGTTAAGTTGTTTTATGTCCTTACATTTCATGGAGTTATTCTGTTGAGTTAGTGTTCCACTGAGTTAAGAATGCCAGGCCAAGGGTTTGCTTGGGGCCAGCAATGGTCTTCGAGTGCCGGCCACGTCCAGGGTGTAGGCTCGGAGTGTGACAAACTTGGTATCAGAGCATAGAGTTGAAGAGTCCTAGGGAGTCTATGAAGCCGTGTCTGTAGAGTCCTAGTTATCGGTGTGAAGCGCACCACATCTATAACTAGGAGGCTACAACATTTAGGATGATTTCTCACTTTTTTCACACTCATCATCGTGCGTTAGATTTCATCTCTAAAAAGTTCCTTTTTAATTCATGCTTGCGCGTGTTTCAGATAGTCATGCCTCCACGAAGAGTTGGCAGAGGGCGTCTTCCTAGACGTTATGTTGATGAGTAAGAGTTACCTTATGTATCGGGAGTGCAACATCAAGGGGACATTTCTAATGCAGAGTTCAGAGAGGCAATTAGAATTCTGATTCAAGTTGTAACTAATCAGATTGGTCAGCAAAGAGGAGCTCGACATGAATTAGCCGACACTTCTAGGATTCGTGGGTTCTTGGGGATGAATCCTCCGAGTTTCATGGGTTTAAGCACTACTGAGGATCCAGAGAACTTCATTGAGGAGCTGAAGAAGATATTTGATGTGATGCATGTGGCAGATACTGAGCGGGTTGAACTAGCTACGTATCAATTGAAGGATGTTGCTAGAACGTGGTTCGACCAGTAGAAAAGGGCCAGAGCTGAGAATGCACCACCTGCGAGTTGGGCCAGTTTTAAGGAAGCTTTCTTGAGGCGTTTCTTTCCTCGAGAATTGAGAGAGGCCAAGGTACGTGAGTTCCTCACACTTAAGCAGGAGTCTTTGAGTGTTCATGAGTATAGTCTGAAGTTCACACAACTATCCCGCTATGCTCCGGAAATGGTTGCAGACATGAGAAATAAAATGAGTTTGTTTGTTGCTAGGCTGTCTCGGTTGTCAAGTAAGGAAGGTAGGGCTGCAATGCTTATCGGGGACATGGACATATCAATGTTGATGGTCTATGTGCAGCAGGTTAAGCAAGAGAAGTTGAGGGACAGAGAAGAGTTCAGAAATAAGAGTGTTAAGACCGGTAACGAGTCCGGGCAACAGAAAGGTAATTCAAACCGTTCATCCTTTCAGCAAAGGCAAAAGGGACCTGCTCCATCATCTGCTAGAGCACCTGCACCCAGATACAGAGGTGAATTTAATGGCCAGAATTCGAAGGACTTCAAGGCTAAACCAGCACAGTCTTCAGGTAATGTGGAACAAGGAGGTAGTTTGTTTCCTGCATGTGCTAGGTATGGTAGAACCCACCCCGGTAAATGTCGTGATGGTCAAACAGGGTGTTTTAAGTGTGGACAAGAGGGTTACTTCATAAAAGAGTGCCCTAAGAATAAGCGATGTAGTGGAAATTTGGGCAGTAGGGCCCAATCTTCTTCAGTTGCTCCCCCAGACAGGACGGCACCTAGAGGAGATACTTCTAGTACTGGCGGAGGAGAAAACCGCCTCTATGCAATCACCAGTCGCCATGAGCAAGAGAACTCTCCAAATGTTGTCACTGGTATGATCAAAGTCTTTGCTTTTGTTGTGTATGATTTGCTAGACCCAGGAGCAAGTTTATCTTTTGTAACTCCTTATGTTGCAAATAAGTTTGATGTTCTTCCTGAAAGACTTTGTGAACCCTTTTGTGTTTCTACACCTGTTGGGGAGTCTATTATAGCAGAAAGACTTTATCGTGATTGTCTTGTTTCTATCAATCACAAGAGCACCATCGCTGATTTGGTTGAGTTAGACATGGTAGATTTCGATGTCATTTTAGGTATGGATTGGCTTCATGTCTGTTATGCATCATTAGATTGTAAAACTCGAGTGGTCAAGTTTCAGTTTCCGAATGAGTCAGTCATAGAGTGGAGTAGTAGTTCAACAGTGCCTAGGGGTCGTTTCATTTCGTATCTTAAGGCAAGAAAGTTAGTTTCGAAGGGTTGTGTCTATCACTTAGTCCGAGTTCATGACTCTAGTGTTGAGATACCTCATTTTCAGTCAGTTCCTATTGTAAGATAGTTTGCAGAAGTTTTTCCTAATGATCTATTCGAAATTCCTCCTGAGAGAGAAATAGATTTCGACATAGATCTCATTCTTGATACTCGTCCTATCTCTATTCCACCTTATAGAATGGCACCAGCAGAGTTGAAAAAGTAGTTGAAAGATCTCCTAGATAAGGGTTTCATTCGACCAAGTGTCTCGCCTTGGGGTGCTCCGGTCTTGTTTGTGAGAAAGAAGAATGGTTCCCTTAGAATGTGTATAGACTACCGCCAGTTGAATAAGGTTACCATCAAGAATAAGTACCCTCTTCCGAGGATTGATGATCTTTTCTATCAACTTCAAGGTGCTACCTATTTTTCAAAGATTGACCTCAGATCAAGCTATCATCAGTTAAGAGTAAGGGGATGTGATATTCCAGAGACAGCTTTCAGAACCAGATATGGTCATTTCGAGTTTTTGGTCATGTCCTTTGGTTTGACCAATGCACCGGCAGCTTTCATGGACCTTATGAACAGAGTCCTCAAACCTTATTTAGATATGTTTGTTATCGTCTTTATTGATGACATACTAATCTATTCAGGAATGAAGAAGATCATGCTAGTCATCTCAGAATAGTTCTTCAGACTTTGAAAGATAAAGAGTTGTATGCCAAGTTCTCTAAGTGTGAGTTTTGGCTTAAGTCGGTGGCATTCTTAGGCCACATTGTGTCTGGTGATGGAATTAAAGTTGATACTCGAAAAATTGAGGCAGTGCAGAATTGACCTAGACCCACATCTCCAACTAAAATTAGAAGTTTCTTAGGATTAGCTGGCCATTATAGAAGGTTTGTTGAGGGGTTCTCGTCTATTGCATCTTCTTTGACAAAGTTGACTCAGAAGACAGTGAAATTTCAATGGTCTGAAGCTTGTGAGAAAAACTTTCAGGAATTGAAAAAGTGGTTGATTTCTACAACAGTTTTGACCTTACCAGAAGGTACTCAAGGTTTTGTGGTGTATTGTGATGCATCTAGAATTGGTTTGAGTTGTGTCTTAATGCAGAATGGCAAGGTTATAGCTTATGCCTCCAGACAGTTGAAGGTTCATGAGAAGAACTACCCAACCCATGGCTTAGAGTTGGCTGTTGTAGTATTCACTTTAAAGATATGACGTCATTACTTGTATGGTGTGCATGTCGATGTATGTACTGATCACAAGAGCCTTCAATATGTGCTTACTCAGAAAGAGCTTAATCTCAGACAAATGAGATGGTTAGAATTACTCAAGGATTATGACCTGAGTATGTTTTACCACCCAGGTAAGGCTAACATTGTTGCTGATTCTTTAAGCAGGTTATCTATGGGTAGCACCGCCCATGTTGAAGAAGGAAAGAAAGAGTTAGCACAAGATGTTCACAAACTAGCACTCCTGGGAGTCAGCCTTATAGACTCCGCAGAAAGAGGAATAGAAGTGATGAGCAGGGCCGAGTCATCATTAATGACAGAAGTGAAAGAGAAGCAAGATCAAGATCCCATTTTGCTTGAGTTGAAGGCAAATGTTCGAAAGCAGAAAGTATTAGCTTTTGAACAAGGGGGAGATGGTGTTTTGAGATATCAAGGTAGATTGTGTGTACCTATGGTGGATGGACTCCAAGAGAAGATTATGGAGGAAGCTCATAACTCCAGATATTCCATTCATACGGGTTCCACAAAGATGTATCGTGACTTGAGAGAAGTTTATTAGTGGAATAGAATGAAGAAAGGTATTGCTGAATTTGTTGCTAAGTGTCCAAATTGCCAGCAAGTGAAAGTTGAACACCAAAGGCCCGGTGGTTTGGCTCAGAGGATAGAACTTCCGGAATGGAAGTGGGAGATGATCAATATGGATTTCATCACAGGGTTGCCAAGGTCTCAAAGACAGCATGATTCTATTTGGGTGATTGTCGACAGAATGACAAAGTCAGCTCATTTTCTACCAGTAAAGACTACCCTTTCAGCAAAAGATTATGCCAAGTTGTATATTCAAGAGATAGTGAGACTTCATGGAGTCCCAATCTCCATTATTTCAGATAGAGGTGCACAGTTTACTGTACAGTTCTGGAAATCTTTTCAGAAACGCTTGGGATCAAAGGTGAACTTAAGCACTGGCTTTCATCCTCAGACTGATGGGCAAGCCGAGCGTACTATTCAGACTTTAGAAGATATGTTGATGTCTTGTGTGATCGATTTCAAAGGTAATTGGGATGATCACCTACCTCTCATTGAGTTTGCGTACAACAACAGTTATCACTCTAGCATCCAGATGGCTCCATATGAAGCTCTCTATGGGAGAAGATGTAGATCTCTTATTGGATGGTTTGAAGTTGGTGAAGTAGGGTTGATAGGACCAGATTTAGTTCACCAAGCTATGGAGAAAGTGAAAGTGATTCAAGAGAGGTTGAAGACGACACAGAGTCGCCAGAAATTCTACACTGATGTTATGAGAAGGGCGTTAGAGTTTGAAGTAGATGATTGGGTATATTTGAAAGTTTTACCCATGAAGGGGGTTATGAGGTTTGGTAAGAAGGGGAAACTTAGTCCCCGGTATATTGGACCTTATCGCATAGCCAAGAGGTTGGCAATGTTGCTTATGAGTTGGAGTTACCGCAGGAACTAGCAGCGGTTCATCCGGTATTTCACATCTCCATGTTGAAGAAGTGCATAGGCGATCCTTCATTGATTCTACCAACTGAAAGTATTAGGATCAAAGATAACTTATCTTATGAGGAGATTCCTGTTCAGATTTTAGATCGCCAAGTTTGTAGATTGAGAACGAAAGATGTAACATCAGTCAAGGTCCTTTAGAGGAACCTATTTGTTGAGGAAGCTACTTGGGAAGCCGAAGAGGACATGAAGAAGAGATATCCACATCTCTTTGAATCCGGAGGAAATGCATATTAAGGTATTAATTTCCTTCTTAGTGCTCGTTGAATTATAGTGAGCATGTTATTGCTATTGTTGTTTTCATGATTGTTTGTTGGGTGTTTGAGTTGATGTTACACCCTTAGCCTAGCAAGAGTAACCTCATTCGAGGACGAATGTTCCCAAGGGGGGAGATATTGTAACATCCGGCAATTTAAAATATCTATGAAGAGGCTTAGAAGTGGAAATAATCATTCTTGGAAAGAATTAAAAATTTTGGAAATTTGGTTAAGTATGGGGAAAAATGAGTTTTTGGCCAACTTTGAACAGTCATAACTCCTATCTCAGGATGATTAGGTGTATTTCCAGTTATGTTTGTGAAGCTCGTGGAATGCTCTTTCCAACACCACCAAGTTTGCTCGATTCCGAGTTCGTATGAGTGAGTTATTCCCTTTGGAAGTTGGGCAGTTGGCAGGGAAATTAGTCTGAAAATTTTAAGGGTATTTTGGTCTTTCCCCTAACCAATTCTTTTGGTTATATTAAAGTGTTAGACTGATTTTAGATCAGTTTTTCCTTTTTTTAAAAAGGAGTGAGAATTAGGGCTTTTGAGAGAAGAGGAGAAGAAGAGGAGAAAGAGAAGATCAAGCAAGGTTTCGTCAAAGATCGCCGTGGATATCGTCGGGGGTGATCCCTACTAGCTATGTGAGTTCATAGTGTTGGGTTGGCTTTTTTCCCCACACGCCAAACTCATTTTATTTCCGAGAAAAGATTGGTTGTGTTGTTGAAGTTCTTGTTGGTTTAGTACATGATTGGGTTGTGTTTTTGAGTTGAATCTCTTGTATGTTGAGGGATTTTATGATTCTTAGTGTTTGGGGTTGAAACCCATGAAGATAGGGTGGTTTAGAGTTGGACAAAGGAGGAAGAAAAGTCGAATTTTTGGGGAAAAGGGGTGGCGCGTCGCGCCTGCCAGCGCGCCCCAAAGGGGACTCTGAAGTCCAGCCCTTGGGCGGTGCGCCTAGCAGAGCGCCAGTAGGCCCCTTCTGAGCTTTGAGGGCTGGCGCCCCGCGCCTTGCAGAGCGCCAAGGATGCCAAGTTTCCCCTTTCATTCCCTACTTTTTCATGCATGTTCCTTGGTATTGTACCTATGTTTCATAGTTGTTTACAACACTCCAAGGTACATCTAAACGTCAAGAACTCATCCATAAATGTGTGATCATATACCTTGAATCCATAATCCAATTCAAGGTGAGTTAGGATCAAGTCAAAGAAAAGTTAAGGGTCAAGTCTAGAAGTTAAAGAAGTAAGTCAAAGCAAGTTTTCAAAGTTGTTCAAGAGTCTTTATTGAACGTTCTAACTTCATTTTAAGGTTCGAGTTTCAAGTCAAGTAAAGAGTATCGAGTTTCAAGTTAAGTCAAGAGTTTAAAGTTGAGTTCATTTTCAAAAGCTATTAGGGAACTAAGTATTCCCAAAGAAGTTTATAAATGTTTTTTTTTACATTTGAGTAAGAGGGGAACCATGTTTTCCAAAAGAGCCTTTGGGCTAAGTTTTGAGTAATTACCTCAACTAAAGCAAGATGTGTTTAAAGACACTTATGAGACAAAGTATTTTTGGGAGTAGTATTGAGCACCGAATTGGGGACACGAGTTCATATTAACTCAACTCTCCGTAAGAACCATGAGCCAATATGAGACTTGACGGGTCATTCTTTTTAGATGACCACGTAAGATTAAACTAGTGGATCCACTAAGTTAAAGTAAGGTCCTATATCACGGCAAGGTATAGGATGGTCCTTGGGCAACGTGAGGTAAAACGTTGTATCACCACTAGGGCTCATAGTGGTGGTTGTCGGTTAAAGAATCTCTTATATTACTTTTATATAAGTAAAGTTGAGTTTGTTATTGTTTTATCATTAACGAGCTAAGTTGTTTATAGTGTTTTACAAGCTACTTATTGCTTTACATTTGAGTTCAATTATTCATGATTCAAACAGAGCTAAGGTAAGTGTTCACTTGTACTCCTTTCAAGCTTAAGTTGTTGCTTAGTTTTCCAGCTCGCATACTCGTACATTCAATGTACTGATGTCAGTTGGACTGCATCTTATGATGATGCAGACACAGGTACCCAGGATCAGCACCCAGCACTCTATTGATCTAGCTGAGCACTCCAGAGTCAGTGGTGAGCCTCTTTGCATTTCGTAGGACTCGGTTATTTTGTTCTCTTAGTTTTGTTTTATTAGGATGTTGGGGGGTTTGTCCCAACATCCATCTCAGTGTTATAGAGGCTTCATAGACAGTCAGTCAGTTAGTTAGTTTTGAGTCTCTCATCTATGTATATATGTAAATATTCTATTTTGGGACTCGAGTTGCCTTTTTGGGCCAGATTTTATCAGTTAAGTTGTTTTATGTCCTTACATTTCATGGAGTTATTCTGTTGAGTTAGGTTTCCACTGAGTTAAGAAAGCCAGGCCAAGGGTTCGCTTGGGGCCAGCAATGGTCTTCGAGTGCCGACCACGTCCAGGGTGTAGGCTCGGGGTGTGACAGTTGTCATCTTCTAATAATTCCAATGTTATCGATAGACATTTATTGCAAATATTGAGAAAAATGAGTAGTATGTGAGTAACTTATTATTCAATAACAAATTCAACATAAACAATGTTGAAATTTTTTATTACTTCTTGAAAGGAACAAGAGCAATAATAAAATGTTGGGATTTCTTTGATATTTCTTGAAAGGAATAGGAGAAGAATAATTTCGAGATTTATTTGAATTGTTGAAAGGAACAAAGCATCAGAAAACACAATTTTATAATAAATCTAAGGGACACTGACCTATATATAGATATCAATGTCCTTCACAATTTGGCCGTTCTATTCCTAATTTCTTTAGGAATAGAATTTAAGTTCAAGGGATTACCTAATATGATCATTATTTCGTATCCTTATTAATTAGTTTGAACGAAAAATAAAATGATTAAAAAAAACTTAGTTGAACAAGGATAGAGAATATAATTAATTTCCCACTAAATTTTCTGTAAATAAAAGATATTTAAATTATTAGGGACAAGACAAACAATTATACTTTGTTCAACACTGGATGGACACAAAGCGATCTTGCAAAAGAATCAATTTTGTCACCAATAGGATCAACTAGTGTTGGTACTTATGCTTAACAAACGTATTATTCCTAAATTAACGTGAAGTGTCAACACTAGATGGACACAAATCGATATTGCAAGAAATCAATTTTGTCATCAATAGGATCAACTAGTGTTGGTGCTTATGCTTAACAAACACATTATTCCTAAATTAAAGCTAAGTGTCAACACTAGATGGACACAAATCGATCTTGCAAGAAAATCATTTTTGTCATCAATAGGATCAACTAGTGTTGGTACTTATGCTTAACAAATACATTATTCCTAAATTTAAAGTTAAGTGTCAACACTAGATGGACACAAATCGATCTTGCAAGAAAATCAATTTTGGCATCAATAGGATCAACTAGTGTTGGTACTTATGCCAAACAAACACATTATCACCTAATTTAAAGCTTGGTGTTAACACTCGATGGACACAAACAAATTATCACAAAATTAAAGCTAAGTTTCAATACTAGATGGACACAAACACATTATAAAAACCGATTGTTCTTGAACATTAGAAATTTAGAAACACCAAACCTTATCTCCTACTTTGATGAAAGAAGCAGTATAGTCTTGTAACAACTTCTTTAGATGTCGAGCTTCCTCAATTGCCTAGCACGAAAAGAAACAATTTAAAATTTCTTTAGCGGTCACTATAGAGAGATTTCAATCTTTATAACATTCAAGAATGACTCCGACAATTTTAGGATCAGTAATTACCTAAAATTGATCACACATAATGCTAAATTTAATGTTTTTTCAAATTCTCCATTCTTTTGGAAAAGAAAATATAGTATTTTTCTCTTTTTAAATCTTTATGTAGTTATACTTGCTAAAGTGGTAATCCTAGTTCACTTGAACCTCAAAAGAAATGGTTTCTTCACTAACTTCATATTTCCGACACTAACTTCAAATTTCCTCTTCCATTTGTTAAACTCTAACCAATTTGTTGTGTTCGAAAGTGATGAGGCGTCATGCAGAAGATTACAATTCCAAATCAAGATGACGATAAATTAGATGACGAAAAATTTATACTAAAACATATTATTATTATTATTATTATTATTATTATTATTATTATTATTATTGTTTGTTCAAGTGACCAACATATTGAAAACTAATATTAAAAGACATAAATTATATTAGGAGAATAATCTCCCATAAATGAAACTCTATATCGACTACATTGTGGATGTTCTTGTGTTCTTGGTATGAGAACAGAGGTCTTCAATTTATAGAGTTCCAAATTTTTCCTCTAAGGAAAGAATAAACAAATATGAAAGAAAATAATGTTTTCCTTTCGAAAAAAGTTAAAGTATTTACCGTAATAGTATGTCTTTCCTTATAGGAAAAAAAATAAACTTCAAATAAGGTAAGAAGTTCAGGGAAAAACCCTAAGAAAGTTATCGACCCCATAGGACAAAAATATGTGTTAAAGAAGCACTAAAAATAATTCACAAGAGAATGGAGACTTAGGATTTTTGGAAATTAAAAAATACCTGTTGCGACCTGCGTTGCTGCCGACGTCCATTGTTGCGAGTTGTTGTTGTTGCTGCCAACGTCCGCTACTGCAAGCTGTTGTTGATTCATGCGTCGATCGACGTGAGAGAGGCGGCACCGGTCGATGTGGGGAGGGGTGGCGTAACGATGCTTAGGCTGAGAGAGGTGGTTTGCTGCGGCTGCTTAGGAGTGAGAGAGGTGACTTGGGGTTTTGAGAGAAATGGGAATAAATTATCATTCTTTTTTTAAAAGAAGTGTTAATTTACCGACCACGAGATGTCAGTATTTTTTAAAATCATTATCTATATTATTATATCGACCTCTTGTAGTCAGTTTTGTCAATTCAAATTATTAAAAACATTTAATAAATGCCAACATCATGAAGTTGATATTATTTAAATAAAATATTAATTTAATAGAGCGACCTCTATAAGTCGGTGTTTATTAATTTATTCAAATATAAACTTACCTCTTGAGGTCGATTTTATTAATTACAATTATATATATATATATATATATATATATATATATAGTAGTTTATATTTATTACCTCTTAATTATATCAACGTATTTAGTAGTTATATTTGTTACCACCTAGTTATTTCAAGGTATTTCATATGTGGATTGATCGGTGTTTTTATAATAAAAAAAGTATTTCATATTCAGATCATTAATATGTAGGACTTGATTTGTTACACTACTTGATGAGTATATATAACCTTCTAAAATCAACGTATTTCATACATTTTTAATGGATAATCAATTACCTTTTGTTTGCTACATCACAACACAACACATTCATGTAAACAATATATATATATATATATATATATATATATATATATATATATATATATATACCTTAAAAGCATGAACTGCTAACTTGAATGTTAAATTACTATAATATCCCTAACTTAGGTTGTGACTTTTTCGATGAGTTGTGACTTTTCCGATAAGTTGTGACATTTTTCAAAAGGTTGTGATTTTTCGATGAGTTGTGACTTTTCAATAAGTTGTGACTTTTTCAATAAGTTGTGACTTTTCCAAAGAGTTGTGACTTTTTCAATAAGTTGTGCATTTTCCAAAGTGCTGTGACTTATCGGAAAGGTCACTTTTCTGATAAGGCATAATTATCACATATTCATACTACTATTTGTTAGCTATAAATAGAGGAGTTTCCTCTCACTTTTAAACTACAATTCGAGGTATCCCATAAAAAGAAGTTGGTGAACAAATTGTAGCAAATTATTCAACAATTCACACTCATAATTTTTCTTACGATTTTCATGAGTTAACAGTGACGAAAAATTGTGGGAAAGACAATAATAATAAACAAATATGAAAAAAGTCACCTGATTTGGGTAAGATATTTCTTCTTTGTTTTTTTCATTTTTTATTCTCTTACCCTCACGAAGTAGTTTCTTTCTAATTATGCTAAAACAACGGGCATCAACGTAGTCCATTGAATTATTAGTTTTGATGTTAAATCCACTATTTCAAAAATAGATTTTCACTTTTACTTATAATATGATAATATAGTCATGATAATAATTATTTTTAATAGATATGTAAGTAAAAATGAATGGATCAAGTAAAGTGTTGGTGGCAAGAGATTTCAACCAAATGGAACACTATAGTGAATATAGCATGAACATATATTTTCGTCTTCCTTCTATATTGGCTATGTATTGTTCCATATATTTTTTCTTTTTTATATTTATATTGAGTATGAAATTTTTTTAAGTATGAATTTCCTGTTATTTTGTGTTCATTTTAATTTGAGAAAATGTTATGTCACAAGATACACTCCTTGCTAGCTATATAAAAATAGATAAGAAAATAGTGATTAATTATAAAATAATCTTGAATCAAATTAAAGATTCTATAAATAATACTAAATTGTATTTATCTATTAGCTTTTATTATTGAAAAAGTTTAATTTTTTATATCACGATACATCTTCTATAACATACTAAATACTTTCATTAGACGACAACTATATGATATGTATGTGACAAAAATAAGGAGAAGACTACAATTCTACAAAGATAAGGTAGAAACCTAAAGAAATAGATTTTTTTTTCCACCAAAGGTATATATATATATATACCTATATAAAACAAAGAATTGGTGAAGCTAAATATTTGACATACACTCAAACCTCTATTTAACCATCATTCGTAATAACAACAAAGTAACTTTTTTTGTTGTTGTAAAATTTCCTCTCTATGATAGTCTTACTCAAATATTAATTGAATAATAGTATTTTTCAAAATATAGATTTCGTATAAAGATAAAATATTGAAATATTTATGGTAATCCTTAATAGTGTCATGCACATACTAAATTTCAAGTATGAACATTTAAGAGAAAAATTGTACTTAAATGGTGTCCATCATTTATGTTCATAACCTCAAGATGAAAGGCTATAGGTGACATTTTCTGTATTGATATTTTTTTAAAAAAAAATTATTGGTTAGATGTGCTTACAAAATTGAGTGAAGTGAAAATACTACTAAAACAATGTCATTTCTCCTCACATTTAAACTTTGAATGTATTTTGAAATGTTTCAATGATATCTGGTTATTTTGATCTCTAAATACAAGTAACTTTATGACAATTTGTATTAATCATTTAAAAACACTTGTCCTATTTCTTTCAATTACAATTATTTACTAAAAAGCTTTAATTTAGTAATATTAATTATATTTTACAACATTGTATACTATATATACTATACACACGTGCAACGCACATGCCATGAAACTAGTATATATATATATATTACCCTTATTTATAAGTGAACAAGCAAAAGGACTAACACTGTTGGGAAAAACACTGACTAACACAAAAAATATATATGGTCAAAATAATAGAAATAAAATGGAAAAATAATGACACCAAGAATTTTACGTGGAAACCTTTTTAAATAAGGGAAAAACCATGGGCCAAAAGGAACAACTGATATCACTATAGTAAGGAATTTTACACTGTGAGTCACGAATGCAATACTCAAAGTGACTACTACACACTCAAAAGGAATAACACTCTATTGATTTTCACCTTACTAAAATATCGCTCACTCTATTTTTCTTCACAAACTATTTTTCTTATAGTCTATAGAATACCTCACTTTTCTCTCAAAATATGTTTTTTTTCTCTCTAACTTGGTGTGTTCTATAAATGAATGAGCTAATGAGCTCCTTTTATAGAAGAAATTTACAACTAATGATGTTACCAATGACATCATGAAAATACTTAAGTTTCAAACTTTGCAACTATGTAGTTATCTTGGTAAGATTTAGTTGGTATGTAGTTGTACCAAAGTAAGACTTTAATAAAATAGGCCTGGAACCTCACAAACACAACATCAAGTAGTTGTACAAAAAGTAACGAAGATTGTACCATAAACTTGGGCCCATTTATTTCTTTAGTTTCTTGCTTAAGTACATGTGTATGTAGGTCAAATAGCCTCCAATTTTCCTTTTTTTGGCAGGCACGAAATACATCTTTATTTGTTTTTATCTTTTGTGGGAGGCATCTGTTTTTCACTTTTGCTCCCCAAATGTGTTTCTTCTTTCATATTCCCAATCCCCTGAAAAAAAAGATAAAAGCTCTGTACAATTTCGATTAAACCTTAGCCATTTATTAATGCTTAAATGTTATTTTCTCTGTCACCATATCTATGCTTAGTTATTTTATCAATTTTCCATTCAGTTGGCTTAATTTTTGTTTCAATTTTGCTGCTTTATTTGGTGTTTGATTTGTATGCAACATATGTTGCATGCATCAAATTTAAATTTAGTTAGTTGTTGCCACACATTGCTTCTCCTTTTGCTCTCTTCCTTTTCGTCTTTCGCTGTTCACAAATCCAAACTTATTTTTGGTTACTGATTTTTTTGTATTTTTTTCTATTTGTTGATCGCAGGTTTTTGTGAATTTTGCCTCTCCCCCTCCCGTATTCAATTTGAAGAGAATAACAGAGACGAAAATGGAAGGGAAGAAAATTGATAGAAAATTGGTGAAGAGTGATTGAGTTTTGAGTTGCGTAGCAATTTGGTGATGAAATTTCACATTTGGCTTTCGACATTAGAGGTAATTGTTTTTTTCAAATCGGAAATTCCTGGGACCTCTCCTTTCGATTTCTGAGTTTTCTTTTATGCATGAATTATTTGCCTGGTCTCCTGTTGCTATCCATACAAGCTTGAAAGGTATGGCCATTCTCTTCTTTCCTATTGATCCTTATCGAGAATTTTGCCTTTTTTCCACTCCGTCCTAAAGATTCCCAATACAAACTTTACAACAATCCCTACTTGCATTTTTTTTAAAAGATCGATAATGACTGTTAGGTCGTAATTTTACTATCTTTAGAAAAATCACTATTTTGAAATGTTCTAAGTATAAAACAATTTGAGAAAATACTTACAAAAAGAGTCGCCACTTAATTTTTTAAAGAAGTTAATAAAACGTAATTTAAAAAGATTTTAACAGATTAAATCTTAATAAATTTAGAGAAAATGGGTAAGAGGTTCTTATTTACGCTTCAAGAAGGTTTTTAAGGCATTTGAAGCTCCCGCTAACATGCGGTTATCATACGACTTAGTTAAAATATTTTTGACTATTTTTTAAGAAAATGATTTAACATAAGAAATAATAATTAGCAATATTTGATTGACTTGAGAAAGTAGTTAAAATAACAACTTTTTTTAAAAAAAATTAAGAAAATGGAAGCTTAATTAAAACAACTCGGTTAATTAGGATTTTAACAAAATTATATAAATTAGAATTTATTTGAATCATTTTAGAAATAATAATTTGAAACAAATTGGTCAATTAAACCATGATATCTATTTTTAATTAATTGAAAAAAAATAAAGGTTTTTAATAAAAATACAAGAGTTGATGAAAAAATGAAATTTTATTAAAATAAACTATGATAAAGAATATGGTTCATCTTTGGGGAATTTAACAAAGTTCACTAACAATTATAAAATTAGAGTTAATAAACAACACAACAGTAATCACAATTAAATAACTTAAGAGAGGGAAGAAGAATGGAAAAGCCACGCCCTATACACATTTAAGAGTCAATTTTACGGGTTTTAAACATACTTTAAAAAAATTCTTACTTATAACAATTTATTTACGAGTTATGACATATAATTTAAAGTTAATTTTATTTTAAAATCAATTTCCATTTATTTAATAAATGATTAATCTATTTATGGTTTTTTATTATTAATTAATAATATGTAATTAAATTGATTTATGTTCCTTTTTTAAATCTGAAATTATCAGTTACATAGATATAGGGATTCACCTACAACATGTTTCCTTCTTTACCGTTACCACCTCCCATACGCCAATCACACCCTCCTCCAAATCGCCCATATGTCAATCCCACCCCCTCCCCCACGCTCATCCAATTCTACACGCCATTAACACACTAGCCCACTTTTACCTTCATCTATCACATCTTTCTCACCACCAAACTACACCAACTTCACAATCCTCCATTCAATTTAGTTTTTTCAACAAAATCATGTCGAAGAAAATGGTTGTAACTCCTCAAAAGAGACCTCTATTAGTCGAAGAAACTTATACGGATGAAGTTCATGCTCCATCTTTCAACATTTTGACTCAAACACCGTCGCCAAACATTGTTTGAAACTCCGGCTAGGGGTGGTTCATCTCTATTGAAAGATCAAAAACAGAAAGAAAAAAAATGACTCAAATAAAAGGGTGAGTCCGATAAATCGAAAGGAAAGAAAAGGAAGGGGAAAAATGTTGAAACCCCTTCTGATTCTGTTACTAAATAAAAAAAGAAAAAAGGAAAAAATCAATTAATGTTGAAGCTGTGAAAATCAATGAATGTCTATCTTGTAGATGGTTTTGACGACTGAGCAACACCTAAAAAAGACAAAAAAAAATGTTAGGGTAAGTATTATATTCAATTTATTTTCACATTATTAAAACTACTGTTTTTTCTTTAAAAATATCACATTATTCTTATATTATTTTTGAAATAGTTGTTTGGATGAAACGTGTATGAAATCTGATTGATATGTGTATGATTCCGATTAAACAGTTGATTCTTGGATATTGTATGATTTGTGATATTATTGTGGTATACAAATGGTATGAATTGTGTTTTAACAGTAGTGTGATTGTCTATTAACTGTATATACAAAGAGTGAGGATGGCGCGATCAGTGAGAGTGAAGTTACTGGTACGGTTGCTAGCAAATTTGGTGGACCTCGCATAGCAAAAGAACATGTTCCGGATACCACCAATTATCCTACACCAATACCACATACAAGAAATTTGAAATAGTTGATTGCGCCATCTACTTTTTTAGAATTACATGCTATTTATTTTTTTTTACTTTTGGACAACTTTTTTGTGTTTAAGTATTTCATGATATATAATACCATATGCTTTCTTCCAATCAGATATCATCTACATATGAATTACTGTTTGGCTATTATAATTTCAGCATACTAACAATATACAGACTTCATACCATTTGGATTCACTAATTTAAAATATCAGTGTGTAATCAAATTGTACAATTAATGGATGAAATGTGTGTGAAATTTGATTAATATGTGTATGACACTAAATTTAATGTTTGATGATTGGATATTGTATTAATTGTGATATAATATTGGTATACAAATGATATGCATTGTGTGATTATATGAAATTGATTTATTGTTGGTATAATATGTATGATATAAGCTAAAGTTCATGTTGGAATGAAACTTGAATAAGATTGGTATAAAGTTTGTTATATATTTACACTATCTTATATATTAATCTGGAACACATTTTATTTCCAAGTATATTAAATCTATATGAATAATTAATGAATCGCGTATATGAAATTTGGAATCTGAAATCTGTACAAATATTTACACTATCTTATATATTAATCTGGAATAAATTTTATTTCCAAGTATATGAAATCTGTATGAATAATTAATGAATCACGTTAATGAAATCTGGAATCTAAAATCGGAAACCTGTACAAATATTTACACTATCTTATAATTAATTTGGAATAAATTTTATATCCAAATATATGAAATCGTAAAGAAATCTACATTAGCTTTCTTTTGATCTAAAAACACCCGCACACCAACATCATTGTGGATACTAACAGGGGACATCTATCACTAACTATATATTTTATCTCTATATTGTGAATATTAGCATCTATCATTAGTTGCGATGTTATCGCACTTACTAGACCACTATAAAGACTAGAATACTCATATATAATCCCCTCCATCTGAAAACCAACATATTTCCCTATTTCATTAAAAAAAAAATAACAATTAGTCTTACATAATACAAAAAAAATAAAATTATACACACTTATCATTATTTTTTCATACAAAAGTCATTCAGACAGTAAACTACAAACAAATTTCATTAAAAAATAAAATTTCAGATTTCATACCCACTTAAATACAAATTTCATACATACAATCATCATTTATACCAAATTTATACATTTCTCATACCAAATAGTCCATTCCTTTCACACAAATTTATACATAATTGACAAAACTTATATAAACAATAACATTTCAAATTTCATACCAACTTAAAACAATTTTCATACAATTATTCAAAATTCTAAATAACTTTTTTTTCTAACTAGTTAACAATCTTTCATACCAACTTAAAACAACTGTCATACAATTCTTCAAAATTCTAAATAACCTTTTTTTCACATTAGTGAATACACTTTCATACCAAATTCATTACACTTATACTAACAAATTCATTCAAAACTATACATTTTAATTTATTTTTTCAGGAAAAAAACAGTAATCAATATTATAATTTTGATCTACGTACCCAATCTACAACGATAAAAATATTTATATGTTATACATTTATACTCAAATCTTTCATATATTGCGGCGACTTCTCACGAAAACCATTGTTTTGCCAGTATAAAAAATAACCAAAAAACAAAAAATATAGTGACATTAAACTCCTACCAAAAAACAAAAACTTACCAAGAAAATCACTAATATTACAGTTTCACAACAACTAATACGTATTATGAACAAAATGTATTGTTTATATAAAAAAACATATCACATTCAATATAGTGACGATGTACAAAAACAAAATCACAAAATGTGATTTACAGTTTCATTTTTTTTTTCATTTCACTGAAATCCAAATACAAATAGTAAACAATTAAAAATACTAACCTGAAGGATCACATCTTCTGCCATGTTTAATTAATATTGATACGTAGTTGTCCATCACAAAAAAATAGGATTTTTCAAACAAAAAAAAAACTTCAATTAGTCGTCAGTTACAAAATTTCTGGAAGAAAATTGAAGAGAGAGAAACATGGAAGAAAAATGGATAAAATCAGATTTTTGAATTAATTTTAACAAATTAGAGTGAATTAAGGAAACTGAATATTCTTAATTAGTTTGAGATTCCTTAATTCATGCTAATTAATAATTATCTTAAATAAATTCAAATTTAATTGACACCCCTATTCCATTTTTTTTCATTTTTTCCTTATTAATTACATATTATTAATTAATAATAAAAAAAAACCATAAATAGATTAATCATTTATTAAATAAATGGAAATTGATTTTTAAAATCAGATTTTTTAATTAATTTTAACAAATTAGAGTGAATTAAGGAAACTGAATATTCTTAATTAGTTTGGATCCCTTATTTCATGCTAATCATTAATTATCTACAATAAATTCAAATTAAATTACAACCCACAATTTTAGTTTTTTACTTTATTATTTCTAATTCCATTTTTTTTTTCAATTTTCGTTTATCTTTTTATTTATTTTTTAAGTTTTTTCCAATTAATAAAAACATTTCTTTTTTTTTAACTTGTTATAACCTGGAATTTTTAATGTTATAGCTTGAAAGTCTAAATCTATTGTTATAACTTGAAAATAGTACTATAATATATGTCATATATGAAAAAATTTCAAGAAGAATTTGGGCATTTTGGGCCTATTGCTTCCCAAAAACATGGGCCCAAAATCTACTGATTTTTTTAAGCTTCGGCCCAATTTTTGCCTTTCAAATCCTGTGTATACACCAAGTGTACTGTTGTATACCAGTATATACTGCCTATTTTCTCAATGTATACTGATGTATACGAATGTATACATCATGTATCTGCTCGATATCCTATATTCCTTGCTTCCAAGACCTATATTGGCTTCCATTCCGCTTTGATTGACCAAAGAATCGACTTGAGGGGAGAATTTAGGACCCCTATGGCCTCTTGTCATGCAAATAAGGAGATTTCGAGTCCAAAAGACTCTCATGGCGTTTTACGACAAAGAAAAGGAATGAATACAAATTAGTATATGATAAGAAAACAATTGACAATTAATAAGGCATACACATAGTATTGACTCATATAATTAGTAGACATAAACTATCTACACATTATCAACCATGAACTAACAAGGAAGTGGGCAAATAACAACAATTTCATGAGTTAAAAAAAACGATAATCCAAAGTAGACAATCAACATGACAACATTTGAATATGACTAAAAAGAGAGTGAAGAACCTAATGCCCAACAGAGGGACATGAGCTATCATGAGAAATGCACAAGTTGAATGTAAACAAAAAATTCAATAACGAGGAAGACTATTCTCTTTATACTTAGGTTCTATATTAAACAAAGAAAGACAAATGCATATCCATATTAGGACAAGTATGAGAAGAAACCAATAGCAACTTTACATTATTATTTATTATATATAAATGTCAACAACAATATAAAAGCAAAACAAATCAACTTAAATTGATACTTGATGATACCAAAAGAACAAATAATGCACAATCAGTATACAAGAAAAAGACATAAAATATCAATCACATCCTCCAACATGTTAACTAGCACATGTAAAGTTCCTTCTTCACAATATAATACCAAAAAATGTTTTAAAGGATACAAAATTGTTGCCACATCACAGATTTCACTACACCTTTTTTTTTAAAATAAAAATTTAGACGCTAGACTCCAATATTGACATTTACGATTAGGCTCCTCCAATATGTTGTGATGAGGATGCTTACGGCAATTGGGATATGGGTGAATAATGTAAAGGATATTTAGCTCTACAAGTTGGACATGCGTTATTCATTGATAGCCATTTTATCAGACAGTGAATATGAAACTCGTGCAAACAATTAGTTGTGATCACCTCATTCTCACCTTTGAAATCTTCATAGCAAACGGGGCAAGTTTGAATGCAAAACAGATAGGGGACATAACTAAAACCGGTAATAATAGTCTTTGAATCAACTGTCAGCCCACATCAGAGGTTCCAAACAAATTTAAAAAGAAACTCTTAACAATAGAGACGCTTAAACGCCTTACACAGAAAGAGTATCGAGAAATTGAATATAACAGAGAACTACATCTTTAGCTCATACGGAAACTGAAATCGAAGAGATTGTTACCTTTTCGGGGGCAGCGAACTGAGACGACAAGCTTAACCACGAAGAACTACCACCCAGGGGTGGAGTGCACCCGGTAACTTTTTTAAAAAACCTGTATATATATGTATAGACAGCTGATAAACGATTATATATTTAAATGTGCACCCTTATAACTAAAAGTTGGGGGAAAATAAGCAAATACCCCATAAAAGTTAAATAATTACAAACATATACCCCTTTACATTCATACTCCACTAAATAATTACACAATATACCCCATTTACTAATTTCTCTTAACTGATACTAAATTAGTATCATATATAATATAGGTATCATTAAGGCTGATAATTTCGCTAACTTGATACTAAATCAGTATATATACTGTACTGGTATCATTAAGGTTTGTTGTCAAGAAATTACTCATTAGAAAATGATACTATAAGAGTATATATATACTTTTATATATAGTATCATTGACTAATGAGTAATTTCTGAACAAGAAACATTAATGATACCACAACAATATACATATATACTCTTATAGTATCATTAACTATAAGTAATTTTTGAACAAAAAATCTTAGTGATACCAATACAGTATATATATATATACTGATTTAGTATCAGTTAAGCGAAATTATCAACCTTAATTATACCAATACAGTATATGATACTGATTTAGTATCACTTAAGCGAAAATTATCACCCTTAATGAATGGGGTATGGACTGTAATTATTTATGAGAGAATGAATATTTCAGGAATTACTTTGGATTTGGGTATGAACTTGTAATTATTTTAGATTTTATGGCCAATTTATGTAGTTTTTGCTTAGCTGAATTGGTTGATGTCACCCCCTCGCAGTGGGACTGCGCGAGTTCGAATCCTGCGGAAGCTACCATTTTTTTAACTTTAAAATTAGCCTTTTCTTTAGAGTTAAAACCTTTTTGAAAATTGTTTTTATTAAAACTCATTTTTGCCACCTCATCTAGCCCCACCCCTTTCTTAACTAAAAGCAAATAAATGCCCTAGCACAATTCTAAACAAAATATAAGACTACTAGAAAATCTACAATTTGCACAATTCTAAAGAAAATATAAGACTACTAGAAAATCTACAATTTGCACAATTCTAAACAAAATATAACATTGCTAGAAAATCTACAACTTAGAAGAATTCATCACTACATAATTAAAGTTCTACTCCTATTATCTCTACATAAATTGGTAAGTTCTTCTTTTTAAGCGTTTTTCTTGTAAAAATTGTTGATGAATAATGTTATTTTAAAGCATACCCCAAAAAATGCTATGATTACATCTCTAAAAAATGTTAATGTTACCCTTGTGTCATTGGTAGCCTTACCCCTGAGTCACTCATAGTAGTGCCCCACCTATCTTTAAATTCTGGGTTCGCCTCTACTACCACCACTGTGAGCCTACTTCGATGACTTCTGGAAAATAAAATAACTTCAAATTTTAATAGAGGAGACTCAAACTCTCTATTTTTTTTTACTCTTTCCAGTTGTGTTTTTTCTGTAATTTTATGTGTATCCCCTATCTCTCTAGGAACGATGGGTATTTATAGGGGAAGAACTAGGACAGATTTGAGGGGAAAACCAGTTGAAAATTTGAATTATTTTACTCCTTTCAAAGCAACAGTGTAAGGAGATGGGAATCTCTGAAAAGAGGAGAAAAACGGGACGATGAAGTGATCGTCTAGGCCACTAGGTTATGGGTTCTGCAGGGAAAGGAGACGTGATTTCTGGGTCTGGTCAGCCGCGATTTGCTGCTGGATTTCTGTGGGAGAAGACGTTGGTGTACAGGGATGGGGTCGGGTATGATGTGTTGTTGTTATATGTTGGGTTTGATGTGTATGTATTGTTGATGTTATTAAGAATGGTGGGTTGGGTCGAATGGAAACAAAAGTAGGCTGGAATTTGGTTTTGTTATTGGGTTGGGAATTAGGCCAAATTTTAGTCTATCACAAATAGGTTAGTGTGAAATAAGAGAGAGGTAAAATTGGAATTGAAAATTTTACCCATTTAATTAAAATTATAGCCAATTGAGTTTAAGAACTTAGCCAAATTGAGCTTAATTAGTTAAATTCGGCCAAATCTCAATCAAAATGAATTTAACCAAAATTCATTAGCGAGCTTCTTAAACTTAACAAAATAAAATAATTAATTTACTTGTAAACAAATTTACTCAAAAACATAACTTAAACTAATCAAACAAATACTTAATTAAAGCAAAAATCTTTTTGAGAAGATTTTCGAACATTCTTAAAATATATTAATTATATACATAATTATAAAACATATAATATTTAAAAATTATAAAAATGATACAACTAATTAAAATGACTTGCAAACTATATTTATTTATTTTTTTGAAATTTTATAAAACTAATTATTTTAAATTGTTTGAAATTGAAGAAGCTCGATGATTAATCTATAATATGGAGGTCAAAAATTGGGTGGCAACAGCTATCCCTCATTTGACTTGGATTGATGAAAGAAATTCGATGCAACTGAAACTGACAAATTCAATTTTGACCGACCACATCTTCATCTCTTAGACAAGGGATTTTCGTACGGGCTTTAGGATTTATAGTCGAACCCCGTTATCGGGTTTCCTACATATCTCAGGCTATATGAGAATCCAGGACACTTGTAGTTTGATGTGCTTAATTTGACGTGTGATTATGAAAGAATTTGAAAGTTGTCCTGGTATCAAATTATGACGAGACCAGAATGCCTGGGAATAAGATTTAAGAGAGAATGACGGAATACAGCCGAGTTTTCAATATTGAGCCCGCCTACATATCCTTAGACCTTAGGAATATATCAAGTTGTTTGTAGTTCGACTCGATCGGTGAAAAGGAAATCTATTATGCAAGATAACCTTTGGTTCTGGAGGAGTGACAAGTAAGTCGAGTATGAAAAAGGGGCTTGCAACCTCTTAGCCATGAATGTGGGGCCCTTCACACCCATAATTAAGAACTTACATGGATATAATTTCCAAAGCTATTGGTGTATTGTCACTCAAATTGGAAAGTTGCCTCCGATGAGGAGTGAAAAGTTTCTCGGATGCGGAATTGAAACCGACAAACCCAAAGAAAAACCCACATGCCTTCTGATAGGGGTGTGGTTTGATTGTAGTGGAAGTTGCTCCTCAACTCACATCCTAAGAGTTTGATATTCCTCTTCAGACTATGTCCCAGTTTGCTGCTAAGAAAAAGTTCTATGTTGTGTTGCATCCTTTTTTATGTCATCCGCACTTGTGGTTTGATTTGAGAATTCATCCTCTTGGATGCTCTCGACAAAGACTGAAATAAACTTGCTAGTAGAAATTGTAATTAAAATAGAGAAGTGCTATCTTTTACCATATTCGAAACATTTTTTTCTCTAAATGTTCTAACGTCAGCCTCCGTCGATTTTGACACAGTAGATGATGAATTTGATATGATGCTACAATGATGATGACTTTCTCGATAATACAATATTGTTAATGATGATACGTCATTGATAGGATGATGTTGCTACATTGATGATGAATATGTTGATTCCTGATTTATAAGATGATGTTGCTACATTGATGATCCATTGGCAGGATGAAGTTGATCCAATGGTAGGATGAAGTTGTTAAAGCTTGATTGGTAAGATGACGATGGTTTATCGGCAGGATGATGTTGATCCATTCAGCAATAATATTATCACCTTTGATAATATAATACGGATGACCCTCTCGGTGATTTGAATATGCAATGGCCCTCTTGGCAATGGAAGATGTAATGGCCCTCTCGGCTTTTGTAGATGATGGCCCTTTCGGCGTTTGAAGATTTTATGGCCCTCTCAGCGGGTGTAGATGATGACCCTCTCGACATTTGAAGATGCAATGGCCCTCTTGGCATTTAAAGATGATGGCCCTCTTGGCGGTTAAAGATACGATGTCCCTCTTGGCAACTTGAATGCAATGTCCGTATTGGCATTTGAAGATGATGGCCCTCTCGGCATTTGAAGATGTAATGGCCCTCTTGGCGGTTTGAATATGCAATGGACCTCTTCGCGGTTTGAATATGATGGACCTCTCAGCGGTTTGAAGATGATGGCCCTCTGGGCAATTTGAATATGTAATGGCCTTCTCGGCGTTTGTAGATGATGGCCCTCTCGGCATTGTAAATATGCAATGGCCCTCTCGGTGATTTGAATATATAATGGCCCTCTTGGCGGTTTAAATATGATGGCTCTCTCAGCGGTTTGAAGATGCAATGGTCCTCTCGGCGGTTTGAAGATGATGGCCCTTTCAGCGTTTGAAGATAATGGGCCTCTCAGCGTTTGAGATGCAATGGCCCTCTCAGCGTTTGCGTATATGATGGCTCTCTTAGCATTTGAAGATGTGATGGCCCTCTTAGCGGTTTGAAGATGCAATGATCCTCTCGGCGGTTTGAAGATGATGGCCCTCTAGGCATTTGAAGATAATGACCCTCTTAGCATTTGAAGAGGATGGCCCTCTTTGCGGTTAAAGATACAATGGCCCTTTTGGCGGCTTGAATGTAATGGCCCTCTTGGCATTTGAAGATGATAACCTTCTCGACATTTGAAGATGTAATGGCCCTCTTGGCGATTTGAATATGCAATGGACCTCTTGTGGTTTGAATATGATGGACCTCTCAGCGGTTTGAAGATGATGGCCCTCTCAGCAGTTCGAATGTGTATTGACCCTCTCGAAAGTTCGAATATGTAATGGCCCTCTCGGCATTTGAAGATGCAATGGCCCTCTCGACTTTTGAAGATGCAATAGTCCTCTCGGCATTTAAAGATGTAATGGCCCTCTCGGTGTTTGAAGATGATGGCCCTCTCTATGTTTGAAGATGCAATGGCCCTCTCGGCGTTTGAATGCAATGACCCTCTCGGCATTTGAAGATGCTAGCCCTCTCGGCATTTGAAGGTGATGGCCCTCTCAGTGTTTAAAGATGCAATGGTCCTCTCGGCGTTTCAAGATGATGGCCCTTTAGGCATTTGAAGATGCAGTGGCCCTCTCAGCGTTTGAATGTAATGGCCCTCTCGATATTTGAAGATTATGGCCCTCTCGGCATTTGAAGATGATGGCCCTCTCGTCAGTTTGAATACGTAATGGCCCTCTCATCAGTTTGAATATGTAATGGCCCTCTCGGCGTTTTTAGATGATAGCCTGCTCGGCGATTTGAAAATGCAATGGCCCTCTCGGCGGTTTGAAGATGATGGCCCTCTCGGTGTTTGAAGATGCAATTACCCTCTTGGCATTTGAAGATGTAATGGCCCTGTCGGCGGATTGAATATGTAATGGCCCTCTTGGTATTTTAAGATGCAATGACTCTTTTGGCATTTGCATACATGATTGCCCAATTGGCATTTGAAGATGATGGCCCTCTCAGTATTTGAAGATGATGGCCCTCTCGGCGTTTGTAGATGATGACCCTCTCAGCGGTTTGAATATGCAATGACCCTCTCGGAGGGTTTGAAGATGATGGCCCTCTCGGCGTTTGAAGATGCAATGGCCCTCTTGGTGTTTGAAGATGTAATGGCCCTCTCGGCGATTGAATATGTAATGGCCCTCTTGGCATTTTAAGATTCAATGGCTCTCTTGGCGTTTGAAGATGATGGCCCTCTCAGCGTTTGAAAATGTAATGGCCCTCTTTGCATTTGAAGATACAATGGCCCTCTCGGCGTTTGAAGATGCAATGGTGGCCCTCTCGGCGTTTGAATATGTAATGGCCCTCTTGGCATTTGAAGATACAATGGCCCTTTTGGCATTTGCGTATATGATGGACCTCTCGGCATTTGAAGATGATGTTCATCTGGTTGGTGGTATTATATCATTTGATAATACTGTAGAAATGTCCCTTCGGGTGGCAAAAATGATGTCCCTCCGGGTGGTTCACATTACCACGTCTGATATCGACAGGATTTGTGAATATTTTTGAACATTCTTGATGCTTAGAAATGTAATTTGATGTCATTGAAGATGCTTGTACATGTTGAGAGTGATGCTTGCAGTTGTTCCTATTTTGAACATTTTGTGTTCATTGCGACTCATGCTTTGTTGGAGATTTGAACGAGGTGTTGTTGTTCGTATTCTGTACTGTTTCTTTTTCTTCTAAAAACTTCAATGACTTTCCTACATCCAAAGAAAACTTGTCAATTTCGGGGGGCTGCTCGCTTTTTTACTTCTCCATATTCATTGAATGGAGGAATATGATGATCTTGAGTCAATCTCATAGAGTTGTATCCACAAAAAAAAATTGTTAGTTTTTAAAATAAACTGATCTGTGTTGACTTCTTCAATCGCTTGCTCCTTGTCTTGCTATCTTCAGTTCATCACTCTGATCTCTTGCTTCTCGATAGACATAAGATGAAACTATACAAAACATTTGACATATTTTGAAAAATCTTAAAGGAAAAGGACCTTTTCGAGAATCAATTTGAAAAAAGTCACTGTCAAATGTCATGTCATGGATAGCTTAAATGAACATCATTGGTTCAAACTTTTGACGTGTCCTATAGCTTGTTCTGGAGAATTCAAAAGATCCTTAAAGCTTGAGAAATTTCTAACATGGTCCTCCCAAAATCTACTATGATTGGGAAGTTTTGCAGTTGACTCTGAAATCCAACGGTGTCGGAGATTGCTGAAGTTGACTATGAACTTTAACGATGCCAGAGATCATTTTAAGTTAACTTTAAACTTCTAATCATGATGTTCAAAACTTGTTGGAGAGATCCTCTTCTTGAGAATTTTTGAGTCCCTCTCAAAAATTGTCCCGGTTTCTATTATAAAGGAAAATAGAAATCTTACAGGAGATATGTCGAACCATTATGGCGCCTATGTATCCCGCTGAGGCAGGAATCTGGTCAAATGTAGTTCCCCTCTCGAGGGTTAATAAAAATATTAAATTTTTATGAGGAACCGACCGAGGCCGACATAGGCCGCATACGTATCTCATTCTTGAGAATTCAAGTCAAACGTAGTTCAAACAAGAGATAATTTTCTAACATAAGATGATTACAAGCAAATAATGCGATTACAGGAAACGAAATAGAAAAAATTGTGAATCTCCAAATATAGTAGCTCTTGATAGCACTTGAGTTGATTGGTCACTTTGTGAGATAACTGACTGCGCCCAACCACAACATGTCATCAAACAAATGTATCGACGTATTACATAAGTAACTTGTTGAATTCTCTTTTTCTGAGCTTCTGTCAGATGGATCTCGATTTTGTCCTCTCTGACACAATCATCCTTTCTAGATTCGATTTTTGTGTCATGCAGATTTGACTTATCATGATCCTCGAATTGTTTCAATTCTTTGACAGGGTATTCGAGTATCATGATATCCTTCTAACTCATCGTCATTTGGCTCATTTGTTCATTCAACTTGTGACATGACACGACATTGATAGATTTAAAATTATTTTTACTAAAACAAACAAAAATATTGTTAGATAAAAAATTAAAGAAAGTGGAATAAATTTTCGCAATAGAAGAGGCTTTCATTGAAAATAAGGAAATACGAAGTTTGTCCATGACCATGGGCCATTTTGCCTTTTTCAAAATATTACGAGGGAAATAAAAAAATGACATAAAAGGTGGGTCCCAAGCCTGATTTGAACTACCACCGATTTTAGAATGACATAAAATTCATCTTTGTCTATCAAGATGAGCGAGGAATCAAGAGTGGAGTGGAAGTCCAATTAAGCACTTTCTCCATTGGCTTGGCGTTTCGTATGCCTGGTGTCTCGATCAATTCCTCCAGCACAACATCAACTTCATTAGAAAGATCCCAAGTTCCTTCTATGAGACTGTCATCATTGGCATATTCCTCTACCAGAAAAGACTAATACAAATGAAACTAAGGCTTTGGTGATACATGATTAACCTCCTTCTTGTTTTGACCATCCTTTGGCACTAAAGCAAAAGCCTTATGTGGTGCCATGACCACGAATTTGGATTTCCCAAATATTCTCAAGAAAGCTATAACTTTCTCAAGGCAATCAAGATTTATCGGGATTACAGCTTCATCCATACACCAATTTTCTTCGAGCTCAACCATGTTAATGGTAAACCCTCCACGATTCAACAATGAATCACTATTGGCATTGGGAGTCACTGTTTGGAGAGTGACGACCTTTTGATCAATTAAGTCTTGAATTTTATGCTTCAAATTGATGCAATTCTCAGTCGTATGTCCAACACTTCATGAATGGTAAGCACAATGAAGATCCGCTCTATAGTGTCTGGAATTGACATTGACATTTTTTGAATAAATTGTTTGTATCAGATCAGCTGCTTTCAATCTCTCAAAAAGTTGAGTCCAACTTTCGACCAAAGGAGTAAAGACTTGAGCTGGTTTCTTCTCAAGTTTTGGACGAGAAAAATTGTAATTATTTCGTGAAGGTGGAGGTACTTGATGATAAATTGGAGGGTTTTCGCGAGTAGGTGCTAATGTTTGGAAATTTCGATATTGTGGAGTTTGGTAGATATGAGGACCATTTGTGTAATTTGGCAATATAGCTTGGTAACTCGATTGAACATTTGGTTAATTTGGCCATAGAGCTTGGTAATTTGGTGATGGAGCTTGGTAATTTCGATGATTTGGTGGTGGAGCTTGATAATTTGGTTGGATGGGGTAAGGATTTTGTGGAGCTAAGAGGTATGTTTTGGATAATAAAAAATTTCGAAGATTGTGACCGGCGTGTCTCTTTGATTTTTGGCTTGATTCAAATGAGATAGATGAAACATTTTCCCTTTTCCTCCTCAATGGTCTCGGGGATTCAACTTGGGGAGTCATTTGGACGATTTTTCCGATCTTGAGACCATCTTCAATAGTTTCACCAATTTTGACTATCTCACTAAACTTCCCTCCTAAAATGAACAGCATCCTATTGTAGTACTCCGACTCTTGAATGTGCATGAAGACTTCAATAATCTTTTTCTCAGTCATGGGAGGCCTAACCTTTGCAGCCTCTCTTCTCCAACAATAGGCATATTCTCGATAGCTTTCCCAAGACTTCTATTTGATTCTCTCCAAAGAGTATAGATCAAGAATGAATTCTATATTGTAACCAAACCTTTCAGTGAAGTCTTTAGCCAAAGCGTTCCAACTTGGCCATTGTTTCTTTTCTTGAGAAATATACTATTCAAAAGCTTCTCCTTTCAGGCTTCGACTAAAAAGCTGCATTAACAAAGCCTCATCTTTTCCGACTCCCACAAATTGATTGCAATAAGCCCTTAAATGAGCAAAAGGATTTTCAACTCCACTAAAAGTGTCAAATTTAGGCACTTTAAAACCTTCTGGGAGATCCAACTGTGGATGAGTGCACAAATCTTCATAATTTAACCCTATAATGTCTAGGGTGTATTGAAAGTTCTTCATTGCATTCAAAACTTCCTCTCTAATGGTTTGCTCAACCTTCCCTTTTATGACCTTCCACCCCTTCTCCTTCTTCTCATAATGATCAAGTTCAAAGTGTGTGGTAAATGAAGGGTGTGATTCTGACGATACTAAATTATGACGAGCGATTTTTAGAAGTTTGGGTTGAGTGGTAGGTGAGTTTTGAACAATTTGAGTAGGAATTTGCTGGACGAGAGGAAAATTTGGATTTTGAGGAGTTGGTGATTTTTGGCGTGAGGAGTTAGCTTGATGTGGTTTAAGGGTGGTTAAGTCGATGATGAGAGGTTTTGGATTTGTAGCGGTGGTTGAATGTTTGAAAAACGTTCAGAGGTTGGATCTGAAGTAGGAAAATGGAGTGTTGGCAACAATAGCCATATTCATCAAATATCAGGTCTTATCCATTTCAGCACTCATATCAGCAATTTGTTGGAACAATTGTGCAATCAACTTGTTCTGTTCAGCAATGATAGGGTCATTCAACGTGATTTTTGTCAAATCAGTGTTCTCAACATTTTCAACCACTTTTTCTTTCCCTTTTGACAAATTTTGATCAGAGAATTAATCTTTGGGGTCTTTAGATCTCGTGAAGTATGGATGTTCTGCCGTTCTCTCAACACGTATCAGTTTTGAGTACCTGACAAAGAAAAATAACTCAAAATAAAAATGTGTTAGTTTGTATCGATGATAAATAATACAAAATATCACACACATGATCACAAACACATAAGAGTTGCTCCACTTGAAAAGAAACAAGCCCACAAATAAAGAAAGGTGACTAAATAGACAAGAATTTGTCTATTTGATTTTGGGATTAGTGAATCAGAAAAGTTGACTTGCGTGGAGTTAATGGCCATTTGTATCTGTAATTGACATACTTTTGATAATTGATTGAGAGGAAACTCTAATTTGCTTGGGAGAGAGGAGAAAAATAGATTTTTTTAAAGATGTGGATCGAACCTTGAAAGGCTGCCTACGTATCACACAAAGAAGAATTCAGGTCCTACGTAGTTCGACCTATTTGAATCTCTTTTCGAGTTGAGATAGAGGGTTAACCTTTTTTTGAGATGAGAAAGTAAAGATTTGAAAGATGAAGTTTGAATTTTTAAGGAAACTAAAGACTCGAAGGGTATTTGGACGCACTTTCGATAGTGACTTGATATGTATGCTTAGGGGTTCTAAAAACAATTCGAAGAGGAGTGAGCTAGAATATCTCCAAATAAAGCAACATATTCACATAAGCAGTTATAACACATAAATAATTATTCCGCATTCTAAACAGATATGTGACCCTTTTATGTCAAGGGTAGGCATAACGATTTGAATGATGTATAACGTTATTTGAAACATCTCATTGTCCCAAAACCCAAATTTATTTAATCTTTATGAATAAACTGAATGGGGATACATAATAGGGAAAAAGGATATAAATAATCAGTCTCACAAAAGGAACAATTCTAAATTATGCCTCCATGGAAGGTTTTTCGCTCTTGAGCTTCTTGTCGTCTCCGGATGCCAACACCTTTAGATATACTAGTAGCTTGTAAAGCTATTTGTTCAACAAGAATAAGCTATAATCTACCTCTTACCCCAAGGGACAATGATTTTTCAAACAACGTATACATCCTTCAAATTTAAACACATAAGTATGAACGTCTGTTTAGGTTGTGGGCCTGTTTGGACTCAAGGTGGTCTTTCTAATGGGTCCAACACGTCTTGGGTGTTGGGTCATCTTAGTTTAATGCGCTAAAATGGATTTGGTTTCGCTCTACGCTAGTTGACTAAGAGTGGGTTTACTAGACACAAGGTTCCCGAGTGGACAACTCGAGTGAGAAGACTACACGGTCACACAGAAAAAGATCTGGACACCCCGCGCATATGCCAATTCTCCTAAATTTTGGGATTTTGAAAGAAATTTGCGGGTGCACAAAACACACCTCGCATGTACGTGTGAAAGTGTAGATTTTCCAGAATCGGAGGAAGTATGAACGAAATGACAATTTATAAAGCAGTAACAAATATATAATTTATGAAAACAGTAAAAAATAAACGGTTTATATCAAATAAGCATGAAAAACAAAGCATTAGGCATGTAAGATGACACAAGAAAATAAAATGAAACAAGCAAATGTTGAAAACCTTAATAATTAGCCTAAGTCTGTTATGGCTTAGAACCTAAATTCCCAAACAGAGTCGTCATTTCTGTTATATCATAATTTTATTATCTTTAGAAAAATCACTTTTTTGAAATGTTCCAACTAAAAAACAATTTGAGAAAATACTTAGAAAAAGAGTCGTCACTTAATTTTTTAAAGAAATTAATAAAACTTAATTTAAAAAGATTTTAACAGATTAAATCTTAATAAATTTAGAGAAAATGGGTACGAGGTTCTTATTTACGCTTCAAGAAGGTTTTTAAGGCATTTGAAGCGCACGCTAACATGCGGTTATCCTACGACTTGGTTAAAATATTTTTGACTATTTTTTAAGAAAATGATTTAACATAAAAAAAAAAAATTGCAATATTTGATTGACTTGAGAAAGTAGTTAAAATAACAACTTTTTTTTAATTGTTAAGAAAATGGAACCTTAATTGAAACAACTCAGTCAATTAGGATTTTAACAAAATTATATAAATTAGAATTTATTTGAATCATTTTAGAAATAAAAATTTGAAACAAATTGGTTAATTAAACCATGATAACTATTTTTAATTAATTGAAAAAAAAATAAAGGTTTTTACTAAAAATACAAGAGTTGATGAAAAAATGAAATTTTATTAAAATAAACTAACAAAAAGAATATGGTTCATGTTTTGGGGAATTTAACTAAGGTCACTAACAATTCTAAAATTAGAGTTAATAAACAACACAACAATAATCACAATTAAATAATTTAAAAGAGGGAAGAAGAATTTAGGCATTTTGGGCCTATTGCTGCCCAGAAACATGGGCCCAAAATCTACTGATTTTTTAAGCTTTGGCCCAATTTTTGCCTTTCAAATCCTGTGTATACACCAAGTGTACTGCTGTATACCAGTATATACTGCCTGTTTTCTCAATGTATACTGATGTATACGAATGTATACTGATGTATACGAATGTATACATCATGTATCTGCTCGATTTCCTATATTCCTTGCTTCCAAGACCTATATTGGCTTCCATTCCGCTTTGATTGACCAAAGAATCGACTCGAGGGGAGAGTTTAGGACCCCTATGGCCTCTTGTCATGCAAATAAGGAGATTTCGAGTCCAAAAGACTCTCATGGCGTTTTACGACAAAGAAAAGGAATGAATACAAATTAGTATATGATAAGAAAACAATTGACAATTAATAAGGCATACACATAGTATTGACTCATATAATTAGTAGACATAAACTATCTACACATTATCAACCATGAACTAATAAGGAAGTGGGCAAATAACAACAATTTCATGAGTTAAAAAAAAACGATAATCCAAAGTAGACAATCAACATGACAACATTTGAATATGACTAAAAAAAGAGTGAAGAACCTAATGCCCAACAGAGGGACATGAGCTATCATGAGAAATGCACAAGTTGAATGTAAACAAAAAATTTCAATAACGAGGAAGACTATTCTCTTTATACTTAGGTTCTATATTAAACAAAGAAAGACAAATGCATATCCATATTAGGACATGTATGAGAAGAAACCAATAGCAACTTTACATTATTATTTATTATATATAAATGTCAACAACAATATAAAAGCAAAACAAATCAACTTAAATTGATACTTGATGATACCAAAAGAACAAATAATGCACAATCAGTATACAAGAAAAAGACATAAAATATCAATCACATCCTCCAACATGTTAACTAGCACATGTAAAGTTCCTTCTTCACAATATAATTCCAAAAATTGTTTTAAAGGATACAAAATTGCTGCCACATCACAGATATCACTACACCTTTTTTTTTAAAAGAATAAAAATTTAGACACTAGACTCCAATATTGACATTTTCGATCAGGCTCCTCCAATATGTTGTGATGAGGACGCTTACGGCAATTGGGATATGGGTGAATAATGCAAAGGATATTTAGCTCTACAAGTTGGACATGCGTTATTCATTGATAGCCATTTTATCAGACAGTGAATATGAAACTCGTGCAAACAATTAGTTGTGATCACCTCATTCTCACCTTTGAAATCTTCATAGCAAATAGGGCAAGTTTGAATGCGAAACAGATAGGTGACATAACTAAAACCGGTAATAATAGTCTTTGAATCAACTGTCAGCCCACATCAGAGGTTCTAAACAAATTTAAAAAGAAACTCTTAACAATAGAGACGCTTAAACGCCTTACACAGAAAGAGTATCAAGCAATAGAATATAGCAGAGAACTACATCTTTAGCTCATACGGAAACTGAAATCGAATAGACTGTCACTTTTTCTGGGGCAGCGAACTGAGACGATGAGCTTAACCACGAAGAACTACCACCACTGTGAACCTACTTCGATGAGTTCCGAAAAATAAAATAACTTTGAATTCTAATAAAGGAGACTCAAACTCTCTGGTTTTTTTACTCTTTCCGGTTGTGTTTTTTCTGTAATTTTATGTGGATCCCCTATCTCTCTAGGAATGATGGGTATTTATATGGGAAGAACTAGGACAGATTTGGGGGGAAAACCAGTTGAAAATTTGAATTATTTTGCTCCTTTCAAAGCAACAGTGTAAGAAGATGTGAATCTCTGAAAAGAGGGTAAAAACGGGACGATGAAGTGATCATCTAGGCCACTAGGTTATGGGTTCTGCAGGGAAAGGAGACGCGATTTCTGGGTCTGGTCAGCCGCGATTTGCTGCTGGATTTCTGGGGAAGAAGACGTGGGTGTACATGGATGGGGTCGGGTATGATGTGTTGTTGTTGTATGTTGGGTTTGTTGTGTATGTATTGTTAATGTTATTAAGAATGGCGGGTTGGGTCGAATGGAAACAAAAGTGGGTTGGAATTCGGTATTGTTATTGGGCTGGGAATTAGACCCAAGTTTAGTCTATCACAAATGGGTTAGTGTGATATAAGGGAGAGGTAGAATTGGAATTGAAAATTTTACCCTTTTGATTAAAATTATAGCCAATTGAATTTAAGAACTTAGCCAAATTGAGCTCAATTAGTTAAATTCGGTCAAATCACAATCAAGACGAATTTAAACAAAATTAATTAACGAGCTTCTTAAACTTAACGAAATAAAACAATTAATTTACTTGTAAACAAATTTACTCAAAAACATAACTTAAACTAATCAAACAAATACTTAATTAAAGCAAAAATCTTTTTGAGATGATTTTCGAGTATTCTTAAATATATACATAATTATAAAACACATATATTATTTAAAAATTATAAAAATGATACAACTAATTAAAATGACATGCAAACTATATTTATTTATTTATTTGAAATTTTATAAAACTAATTATTTTAAATCGTTTGAAATTGAAGAAACTCGATGATTAATCTATAATTTGGAGGTCAAAAATTGGGTGTCAACAATGACTGTCAAGCTTGATTAATCGATATGGTTCCCTATAAGGAGAACGTTTGCCCTGTGTTCCTTGGTAGCACAAACAAGATCATGTGTGTTAAGTCCCGTAACCCAAGGTTGAAACTTAGTGTTATTAAATCTCATAAAATTAATAGGCATATCATATTAGTCACTTGATGTAATTCAACATTTCTGAACCACATCATTTTATTCTTTGGTGATTATTTCTTATACACATACGACTTGAAGCTAACATGCTTATTGGTTACTCTCTAGGATGATGATAACCCTTCTTTGTCAAATGCTTCTATGATATCCTTAGATTCTTAAAATTCTGAATTTTATAGTTATTCTACCATCTATTATTGTGCGAGATGGACTTGAGACTCACTGCATTAACATGGAAAGTGGCTGACATGTTTGAGCAAGGTGTTGATAGCAAATGCTCTATCGAGGATTTCGCTAACATCGAAGAGTTCCCCTACCATTTTGAAGCTATTAACGTAAGGTAAACAAATGGATAGGAAAGGTGCCTGAAGTATGAAATGAGATTGTAATTTTTTTTCTTTTTCAACATAGTAATTTATGTGTTCTATCAATTAGTTTAAAATGTATACATGTCTCGTGATACTTGATAAAAAGAGCACACTACTAGAAGCTTGAGCATTTAGCATCTGACCCTACTAAGTAAAATTAATCACATGTAGAGTGTCTACTTGGAATATTTTTTCAAATTGATGAGAGTTTGTTGTACCAACACGACTTCAACAAATTATACCAAAAGTTAAAACTTGAACTTATTTCAATGGTATACTTGGTTTCTTTCCCTTTATTCTATTAAAACATATGTATTGCAGTTTTCTCCATCAAATATGTGCCTGTAGTTCTCTAAAAAAAAATCCAACAAGCACGGTTCAACTTCTGTTGGGTTATGAAGGTGATTAGGGCGTCATGCAGAAGTTTATAATTTGCAAATCTTATGATTGATAAATTATATAACAAAACCTTATACTTAAAATCAAAATATTAATTATGGTTTAGCCAATCGGCCTACATATGAAAAACTAATAAAAAGAAAATATTAAAACAATTGAGGAAAAACATCCCCATAAACAAAACTCTTTATTGACTACATTGTGAATGTTATTCTGTTATGCTATGAGAATATAGATCTTCAATTTATAGATTTTCAAAATTCTCCACTAAGGAAATAATAAACCAAATATGGAAGAAAATTATATTTTCCTTTCAGAAAAAGTTCAAGCATTTATGTTAATACTTTGACTTTTCTTTAAGAAAAAATTAAACTTCAAATAAGGAAAGAAAATCAGGGCAAAACCCTAACAAATCTCCCATTTTGGCTGGATTTTCTTGACAAAAATTTGATATGTCTTCTTCACATGCATGATATCTTCGTTCTTCACATAGTCTTCATCACAGATGATTGCCATGATTTAAAATAAAGTTTAAAATATATGGGTTAAAAATGGTTTGAAAATATTTTATTTTTATTTTCAAAGATGCAGAAACAGGAATGTTAAAAATATGGTTTAAATCTTTTTCTCTACATGTAGCTTGGACAAAAATCTTCTTTATCGGCAAATTGATTGCAAATTGATTTGAAACCACCTTGAACGTGTCTTCAACCTTGATAACCCTGGGTCATTGAACCATTAGCTTTGATACCACTTATTGGATTATGAAGGTGATTAGGACGTCATGCGAAAATTTATAATTTGCAAATCATATGATTGATAAATTATATAACAAAACCTTATACTTAAAATCAAAATATTATTATATGGTTTAGTCAATCGGCCTACATATGAAAAACTAATAAAAAAATATATTAAAACTATTAAGGAAAAATATCCCCATAAACAAAACTATTTATTGACTACATTGTGGATGTTATTCTGTTATGCTATGAGAATATAGATCTTCAATTTATAGATTTTCAAACTTCTCCCCTAAGGAAATAATAAACCAAATATGGAAGAAAATTATATTTTCCTTTCAAAAAAAGTTCAAGCATTTATGTTAATACTTTGACTTTTCTTTAAGAAAAAATTAAACTTCAAATAAGGAAAGAAAATCAGGGCAAAACCCTAACAAATCTCCCATTTTGGCTAGATTTTCTTGACAAAAACTTGATCTGTCTTCTTCACATGCATGATATCTTCGTTCTTCACATAGTCTTCATCACTGATGCTTGCCATGATTTAAAATAAAGTTTAAAATATATGGGTTAAAAATGGTTTGAAAATATTTTATTTTTATTTTCAAAGATGCAGAAACAGGAATGTTAAAAATATGGTTTAAATCTTTTTCTCTACATGTAGCTTGGACAAAAATCTTCTTTATCGGCAAATTGATTGCAAATTGATTTGAAACCACCTTGAACGTGTCTTCAACCTTGATAACCCTGGGTCATTGAACCATTAGCTTTGATACCACTTATTGGATTATAAAGGTGATTAGGACGTCATGCGGAAGTTTATAATTTGCAAATCATATGATTGATAAATTAGATAACAAAACCTTATACTTAAAATCAAAATATTATTATATGGTTTAGTCAATCGGCCTACATATGAAAAACTAATTAAAAAAATTATTAAAACTATTAAGGAAAAATATCCCCATAAACAAAACTATTTATTGACTACATTGTGGATGTTATTCTGTTATGCTATGAGAATATAGATCTTCAATTTATAGATTTTCAAACTTCTCCACTAAGGAAATAATAAACCAAATATGGAAGAAAATTATATTTTCCTTTCAAAAAAAGTTCAAGCATTTATGTTAATACTTTGACTTTTCTTTAAGAAAAAATTAAACTTCAAATAAGGAAAGAAAATCAGGGCAAAACCCTAACAAATCTCCCATTTTGGCTGGATTTTCTTGACAAAAACTTGATCTGTCTTCTTCACATGCATGATATCTTCGTTCTTCACATAGTCTTCATCACTAATGTTTGCCATGATTTAAAATAAAGTTTAAAATATATGGGTTAAAAATGGTTTGAAAATATTTTATTTTTATTTTCAAAGATGTAGAAACATGAATGTTGAAAATATGGTTTAAATCTTTTTCTCTACATGTAGCTTGGACAAAAATCTTCTTTATCAGCAAATTGATTGCAAATTGATTTGAAACCACCTTGAACCTGTCTTCAACCTTGATGACCCTGGGTCATTGAACCATTAGCTTTGATACCACTTATTGGATTATAAAGGTGATTAGGACGTCATGCGGAAGTTTATAATTTGCAAATCATATGATTGATAAATTAGATAACAAAAACTTAAAGTTAAAATCAAAATATTATTATATGGTTTAGTCAATCGGCCTACATATGAAAAACTAATAAAAAAAATATTAAAACTATTAAGGAAAAATCTCCCCATAAACAAAACTATTTATTGACTACATTGTGGATGTTATTGTGTTATGATATGAGAATATATATCTTCAATTTATAGATTTCCAAACTTTTCCTCTTAGGAAAGAATAAACCAAAAACGGAAGAAAATTATATTTTCCTTTCAGAAAAAGTTCAAGCATTTATGATAATACTTTGAGTTTTCTTTAAGGAAAAAAATAAATTTCAAACAAGGAAAGAAAATAGGGTAAAACCCTAACAAATCTCCCTTTTTGGCTAAATTTTCTTGACAAAAACTTGATTTGTCTTCTTCACATACACGATATCTTTGTTCTTCACACAGTTTTCATCATTGTTGCTTGTCATGGTTAAAAATAAAGTTTAAAATATATGGGTTAAAAATGGTTTGAAGATATTTTACTTTTTATTTTCAAAGATGCAGCAACAGGAATGTTGAAAATATAGTTTAAATCTTTTTCTCCACATGTAGCTTGGACAAAAATCTTCTTTATCAGCAAATTGATTGCAAATTGATTTGAAACCACCTTGAACCTGTTTTCAACCTTGATGACCCTGGGTCATTGATCCATTAGCTCTGATACCACTTGTTGGGTTATGAAGGTGATTAGGGCATCATACGGAAGTTTATAATTTGCAAATCATATGATTGATAAATTAGATAATAAAAACTTATACTTAAAATCAAAATAATATTATATGGTTTAGTCAATCGGCCTACATATGAAAAACTAATAAAAAAAATATTAAAACTATTAAGGAATAATCTCCCTATAAACAAAACTATGTATTGACTACATTGTGTATGTTATTGTGTTATGCTATGAGAATAGAGATCTTCAATTTATAGATTTCCAAACTTTTCCTTTAAGGAAAGAATTAACCAAATATAGAGGAAAATTATATTTTCCTTTCAGAAAAAGTTCAAGTATTTATGGTAATACTTTGACTTTTCTTTAATGAAAAAAATAAACTTCAAACAAGGAAAGAAAATCGGGGCAAAACCCTAACAACTTCAAGGTATGGTTCTCTTCTATTTTTGTGTTACCTTGTGCACCTTTCACACACACACTTTCAAGAATTGGATGACTCTGGTAAGTATTGGTTTGAGTTTTTCATGGTCTTACTTTATTAATACTCACATTTGTTTTCATGTTTATTATTCTTTTAAATATAATTTCTTCTTGAAATTTTGACTTACATGTTAATAATTGTATCCAATTGGCATATGTATTATCTCTTTGATGAATTTTATTTTTGTTATTATCTAACTAATGCGCAACTAAATCATCCTTCTGGAAATTTAGTAAAATTGACATAGCTGTCCTGAATGTACTCTCAAGGTGTTTGAGTTATCGTATTTGCAATTGTCTTTGTCCTTTCTAAATCAAGCAGGGAAATCTCTAGATGATCATGCGTGACTTTGGCGCCAACCATCATTCAATATTTGAATTATCTTACTGATAATTCAAGGTATCATTTTCTGCGAGAAAACATGTGGAGCACCAACTACATTTTGCATTTATTTCTTGGAACAATTCTTGTGAATTTGTTAAGGGTCGCCTTTTTCATTCAACTATGTTTTCATATCTATCGCATTTCATTTCTAAGAGGATCCTGAAAACATAAAAAGATTGTGTAGGATGACATAATAGCAGTGCCATTCAGAAAACTTTGGCACCCTCGCTTTTATTTTACGCACTCAATTTTGAGAATCCTTGAAAGTTTAGATAATGTTAAATGGAACATAGTCTCTCACTGACTGTATCAGGATCATGTATATTATGGAGGATTCTTTAAAAAAATGTTTTCCATAACGGAATCTGATAAGTGAGATCTCGAGTAAGTTGTTACATAATTTGTTTTTGTTTGATGAAATGGGATTACATTAGCTACGATGGTGGTGTACATATGTCAGAGGCAGCTATTGAGGAGTTAACTACTTGCACTACATTGTTTGCAATAGTACAAGTATAGGTTTAATTTGTCATCAAAATGAAGACTAATTCATTTGTTGAAATTGATTGGTGAGATAGGAAAATTGGTGCACTTGGTTTTTCCTCAATGTTTCTTTAAATATTTCCAATGAAAAGCAAATACTATTCGACATACCCGGCACTTCGGCCAAAGACTTTATATTGCGGCATATGCCACACACCCATATATATGTCATCTACTCTCATCAATATAGTCAAATATAAACTAATGAAATTTTAGCATTCATTAGCATTATGTTCTTATATAGATATTTATTTGGTCAAAACTCTAATTATTCTTTTACTTTTATACTTCAAAAGATAACTATAAAAAAATATCAAACACTGAATAGTTGTTTTATGCAATTCTATTAAAAGTAGTTTAACTCTCTTACCTGTGTTTTATATTGAGGATTATATAAGCCATTTTTAGGCATTGAATGTGTTATGTTGTTTTAGCGGATGTAAAAATGTCTATATTACCTATGAAGGGTAAACTTAAGTACTTATTTAACATACTTTTGTATTAATATAGCCAACGACATTTATAGTTGTGTATCTTTAAGCATTTACCATTTCAAAAATTAAATGTTGGGCCCGTGCTAAACACGGGTCATGCCCCTCTAGTATGTGTGTGTGTGTGTGTATATATATATATATATATATAGTTAATCACTTCGTTTAACACTACTCGACGAGTATAACCTTCGAAAATCAACTTATTTCTTACGTCTCCAATGGAATGTCATTTAACTTTTTGCCTTCGACGTGATCACAACAGAAACATCCATTCAAGTTCGGACGTACATATATTGATAGAAATTTATTTGTACAATAGCTCACGCGTATATATGTATTGCCACCTAAAGTCAATGAATTATCGGTGTTCTGTTGTCTATATTAAACAAGACAAGACATAACTCTAGGGCCAAAGAATTATCAACATATATAAAACTTGACTTACTATGACTTCTCTACAAGTATCACATCGAACTTTTGAAGTTTCTATAACCTCTCAATTAATATCAACGTTATTCCGTAATCCGAATATAAATTGTCAGTATTACTACATGAATTTTAAATTTAATACAAATATACAATTGTTACACTTTCCAAAAATTAACGTAAAATGAAAATATTAGTTTTATACACAATAGGAAAATAAAGATTATAGAAGTTTTTTTTTTTTTTCAAAAATGGCCTCCGATTGTCGCTTTTATTATAAATAATTAGATTAGATATAAACAAACATATCGACCTCCGGAGATCGGTATTACATATAAATTTAATGAAAAATTAAATAATATTGTATCTTAAATTAATTTATTTTTTATTTTACATAAGGTTGAAACTAATTAAATAAAAGTACGAATATTGACTTCTTGCAATCGCTATATATACATTTTAATGAAAATTAATTTAATTATATAAATTTTAATTTTACCGACTTCAAAAGGTCGGTATTATAATTTTATTGGGTTTTTATATCACAAAAAATCATCCACTGAAGGGCAGTCTAATTTTTTTGTTTTTTTTATATTTAATTGTGATAAAATGAAATATTATTATTTATTATTAAATTCAATACCGACTATAAGGATCGTTTTTTCTTTTATTCATTTTTTTCTAGGAAAATTTCCGACCTCTGAAGGTCAGTATGTTGTTTTTCCGCTTTTTTTTTTGCATAAATATCGACCTCTTGAAGTCAGTTTCCATAAGTTTTTTATATTTTTTATATTGACTGTCATTGAAAATCGGTAATTTATAGGTCGGTATTGTAACACCCCAGAAAATTTTTCGAGCTAAGACTTGAACCATCCTTCGTTGTGAGTAGGATTTTACCGAGGAATTAAAATTTCTTAAGTGTTAAGTTCACTAGATGTAGAACCTTGAGTTCGAAAGAGAACTAAATTGGAAATAGCAAAATCTGAAATTTTGCAAGTTATGCTTAAGTATGAGTTTTGGGTCGACTTCAAACAACCATAAATCCTAGCTCGGAATGAATTAGGTGTGCTACCAGATACCGTAGCGAAGATCTTTGAATTATCTTTCCAACGCCGTGGAGTTTGCTATGTTTCGAGGTCGGATGAGTGAGATATGGCCTTTTGAAGATAGGCTGCCCAGTTAAGGAAAGTTAGCCGAAAATAAAGAGGGGTATTTTGGTCTTTTCCTTACCCAACCAGATTTAATTCGTTTTTAATAATATTTTAAGGGTCTAATTCTATTAGGTTCAGTTTTATAATCCTAAAATACGCCTAGGGTTTTAGTTGAGAATTCAAGAAGAGAAAAGAGGAGAAAACAAAAAGGATGAAAGCGTTCGTCGAGATTGTTGCATCTTGTTGCGGATTTTCACCATGGGTTTGATCCCTAAGAGGTATGTAAGCTTCCATAGTGTTGGGTTCTTTCACCCACACGCCAATCATGATTTATTCAACGTAATTTCGTTCTTGAAATTTAAGGATTTAAGTTCTTGATGAGTTCTTGATAAGTGTTATTGAAGTTTCATTAAGTTTTGATGTAAGTTTCTGCTTGGGTCAACTTTAAACGACCATATCTCTTAGAATATTAAGAGTTACGTGAGCCATAACCTATCCAATTAAAGGTAATTGAATCTACTTTCCAACCCCACCAGTTTCACGTCAATCCAATATCTTAGTAAAACGTTATGACTATTTTAGTAACCTATACCGTGCTGTTACGAATTAGCCGACGGGAAAATATTGAAAATAATCGTTTGTCTTTTTAACTCCAAGAAAACCATCAACGAATTTCTTGACTAATTAAAAAGCTCAAAACAATCAGATTTTCATCTTCACTCATGAAAATCATAATTTTTGGCTATAGAGATTTTAAGAAACTAACTCGAGAATCTCAAGAAAGGTCTTCTTGATTGTTTACCTTCAAGCTAGGGTTTCAAGACTTCTAATCAAGTTCTTCTTCAAGATTCTTCAAGATTCTTAAAGATTCTTCAAGATTCTTCAAGATTCTTCAAGAATCTTGTTCTTCTAGGTATGTAAGGCTATCATAGTGTTGGACTAGTTCATCCTCACTCCCTACTTCTACTTTCAAATCAGTAAAAGAGTAATCTAGGATACTTTCCCTAGATTTGAGTATTCTTGAGATAAGTTAATTTTGAGTTCTTGAATTCATGTTTCTTTTAAAAGTTATATTCATTATTATCGAATAGCTATATTGTTATTGAGATCCTTCATATCATGAATCATAACTCTTGAATTCATAATTCAAATTCAAGAGAGAGTTAAGAGTAGAGTTCATGAAAGCCTTTGAGTTCAATTGTGAATCCTTTGAGATCAACTATCGATTTGAACTAAGTTTTGAGGAAGTAAGTCAGAGAATGAGAAGAGTCACATACATGAGTGTCATAATGTTATGTAGACCTACGAGTGAAGTCGTTCATGCCCATAAATTCTGCATGAATTCCAGAAGTTGAGTATCTTTGAGAGGAGTAGTATCTTCAAGTTCTAAGTCTTGAGTATTGAGTTCCTAATACCCTTTGAGATTATATTTCTAAGCATGGGACTATTACATGTTACCCATAAAGTCTTTGAGTTGAATTGTTCATGCCCATAATTTCGCATGAATCCTATAAGTCGAGCAGTCTTGAGAAGAGAAGTATCTTTGAGTCCTTGAGTTGAGTCGTTCATGCTTATAATTCCACACGAACCCTCTGAGTTGAGCATTCTTGAAATTAGTAGTATCATTGAAGTTCTTGAGTTCCAAGTATTTGAGTTTTATCTATGGTTATTGAAAACCTTGCATTGAGTAGTTCATGTCCATAATTCGGTATGAACCATATTTTAAGAAGTCTTCTACAAACGTTTTAACTTTGTTTTAAGACTTAAGTTTTGAGTTCAGTAAAGAGTAAAGAGTAAAGTTTGAAGTCCTTTTCTTCAAAAGTATATGAGGACTAATTATTCCCAAAGAGTTTATAAATGTTTTCACATTTAAATAAGAACGGAAACTGAGATTTCCAAAGGACCTTCGGGCTAGTTTTCAGAAAAGAGTAATAGCTTTCTAAATAAAGCAAGCAGGGAAACTGAGATTTCCAAGATAACCTTTGAGCTAAGTTTTTGAGCAATTATCTCAAATCAGCAGAAAAAAGTATGTTTTTAAAACATAAGAGCTAGTATATTTTGGGAGTAGTATTAAGCACCGATATGGGGGAGAGTTCAGACAACTCACAGCCCCCATAAACCATGTAGCCATCATGGGTAGAAAAGGGTCATACTTTTTAGATGAACCCCTTTCACATAGACTAGTGGATCCATTAGTAGTTCAGGTCCTATACCTTTGGCCGGGTATAGGATGCGCTGGCAGCGTGAGGTAGATCGATGTATCATCACTATAGCTCTTATGTGATAGTTGTCGGTTAGAGAAACTCTCACAGAAGTTATTGTATTTTTATATACATCAGTTTATTGTATTTTTATATACATTTCAGAGTTATGTTATATCCTTGCATACACACAGATTTGACAGTATGTTTTTAAACAGTTTGTTTCTTTATATTGCACTTGTTTTAAATTGCTTTATATTGAAATGAGTTCAGTCATATTTAGTTGAGTATCCAAAGTTGAGTATCCAGAGTCGAATATCATATCTTTGAGTCGAATATCATATCCTTGAGTTGAGTATCTAATCTCGGAGTTGAGTATCTTATCCTTGAGTACTTCTGAGTTGAGTAAGTTTGAGTAGTTTTGAGTACCCTTGAGTATTCCTTGAGTTGAGTAAGTTTGAGAAGAGGTAAGTATGTTTCATTTCTATCAAGTTTCAAGCTTATGTTTATGTTTTAGAATTCCTCTTACATGGTCGTACATTCCACGTACTGAGCCATTTGGCCTGCATCTTCTCATGATGCAGACACAGGTATTCAGGATCATCAATATGAGCTTCGTTGATACATCCGAGAGTTCGAGTTAGCTATGGTGAGCCTCCTTGCTTTCGGAGGATTTCATTTACCTTTCAGTTATATCAGTTGTTAGGATATCGTGGGTCTTGTCCCGACTTCAATCTTTATCAGTTAGAGGCTTCATAGATAGTCAGTACAGTTGAGAAGTCTGTATCATTTATTTTATTAAATGTTTTAAAGACTAAAGTTTCTTTTTTATGGCAAGTTGTATATATTTTATTATACAGAGTTTTCTTTGGACTTAAAGTTTGTATTTAAGTTTTATGAACTTTTATTTCAGTTTTTAAGTTTTGTATGCTTGAATCAGTTTTCCGCTTGTAGTCAGCCAAGATGAGGGTTCGCTTGGGGACCAGCAATGGTCTTCGAGTGCCGGCCACGTCCAGGGTGTAGGCTCGGGTCGTGACAGGTATTCACTATTTTTTAGTAGTGGAAAAAAGAAGAAGAATAGTCATGAGCTAAATTCCAAAAAGGATGTGTAGTTGTGTGGTATCGGGTCTATGAAATGTCCCATGAAGCCCATGGGGCGGCCAACAAGATGATTCCAAAACTTTTTACTTTTATGCATTGGCTACATGTGCATTGCATCATCTTGCATTGTATGTTTGTCTGTGATAAACTTGTATTAACGTGAATTTTAATTATTATTATTATTATTATTATTATTATTATTATTATTATTATCTTTACTATTCGTGTTTATGAGAATGTCTCTAGTTCACTCTCGATTTTTGTGTTAGCACTATCATGCCTCTCTTATTTATAGTCTTTTTTTGAGCTCGATTGGTCTATCTATGACGCCTATTGAGAACACATGTTTTGGTACTCATATTGCACTTCTACATCTTTTTCTGATGTAGCACCCAGTACGAGCCACCCTTGTTGATTTCAGATTTCTTGAGGTCATTGGATCATGATGAGCTATTGATGTCTAGAGACTTGTTGCTATCTCTCTTGCACTATCTTAAGTATTTTAAATTTTGATTAGACAAACCTATTGTGTTTAATCCCTCTTTGTACTTAAACACTTTTGTACTAGGGACACCAGGTCCGAAGTTGGGTTCTCTATATATTAGTCTTTTCTAGTGACTTTTGGACCTTTATTGTATATTTTATACAATTATGTACACATCTATGATATGGCTCTATTATATGTCTTATTATTTTGTCCACAATAGTTACTTCTAGTTTTATTTATCGCATGTTATTCTATGCTTGAAGTATCATTTGTACGAATAAAGTTAGTTTATACAGATTTCTCATAGATAAAGTATAATCAACACAGATTAAAAACAAAATAGAAGTAGTTACATATACATGATCACACACAAAATTTGATTGAAGCCTTGTATGAAAAAAAAATAGCACAAAAGCATTTGATCAAAAATAGCTTACTTGTAAAAGAAAGCAGTGGAGAATGCATAGAGTGAGTCGCTTGTTCAATTTCCACCCAAAAATAAAATTTGTCTTCTAGCTATACGGAGTGTTGATCATCTTGAACTTTGACAAATCCTAGAGGATTCTGCAATTATTCCAAGAAAACCCAATTTTCAAAAATTAAATAGACAAAAGTAGAAAATTATTTGTTTGCCTGAATTTGAAGTAATATTTTCAAGTTTAGCGTAGGATTTTACTCATAAATACTAGTTTAGAAGACCTGCAAGTTTCTCCATAGCGAAAGCATATCTAAAACAACCATCATTCATGTTTAACACAAGAGAAGCACGATTTGCTTCCCCGGGATACTAGGTTGTGGAAATATAGGGATTCATCCATTTTGTGGGAATTTTTGATGACCCACCGGAACTCCCCACGAGATGAATGAATCCTCATATTTCCACAACCTAGTATCATAGGGATGCAAATCTTGCTTCTCTAGTGTAAACATTAGCCGTCAACTAATGTATAAATGTAGTTTATCCTAAATCCATAATGATATATTTATACACTAAGGGTTAGGGTTAGGGTTAAGGTTAAGGAAGAGGATGAACTAATGGGCTCACAGACTAATTAGCACACCTTATGGATGGACCCGACCCAATAAATATTTTCAACATTTGGTCTGACTCTGTTTATTTGGATCTTCTATAGTAGAGGATGGGGGGGGGGGGGGGGTAGTAGATGTTAAAACCTTGCAATTGTTAATTTTTAGCAATAGTTAAATTTTTCCAACTTTTTCATAAATTGGATAGCAAAATTTAATAAATTAATTTTGGGCTATATATATTAATGGAATTTTCTTCTAGATAATTTTTTTCCTTTTATTTTATTCATTCTTTTAAATCGAATCCTGAGAAAAGTTTTGAATTTCTAACTATAATTACAATTCCTAGAATAGATAGGAATTCATATAAGATTTCATCTTAATATCTAAAATTGATTCCAGATTTAGTAAACTGAGGACCCTGTTTGTACATAACAAATAACTATGATTTGAAATCATGTTGATTTGAAGTTGAAATATAATGACCCTCGATTCATTTGCTTATTTATGTGTTTCTTTCCTATTTTTTCCCTCCATGTAGCTTCTATGTTGTGTATTTGATGTGTTAGGAAGAGTGGCATGTTTCCCAAGGTAGTTAGGAGAGTTTTGGGTGAGATTTGCTATTTTGGAGCTTTTATTTGGATAGGGTTGACTTCGGTTAACATCCTTGGTAAGCAGGTTCGGATGGGATTTTCTATAGCGTCGTTATCTTGAGAATGTTGAGTTTGGACTAGTAGGACCCTTGGTTGGGACTACATATTGGTTGGGTTGAGTTTGGGATGAGATCTTAACAATAATTGAAATATGCTATCAAATTAATTTAGAGTGACACGATGGAAATTTTCAGAATTTGAAACTTGACTTGGGCTGGCATCATCCCACTATAGAAGCCGGCAGGTCACTATAGCGGGCTAACAGGACCAGAAACTAAAAATGTGGAATTTATATTAGGAATCTTGATCTTTATTTGAAAAAAGAACAAGGGTTGCACCAAAAATCCTCTTACACTGCTTTAAGCTTGGGTAAACTAAAACAAATCCCCCTCGCGAGATGCTTTAAATACTATAGAACAAAATGGGGTAGGACAATTCCCTCATGAACCTGCGAATCCTCTCTGACTCGTTCGAAACGATAACTAGGGCATGTTTAGACGATTGATAAAAATGAGTCTCATACTCTGCAATTATGAGGCTCTCATATCTCAAAATCTCAAATCCCAGGATCTCCTCCTTCACACTTCAAGGGACAAAACGGTCATATAAAGCACAAGCAAACACCTCTTAAGTCAGTAGTGGAGATCTAATCGGTATAGATCACAAATTAATAAACTCTCCCCTACTCCATAGCTGAGCCACGCAACTGAACTGCAATGTAATGAACCCGATGAGACTCAACCAAGCTAATTGTATCAAGCAACTCTCGACATGTAGACAAGAACTCATATGCACCCTTGCTTTTTCCACCTTGAAACTAAGGTAGATTTATCTTTATAAACTTCTCATAATGGTGTTGCTCCTCATCACACAACACAATAAAAGGTGCACCCTGAGATCCAACTCTGGTAAAGGATCTTCATCAATAATATGACCCACTAGTGGTTGTTTCGTCATACCTTGGACAAGTGGAACTTAACTTTGATCTAGGGTTTGATCCCCTACTCTAGTCTGAGAACCCTGCAATGTGCCTGTTACACCCCCATTTTGAGTAAAACTCTTTAGTACCTCCAACACTCTCAACAAGGTGTCCTGCAGTAACGATGCAATAGGGTACTCTGGCGGAACTTGGTGTCACGACCCGAGCCTACACCCTGGACGTGGCCGGCACTCGAGAACCATTGTTGGTCCCCAAGCAAACCCTCATTGTCACCCCCCGAGCCTACACCCTGGGCGGGACTGGCACTCGAGAACCATTGCTGGCCCCAAGCGAACCCTTGGCCTGGCTTACTTATTCAGCGAAAGACTTAACTCAACATAATTGTACCTTTAAAAGTAAACTAAAAACTCAAAGATAACTGAGAATGTATTAAAATAACATTTACTGGACAAAGTGGCAACTCAAGGCTCAACATAATAGAATAAAATTGAAAAGACTAAAAAACTAACATATGACTGTCTATGAAGCCTCTAACAACTGAGATAGATGTCGGGACAAGACCCACGACATCCTAATGAACTAAAAATAATAAAAGCAATAAAAGGTATCCTCCGAAAGCAAGGAGGCTCACCAACAACTCTGAAGCTCAACTAGAATCAACGATGTGTTGGATGCTGATAATGGTTACATGTATCTGCATCATAAAAAGATGCAGGCCAAATGGCATCAGTACATTGAAAGTACGAGCATGCGAGGGGAATACTAAAACAAGACATAAGCTTGAAAGGAACTGAAAGAACAAATTTGGTCTCAATTGAACTGAACTTATTTCAATATAAAGCAGTATAAATAAGTGCATTATAAAGAAAAGCTTTAAAACATGGATATTAACTCTATGTATTTAGAAATACAATGGTAACTCTATATGTATGCAAAGATACAATATAAACTCTGGATGTATATGAAATTACAAGTAACTATGTGTATATAATAATACAAAATACTTTTGTGGGAGTTTCTCTAATCGACAACCATCACGTAAGAGCTATTGTGATGATACAGTGTTTTGCCTTACGCTGCCAGGGCGGTCCTATACCTTACCGAGGGTATAGAACCTGACTACTAAGTGGATCCACTATTCTATGCTAAAAAGCACTAGGGAATCATCTAAGTACGACCCTTTTCTACCCATGGTGGCTACATGGTTTATGGGGGCTGGGAGTTGTCTGAACTCTCTTCCATATCGGTGCTCAATACTATTCCCAAAATATAATACTAGCTCTTATGTTTAAAAACATAACTTCTTTCTGTGGTTTGAGATACTTTCTCAAAACTTAGCTCAAAGGCTATCTTGGAAAACAAAGTTTCCTCTCTTGCATAATTGTGAAAGCATTTACTGTTTACTGAAAAACTAGCTCAAAGGCTCTTTTGGAAATCAAAGTTTCCTTTCTTGTTTAAATGTGAAAATATTTTACTTTTTGGGAATACATAGTCCCCATATACTCTTTTGAAGAAATGAACTTCAATCTTTACTCAACTCAAAACTCAAGTCTTAAAACAAAGTTAAAGCATTTGTAAAAGACTTTTGGAAAACCCTTATGAACTTCTTTTGACTTGACTCTTCGTTTTCCTTGAATTCAATTATGGATTCAAGGCTCATGATCTCATGTTATGGATGATTTCATATTGTTTAGTCGTACCTTAGTGTAGCAATCAACTAGAAAACATATGTGAGTTTCAAGGGAACTTGTACGAAAAGAAGTGGGAAAAGGTAGAAGACCTGGCATCTCTGTCACTATGAGTGGCACAGGAAGCCAGACCCAAAATTTCAGAACCTGGGTTGGGGTGCACTGGTTGCCGCGACACCCCAGAGCCCAAACTTCAGAACCCCAAGTGGGGAGCTCTGGCTGGCGCGGAGCCCCAGACCCATGCCCAGAAAATCTCCAATTTTTCTTGCTCATTTTTCAACTCTAAACCCTTTAGATTCAATTGGTTCTTTCCCCAAACACATAGATTCGACTACATAACCAAAATATGCAAGAATCTACTCAAAATGACATCTAATTTCATGAATTTAGATCAAGAACTTCTCACCAAATTCAACAATCAAGAACCCAATAGAAACTTCAAACAAATCGATCAAGAACTCAATTTTAATACTTTCAAGAACATAATTTCGCTGAATAAAATCATGATTGGCGCGTGGGTGAACTAACCCAACACTATGTGATCTGACATACCTCGTAAGGATCTTTTCGAAATCCTCAAGCAATTCTTCAAGAACTCGACAATTCCAAGCTTCTTCTCCTCTTTTCTCCTCTTCTTTTCTCTTCTCTCAAAACCCTAACTTATTTTTGTGAAACGTAAACTGAATCCAATCAGTTTAGACCCCAAATTAATTACCAAAAACAAATTTAAGTAATTAGGTAGTGAAAAGACCATAATACCCTTCGAAAATCCGGTTTTGACTTTCCTTCTCTAGACATCCCAACTTCAAATGGGCATATCTTCGTCATACGAACTCGAAACTGAGGAAACTCGGTGGCGTTGGAAAAATAATTCAAAGATCTTTCCTACGGTATCTTGTAGCACACCTAAATCATCCTGATCTAAGAGTTATGGTCGTTTGAACTAAACCCAAAACTCATACTTAACTTAACTTCAAACTTTCCAACTTTGATTATTTCTAAAAACGGTTTCTATCTAATTCCAAGTCTTTCTAGTAACGGGGTCTTACACTCATCCTGGATGACTACAAGCAAAATCACTAACTCAAGCATACAAAAGCTTAAAAACAAAACTGAATAAAATTCATTGAACTTAATTACAAATATTTAACTCAAATGAATAACTCTTAATAAAAATAATATATCCAACTCGCCATAAAATAGGAAATTTAAGTCTTTAAAACATTTAACAAAATAAATGAACAAACTTCTGAAACTCTATTATCTATATATGAAGCCTCTAACTGAGAAAAATAGAAATAGGGACAAGATCCACGACATCCTAACAACTACTGATATAACTGAAAGTACAAGTTAAACCCTCCGGAAGCAAGGAGGCTCACCGTAGCTAACTCGAACTACATGTGGTATCAACAAAACGCATGTTGATGATCCTGAGTACATCTATTTGTATCATGAAACGATGCAGGCCAAATGGTTCAGTACATGGAATGTACGAGCATGTAAGGGCAATTTAAAGCATAACATAAGCTTGAACTGGTGGCAAAGAAACTTACTTACCTCTTCTCAACTCACTCAACTCAAATCAACTAAAAGAAACATAGTTCAACTCAACTCAAGGAATACTCAAGAATACTCAAAACTACTCAAACTTTCTCAACTCAAAAGTACTCAAGGATAAGATACTCAACTCAGAAATAAGGTTATCAACTCAGTGAAATGGGGCTCAACTCAACAATAAGGTACTCGGCTCAATGAAACACACTTCAACTCAAGATACTCAAGAATAAAGCAACAATAAAAGATGCAATATATGAAAATCTTTTAAAACTGTACATAGCAACTTAATGTATTGAAGAACACAATAACAACTCAATTTGTATATAATAAAATATAATATAACTTTGTGGAGATTCTCTAACCGACAACCATCACTATGAGCTATGTGATGATACAACATCTCGCCCACGCTGCCAAAACTTTCCTATACTTTCCCGGGGTATAGAACCTCTCAACTAAGTGAATCCACTAGTCTATGCTAAAAATCATTAAGGAATCATCTAAAAAGTATGATCCTTTCTGCCCACGTTGACTACATGGTTTATGGAGACTTGAGTTATCTGAACTCGTCCCCATATCGGTGCTCAATATTTACTCCAAAAAATATACTCAGCTCATATGTTTAAAAACATAATTCTTTACGTGGTTTGAGATTATTACTCAAAATCTTTTTCTAAAAAGATATGTTACTCAAACTGCTCAAAACTCTTTTGGAAATCTCAGTTTCCTCCTCTTTTAAATGTGAAAACATTTACTCTTGGGAATACTTAGTTCACATATATCATTTTAAAGAAAATGAACTCGACTCTACTCTTTCTCAACTCAAGTACTCAAGTCTTAAAACAAGTTTAGAAAAAATTTGTAAAAGACTTCTCAGAATAAAGTTTATGCCGAATTATGGGCTTGAACGACTCAATTTGAGATTTTCAATAACCATATATAGACTCAATACTAAGAATTCAACAACTCAGAACTCAAGAACTTCAATGATACTACTCATTCCAACGATACTCAACTCAGAGGGTTCATGCAGAATTATGGGCATGAACAACTCAAGTCAAAGACTTCATGATACTACTTCATCTCAAGAATGCTCAACTCAGAGACTTCATGTTACTACTTCATCTCAAGAATGCTCAACTCATAGGGTTCATGCGGAATTATGGGCATGAACAACTCAACTCAAGGACTTCATGGGTAACATATAATAGTACCATGATTAGGAATATAATACCAAAAGGGTTAGGAACTCATTACTCAAAACTTAGAAATTGAATATACTACTCCTCTCGAAGATGCTCAATTTATAAAGTTCATGCGGAATTTATGGGCATGAACGATTCGACTCGGTGGTCTAAATAACAATATGGAACTCATGTATACAACTCTTCTCATTCTCTTAGTTACTTCCTCAAAACATAGCTCAAATTGATAATTTATCTCAAAGGATTTCACAATTGTACTCAAAGACTTGCTTGAACTCTACTGTTAACTCTTTCTTGAATTTGAATTATGAATTCAAGAGTTATGATTCATGATATCAAGGATCTCATTGATAGTGTAAACTCATGAATGCATTCTCCTCACTTACTTGAGTCTTGAAACAAGTTACTAGAATTTGTAGAAGACTCCTCAAAAGACTCAAAGAACTATCAAGAGTTGACTCTTAACTCTACCATTAGTTTAAATTATGAATTCAAGGTTATGATTTGTGATAGGAAGGATATTGTGATGATTAAAAGAGTTTTGGATAGTTAATCATGAGAAACGGTTCAAAACCACTATCTGGGAACAAGTTCGCGATGCGGAGATGAATTATAATGTTTGGTCGAAATAATTTTTGAAACAGTGGAGTCCGCGTTCTCTCTGCGATGCGAAGAGAAAAGTTTCACTTCTAAGGAACAGGTCCGCGACACGGACCTGGTACCTGTTTTCTATCCAAATTTTTCTTTCTCTTTTTCTAACCCCAATTCGCCTAGATTCAACTCTTTTTCTCAATTTCTCTTTAGATTCAGATACACAACACATGTACACAAGAATCTACCCATAAACAACACAAAAATTGACACGATTTCCTCAAGAACTCAACAATCACATCCTAACTCAAGAACGAAAACCAATTTCAAGAACACAATTCAAGATCATCAAACTTTCAACTTTCTAGAACGAATTTCACTGAAATAAACATGATGGCGCGTGGGTAAACGAACTCAATGCTATGTTTTTCACGACCCTGACCATAGTGATTAACACCCACAATAACTCTCCGGTGGGAGAACCACTACTACAACCCAAACCAAGCAACTAATCTAAAACGTAAGGCATTTAAGTTACGGAAGCAAGTTAAATACTAAGGAAATAAATAGCGAATTCCCATAAAATCCAACAAAAGTCTAACAAGAACTAAACAATGCAGAAGAAATAACCAAGAGCCTAAAAGTCAATGTACCAAAACATCTAAAGTTCAACAAGTATAAATAAAAAGGGATGCAACCCCAATCTAATGAACTAATCAACTAACTAGAACATAGTCTATGTCCGAAAATGATGGGCATAGACGAAAGAGAACCCATGGCAGCCCGGAAGAATTGGCTCACCCTTGAATTCGAACGATCATTGATCTCCTAAGTGAGGTTTGTCAATAGCCGTTTGAGGATGCCCTGTACTCAACAAAAATAAGAGCAAGTGCAGTATCAGTACACAACCACAGTGTACTCGTAGGATCACACAGCTATCCCACTAAGTGTAACATAAGCAAGCCAATACAATATTATAACACATGCATATATCGAGCATATACAATATTATCAATATTTACGAACACCAAACAACTTCACAGTACTCAAGATACACAATTATATCAAATCATTAGTCCTCTCCTGGAACCCAAACCCAAATAGTTAGAATACCAGAACGTGATACCCGATCCAATAATTATGCCGAAACATGGCAACCGATCCCATAGTTATGCTGGAACGTGGCAACTGATCCAAGTTAGTTATGCCAAAATGTGGCAACCGATCCATTCAACACACCACATTCACAATCACAAGTATATTCTCAAGATCATACATTAATTCATGATTCATGGCATTCATCATTCCTCTATCTCATTTACAACAAGTGTGATCAATAATGAAACATTCATATACATACAAGTATCATAATGAAGCAAGAACAAACATACATCACACAATCATAGAATCACAACTATCACTTACCTCGAAACAAGCTTGAAACCCTAAGAAACTTGATCCTTCCCTTTCCAGATTAGTTCCACTTGTTCTTGGTCTACAAACATTCAATATAATACGGGAATCAATAAACAATCACTAATTACCCGGATTACTAACAATTCTATGAACCCTAGATCAAACTCATGATCCCAATTATCCCAATTAAGGTTGTTTCCACCATAGAATCTAGATCAAAACGCTCCTCCATCATTAATTACCCATTCTATTACATTCTACGGATCGAAAAACGGATTCAAGGAGTGAAAAGCTTACCTTTAGCCTCAAGAATGGTGAAAAATGAGTAGGACTCACCTGGGGTTCGTTCCTTAGCTCTAACAGTCAAAAAGTGCATAATAAGGTCATTTATGGGTTTATTAACGACTTTAGTCGCATCGAGCCCACCACAGCGTCCCTCATCCCACCTCAGCGGCCCCTCTAGAGCGGCAAAACCCAGCGCCAAAGCAGCTTGCACGAACTAGTAAGCTATTTTAATAATTCCAAAATCCCCGTTTCACAACACACCTCTAACCAACGATGCTCAGAAAATACGCTTCACGCTAAGATTGTTTTCGGAAGTTCTACTCGCCCGAATTCAATTTCGTAAAGTCGTACGAATTACTTAACGAGTAATCTAACTACCCATGTAATCAAAAACATAATTAATTAACTCGATTGTTACCAGATTTTCCTACACCTTAATGACTCCGATTTCGTCCAAATCTGGACTATGTTGAGAAAATCCAAATACAATGGGAAAAAAAATTCGGCCCCAAATTTTCCCCCGTTGGCTTTTTTATAATGATGGAACCCGGTCGTTACAATAGATACCAATTTACCCATCACTCGTCCCCAAGTGACAATTTAGGAAAAATAGGCTAAGGAAAGAATGAAGTAGTACCTGAATCGACGAACAATTAGGGATATTTGTCTCGCATGTCCCTCTCTGTTTCCCAAGTAGCTTCTCAACTGGACGATGCTTGCATTAAACCTTCACGGACTTAATCTTCTTGGTCCTCAACTTGCACACATCACGATCAAGAATTGCAATCAGGCCCTCCTCATGTTGGAGGTCTTTGTCCAACACAATTGAGTCTCACTTAATGATATAATCCTCGTCACCATGATACTTCAACTTGGACACATGAAATACCGGATTAACACTCAATAAATTAGGAGGTAAAGCCAATCTATATGCTACCGATCCCACACATTCAAGAATCTCAAATGGACCAATGTATCTAGGACTTAGCTTACCTTTCTTACCAAATCTCATCACTCCTTTCATGAGTGATACCTTAAGAAAAACATTTTCAGCGGATTGAAATGCAATGTCTCTTACCTTTTGGTCTGCATACTTCTTCTGTCTACTCTGGGCTGCTAAATGTTTAGCTTGAATACTCCTCACCATATCTTGAGCATCTTTTACTAAATCAACCCCCAAAGGTTTTACATCTCTAGCCTCAAACCATCCTATGGGTGATCTACATCCCCTCCCATATAATGCCTCAAATGGTGTCATATCAATGTTGGAGTGATAACTATTATTATAAGAGAACTCACACAAAGGTAAGAATTTATCTCAATGCTCTCCAAAATCAATCACACATGCCCTCAACATGTCTTCCAACACTTGAATAGTCCTCTCCGATTGTCCGTCCGTCTGTGGATTAAATGTTGTACTAAAAGTGGGTTTTGTGCCCAATTCATCATGCAATTTCCTCCAAAACTTGGGTGTGAATTAGGTACCACAATCTGAGATGATAGAGAGGGGCACCCAATGCAACCTCACTATCTCTTTCACATAAACTTTAGCCAATTATTCAGCATTATAATCTATTCTTACAGGAATAAAATGGGATGACTTGGTCAATCTATCAACCACTACCAAAATAGAATCAAACTTCCCCAAAGTCTTGGGAAGATCAACCACAAAATCCATGGCTATCATTTCCCACTTCCATTCCAGAATTGGCATTCTTTGAAGCAAACCTGCAGGCCTTTGATGTTCATACTTCACTTGTTGACAATTTTGACACTTCGCCACAAACTCCACTATGTCTTTTTTCTTGCCCGGCCACCAATAAATTCACTTCAGATCTCTGTACATCTTGGTCACACCCGGATGAATAGAATACTGTAAACCATGAGACTCTGCCAATAATTTCTCAATATAGTCATCTACTCTAGGAACACATATTCTTCCTTTAAAATTGAGCACACCATCCGCATCAAGAGTGGTCTCTTATGCTTTACCATTCGCAGTTTTCTTTCTAAGCTCCTCCAAATTCTCATCATCATATTGTTTGGCCTTGATCTCCTCAATGAATGTGGCCCTCACTTTAATGCTAGCTAACGCTACACATCTTTCTGAGATGCCCTACTGCATGAACCTAGATTCTAAGGTCTGAATTTCTTTAGCCAAAGGTCGCTTGGATACACTTAAGCAAGCTAAACTCACTGTTTTTCAACTCAAAGCGTCTGCCACCACATTAGCCTTGCTCGGATAGTATTGAATGGTCACATACATCATAATCTTTAAGTAACTCCATCCACCTTCGATGTCTTAAATTCAGATCCTTTTGAGTGAACACATGTTGCAAACTATGATTATCAGTAAATACCTCACACTTAGCACCATAAAGGTAATGCCACCAGATCTTAAGAGCAAACACTACCGCTGCCAACTCCAAATCATGTGTTGGATAATTTCGCTCATGCACCTTCAATTGACGCGAGCCATAAGCTATAACATTCATATCATGCATCAACATAGCACCCAAACCAGAATGTGAAGCATCACAATAAATAATAAAATCTTTACCTTCAACCGATAATGCTAGAATAGGCGAGGTGGTCAAGAGAGTCTTGAGCTTTTGGAAGCTCTCCTCACATTTTCAGTCCATTCAAATGGTATCTCCTTTTTGGTGAAATTAGTCAAGTGGGTGGCAATAATAGCTAGCCCCACAAAACTCCTAACTTCTGTCACAGAGCTAGGCAGAACCCAATTCTTAACTGCCTCAATCTTTTGAGGATCTACCATTACCCTTTCTTTTGAAACTAAATGTCCCAAAAATACAACCAAAGTCAACCAAAATTCACACTTAGAAAATTTAGCATACAATCTTTGCTTCCCAAGAATACCCAAAACAATACGAAGATGGACGGCACGCTCGTCCTCATTTTTCGAATAAACCAAAATATCATCAATAAAGACTATGACGAAAGAATTAAGAAATGGCTTGAACACCCCATTCAGTAAACTCATAAAAGTTGCAGGCGCATTAGTCAAACCAAAACCTCATAGTGCCCATAGCGAGTTCTAACCGCCATCTTAGGCACATCCTCAGGCCTAATTTTCAATTGATGGTAACCGGATCTTAGATCAATCTTAAAGGAAACTGCTGCACCTTGCAATTGGTCAAAAAGATCATTTATTTGAGGCAAAGGATACTTGTTTCAAATAGTGACCCTATTCAATTGCCGATAATCTATACACATTCTCATACTACCATCTTTTTTCTTAACAAACAAAATTGGAGCACCCCATGGGGAAGCACTAGGGTGAATAAATCCTTTATCAAGAAGTTATTGGATTTGAGCCTTAAGCTCTGTTCATTCTACCAAAGCCATGCGATATAGAGGGATAGAAATTGTAACACCCCGTATCCTAAATAGACCAGAAAGCAAATTTCCAGAAGTGCAGGTGCCACCTACAGAGGACACCCTACAGATCGTAGGTTGGACCACGGTCCATGGACCAGGTCCGTGGAATGTGGTCCACAGAGAAAAAGACCAAAAAACCTCAACCGTATATGGGACCACGGCCCATGGACCAGGTCCGTGGAACGTGGTCCGAATAAAATAAACAGCGACCCACTGCCAGGACCTACGGACCATAGGTTGAACTACGGTCCGTGGACCAGGTTCGTGAAACGTGGTCCACAAAACCCATTCTTTGAGCCAAACGACGACTGACCAGGATGGACCGTTAGGGTAGACCACGGTCCGTGGACCAGGTCCGTCGGTCGATCTCGACAACTCTTAAGTCAAGGTCATTTGGGTTTTTTCCCTATGCGTTGGACCCTTAATCTACATCGTTTAGACCCTAAATTATGATGTTTTAGTAAGTTTAAGCCTAGAAACATAACTAGAACTTAAATTAGTCAAAATCATTAATCAAAACTCAAAAAATTAGAGCTTGAGAGGAGAAAAGAGGTCAAGAACCCTAGTTCAAGAATGCAGCAAGATTCCATCAGTTCCAGCCCCAAAATCGAAAGATTTCTCTGTGGAATTCGTCACCAGGTATGTGGGATTTCACTAGTGGGTTCCTTTCGCTATTAGGTCCCTAGATTTCAGTCAAATTCTTGATTCCCTATTATTAACTAGACCTAGGGTTTCTAGAACTTCAGCAGATTATTATGAATTGATTATTTACATGTTCCAAATCAGATTATCATGTTATTACTTCATTTATTGCACGAACTTCAAAACCCTAGCTATGTATTTCTTTAGTTCTTGAATTACATATGCTAGGTCAGATATTATAGTATTTCAGATATACATGCCACAGTCTTAAATGTGTCATACTCAGTTATTTATGTGCATTCTCAGTTTGCATGTCATTTTGAGCTATCCAGTATATCACAGTAATTCAGTCATAATGTGTTAATCACTTAATCCACTGGGAGTAGCATAATACCGAGTTCGACTAGGGTCAGTCATCTATATAGTCCCAGAACTACGAGCTGCGTAGGTTGTAAGTCCCCTATGTGGGCATCATTTTAGTGACCACGCCAGCATGTCTCTATACCTTTAGTCGGGTGTATTGGGTCCTCTCGATAGGGCGTATACATTGCACTCTACATTTAACTCATGTGGTTTTATTATAGGTTATTAATAGCTCACACAGTTCAGTCAGATTCCATTTTATTGACCACATTTCAGTATAGTTCAGTATTCAGTCTCAGCATGTTATAATTTGGTCATTGCATTCAGTTAGCTCAGTATCTATATCATGTTCAGATTATGCACTTGCTTTATTGCTTGTTCAGTTATATGTTTATTTCAGCTTTACTTTATCATGCATGCTCAGTACCTTTCAAGTACTGACGCATACTCTGCACTACATTTTCTCATGATGTAGGTTCAGGTTCTCAGCATCCAGATCACGCTAAGATTGGTTCCCAATCTCCAGTTCAGCAGCATCAGTGGTGAGCCCTCATTATTTGAGGACAACAGTCATGTTATCTTTTTATTATTTCAGCCTTTTAGTTTCAATTTTGCTAGACTTAGTTGGGGCATGTCCCAGCACTTCTAGTCAGTTAGAGAGTATTTTCAGACATAGTTAGATCCAGCTTATTATTTGAGTTTGATGTTTCTTTTGTATTAAACTCTCATATTTGATATTCAGTTTTAGTATATGGGTATTCCCCATCATTTCAGACTTATTTAATATTAGCTTCCGCAACAATTTTATTTCTCAGTTTATCTTTAGTTTGCTCATGATTATGCCAGCAGGGTTAGCTTGGGGTCACTTGCGATCATAGGTCCTGTGTCCACGTCTCGGGGGTAGCTCGGGGAATGACAAACTTGGTATCAGAGCACTAGGTTTAAGTGTCCTAGAATGTTTGAAAAGTCTCACTAAGTAGAGTCTTTTTCATGGGTGTGAAGTGCACCACATCTAATGAGAGGGAGGCTACAAAGTGTTTTAGGAAAAATCTTCATTTTCTTATTACTCTTATTGTGCGTAAGGTATGATCTAATTCCATTCTAACTTGACGTTCTATGTTTCAGTGATCATGCCTTCTCGTAGAGCTAACGCTGGGAATGTGAATTCCAGGAATGCAAATGCAGCTCCTCCAGTCCCAGATCAAGAAGTTTCGAATGCAGAATTCTGGAACGCCATTCAAATTTTGGCTCAGAGCATTGCCAACCAAAACAATCAGCAGGATCCAGCTTCGACAAATGCTAATGTTGGGTCGGCTGCAACCAGAGTGCGAGATTTTGTTAGGATGAATCTACCAGAGTTCTTAGGATCGCAGATAGGTAAGGATCCCCAAAACTTCATTGATGAGGTTAAGAAGATCTTTGAAGTGATGCAGGTAACTGGGAATGATTGGGTTGAGTTAGCATCTTACCAACTTAAGAATATAGCTTATATCTATTATACTCAATGGAAGGAGAATAGGGGTACAGATGCAACTTCTATCTCTTAGGATTGCTTCAGTGAGACCTTTCTTGACAGGTTTTTCCTAAGAGAGCTAAATGAGGCAAAAGTTCAGGAATTTATGAACTCAAGGCAAAGTAGTATGATAGTCCAAGAGTATGAGCTCAAGTTTACCCCAACTCTCCAGGTATGCTCCTCATATGGTTGTTGATTCCATGGTTCAGATGAATAAGTTTCTATATGAAGTGTCAGACTTGGTGAAGACAGAGTGTAGAAATGCTATGTTACTGGAAAATATGAGCATCTTTAGGCTCATGACTCATGCTCAGCAGGTTGAGGGTGATAAGCTTAGAGAATAGGCTAAGGAGAACAAGAAGGCTAGGACCGGAAGCTATGACTACTCTCAGTAGAAATCGGGTGGTGGGAATCACTCGCAGGGTCAGCAGAAATTTTCAACTCCAACACCTTCATCAGCTAGTATTCCATCCTCCAAGTTCAGACAAGAACAGAAAGGTAGGGCATCAGGATCCAAGTCTAATGGAAGTGTTTCAGGAACTAAAACCTAGCCAACTTGCCCTAAGTGTGGTAAGAACCATCCGGGCGAGTGCCTTGCAGGAAAGGAAAAATGTTTTGGGTGTGGTCAGTCTGGTCACAGGTTGAGGGATTATCCTTCTAAACAGGGTCAAAGAGGCAATGTTAATCGATCCCAGTCTACAACTTCAGCAGCACCAGTAGGTCGGCCGACTCAGCAGGGTAACTCTTCTGGTACAGGTGGCGGATAGCGCTAGAACAAGCTCTATGCTCTTCAGGCTCACCAGGATCAGGAAGATTCTCTTGATGTAGTCACTGGTACGTTACGAGCCTTTGATCTTGATGTTTATGCTTTGTTAGATCCAGGGGCTACTCTTTCCTTTGTAACTCCTTATATAGCAGTTAAGTTTGATGTTAGTCCAGAAACTCTCTCAGAACCTTTCTCAGTCTCTACTCCAGTCGGTGACCCAGTTATAGCTAGACGGGTATACAAAAATTGCCATGTCACAGTCTCTCAGAAAGTCACCTCAGCAAACCTTGTAGTGTTAAAAATAGTAGACTTCGATGTTATTCTAGGCATGGATTGGTTACATTCATGTTATGCCTTAGTCTATTGTAGAACTAGGATTGTTCGTTTTCAGTTTCCAAATGAACCAATCTTAGAATGGAAAGGTAGTAGCTTAGCGCCTATGGGTTGATTCATTTCTTACCTCAAGGCCAGAAAGAAGATATCTAAGGGTTATCTCCATCATCCAGTTCGGGTTAAGGATTCAAGATCCGAAACCCCAACACGTGAGTCAGTTCTTGTGGTTAATGGCTTCCCAGAAGTGTTTCCAGAAGATTTTCCCGGAGTTCCTCCGGATATGGAAATCGAATTTGGAATTGATCTCCTTCCAGATACCCAACCTATCTCTATTCCTCTTTACATAATGGCTCCAGCTAAGCTTAAGAAATTAAAGGAGCAGTTGAAAGACCTTCTAGATAAAGGCTTCATCAGACCTAGTATTTCACCATGGGGTGCACCAGTATTGTTCGTGAAAAAGAAAGATGGTTCTCTCAGAATGTGCATTGACTATAGGCAGTTGAACAAGGTCACAATAAAGAATAAGTATCCCATCCCCAGGATTGATGACTTGTTTGACCAACTACAAGGTGCTAGTCATTTCTCAAAGATAGACCTCAGATCGGGTTATCATCAGCTTAAAGTCAGAGATAGTGACATTCCAAAAACAGCCTTTAGAACTAGGTATGGTCAATATGAATTTGTAGTTATGTCTTTTGGACTAACCAATACTCCTTCAGCTTTTATGGACTTGATGAACAGAGTGTTCAAGCAGTATTTGGACTTGTTCATTATCGTCTTTATTGATGATATCCTCATTTACTCTAGGAATGAGGAAGAAAATGTGAGTCATTTGAGGTTTGTCCTGCAAACTCTCAAGGATCACCAATTATTCGCAAAATTTAACAAGTGCGAGTTTTGGTTACAATCAGTTGCTTTCCTTGGGCATATAGTATTCATCAAAGGGATTCGAGTGGATTCCCAGAAAATAGAAGCAGTGAAATAATGTCTCAGACTTACCTCTCCTACAGATATCAAAATTTTCTTGGGTCTAGCAGGTTATTACAGAAGGTTCGTGGAAGGATTTTCATCCATAGCCTCTCCATTGACTAGGTTGACTCAGAAAAAGGTTAAGTTTCAGTGGTCAGATGATTGTGAGAAGAGCTTCGCTGAACTGAAGACTATGTTGACTACAGCTCTTGTTTTGACTCTACCAGAGGGTTCAGACGGTTATGTTATTTATTGTGAAGCGTCTAGAGTCAGCCCAGGTTGTGTATTGATGCAGCGAGGTAAGGTTATAGCTTATGCTTCCAGACAGCTTAATATGCATGAGAAGAACTATCTGAATCATGACCTCGAGCTTGCAGTTGTGGTGTTTGCACTCAAGATTTGGAGACACTACCTATATGGTGTTCATGTAGATGTGTTCACAGACCATAAGAGCCTTCAGTATGTGTTCACCCAGAAAGAGTTGAATCTTCGCCAGAGAAGATGGCTTGAGTTCCTCAAGGATTATGACATGAGTGTGCATTACCATCTTGATAAGGCAAATGTAGTAGAAGATGCCTTTAGCAGATTATCTATGGGTAGTGTAGCACATGTTGAGGAAGAAAGAAAGGAGCTAGCAAAGGATGTTCACAGACTTGCTCGCCTAGGAGTTCGTCTTATGAGCAGAGCAGATGGTGGTGTAATGGTTCAGAATGGGGTAGAATCTTTTTTGGTAGTGGAAGTTAAGGAAAAGCAAAACAGTGATCTGATATTGCTCGAACTCAAGGGTGCAGTCCATCAACAGAGAGTTGAGGTATTCTCCCAAGGGGGGATGGTGTGCTTCCCTACCAGGGTCGATTAAGTGTTCCTAATGTGGGAGAGTTGAGACAGCATATTCTTGCAGAAGTCCATAACTCCAGATATTCTAATCATCCAGGCGCCACTAAGATGTACCGCGACCTGCGGGAAGTCTATTGGTGGAATGGTATGGAAAAAGATATAGCGGATTTTGTGGCTAAGTGACCAAATTGCCAGCAAGTCAAGGTAGAACACCAGAAACCAGGAGGTATGACTCAAGAGATTGACATTCCTACTTGGAAGTGGGAAGTGATCAACATGGACTTCATCACAGGTTTACCTCGTACTCGCAGACAGCATGACTCTATTTGGGTGATAGTTGACAGAGTTACTAAGTCTTCTTGTTTTTTGGCGGTCAAGACTACAGATTTGGCGGAGGACTACGCCAAGCTTTATAGTAATGAGATTGTGAGGTTGCATGGGGTTCCTTTTTCTATCATCTCAAATAGAGGTCCTCAATTTACCTCTCATTTCTAGAAGTCATTTCAGAAAGGTCTTGGTACTCAGGTTAATCTTAGCACAGCATTTCATCCACAAACGGATTGTCAGGTAGAGCGTACCATTCAGACCTTAGAGGACATGTTGAGAGCTTGTGTGACCGATTTTAAGGGTGGTTGGGATGATCACCTTCCTCTTACAGAGTTTGCCTACAACAATAGTTACCATCCTAGCATTCAGATGGCCCCTTATGAGGCATTGTATGGGCGTAGATGTAGATCTCCTGTTGGTTGGTTTGAAGTAGGTGAATCAGCCTTGATAGGGACAGATTCAGTCCTTTATTCTATGGAGAAGTGAAACTCATTATAGATAGACTTAAGACAACCTAAAGTCACCAGAAGTCTTATGCAAATGTAAGGAGAAGGGAACTAGAGTTCCAAGTTGATGATTGGGTTTTCCTAAAAGCGTCACCTATGAAGGGGGTGATAAGATTTGGCAAGAAAGGAAAGGTCAGTCCCAGATACATAGGCCCTTACCGTATCTTGAAAAGGATTGGTAAAGTGACTTATGAGCTAGAGTTGCCAGCAGATTTAGCAGCAGTGCATCCAGTCTTTCACATTTCACTATTGAAGAAATGTGTGGGTGATCCAGCATCCATGGTGCCATTAGAGAGTGTGACTGTAAAAGATAGCCTTACTTATGAGGATGTACCAATTGAGATTCTTGATCATCAGGTTAGAAGGTTGAGAAACAAGGAAGTCGCTTCAGTCAAGGTTTGGTGGAGGAGTCAGTCCGTAGAGGGAGCTACTTGGGAAGCAGAAGCAGCCATGAAAGCCAAGTATCCTCACCTCTTTCCTTGAGGTAATAGTTCATCTTCAGTTTTCCAGTCATTCATGCGTATATTCAGTCTTAGTAGCGTGTTCCTTCAATTTGTACTTGCATTTTCAACGTATTTGCATGTTTTGGAACTCAGCTCAGTCAAAAATCAATTTTCAGTGTTTAATGGTAGGGTTTGCAGCTATTTCCCTCCATTCCAGCTAGTTTAGTCTTCATTTGAGGACGAATGTTCCCAAGGGGGAGATAATGTAACACCCTGTATCTTAGATAGACCAGAATGCAGATTTCCAGAAATGCAGGTGCCACCTACGGATCGTAGGTTGGACCACAGTTCGTGGACCAGGTCTGTGGAACGTGGTCCACAGAAAAAATACCCAGAAAACCTTTACCTTATGTGGGACCACGGCCCGTGGACCAGGTCCGTGAAACGTGCTCTGCATAACCCATCCTCTAAGCCGAATGATGGCTAACCAGGACAGACCGTAGGGTGAACCACGATCCGTGGACCAGGTCCGTCGGTTGGCCTCGAAAGCATTTAAGTCAGGGTCATTTTGGTCTTTTCCCTATGCGTTGAACCCCTAAACTACGTCGTTTAGACCCTAAATTATGAGGTTTTACTCAATTTAAGCCTAGAAGCATAACTAGAACTTACCATAGTCAAAATCATTAATCAAAACTTAGAAAATTAGAGCTTGAGAGGAGAAAAGAGGTCAAGAACCCTAGTTCAAGAACGCAGCAAGATTCCATCAGTTTCCTCCCTGAAATCAAAATATTTCTCCATGGAATTCGTCATCATGTATGTGGGATTTCACTAGTGGGTTCCTTTCACCCATTAGGTCCCTAGATTTCAGTTAGATTCTTGATTCCCTATTATTAACTAGACCTAGGGTTTCTAGAACTTCAGCATATTATCATGAATCGGTTATTTACATGTTCCAAACCAAATTATCATGTTTTTACTTCGTTTATTGCAGGAATTTCAAAACCCTAGCTATGTATTTCTTGAGTTCTTGAATTACACATGCTATGTAATATATTTTAGTATTTCAGATATACATGCCTCAGTCTTAAACGTGTCATACTCAGTTATTTATGCGCATTCTCAGTTTGCATGTCATTTTGAGCTATCCAGTATATCACAGTAATTCAGTCATAATGTGTTAATCACTTAATCCATTGGGAGTATCATAATACCGAGTTCGACTAGGGTCAGTCACCCATATAGTCCAGAACTACGAGCCACGTAAGTTGTAAGTCCCTTCTGTGGGAATCATTTTAGTGATCACGTCGGCATGCTTCTATACCTTTGGTCGGGTGTATTGAGTCCTCTCGATGGGCCGTATACATCGGACTCCACAATTAGCTCATATTGTTTTATTATCAGTTATTAGTATTTCCCACAATTCAATCAGATACCATTGCATTGACCACATTTCAATACAGTTCAGTATTCAATCTCAACATGTTATAATTTGGTCATTGCATTCAGTTAGTTCAGTATCTATATCATGTTCAGATTATGTTCTTGCTCTATTGCTTGTTCAGTTATATGTTTATTTCAGCTTTACTCGATCCTGCATGCTCAGTACCTTTCAAGTACTGACGCATACTCTGCGCTACATCTTCTCGTGATGTAGGTTCAGGTTCTCAGCATCCAGATCACACTTAGATCGGTTCCCGATCTTCAGTTCAGAAGCATTAGTGTTGAGTCCTCATTCTTCGAGGACAACAATCATGTTATCTTTTCATTATTTCAGCCTTTTAGCTTCATTTTTTCTAGACTTAGCTGGGGAATGTCCCAGCACTTCTAGTTAGTTAGAGGCTATTTTCAGACATAGTTAGATTCAACTTAGTATTTGAGTTTGATGTTTCTTTTGTATTAAACTCTCAGATTTTATATTTAGTTTTAGTATATGGTATTCCCCATCATTTCAGATTTACTTATTATTAACTTCCGCAACAGTTTTATTTCTCAATTTATCTTTAGTATGGTCATGATTATGCTAGCAGGGTTAGCTTGGGGTCACTTATGATCCTAGGTCCCGTGTCTACATCTCGGGGGTAGCTCAGGGCGTGACAGAAATGGGGCGTGTACCAGGCTCTAAATTAATGCAAAAATCAATATCTTTATCCGGAGGAATACCAGGCAAGTCTTTAGGAAACACTCCTCTAAATTCTGACACCACAAGAATAGACCCAATGGATGGAGCTTCAATCTCAATATCCCTAATATGAGCCAAATAAGCCAAACAACCATGCCCTATCAATTTCTTAGCCCAAATGGAGGATGTGATCTTAGTTCGCTTAGGCTTGTACACCCCTTCCCACTCTAATTTTTCCCTTCCCGGAATTTCTAGAGTTACAGACTTAGTATAACAATTAAGAACAGCATAATAAGGGGACAACCAAGTCATGCCTAAGATTATGTCGAAGTCAGTCATATCCAAAATCACCAAATCAGCCCCAGTCTGAAAACCTATAAACAAAATAGGACCAACACAATAGGCATGGGTAACTATGATTGACTTTCCAGCTGGGGGCAGAAACATAAATAGGGGCATCAAGAATATCACAAATCATATCAAATTCTTAGGCGAATCTCACGGATACATATGAATAGGTAGAACCCAGATCAAATAACACATTAGCTATCCGGTCACAGACAAGAATAGTACTTGTGATCACCGTTTTAGATGCATCTGCCTCATTCTTTCCCGGAAAAGCATAACATTGAGCCCTATCATCTTGACGAGCCATTTCTCTGCTTGGTTTCACGTTACCCCTACTTCCGTTACCATTTTCTCTACCTCCACGGCCTCACTGACTACCTCTTCGCCCACCTTGTGGACGCCCTCGACCATTATTAATGTTCCCCGCGGGTACCACTACTCTAGAAGGCTGTTGCGCGGCATCGAATACACATGGGTGGGGACAATCTCTCTTCATATGCCCAGGTTCTCCACAATTATAGCAAGTATGATCGAAAGATAGTCTGCCGCCCGTCGAAGGCACGACTCCCTAGCTATCCTGAAAATGATAAGATGGAGTTCCTGAGTAATTACATGTAGAGGAGGGCATGGAGGACTGAATTGGCTTGGCTGCAAGCATTGGCCTCCCTGAATCTCTGGAATAAGAACCTTGAAAGTTGCCTGAAATCTTGGCCCTTCTAGCCAATGCCTTAGCCTGACCGTCTCACCTCACCCCATCCACTTTCTTAACATAATTTGTTACCTTATTAAAGCCCTTCCCTGCAATAGTCATATGAACAGATAATACTTGCAACTCAAAATTCAGTCCCCTAATAAATAAGCGGATCCTCTCATCCTCAGTAGTCACCAATTGAGTAGCATATCTAGACAAAGCATGGAACTTGGCCTCATAAGCAGCCACAGACATACCACCTTGTTCCAAGCCATAAATTCATCTTTCTTACGATCTCTCAAAGTTCTAGGCACATACTTTTCTAGAAACACAGCATGAAATTGGGTCTAAGTAAGTGGAGGTAAAGTAGAAGATCTGCATTTCATATAAGCTCGCCACCACTGCTTAGCCTCACCTTGAAGTTGAAAGGATACAAACTCAACCCCATGTTGATGGACAATTCCCAACTTATGAAGCCTCTCATAAGCATATTCATTCCCAGAACCAAGAAACACATGAGGCTTAAGCTTCAAAAACTTAGTCAACATGTCATGCTCATTACCAGTCATAACAGATTCCAACAAAGGATGGAATAAAGCATCATTACCTCTCGTTCCACCCATCTTGGGCGCAGTGCTAGCAACAGGGGGATTAGCGGGAGCTTAAGTTGCTTGAACAGAATGAAGCACTCCTGAACCAACCAACCTTTTCATGAATGACATGGTCTATCGAGCTAACACTAGGTCTATGGGAGGAACATTGGTAGTCTTAGCCTGCACCTATTTCTCTTGTCCAACCTCCTCAACATTATCAACCTCAATATCCTCTTCTAACTCTTCACGATGCACCGGAGGGTTCTCATTCACAGGGGCATTCTCAACCGGTACCTCATTCCCAGCAGGCGCGACAATTCCTCGACCTCTACCCCTAGCTCTTCATCTACCCCTACCTCGACTGCGACCTCTCGCTGCAGATTCCTCAGCTAGAGCATTGACGAGAGCTACGGGACTGACGTTGTCATACCTAGTGTTAACCATCTGTGGACAGAAGAGTGAAAGAGATTAGATACCAATTCGAATCGATAGATACCAATTGGAATCAAGTTATAGCACGAAAGGAGACAAGAGAAAATAGAGAGATTTCCTAAAGTCCTATAGTCTCTCAAAGAAAAGTAAAGGCGTCCCCGTACCGTTCCGCGAGACTCTACTAGACTCATTTTGGTACATCGAGATCAACGAACCTAGGTTCTGATACCAACTTTTTCACGACCCCGACCATCGTGCTTGGCACCCACAATAACTCTCTGGTGGGAGAACCACTTCTACAACCCAAACCAAGCAACTAATCTAAAAACTAAGGCATTTAAGTTACGGAAGCAAGTTAAATACTAAGGAAATAAATAGGGAGTTCTCATAAACTCCAACAAAAGTCTAACAAGAACTAAACAATGCAGAAGAAATAGCCTAGAACCTGAAAGTCAATGTACCAAATCATCTAAAGTTCAACTAGTTTAAATAAGAAGGGAAGCAACCCCAATCTAATGAACTAATCAACTAACTAGAACATAGTTTAAGTCTGAAAATGATGGACATGGATGAAAGACAACCCCTGGCAGCCCGGAAGAATTGGCTCACCCTTGAATTCGAACGATCACTGATCTCCTAAGCGAGGTCTGTCAATAGCTGCTTGAAGATGTCATGTACTCAACAAAAATAAGAGCAAGTGTAGTATCAGTACACAACCATAGTGTACTGGTAGGATCACACGGCTATCCCACTAAGTGTAACATAAGCAAGTCATTACAACATTATAACACATTCATATATCAAACATATACAAAATTATCAACATTTACGAACACCGAACAACTTCACATTACTCAAGATACACAATCATATCAAATCATTGGTCCTCTCATGGAACACAAACCCAAACAGTTAGCATACCGAAACGTGGTACCTGATCCAATAATTATGCCGGAGCGTGGCAACTGATCCCATAGTTATGCCGGAACGTGGCAACCGATCCAAGTTAGTTATGTCGGAACGTGGCAGCCAATCCATTCAACACAATCACAATCACAAGTATATTCTCAAGATCATACATTTAAGTCATGATTCATGGCATTCATCAGTCTTCTATCTCATTTACAACAAATGTGATCAATAATGAAACATTCATATACATACAAGTATCATAATGAAGCAAGAACAAGAATACATCACACAATCATAGAATCACAACCATCGCCTACCTCGAAACAAGCTTGAAACCCTAAGAAACTTGATCCTTCCCTTTCCAGATTCGTTCTGCTTGTTCTTGGTCTACAAACAATCAATATAATACGGGAATCAATAAACAATCACTAATTACCCAGATTACTAACAATTCTATGAACCCTAGATCAAACCCATGATCTCAATTATCCCAATTAGGGTTGTTTCCACCATAGAATCTAGATCAAAACCTTCTTCCATCATTAATTACCCATTCTATTACGTTCTACGAATCGAAAAATGGTTTCGGGGAGTGAAAAGCTTACCTTTAGCCTCAAGAATGGTGAAAAATGAGTAGGACTCGCCTGGAGTTCGTTCCTTAGATCCAAAAGTCAAAAAGTGCAAAATAAGTCGTTTAGGGAATTATTAACGACCTTAAATCACGTCGAGCCCGCCACAGCGGCCCTTATCCCGCTTCAGCGGCCCTTATCCCGCTTCAACGGCCCCGCTAGAGCGGAAAAACCCAGCGCCAAAGCGGCTTGCACAAACCAATGAGCTATTTTAATAATTTTAAAATCCCCATTTCACAACACACCTCTAACCAACGACGCTCAGAAAATACCCTTCACGCTAAGATCGATTCTGGGAGTTCTACTCGCCCAAATTCAATTCCGTAAAGTCATACGGATTCCTTAACAAGTTATCTAACTACTCATGTAATCAAAATCATAATTATTTCATCCGATTGTTACCAGATTTCCCTACACCTTAATGACTCCGATTGCGTCCAAATCTGGACTAGGTTGGAAAAATCCAAATACTACGAAAAAAGTTTTCCGGCCCAAAATTTTCCGTCGTTGGCTTTTCTATAACGACGGAACCCGGTCATTACAATGTTAACTTACATACCTCTTAGGGATCAAACCCATGGAAAAAATCCGCAATAAAACTTGAGAACCTCGACGAACACCTTGATCTTTTCTCCTATTTTCTCTTCTTGAACTCTTTTCTAAAACCCTAGCGTGAATTAGGATTTGTGTAAAGTGAACTAAATCAGTTCAGACCCCTATTTAATTACTAAAAATGAATAAATCTGATAGGGTATATAGATACGAAATTTTTGACCGAACATAAAATTTTATACTATTTGTATTCCTAAAATATTTCTTTTATGTCAAGTTATATATTTTGATTTTGTCTTATTTTAGTATGTTTATTTTAAAAGATTTGAAAACTACAAAAAATACATGTTTTCTTTTAATTTTAATTTTAATTTTAATTTTAATTTTAATAAATAAGCTAGTATTTCTTAATTACATTTTTAAATTAATTATTTAAATCTTCTTATATTTTATTAGTTCAAGATAACGAGTTAATATTTTTATATTCTATATATAATTTAAATAAAAATAATTACTAACCTACACTACCCCACCTCCCTCCCCATTTCCTACCATACATCAGCAACTACACTCCACACGACCCCACTTCACCACTACCCTCAACCCCTCTACACACTCCTATATACTCACAGAGAACACACTGATATGGACGGAACATAAAAAGAAAAAGAAGAAACAATACACACACAACACTACAATGCACGCAGGAGAAGAAAAAAAAGAGGAATCCATTTTATTTTTAGTTTACTTTTCTTTCAAAATTCATCAATACATTCACATATTTTTTTTCTTTTTTATTATTTTTTTATTTAAACACAACACATATATCATCACAAACCACCTACAAAAACTTGGTGAGTGTTCTAATCGAGGTTCGGTCAAGATTTTGCGGTATTCAACTTTTCCTTATCTCTTTAATTTATTTATGGAATTTGATGGAATTTTATGACAAGTTTTCTTATATTTTGTTGGAAAAATTACAAAAGTATACTACTTAAGACTTCTATTAACAAAATATCAATATACTTATATTTAATTACAAACTAAGTTTTTAAATTACATACATAACAAAATATTTTTAAAATTTTTTTACCGGAATTCTCTCTCTATGTGGAGTGTAATTAGGTATTTAAGTTTATCATATATTCTCTCTCATTAAACACACCCACATACACATGTTTGTTTGTTTTTTAGTTATTTACTTTTTATGTTTTGTAGTCATTATTGGGATTCCTTTTATATAAAGATGGGAAAAGGGTCAAAATTGCCCTTAATCTATGTGAAAGGAATAAAATGTCCTCCGTTTATAGTTTGGCTCAAAAATGTCCTTACTGTCAATATTTTGGCTCAAAAATGCCCTGCAGTCAATACTTTGGTCCAAAATTGCCCCTATAGTTACAAAATGGGTCAAAAATGTCCTTTTCTGAATAAATATATTTTATATTTTCATTTTAAACACATATTCTTCCTTATAAAAATACTATTAAAGAAAACTTTTCTTGTTTTCTTTCTTTTAAAATCACTTTAACAAATAAAAATGTAGGAAATATTTTTTTCTTCTTAATCTCATTTTATCAATTAAAATAGAATAACTTCATATACCCTTTCGACAGATAATATATGTCATATATATATATATATATAAGATTATAGTATATCCATTATTAATTTATATTTATATAACGATAAAAAATAATGATAATAAAATAAGAAATATTTTCATTTTTTATTTTTTCTGAATTGAAGTAAGATAAACATTTGTTAATTTTAAAAAAAACATTATTAGAAAAAGATGTATTAAAAAGAAAATAATAATATATTTATTTGCAAAATGAGCATTTTTGACCCATTAAATAACAATAAGGGCATTTTGGACCAAATATTGACGGCAAGGGCATTTTTGGACAAAAATACAAACGGAGGGTATTTTTGAACCAAAGTATTGATGGTAAGGATATTTTTGAGCCAAACTATAAATGGAGGGCATTTTTGTTCCTTCACATAGTTTAAAGGCATTTTTGACCCTTTTCCTTATAAAGATTTGTGGTACCAATAAAGTTGTTACAGTACTATAATTGAGTTATAGTTCCAAGAAATATTACAAATCCCTTTTCACTCGATTCATTATTTTTTTATTTTCCTTTTTATGTTTTGTAGTCATTTTTTTGTTCATATTGATTTATTCCTTTTATTTAAAGATTTTAATGGTACCAATAAAATTGGTACAGTTATTGATAACTGAGTTATTTCCTAGAAATATTAAGAATCCTTTTTTCAGCGGTATATTGAGTTAACCCTTCAATTTTAATTATTTATATCTCTTAAACCTTACATCTTTTTCACTTAATCGTTTTTCATTCGAATTAACCAGAGGCCTCACCATATATTTGTGCCTTTTTTTTACCATATATAAACCAATTTTTTTTTACATGAACAGAATGTGGTAATTATGGTAACAGTCCAAACCAAAATAGTAACCTTTTATAATTTTTTACAATATACCGTTATAGGTTGGTATATAACTCAAACAGTTGAATTACTTTATACAACCAATATTATGACAATTGGTTTTAGCATTATCAAATCTTTTTTATATATGCTATTTGATTTCATACAATGTTTAGTTTGGTATATATACCATTACGTTTTACCAAGTTTTGTGTAGTTTTTAGTTCAAGTAAACCAATTTTTTTACATTAACATAGTGTGTTTTTTCTGCTATCATTCAAACCATGATTTTAACCTAAACTAGTTTCTTTCCAATTTATTGTTTTATGTTGGTATATAAAGTAAACATATGATTTCTACACACAACCATTATTACATGCCTATATGTTTACCAATTGCGTGACTATTTTACCATATATTGGTTTCAGATCAAACCAATTTATTAACACACCTTTATTCATTATTCCTATATTTTTACCAATATCTGGGGATATTTTACAATTGTTAATCAACGTTTTACATTAACATAGTATATTATTTCTGGTAACCAAGTTTTTCACATTAAGTAGTTTCACTAAAATTATTTTTGTTTTAGGCTGGAATTATATACACCCATATCGTTATGAATCTTCATTGGTGGTGACGGACCAGTCACGAAATATTTGAGTTCCAAATAATAAATGGTCGTGTCCACACCCAATTGTGAAAATATAGTAGTAATCAAACCTTCGTATTTGGTGTTTGCATCATACATCACTCCTTCAATTTCGTAATCCACGTAATTACCTGTAGAAATTTCAAATTATTAATAAATTTTTAAAAAATTGCAGAATGAATTTTATACACTCATCAATTTAAACAATTTGGTAGTTACATTGGCATTCGATGGTATATAAGACAGTTATCGATATACTTTAGTAATTGCCAAAATGTGCACCAATGTTTTCACCAAAATTTTCACCTCAATTTTCACCATCAATTACACCAAATAATTTATTACACCAATAAATACAACAACTCATACATCAATAATTTATTACGTATTTTGAAATTATGATATTATATATTAGACCAATAAATACACCAACTCATACATCATAGTATTATTTTGGTGTCATTTACTAGAAACAAATATACCAACATAAATACCACATCACATACCTAAACCAATTTGTGGTAATTCACACAATTAGTTAAATCATACAATGTATTACACCAATCGACGTACCAATAGTAATCTAATATTTAACCTAAAAATACACCAACACATTTATCAGAGTATTAATTTACCACCAATTTATAGAAACAATTATACCAGATTAAGTACCAGATCACATATGACCAATTTTCAAATTATTATCTACACCAATTTAGATAAATAAAATACACCAAAAAATTAACCGAATTTTTTTTTTAAAGTTATAGTTTATATACCAAATAATACAACTAAATACACAAAAATATGAACTTGAAGTTGGTATGTGTACACCATATCATATACCAAAAAAAACTATTGATAAAAATCTGTTAACATTCGGCATGCATCATACCAATTAAACAACTTAATTAATGATTTTATATTAACTTGGTGCTTTAATCAATTTAACCTAATTTTTTTATTAAAAAAACTTATTCGGCACATCAGATTACAACCAAAATCATATGATGTTGTTGTATTACACCAAAATTGTTAATATAAAACAACGAATAAATACCAAAAAGAATTAAAACGCAGATTATGTGAAAATCCTATTAATATTCCACAAACAATTGCTAAATCTTAATATATATTTAATAGTTATACATTTACCGTTGCACCAGAACATTAACCAAAATCTTAAGAATGTATATTCCACCAGATTCGACAAAACCAAAGGAATTACTACCAAAAAGATTACCTGATGAGTCCCAACGCCCGTTGTGATGAATTAGAATTGAAAAATTATTGGTCTGCATATTCGATCGTCGATCTTAGTTTGGAACATAAGTTTTATTTTTGTAGGAAACTTTTCTTTATGGGATATGATATATAACAAATTGGAGTAAATCAGGAAAGGTAAAATAATTGGAGAAATTTAAGGAATATGGATAATTGTGGCTGACTTGGTAAACGTTTTTTTTTTATTATTATTTTAATAAGAATTTCAGTTTTGAAAAAAAAGTACTGCTATATTCGTGTAATTAAAGTTATTAAGTCATATACTTAAGTTTTTTGCCCCGATTTTGTTTTATTCATTAATTTGATTGAAACGATTAATTTGTTAGTTGTTATATCTCTATTTCATGAATAAAGATACCTTTAATCGATGATTATTTTTTATTTATTTATTTTTATTCGTTAGTTGTGACCTCTTAGAAATGAACGGTCATGGTGTTGTTCTTGCCTTGATTTAGATAATAATGATAAACTAGGAATTGTTAGGCTAAAATAAGTAAATAAATTATAGTCATTTTTATTTTATCAAACAAAAAATAAGAAATATTTTATAATTCTTTATTATTTTGTTGGATTAAAAAGTGTGTGCTAATTTTGACTTTAACTTGTGAAGTAATAAAAAAATATATAGAAATAATCCAAAATTTCATATTGTATTCTAGAAGTGTAGATTTATTTTACTTTATTTGATTTTGTCTTTATAAGGAATAAATGTTTTCTTTTAACGTTAGACATAATTTTAGACACATTAAAAAGAAAATTGTTTCAATTAAGAATGTGGTTACACATCTTTTTTAAAACATTTAAAAAATTTCAAGGATGTGGTGACACACATTTTGGTAAAATTATTCTAACAAATATTTTATTTAATTAAAATCAAGATGTGAGACATAGAATATTAGGTAACACACTCGAGAGAATAAAGCAGTTATGATTCGAAGCTATTAAAGATCAAAACCAAGAATGCGGTTACGAATCTAGGTTGAGACCAAATAAAAGTTCAACGATAAAAATCTCAACAAGTCATGGCCTGAAAATAATATATCCAAAAATAGTTAAAATAAGTATAAGTCAATAAAAGCGATCGTGCTAGAACCATGAGACTCGAGATATGTCTAATACTTTTCCCTCGGTCAACATAATTCCTTACCCGAATTTCTAGTTCGCAGACCATAATAAAGAGTCATTTCCTTTGATTAGGGACTAAAAAAAAATGTGACTTGGAACACCATAACTCAATTCCAAGTGGCGACTCTGAAAGAAAAAATAAAATAATTCCTAATCAATACCGTCACTTAAATTGGAAAAATCATTTTCGTGTCAAAAAAAGGGGTGTGACGGGGGTAAGGAAAATACCAAAATACCCCTCTTAAATCCGAGTAACTTTCCTTAAATGGACAACCCGACTTTAAATGGGCATATTTCCCTCATACGAGCTCAAAATTTAGCAAACTAGGTGGAGTTGGAAAGAGAATCCCAAGAGCTTTCATTTGATATCTTGTAGCCCACCTAACTCATCATACACTAAAGGTTATGGTCCTTTGAAGTTGACCCAAAACTTAAAGAAACTTAGGAATGACTTGAATGAACTCTCTTTAGTTCTTCTTGGAACTCAAGGTGCTACATCTAGTGACCTTAACACTCAAGAAATTTTAAATTCCTCGATAAAATCCTACTTACAAGGAAGGATGGTTCGGATCTTAGTTCAAAAAAAATTTGGGGTGTTACACTTGGTCCCCTCCAGCATCCAACTCTGGCACGGGAGAGGCACCTCTACTATGGCCTCTAGTTGGTGCCAGCCCTCGGGCACGACCTTTCTCCCTCACTCGAGCTCTACCTCTACCCCTAGTTGGGGGTCTCAATACCATTCTCGGGGATTACCTCCCCTCCTTTACCAATCGCAGTATATCTCGTCCTAGCCATTTCTCAAAAGAACAAGCGACAATTTTGTACTAGCGAAAATAACCACGCACAATGAGAATGAATAAGAAAAAAAGAAGCTTTCTAAAAGTCTTCATATCCTTTCGAAGATAAGTAACGAACCTCTTTACGCCGATCCTCGAGACTTTACTAGCCTTGGCTTATACATACATGGGACTCATGAACCTGGGGCTTTGATACCATTTATCATGACCTAAAAACCGAACATGATGGCACCTGTCTTATCCCACCAAATTAGGTTAGCTTAAATAACCTTCAACAATGGTACATGAGGAAGAAATAAATAAATTAAGAGCTAAACATTACATAAGTATGTGTAACTCATAATATGACATAACCTTCCCCAAAACATGTTGTCACATGTTCAACCACTAATGAAATACATTTTGAAGAAAACATAAGTCTGAATGTCTACAATACTAGAATATTAGAAAGACATAATCAAGAGCTATGTGATGTCTGTCGAGATGACTAATAACTACCTCACGAACTCAAAAAGTGTGCCTCAAATGAAGATGTAGGAGGAATGATCATGGAAATCTAAGATCATAACCTACACAATGTAGAAAGTAAGGGAGTGAGTACCTAATAACAATAGTACTCAGCAAGCATCTCTATTTGACCCTAAGTAAAATAATATCGAACACAAGTACCCTAAAATTATGAAGAAATAAATGAGTAATGGAGGATTAGGGTTGAAATCACTTACCCAATATTTTATCTTGGTAAACCTCTTTCAAATCGCCACTCTAGAGTTCTCAAAGTTCAAAAACGGAAAATGGAGAAGAAACCCTTATTTTGGAAAATAAGTTTCCTCCCAGGTTACATGATTTCCAAGAATGCAACCCCTAATCCACGAACACAAAGGTTGATCACCATTTCCCTTCGCGAACGCAGACACTACCGCACGAACGTGAGGGTCAACACTGCGACAATTCGCGATTGCGCCCAAGCCTTCATGAATAGGAGGCCAACACCTCAACCCTCCGTGATCGCGACCAAAGCTCTGCGAACATGGAAGATACAACACAAAGCCCTTCGCAAATATGAACAAGCTCCGCGAACGTGAAAGAGGCATCAGATAATAGATGCAGCAAACACCAATGCACAAAACATTTACTAAATGGACCCTCAAGATTCATCCTGTGTACACAAACTAGCTATACTACCCAACTAAATTCAACGTTCTAGACTCAATGAAACCATCTAAACACAAATTTGAGGTCTACTTAACCCGAAACCCATTTAAGTCTCAATAAACTAACTTTCACTCAAAAAGATCAAGTTGTCCTCGGACCCTCTGATAAAACTAAGACCCTACCTAGACCTAAAATCACCTTTTGAATCCAATGGAATCGTCGAAAATCGAATTTGAGCATCCAAATTCTGAACGTTGACTAAAGCCAATTCTTGGCAAAAATTCACTTAAACGTCCAACTCAAGGGCTCAAATCAATATAAAGACTTTGAATCTGAAAACGACAACTCTTTCAGGCCAAATTTCGCATTCCGGAGCTGATGTAACTAACAAAATTATATTCCAAGACTCATAGTTCTGGATGTTGACTAAAGTCACTTATATCAACTTAAGAGTCTCGAAAACTCTAAAACTTTCAAAAATCACAACTTCTCGATCTCGTTACAAAACTAGTCTCATAAACTGATCCAACATGACTCGGGGCAACTATCGAAAGAGGTAAAACAACAATTTTCTAAAAATACCTTCAAGGCCATCACAATATTCTAGAAATTTTTCCCATTTTTTGAGAATTGACCATTCAAATTATTTTCTATATCTTGTCGTCTTAACAACATTTCATTGAATTATGATTATTCATGTAAGTTATTATAATTCTGACACAATGAACCACCAACTGATAGCTTTGTGGAGTAATTGTGGCTTGATTCCTTGAAATGTACATATGATCAATTGACGTGTGTTGTCATCTTCTAGAAGAATGATCATAGGGAAATTGCCTAATTGTAATTCCAACCATATGGCGAAAGACACTTACTGCAAATATTGAGAAAAATGAGTAGTATGTGAGTTATAGACTAGTTGAATTTTATGTCGCACAAGTAAATATAATTCAACGAATTTTTAGATTCAAACATGAAACTCCGAGGGATGGGTTCTAATTTAGGTATGAATAGACTTAGAAAAGGAATTAACATGACATGATCATAGATTAATCAAAGAAAGTCATATGAATTGCTCTAGGTGACGAGTTTGGGATTTCAACATGAGTATTATGTGAGTAGTGACCTTACTGCAACTTGTTTTTTCATAACCTACATGATTTGTTTGTGATTTTGAAAATGAAATGTTTTATATAGAATGATTTGAACTTCATGTGGGACAAATTTTTTACTTGATATGGTATTGAACTATTTCTTGAAATGTTTATTGACTATTTTAAATGTTTTTACCGCTACTAGACATGTTTTACTATTTTTACTTGAGATGTGATTACCGTTGCATTACTGAAATTATCATTTCTTGATAAAGAAATATTGTGATAAATGTTTTTTACTAAGTTGAAAAGTATGATTTGAGAGAACAAAAATGTCTACTGTTTGAAATGTTTGATTTGTGAACTTTAATTAGACTAGACCTCTGTAGATTTCGTAGCGTCAAGATTCATTAGACTATATTGCACTACTAGCATACAATTATTAATTTTTTCTTTAATAGGAACCTACTATTTTATCTAACTCCTTGACAAGGGATCAAAAATTATTGTCTATCTCTCAAGGTAGCGAGTCATAGGTGTGATTCAATTAATGTAAAGTTATAATTAATATTTAATGAAGTGTAAATCTCATCAATTAAATATGATTATTTAATAGACATATCATATTAATTAATATAAGTCACAATTTTTATAAATTGACCTTCTCTCCAATCATGAAGGTTATCATATATTCTCTACACTTTTTTCATCGCATACGACGATTGTGGTAACGTAAAATTAAGGCAAGGAGGTAGAAACTAATTTCAACTAACGTTTTCTCTTGTGATAGTGTTTTTCGCTTTAGATATATTTTGTAATGTTTTTTCATAAAATTATCGTGTTCATAATACTGATGTAAATTAAATTAAGCTATATATGGTATCAGAGCATGATTGATTTTAACTGATAATTAATTTTCGTCAATAATTTTTTAGAATTTATGGACTTACACGTATATCATATGAAGAATAATTATTTGTTATTTGCTATCATTATAAAGTTGGGCATTTATGTGCAGATACACAATACAATTTTTGTTTAATGATGCGATAAACTAGAAAAATACAAAATTTGGATGCATACATGTTCTTATGTCTTGTTCATCTTAAGCTTTTGAGATGAACAATAGGATTTGTGTAAAGAGGCTAAAGGCAAATGAATTAAGACTGATCAAATTCACTCCCTTTAAGCTAAAATGTCAAAGTCATGATTGTCGCCTTAATGTCTAAAGACGGCATGATTTGGCACTGAAAAGTCTATATGTCTTATAGCATGTGTCAATAGTATAAAGTTTCACCTAAAGTTGATTAGAGAAGGTGGACATACAGTTCAAGATTGATTGTTGAGCTCCCGAGGGTTCAATATGATCACCTCCAACTGTAAGGTGGTTTTCCATGGGTGAAGCCTCTTTCAAATGCCCGGTCGCTTGTCACTCTTACAAGAGTTGGCGTTCGATGCTCTTAGTGATTTATCAAGGATGAAATCTTTCATTCTCTTCAAGTTTCCACATACATTTATTTGTATTCGATTTTGCCACATATCATGATGTGGTTCACTCCTTTTACTAAATTAGTATACGTGCCCGCGCGTTGCGTGGATATTTTAAAATGAATAATTTTTTTAATTTAACAATGATTAATATGAATTATTATTGAGCGTATATATATTATATATGTTTTACTTAGTATTATTTTCTCTCTTTTTGGAACATTGTTTTAAGTATAAAGATGCATAAAATCAATTGTATTTTAAACTAATAAAATCTTATCATATTTCTCATGGATTATTAGAATGTTGTCCACAATGTAATTTCTACACAGATGTTTTAAAGAAAAACCTTTAATCTTTACTTATTAATTAATTTATAGATGTTTTAAACCTGTTATACTTAGTAATAAAATGTTAATTTTAAATGCATTCATTTTTAGAGATAATCTGATTTGCAATTGGAGGATAGGGTATGTGCTTGAGAAAATAGGCAAATTAGTTTTACAAATTTAAATATTTTAAAAACAATTAATTATAATGCTTTTGGAAACGACACATGGTATAAAAAAGTCCTAATTTGCTATAATGGTCTACAATAATCAAATTCTTGACATAATGAAAATTATTATTATTATTATTATTATTAGTAGTAGTAGTATACGTATCCATCGCGCAGATAATATAAAAGAAAATAATTATGTTGTATATTATTCTCGAACATATATTATACATTTGTCTATATGAAAAAATTATTTTAAATTAGTATTTCTCAATATTATGCCTTGAAGAGGACTCGAATCTCTACGCTCTTTAATGAGTGCCACATTTCCATTCATGAGTTACTCTTGCGTATTGTTATGGCGATTAACATAGGAAGTTTCTCATCACTTCTTAACACATATTGAATACTTGAATGGTATATTTGTAATTTTTATGTCCATACAATAACAAAATAATTTTTTCAACCATAATGCTATGTAGCCCGAAAATTATGAACAAATTTGCTAAGAGCATCAAATGTTATATAAATTATTTAATACATAATTAAATGAGTAATGAATACGAAATGCTAAAATACAATAATTAGATAGATTGTCTCAAAATATATATTTTAGTCATGTTATATATATATATATATATATATATATTAGAATAGAAGAACTAAATAAAAAGATATGACTCAAATTTTTTCTATTATTATTATAGACGTACTTTAAAAATAAAGGAACAATAGAAAATTAATATTATTAATTACCTTGCTTTTGAAGGGAATCTAATAATAAATAATACGTTATCACGTGATTTAAAAATTTGAGTAGTGTATAATTATTTTGGTAATATGCACGTGTTTAGTAATTTCATCATCATCATTATCCTCGTAATTTCATTTTTCATCTTTTTAGTTTAATTTTGGCCCATAATATTGTATTCCCGTTTTTTCTTTCAAAACTAAAAATATTTTAAAATTTTTATCATTTAATTTTACCGCATATATAATCAATTAAAAATAAAAATATAAATTAAAGATGACCGCTAAGTGTGATTATATATATATATGAATAAATCAAATATTTTTAAAAAATAATATTTATATCTTGATTTAAATGAATAAATCACTTTATAAAAAATTTATACAAATTATGTGTTATAAGATTTATATAAATATTGTTGTTCTTCTTGCTTGTACTTTCACTTATTCCTTTGCAAATGTATTCGATTTTTCTTTTGGCATCAAATAATATACATATTCGCCCCCAAAGAAAAAGATGAAGAAAGAAGAATTGAAACACAAATAACATTACACATTTGAAGAATATATCCATTAATTTTTTTAGTTAAATTTATTTATGTATATATTGAAAATCTAGATAATGGATAGAGCAGTTTTAGATAACCACTTTAAATTCAAATTCAAAAAGTAACCATTCTGTCGTAATTTTAAAAAAATAATATTACGTGGATCGGTTTGTTACGTTTTTTTCTGTTTTTTTTTTCATTTTATATTTGTTTATATTATTATCATTATTATTATTATAAAAATCTAGATAACGGACAAAACAAATACCACTTAACTACTCTGCCATGTTTCTTTTAAAAATACTACTACATGTTTTTTCAAAAAAAAAAATCATTTTAAATTTTGTTATTTTTCTTTTTTTTATCGGATTTTAAACTTAATTTAACAAATTTAATAATAATAATAATATTATATTATTATTATTATTATTATTATTATTATTATTATTATTATTATTATTATTATTATTATTATTATTTATTTTGCTATAAATAAGGAGGTTGTGGAAAGATAGTTAGAAGTATTTTTCCAAAAAAAAAAAAAGTTGGGTTGGTTACTTTTATGTTTTAAAAAATAGTATTATGTTTTTTCCAGTTATTTTTCCTTTTATATATTTGTAATTTTTATTTTTATTTTCGAATTTTAAAATTTGATAATTATTATTATTATTATTATTATTGTTATTGTTATTGTTATTGTTGTTATTATTATTATTATTATTATTATTATTATTATTATTATTATTAATATTATTATTATTATTTATTATTATTATTATTATTTATTATTATTATTATTTATTTATTTATTTATTTATTTGCTATAAATAAGGAGGTTGTGGAAAGATAATTAAAAATATTTTTTCAAAAAAAAGTTGAGTTGGTTACTTTTATGGTGTAAAAAAATAATCTTACGTGTTTTCAAATTTTTTCCTTTTATATTTGTAATTTTTATTTTTTATTTTCGGGTTTTAAATTAATTTAGTTAATTTAATACTATTTTTATTATATTATAAATATTATTATTAATATTATCATTGTCTTGCTATAAATAAGGAGGTTGTGGAAAGATAGTTAAAAATATTTTTCCAAAAAAAATATCACACACGTTTAAATTTTAATGTTAGTATAGAAAGAAACAAAAGAAGTCATTACACTGTGTTTAAAATACGTCTCATAACACCAATATGTTCCAAATAGATTAGGATTTTTTCAAACTTGAATCTCCAAATAAGATGGTGAACAAAAATTACATGACGATCTAACAAACCACAATCAATATAGTTCTTTTACTACACATATGACACGACACAAAATTGTCAAGTTATTTGTTATTTTTTTGTTTAAATTTATATGCACGATTTTAATTGATATAACGATTTTTTTAAAAACAAAAAATTCCATTGATTAAGCTTTACTTAAATTGATTTACCAACATATAAGTATAGTGTTCAACATCCTTATATGTATCTTCTTCTTCTGAATTTGTTTTTAATTAGTGATAATATCCAATCACATATTTAACTTTTTATTTTGTCAAAAAAAAAATCGAATCACTGGTATAAATAATCATGCAAGACCACAAAACAATATATTATACATATTTGTATTTGAATAAGGAAATCAGCAAACTTAAAAAATTGTTTTTTGTAAAAAATAAAATCACAAAAGATAATTAAAATTATTTTTAAACTTCTCATACTCTATTCAAACATATTTTGTGGATATAATACTTAAACTTCTCATGAGTTTCTTCTTCTAGTGAACTCTCATTTTAAATTAGTGATAACATTTCATCAAAATATATTAGTGGTACAGATCATATGAATGAATATCTTAAACTTGCAAACTAATCAATAAAATTAATATGAAAAATTGCAATGATTACATAATATATGTTGAGAAAGTGCAAGGAAAAAGAAAATTTTCACACTATAGAATCATACGCCGAATAAATTCTCGAAATCTAAAAAATAATGTTAAGTCTCAAGAAATCTGAAACAAAAATCAAACTAAATATAAAATCAGCAAATGGATAAAAGCAATATCCATAAATGTACTTTTTTCCAATTGTGCCGAATTATCAATCTGCATATATTTCTGAAAACATTGATGGATTTAACTTTCTGAAATTTCTTAATTGTGTATATATAGAGAAAAAAGAGGTAATGGATAGAGCAGTTTTAGATAACCACTTTAAATTCAAATACAAAAAATTACTAATTTTTCATTTTTAAAAAAAAAATTTAATAATATGTAAGTTGGTTACTTAATTTAAAGAATCAGTTATATTTTTTTTAAAATAAAATATATCTTTATAACCGTTTCTTTTAGTTAGTGGGCTCTTTTACTATTTATTTATTTAAAATGATTGATGCACAACAGTTTTTTTTTTAAATAAAATTAATTGGAAAAATTTAGAGATATAACCAAAGTGACAATGTTTTTTTTCTCCTTTTATAATGTTAATTTAAGTAAGTTTTAGAATGTGTTAATTTGATGTTTGGTCTTCCTGCACTTGGCAAACGTGGGTGGTAATTTTTTTTTTTTGAATTGGATGGCATTTATCTAACTATACCTTATTAATTTTAAAATCCCTTTTGTAGTTTTATTTATTTCTAAAGATTCTATATCTAAAAAAAAGTACAGATAATTAATTCCACAAAAAAAGAATTATGCATCCTATTTTTTCGAACTGTTTTAAAATTATTTATCGTTTAGTTGTAAAAACTACTTTTAAATCATTTTAAAAAACAGTAAAAAGTTAAGGTAAATTTAAATTTTTGAATTTTAAAAAAAGCTGTAAAAACTGCTTGTTGATTTTTTCTTTATTTTTGTAGTGTTTGTAATTTTTCTTTTTTATTTTTAGATTTTAAATTAATTTAACAATTATTAAATTCTCTTTTTTTTAAGTGCTGACACGTAGGCATTTTTTCTTCTCCTTTTACATATATAGATTATTATTAGTATTATTATTATTATTATTATTTAATTATTTAATATTTAATTAAAAATTATCAAATAATTATATGTCAATATCTTCAAACATCAGCAAGTGATATAAAATTCCTTTATGAAAAGAAAAAGAATATGACGTATCAATTTGAGAGCATAAAAACTCAACTCAAATAAGTCGTTAAGAACAATTGTTTTTACTATCCAAAAAAAGTTTTTTTCCTTTTAAATGAATCAATTAAATTGAAGGCAATAGTTAAGCATGTTTAGAGTACCTATTGAAGTTAATGATTAGATCTAAAGATAATTATAGTGGGTCTAATTAAATAATAACATATCTTAAAAAAATAAATTTAAAATGAATTAAAATAATTGTACATTCTTTATTTTCCCTTGATTCACCAAGGTTTATTAGTTGTTTATGATAAGTACAAAACATAGTTTCGACTCTCCTTTAGCCAACTCAATAAAAGAACAAATTATGTCGTTAATTTCAAGTCATGACACCTTCTCAACCTATCAAACACATTTTTATACAACTTAAGATGTAAATTTAAAATCATATCGTGTTAGAGACTTTAAAATCCCATAAAATTCAAAGAATAAAGTTCCAACTGTTGATCACTCTTGCTTTTTCAATTTTCTTTAACTCTGTGGATGGATTATGAAGACCGACAAAACCACGGGTGTTTTGCCATATTAATACTTAATATACAATTTTATCTTTTAAAATTTATTACTTTCAAAAACTTATCCGTTTGGATATTAATTTGGATAACTATCATTTTCAAAAATGAAGTAAAAAAAGGAGACCTAAGATTGAGTTACGTAATTTTTTATTTTTTTTAATTTTATATTGTATTATTTATTTATTTTTGGTAAATTGTATCTTTTTGAGTGTTAACAATTTTTATTTTATTTTCAGATTTTAAATTAATTTTAATAATTCCATAAATTTTGCATATTTTCTTAAAAGAATTGTAAATTATTTGTTTTTATATAATGCAAATATTAAAGAAAATAGGATGACAATTCTTGTTTTTAGAATTTTTTTTAAAAAAAATTTAAATGAAAGAATTGATTGATATTTTTTTAAAAAAAAATTCTTCAAATGTAATAAATGTTTTTTTAAAATGTAATAATTGATTACTTAACTGTTTTTTTAAAAAAAAAATGTTATTAGTATTTTATTATGTTAAAAGAAATACAGTTTGTGAAGTTTGTTTTATGTTTGACATATATTTAAATAAAAAAAATATATAAAAATGTAAAGTTTAAATAAAAGTTTGAACTAATTGAATATTTGAAACGGTGTATTTATTTAAAAATATTAAATCCTAATTTTTTTGTTGTTGACAGTTGGCATTAACTGGAAAGTTACATTTTAAAAAAATTTTAAAATCAAATTTTGAAGAACAGAAAGATGCAGTTTTCTTAGTAATTGCTGACATGTGGATTTTTTTTTGAAAAAAAAACTTTTTTTTTAAATTGACTTTTTAAATACTGAAATTTTGAGATTAATTGTGGCGCTGACATGTGGCGTTCTTTCCTCTTCTTTTATATATAGATAGATTTGAGTTTACCCCATACAAATTGATTACGATAAAAGTCGTTGAAAGAAAGGGTTTTGAGGCAACTAAATGCACCACTAAAATCAGAAATTCTTATGGCAACACTATTGTCTCTATGCTAAGGATATTTTCGCAACATTAGCCAACAATTTTTAGTCACATAAAAGAGCCTGGCTAATTTCTTGTAATGTCAAAACATTATTTAATTAATCTCACAATTACATACGGAGGGATTTATCTTTCTTTCTTTCTATTGTCATGTTCTATTTGTAAATTTAGGGTGTGTTTGGTACGAAGGAAAACATTTTCCAATTTTTCCATGTTTGGTTGGCTTAAATGTTTGGAAAATGTTTTCCAAATCAACTCATTTTCCTTAAATTTAAGGAAAATGACTTCCCTTCCAAAATTGAGGAAAACATTTTCCAAAACTCTACTTTATCCTTTTTTTTTTCTTACCCTCCTCATAACCCCCCGCCCCCTCCCGTAGCCGACCCTCCCCATTCAAAAAAAAAAATTAAATTTTCTTATACTTTAAATTTCAAGTATATTTTTATCCCAACCACCAACCCAGCCCCCACCCCCCTTAAACAAAAAAAAAAAATATTTTTGAAAAATGTTTCAAATTTAAGATTATTTTTACCTTACCCAACCCCTACCAACCCTACTCCCTACCCCCACCCTTCCAAAAAATCATTTTGAAAAATATTTCAAATTTAATTTATTTTTATTTCTTACACCACCCCCCCCCCCCCCCGCCCCATCAATTTTTTTAAAAAAAAATTATTTTGGAAAATATTTCAATTTTTTTTATCCACCCCATCATTTTTTTTATAAAAAAAAAGGTTGTTTTCTAAGAATATTTCAAATTTTAAAAAATTTCATTTCTTATGCTACCCCACCCCCTAGCCGCCATCCCCATCAACTTTTTTTAAAAAGAAATACTGTTTTTGGAAATTATTTCAAATTTAATTTTTCTTTTCATTTTTATGCCACCCCCTACCCGTACTCCCACCCCTACCCAGACCATTCCCATCAAAAAAAATTAAAGAAAAAAAAAATTGTTTTTGGGAAATATTTCAAATTACCAATCCCACCCCTACCCCCCCCCCCCCCTTTTTTTTTGAAAAAAAATTGCTTTTGAAAAATATTTCAAATTTTAAAAAAAATCATTTTTATGCTAATCCCAGCCGCTCCCACCCCCCCTCCCCCGCGACCCCATCAAATTTTTTTTAAAGAAATGGTTTTTGAAAAAAAAAATCATATAGATAAGGCAAGGCCTTGACCCCCTTGCTTGTACTTGTCCCTATTGATATTTTTTATGTTTAATAAAAGGCCGCTAGACACTGTCTAGTGATAAATTTGCTTCAAAAAAAATCCTAGGTCGAAAGTCTGGTCAGGTCCTGGGTCTAATCTCAGGGTTGAATTTTTGAATGGTTATCAGGGTCTTGTCCTAGTTTGGGTATCGGGGTCAGGTCCTAGATCAATTATCGGGGTTGATTTTTGAATAAGAAATTATTTTCCTAAAGAGTATTTTTTAGTCTCAAGCCAAAAATGAAAGATATTTTCTGAAAAATATTTGTCATTCACAAACCAAACATTAAAAAATATTTTTTTACTCACCAACCAAACATGAGAAAATAAGTTAAAATCCACTTGTTTTCAAGAAAACATTTTCGTTCGTACCAAACACACCCCAAGTCAAAGGTAATGTTTAAGTTACGACATTTCTTCCATTTTACTTTATCTAGTATATTATGTAATTGTTTTGAAAGCTAGAAAACGATGGAGTCTACTTGTTTTTCATTTTCCATTTTGCGTGTATTTTCTTATTTTCACTATCATAGAATAGACCTTATTTTTGTAAAAGTCATGTCTATTAAAAATATGATAGTAAATACAATGTATAATTTATTGAATTATTTCTATTTAATAAATATTTCTTGAGAATTAAACATTATTTAAAATATGGAATAAAGGATTATAGTTGGAAAATTATACAATTTTTATCTTTAATTTCTGAGACTACACTTGCTTTAAGATGATTATTTCTTATTTTGCTCAAGTAAATAGGAAGGAGGAACCACCAACAAGGTTGCTCCTTCTTTCATCAGAGATCTTTAGTTCGAGCCGTGGATATGAAAAATACTATATAGGGAGCACTTCTCTCTGAATGGGTCTTACGGGACGTGAATCCAGACACAATGCTGAATAGTCAGATTTCAATACAAATATCAAACATGAGGTGTGAAATCATTTTTTTTAAAAGGAGGGAGGGGGTAATTTGAAATGAAGTTTAATAAAAAAAAAAAAAAAAAACTTTTCAACCTCGTGGTTCTAAATTAAAGTTATACTATCAAATGTCCTAAACAATCCTTTAATCTTGTCACCTTTAACATACCACGTGAAAAACTAAAATTAAAATATTACCAAAAAAAAATCAGTTTTTAAAAAACATACTAAAAAGAAAAAATAAATCATTATTTTTTTAAAACGAATTTAAGCATTAAATTTCCACTTGATGGCAAAGTGCGCCAATACAAGTGTTTGGTGCAGGCTGATGTGACGATGACTTTCCAATCAATAGTTAAATTCTTTAAAAATTAGATGAAAACTTATAATATAATTTGGCCTCCAAAGAAAGAGCTTGAAACAGCATAGCCATGGATACACCAGGAACATATGTATGCCATGATCAAGAGGAACCAATAGCTTCCAATTTATTACCTTCCATGTTGTCTCAAATTCCAGTAATTGATATGGAATTGTTGTTGGCTAATGATCATTCACAACTTGACAAACTTCATCTTGCTTGCAAAGATTGGGGATTCTTTCAGGTATATATACATTTTAATATGAGAAAAAAAGTAGTTATTTGATTGATGTCTTGTTGGTTTACATGTTTAACCCAGCTCTCCTTTAAAGTTAATTTCATTCATAATTCATTCAATCCTTTGAAGGTTTATACACTAGCTACTAGAAATTTTTTTTAAAATTCTATTATAATAACATAACTTTTTGTGAAATTCCTAAATCAGCTTACTGAAAAATGCATAATGAAACTAATTCTCATTAAAATAGTAGGAAACTCACTAATTTATCTACGTAAAATAATTAGAAGTACTTTTTTTTTTTTGGAAAAATATTGAAAACACTCCAAAACTTTCCACAAGTTATTAATTTCGTCCTCGAACTATTGACAATTTTAAAAACATAACAATTCTGCTTGACTAACTAAACCTAGCTACACCCTTGATCTGCCACAGAACATACAAGTATTGGTCTCAAACTCTTGTAGAAATATGAAACTCTTAATAAAAGGTCGAGAGAAATGTTGAAAATACCTCTAAACTTGACAAGAATTTAAAGGTGTATTTCACTCATGTCGTAAGATCGAAATGTATTTAATTAGTTAAGTTAATCAAATAAAAGGATGTTATTAAAGTTGTGAATGGTTCAAAGATAAAACTATTAGCTAGTGTTTGGTCATAGATTTTCAAATATTTTTGGCAAATATTATTTGATTAAAATTTCACCATGTGTTTGGCCATAGTATTTGGAAAATATATTTCACCTTTTTAAAAAATGTGATTTATATCCATAAATTTTAAAAACTATCAAAACTAACCATATGTTTGTATTACATAGTACGTGACTTTGTTACCCTAAGCCGATTGTTATCATTTTCATCAACAACCATATCATCAATTTCATATTTACTGAATATTTCATTACTACTTTGATGTTCACATAAAAAATTATGTAAAACAATGCAAACAACTACTATAAAGGGTGTTCTTGTAAATGATAAAAGTTTGATTCAGAATTTGAATTGTTAAAAGTTTTCAAATAATGAGAAATGGCCCAAATACTAGTTTTTTTTTTCTAGTATTTGGAAATTTGGGTTATTTGCCAAAAATATTTACCAAATAACGGTAAATTGTATGGACAAACACTATTTGTCAAATTTTAGGTCAAATTTTACTTGAAAAATCTATAACCAAACAGCCCTTAATTTGCGCCATTTACTAAAATATTTATAAAAATAACTACTAAACATTTGTCTAATAAAAATAGTGATTTTTATGACTTTTATATTTAGATGATGAATCATGGAGTGAGTTGTTCACTAATAGAAAAAATGAAGTTAGAAGTCCAACGATTCTTCAATCTACCTATGGAAGAGAAGAAAAAGTTTGGCCAAATTGAAGGAAGTATGGAAGGATATGGACAGATTTTAGTGTCATGTGATGAACAAAATATAAACAGCTGGATAGGCAAACTTTACATGGTCACTCTTCCTATCCATTTGAGAAAACCCCAATTGTTTCCCAATCTTCCCCTCTCATTAAGGTACACATCTCTCTTCTCTCTAAATGACAATAATTGTATGGATGAATTGCTGGTGTAACTTTTTTATTATTATTATCTATCTCTATTCATTACATTTCTTATTAAGTAAATTTTTCAGGTAATACATACCCATTAAAAAAAATGTTCAAGAACATAATTTAAAATTACATTTTTTACTATTGCTCTTTTGATTATTTTCTAGTTAATCTTAAAAGTAGATAGTTATTACTTAAGAAGGTCTGAAAAAATGTAGAACTTCATTAAAGATAAGACAAATATGAAAAAAAAAAAAAATCAAATATTTATTTTAAATTTTGAACAATAAAAAAAAATCTAGATATACTTAATATAGAATAGACGAATTAATACATAAATGATACCTCTCCATTCCTATTTATATGTCGTCCATAAAAAAAAATAGACGATTCTTAATATTTGTCATTTCACAAAGTCAATGCATAAATGACACTATTCTTCCTATTTTATCTTTGAAAGTTATTAGTCTGAATTTGACCAATATAGAAAAACTAAATGATTAATTCATGTCCACTGGTCAATATAATTAATTAATATAAATTAATCTATGTTTATTTATTGAAACTTGACTTCAAGAGTATACTAAAAAGGGGTATAATGGTAAACTTACATAAATTTTTAAGGGACGTGAAATTTAAATAGTGACATATAAATAAGAACGGAGAGAGTAATAAAGCACAAACCTTCTAGTAAATATTCCCTCAATTCAATAATTGTTGTTCACTACTCTATTGACTTGACAAAATATTAAAGGAAATAAGGACAAATATACCTCCGAACTATCGTAAATGGTATGCAGATATCCTCCGTTATACTTTTGAGACATTGATGCCCCTATAGTCCAAAAACTAGAGCATATATGCCCTACACTCTAACGGATGACTAAATAGGGACACGTGACGCAATCTTATTCATAGATCTGACATCGGGTCGGTAGATAAGATTATGACATGTGTATGTCTGTTAGTATAAAGAGTATATATGCTCTAGTTTTTGAACGGCGGGGGCACCAATATCCCAAAAGTATGACAAAGGGTATCTGCATACCATTTCAGATAGTTCGGGGTATATTTGTCCTTTTTCCAATAATAAATAATATAGATAGTATTACTCTCTAAATCCAACAATAGTTATCCACTATTAACTCGACACACCCCTTAAGAAACTATAAATAGAATGGTAATTTTATTATATCATCCTTTGAATATACTCCTAATAAATATAATGTCTTGAAAAATTTAATAGGGAAATGACTATAATTAATGATAAGGAAAAAATTAGAAACTAAATGTAAAATTATCCATTGATTTCATAAAGTTAACTAGTACTCCCTCCGTCCACAATTGTTTGGCAGGTATACTAAAAATAGATGTCCAAGATTAATTGTCAATTTAAACAATCAAGAAATAATTAGTCACTTTTTTTCAATTCTGCCCTTAATGATTGTGTAGTTCGATTGAAAAGTTATGTGGACTTTTGGTATTCTTGATATAGTAGGGTTATATTAGTCAAATTACACCTTATATTAAATTTTCCTTGAGGGATGTGCATGACCTTACCCTGACAAACAATTGTGGACGAAGGGAGTATTGTTGGACATTCCAAAATAATCTAGTGGACAACTATTGTTGGACAGAGGGAGTATTATATGGCCTTTTGAATATATTAAATTTAATGTTTTGGAAAATGTATTAGATATTAAATACTCTCTCCGTTCCATTTTATGTGAGGTACTTTGACTTGATACGAAATTTAAGAAAGAAAAGAAAACTTTTAAAATGTATAGTCTAAAATGAATGATTTCGTGTGCTATAAATCATTTTCATTAGGGTAAAATAGACATTTAAGGTTAAATTGTTACTTAATATAGAATTATGACATTCTTTTAAGAATCGATTAAAAAAGAAAATAAAGTCATATAAATTGGGAAAGAGGAAATAATATTTAATATCAAGGATAAAATAGATACAAAAAATAAATTATTTCTTTAATTTTTTAAATTTAATAAATATTATTAAACAATTATTTTTAATATAATAGATAAATAAAAATGGACCCATAATATATTTGTAAATCATAATGATATTTCTGGGATTTGCACGAAATATTGCTTTGTTCCCCACTCCCCATTTACAGAAAAACCAAACGACTTTTCGTCGTTCTGCTTGTCCCATCAACACTACAACTTTTTGTAGTGGCCTTTTTATCTTTACTTCTCTATTTTATTAATTATCGTAATTTTTTTCTCTATATTTGGTACTCTATTTATTTAAAAAAGAAATGATCTATTTTTTTTTAAGTTTATTAAAAAATAATTTTTTTTTCTTTTTTTTGGTAATATTTTAATTTCAGTTTTCCATGTTGCATACTTAAGGTCACAAGATTAAAGAACAATTGTGTATATTTGACATAATTTTAATTTAAAATCATAAAATTTAAAAATCTTCTTTATTTTCTTAAACTCTATACCAAGTCAAACTAGATCACTTTTTTTTTAAACACAGGTAATTATTATCAACCCTATAGACTGATTAATTATTGGAAGGTCATCATGACATGGGCCTAGTCAGCACCAAATGACTTTATCATAGGATATTATTTTGAAATATTTTTTCGTTCATTTTCTTTTTGTCTACTATATTTATAATAGATATTTATTTTTTACTTATTTAGTTTGATAATTAAAAAAAATATTATTTACTTATTAATTTATCTTTATTATTAACAAATAATTATTTTGCTAATGCATTTGTCAGAATAGTGAATTTATTATATTCAAAAAATGATATAATAAAATTATTATTATATTTATTACTTTTTAAGCGAATCTATAATGTATAAATAAAAATGAATGGAGGAGGGAGTATTACAATACAAAAAATTATGTCAGACACTAAGGATAAATAACTATCGTTGTTATACATATTTAGAAATAGATTAAAAAAAAATTACATGAATCACTAGGCCAAACTTGAATAACTTTTCACATTTAGTCATTGTATCCTTCACCTTCACCAAAAATAACATGAGATAATGTTTAGTTAGTAAACTATGAATAGTTCTTTTAAAAGGTCATTAAATTATACTCAATTTTATTTATAACTTAAAAATTATTCAACTATTAACTATTAATTATTCACTAAGAAAGTCACTCAATCAATTTAAATTACTTTTAATTAAATTTCATGGCAATAATTTTTTATTTTAAGCTAAAAGAGTTAAAAAAAATTAACGATACTTATTTAAACCATTTTATTGAATCGTGATGGATTAATTCAGGAAAAAAACATACTTATAGAGAAATTTTTACTCAACATGACCTTTCTCAAAAATAAATTTTAAAAAAACTTGCCAAGTGACAAAATGCCTCAATAATTATTTTAAATTTAAATTTCAAAAAATATAAGTAACTATTCTTATTCCTAGAAAATGTCTAAATGATGAAAAGTTATTTTATTGATTTAGCTTGATTAATTTAATGGTTCGATAGTATGATTAATTATTTGTATTTGAGAACACATAAATAATTAATTTAATTTTTGTGAAAAGTTATGTAGGGTAAAATGTTATTACAGTAAAATCCCACTAAATTAATATAGGTAGGATCATAAAATATTATTATTTTATAGAGATATTATTTAATCGATAAATTAATATTTATTAATTTAAAGAGTGTTTGAGACTCAACCTTGTGATGTTAGAATAATAAAAGCTTTTAAGATGCATTATCACAACAAATTTTATCGTATGATATTAAATTGCTATATGTTTGAATGTTATCAATTTTGCCACCTCGGCTTGGACAACAAATGTTTAGCAAGAGACATTAGTAAATAGTTTTTGACACTGCAAAATTTGTTTGGGGGATAAAATCGTCTCAGAGAATTTGAATGAACCCAGTTGTAAAAACGTCATTCATGAACTTGAGGTTCATGATTAATGATCTCGGTTACCACAATAAAATAGACATCAATAATTTGTTGGATTATCCGAATGAAAATGATACATGTTCAGAGGTCTAGAGTTTAGAAGAAATTGTGGATACCATCGAAAAAATAACAATGTTGATGATGAAATTGAAGATGATACAATACCTTTGGAACCAGTGACGCGTAAGGAAACACTTATTGCATCTAGAACTCTTCACAATTTTATGGTGCAGTTCGAAAGGACAACTCGAAATTTTTAGATGCAATAACGAAAGTTAGAGATGAACTTCAACTAGATTTAAATTTTAACAAATAAAACAAAAGACTATAAAATCATATTTTACTAAATTGTCTTAGATATATTTGTACTTTTAAAGAAATATTAATTAATAATATTAATGAGACTATTTATAAAGTAGTCTTCTAAAAATATATCATTTTATTATCTTATCAAAATGTGTAATTTTTTTCCATTGGCCCAAGTTAGAATAGGAGGAAAATATTATCTTAGAAATATTATTAATTTACCGAGTATTAATTTAGTATGGTTTTACTGTATTCGGTAGAAGTATGCGTTTTTTGTGGGACCATTTTTGAACGCATTATCCAAAAAAAATAAAATGTTTTTAATTTCTGAAAAGTTATGTAGCGTAAAAATTGTTTTTGTAAGTATACGTTTTCTGTGGATTAAGGTTCCCATAATGGTTCAATTAAATGGTTTTATAAGTATCTTTTTATTTTTTAAAATGAAGATTTCATTTCAACAAAATTTAATTAAAAAATTATTTAAATTTATGAGTGACTTTTTAGGTGAAATATAAATAATTGAGTGATTTTCTAGGTGAAATATAAATAATTGAGTGACTATAATCTCTTAGAAAATTATCCTTAATTGAGTAAACTTTGAATTATAAAATAAAATTAAGTGTCTTTCTAAGAAAACTACCAATAATTTAGTGACCATTTGATATATAGTGATCATATGATATATTATTTCAAACAAACACCTTCTATTTTCTCTTTCTCTAAGGTAAATACATTTTCCGTACATTTTTTTTAATGGAATATCCTCAATGTGACCTCTAAAGTAAATACATGACAAGTTCTACGCACATAACATAAATTTTTTTTTTCTGTTGCATTAATGTAATTTAAGGTACAATTATATGTTATACTTTTTTTACTTAAACTTTAAGTTCTATGCATAGATGATTTTTTTAAAATCTCTCACCTCCAATATATGGTAATCGGATGAAGGTGGATTCAAAACTCTAAGTTTATAATTTGCTACAACAATATCAAGCTAATGTACAATAATAATTGGACAACCATATTGAATATCGAGCTGGACATTTTCATATATTTAATAATTTTTTTATGTAAAGAAGGCTAGTAATTATTTATGAGACGAGGACTTTTAGGGTGTTTGGAAAGCCACCTGGTAATTGGAATTGGTGTAATTATTAGGGTAGTAATTACCAGCCTAGTAATTACACTGACATGTTTGATTGCCACAGTGTAATGACACTGTAATTACACATGTCCTATTTGAATGCCACATTGTAATTACACATATTCTGTTTGGATGCACAATTGCAATCATAAAATTAAATTAAATTTTAAAAATAAAAATTAATTATTTAAAATTTATACTAGACAAATAAGAAACTTTATAAATGACATTAAATTAAATATTTAAGATATATATTATTTTTAAAAAATATATTAATTAATAAACACATTTTCTTTAACTAATATTATGAAAAAATAATTGATTTATATTTTTTCAAATTAATATATTTCAATTGAATTGATCGTAAAAACTAAAAGTATGAAGTTTCTACGAACATCGTTGAAATGCATGTTTGATAAAAAGATTAATATATAAATAAAATGTCATAAATTATTAAATGTTTGACAAAAATATAATCTATCAAGTCTAATTAAAAAATGACGTGCAATGTGAATTCATTATTACTAAAACAAATGAAACTGAAAATATAACCTAAGTTATAAATTTAAAACAAAAAATTTAACATAATACTCTTATAACAAATTTCAACATAGCATGCATAAATATGATTTTTTTTTCTTAATAAAGAAAACGTAACTCTATAACCTTACTTAACAATAAATTCTATTTTAATTTAAAAATTAGAATACTAATAAAATTATGCTAATAAGAAAATAAGCATGACATAAAGAAATAGATAATACGAAAAAATTGCATAGAATCACGTAAAGTAAGGTTGAGAACAAGAAGAAAAAGAAATATAATAATATAAAATGAAAAATAAACTTTTAAGATTTTTTAGAATAATAAAAATAAAAAAAGAACTTAAAATATTATAAGTAAAAAAAGTTAAAACAAAAAAAATAAAAGTAGAAATAAAAAAAATTAAAAGTAACCAGCTGGTAATTACACCATGTAATTACCAGCAATTCACAGCCTTTGCCTATGAATTGTAGAGTGTAATTACCCCAACAAATTACACCAAATACCTGTTGACCAAGTAATTACATGTCCAACCAAACAGGAAAGACAGTGTAATTACACCAAATTCAATTACCAGGGTGTCCTTCCAAACAAGCCCTTAGTATTTACTCCCTCTATTCTCAATTACTTGTCAACTTTTGAATTGATATAATTATTAAGAAAACAATAATTGACATAGTGAGTTTGTCATTTTACCTCTATTGATTATGAAGCAGATGAATTAAAAATTTACGATTTTCAAGAAGTTTTACCTTTTTCAAAATTAATTAATTAAGGTATAATATGTAAAAAAATATTGTCTTTTCTTAATTTGTCAAAATGAATAAGTAAAAAAAAAAGTAGACAAGTAATTAGGAATAGAGAGAGTATTATTTAAACGGAAAATGGTCAAAAATACCCTTGAACTATAGGAAAAGGTCTAAAATTACCCTTCATCCATCTTTTTTGGTCTAAATATACCCTTCTACTCATCTTATTGGTCTAAAAATACCCTTTCATTCACCTTTTAGCTCACTTATACCCTTAAAACTAACACTCCTATCTTTATTTTGTTTTTAAAAAATATATATGTTTATTATGTGTCATTCTCCTCATTAGATGAAATAAAATCTCCATCTCAACTAGATTTTCCCCCATAATTTATCCAAGCCAAAAAGAATATACTTCTTCAAGACCTCATAATTTTTATCTTTTATTAAAAAATCTAATAGTTTTTTATATTTGTTGTAGATTTTTTTTATCCGATTCCTCTCAATTTTTCTCTATTTTTCCCAAGTTATTACTTGGATTGAAGACACATGGCATAAGGAAAAATTAACAGCCAAGATTTAATCAATTACATTAAAATCTTAAATACAATATAAATAATTAATATATCATAAACAAATTAATAATATTATGATCATAATAATATTATCTTATCCATAATATATTATATTTTTTTTCTCTCTTTTCTTATTTTTATTTTTCCTACAGGCTATGACCTACCACATCTAAAAAAATTTTCTTCTTTTCAATGAGTTGTTATAAAGATTATTAGTCAAAAAAATTAAATGATCATTTTTTTATAAAATAAAAGATAGACATTGTTTAGGATTTATGATAATATGATATGTCCCTCTAATTGTGGCATGACTAATATTTTAAAAATATTTTAATTGTCTAAAACAATTATTTTTAAAAAGCTATAAAAAATAGAAATTACTAGATTAAAAAAAATAAAAATTGGATCTTGAAAAGATATATTGTTTTGATTTGGATAAATTATGGGAAAAAATTAATAGAGGTGGATTTTTATTTCACTCAATAAGAAAATGACACATAATAAGTATTTTTTTTTTAAAAGAGAGGGTTGTTAGTTGCAAGGGTATAAGTGAGCCAAAAAGGTGGATGAAAGGGTAATTTTAGACCAAAAAGATGAGTAGAAGGGTATTTTTAGACCAAAAGATGGATGAAAGATACTTTTAGACCTTTTCCTGTAGTTCAGGGGTAATTTTGGCCGCTTTCCGTTATTTAAATGTTGAATAATAAAGTCTCAACACTTAAATAGAAGATCTAATAGTAAACTTTAGATAGAAACGTATGGATAACTTACACAAATCTTACTACTTTAGGATACTATAGTTTTGAGGTTCAACAGTTGGAAAAATCTTTTCTACTTTGCTGGATGCATGCCCCATTTATGGATGATATTATTTTATTAATCTACACTTGTGATATGTGCAACATATATTTGTGTTTGTTTGTCTTTAGGAGGTTTAAACAAGTAAGATCGGACATTATTGAGTATGAAATCATAAAATTTATATGTATATACGCAGAAGTTTTTTGGATTAAATTTGTTCTGGACTAAGTATTTTCTTAGCTACTTCCTAGGGGTTGGAATGTCAAAATTCGAGTTTAATTTGTATTAGCGGATATACACTATAATTTTTAAAGTAGGTCGAGTTACCAGAGAAGGATCCTCTGCTGAAAGAAATTATTGAGGTGTGAGTGAAAAAATTGATTTGCTTGGTGTTGGACATATCGTGCTTGTGTTTTGTGAAAAAATAAATGGAAAGTTGATGGAGCTTTCCATCTCCAGCGTATTTTTGATGGTGCTAGTAGCAGCCACACAGTGCAAGAAGAAGAAATTGAAGTGTGGCTTTTGACTGCCACTTTAGAGAACATACGTTTGAAAAAGAGATATTGATTAATTAAATCTCTTCTGCTAGCACTGGTCATAACAATAGGTTCTACCAATTGAACCCAAATTTTAACATTTCAACCCTTAGAAAGTAGCTAAAAAACACTTTGCAAATTATATCCAAAAAACTCTTGCATATACATAGAAATTTTATGAATCAATACTCACAAATATCCAATCTTGCTTGTTTAAACCTCATAAAGACAAACAAACACAAACATATGTTATCCATGCCACGATATGGATTAATAAAATAATCTCACCTAAAGAATGAGATATGCATCCAGCCAAGTACAAAAGACTTTTCCAGCCGTTTAAACCTCAAAACTATAATTATTTTGATTATCGAAGAGCAAAGATGAATGTCTTCACTTATCAAAATAACACTAACAAATATTTCTGGTTTCCTCCTTTGGGGAAAACAGTTGGTCTCTGAATTCCCTCAATGATTTGTACATCAATGGTGGCTTACTTATGGTCACAAAGCTAAGATCCTTCCACCACCAGTTCGAGAATGATAAGAATACTTTTGTCAAAAAAATAATCAAAGAACACCAAATTTCTATGCTCTTACAATTTTTCCACAAGTTTCATATTCTATGAAAATATACACAAAAATTTGTCTTCCACAAGGCAGATGACATAGAGGATATTCATGATTGTCTCTCCAAGGCTATTGTAAATGATATAAGTTCAAATAGGTTCATTGCTCCGGCCCAGAATACGAGCTTACGCTTTCATGTTCTATTTCAGTTGAAATCCATCAGAAGTATGTATGTCAGAAATAGAAAAATGATTCATGCAGAATCCAGGATCTCTAATCCCAACAAATGTCGCTTAAATTTATTTTTTACAACAAAACTCAATTGTAACTGCACAACTAGGGCCAACTCAAGCAGTAAAGCAGACTTCCTCCAACAGATGAATTTTTTTCCAACAAATCAAAGCTGAGCTCCCTAGCAATCAATCACAAACATCAAACAAATGTGAATCTGAGAATGAAGAAGGCATAAATTTTAAGCTACCTTAGCATGACAATGACAAATAAAAATTATGTCATCCATGACATTAGTAAAGATGGGCTAAAATTATTGTGGGTGATATTGTAACAACACTGTAGCACTTTTACTGTAACAATTTTTTGGCTATAAATAGTCTCCCTCTCCATTTTGTAAGACATTATTTGATTTTCTTCGAAGAAACTCTCTCTCACACAAGAAAACTTGGTCAGAGTTTGTTCCCTCTTTATAATCTTTAAAGAATTTAGTCACGCTCTTTGCCACATCCACATCTAGATGGTAAAGGCAATCAAATAACAAATTTCAGAAAATAATTAAGACAATTGATAAGATATACAACTAATAATTCATGTCAAGTTTAGAGGGATCTCTACCTAATTTTTACACCCTTCGATATGATGCTACTACAAATCGTGTGGCTTATTCTCTTATGTTGGAAATCATTTTTCTCTAATTTCATGAAGAGACACCTTAGAAGAATACTCAGCACAGCTGAAGGAACTTTCGGAGAAAATATTCGATATAATGGGGATAGCATTAGGAATGAAAGGAGAAGATTTGAGTGAAGTTTTTGATGGAGGAGAGCAAGCAATGGCCATGTATTACTATCCTAAGTGTCCTCAAGAAGATGTTGTTATGGGCTAAACCCCCACACTGATCTTGCTGGCTTGACCATACTTTCTCAACTAAATGACGTGGAAGGTCTTCATATCAAGAAAGATGGTGCTTGGATACCTATTACACCTTTGCCAAATGCCTTTGTTATCAACGTTGGAGACATGTTAGAGGTAATCCACAAGTCATTTCTTCAAATTTTGAGCTTCACTTATATATACTTAACTTAGAGAAAAAAACCCAAAATAGTCTCTTATCTTTGGGTTAATTAAGAGTCAAAGTCATCCTTGAGTTTTCATATGAAGCAATAATAGTTCCTGATGTTTGCAATATTGGCACATTTTTTGTCCTTCACCAAACCTTAGCCTACTTTTTAACATTGATTTTGTCCACAATTTTATGTATGAAATATTTAATCGTCTTTTTATATATTTACTAGAAATAATAACTCTATGTGAGAGAAGGTGAGAAGAAAAACAGATTGTTTAACACCATATTGTCACTACAATGTACATTACCACCACTTTGATTTATCTTAATGAGATTTTCCCCATATTGTCACTACTAGGAACATTAACACCACTTTGGTTTATCTTATCCAATCTATTTGAAATGAAAAGAAAAATAGCTTTCTTAATGGCATTATGACACCTTATCAATATCTTTCTTCCACATTCCCTGAACGAGTAGTGAAGAAGTATAGAACACTTTTACTTGATAACGTAACATTCACTTTTTTTTGAAATTATATTTATGTCAAGTACACTAATTCGTCAGTGTTGTTGTACAGATAGTGACGAATGAAATTTATAAAGGTATTGAACATCGACCAGTTCTCAATCCAAACAAGGAGAGACTATCAATTGCAACATTTTTTAAACCAAAAAGGGACTATTATTTAAGTCCAGCATCAAGCCTCATCACTCCTCGAAATCCTGTAAAATTCAAGCAAATTGGTACTGTTGCTGATTACTTCAAGGGATATTTCAGTCATCAACTTGTTGGAAAATCATACCTTGATACAATGAGATTAAATACTAAGGACGAAGAGATCAACACGTGATTAATGTATTAACACTTTGAATAATTGCATGATTTTAATTCGTTGATACTAGATTTGTTCCGAAAACCTTAAGCGTGTTTGTATGTAAATAAAATTGCTGGTAAAGGTTGTAATATTCCAATATTACTCTAATAAACCTTCAATTTGTGTGTTTTGACTGTTTTACCCCTCTCCGTAGTTTGATTTGGGTATTTTTGGTCTGGGGAATTGGTTGCATGGTTCCTGAGGCATTTGGACAGGAGTTATGACAGTTTTTCATTTTGGAAGTAGGAAAGGTTGACTTATGTTAGTATTTGATGAAGACGAGCTCGAAATGGAATTCTGACCGTTTCATTGGCTCTAGAATGTGATTTTTGGGTTGGTTGGACGACCTTTGGTTCGGATTTCAAGGATGAGATTTGAGTCGTTGGACGGAAATTTGAAAATTTCTAAGTTAAGAGTTGACTTCGATCAATATCTAGTGATAAAATTTCAAATGGCTGGGATTTGGCAATTGCCATACTTTTAACTCTAACATATGACATTGAAAATAGATTCTCAAAACAATCATTAATATTTCTTCTAATGCTGACTCCTATTTATCAATGCAACAGATCAAACATTGACATAAACTGAATTAAAAAAATTTTGTACTGCTGCTGTTGTTATTTCATGCTTCTTTTTCTGCCATACAAGCAACAAACGTATTGTGTTACCAAGTAGAAGTAGTGCCATTAAGCCACACCATACTGTTATTCCCATTTCAATGATCTGACCAAGTGGTTCCCTGTCCTTCCTTGGCGTGATGATGTAAATTGCTATGCCATAAGTGAGTGCTATTGAGGTAATTGTCAACCACATTATAACCATTAAACCCCACATGAAAAGCCTACGCCTGAAGGGCAATCCACTTATCAGCAGCAAGATTGTGCTGAGAGAAGAGACAAAGGCAATGGTGTTGACACGAAGGAAATATCGAAATGGTTTTGCATGATTATAAGCCATTACTGATTCCCCTGCTTTATGTAAGGGTCTTCTCCAATCATCCAATTTTCCATTTTCTTGCCAAACACCTCCTGGAGGGTTCACTCCAGCTTGGAATGCCATGGTTGCAATGAGTGAGGCCACCACCATTATTGTTTCGCGTTTCTTGGAAAGCCAATCGCCTTTTGATGGCGCCTGATTTCCTCCTAAATATACTGGTGCTGAAGATACTGGAGAATGGTTATTTCCACCAGATTCATTAGGAATTTTGGTACTATGTTGAATGATGGACATTGAAATATCCTTTGCTCTTAAACCTCCAGCTTCTCGAAGACACTCACCGATGGATAGATCATTCACGTCCCTACGACTCTGTACTAAAATATCTAATGATGTATTCCCATTTGCATCCATTTCATTCACATCATTTTGATGTGTCTTCAGCAAGTACTTCACAGTCTGCAAAAATTATTGGTAAATGGTTTAATAACGACACTGCTTATAAGAAAATGAAGTCGAATTTCTTTTCTAAGGAACAAAGTCATACCTCAATTTGCTTATCAGCAACAGCCAAATGCAGAATGTTGTGTCCATTACCATCCTTCGCATTCAACAACTCCCGGTCCCATTCAATCTCCATTAGCACCTTCAGAACCTCAAGCTGATTATGCTTCACACACAAATGCAAAACGTTTTCTCCATTGATCATCGTTCCTAGAGCTGCACGAGGCCTGACATGTATAAGTTCTTTGATGACTTCAACTCGACCTTTGATAGCTGCAAGATGGAGAGGATTTCCACCATCACGATCACAAACCAGGCACAATTCAGGATTTACCAACAACAACATCTTGACGATATGCAAGTGACCTTTGGCTGAAGCTATGTGAAGAGCAGATGACTTTCGCCAATCCAATTCAGCAGCAAGCTGAGGATTTTGAGCCAGAATTAACCTCACAAACTCGATATGACCACGCAGTGCTGCTATGTGCAAAGGTGTTTCATTGAAGCAAGTTAAGGTAAGTCTATCAAGAATTAAAGCATCTTGTTGAAGTAATTCTTGTAAAACTCTAACATCTCCTTTAACTGCAGCTTCATAGAGTCTCTTCTCAGTATCCATTTTCCTCTATTAGATAATTTTTTTTACAAACAGAATTGGTTAATTTTGTAGTTGCTGATATTTTTTCTACTTATTGGATTGAGTCACAGTTGGAAAAGTCTTCCTTCAAATTTTAGACTTGTTTAAATGATATACTATTCAAGATGCTTTGAACTAATCCTTATCTTAATTTTTATGGACAGAGAAATAATTAGAAAAAAAGAAAGAAAGAAAGAGAAGCAATAAATGTAACAACTATAGATTTGACTGAAAATGTCCTTTTCTATTAGTACAACATTTCCGCGAAATAACAGGGGCGAAGAGACAATTATTGCTCGAAAATACCTAGAATTTTCACGGATGGTGACTTAACCATGAACTTTTTCACTTAACTATACGGTTTTTCTCAAGTCACTTAACTTTGATGTTTAACCCAAAAATCGCTTTCATAGTTGAATGATTTTGGGTTAAAATCAAAGTTAGAATGACTTTCTAGAGAAAAATTCATAATTGGTGACTTTTAAATTAAAAATCAAAATTGAGTGACGTTCTGATAGAAAAATTCATAGCTGAATGATCATTTGTGATATTATACCTTGTTTTATTTTGAATTTTCTTTTGCGTGATAAATCAATATTAAAAATGAAAGTTGACTTGATCCAATTAAAATATGTGCAAGTCAAGATCCAAGTTCAAAATGAAGTGTGAATACACGGTTCACTCTTGACTAATGACAACAAAGGAAGAGAGATATAGAGGGAGTGTGTTTTATCTATCAACTAAAGGGAGGTTTGATACAAAGATTAATAACGTAGGGATTAGTAATGTAGGAATTAATAGTGCAGGGATTAATAGTGCAGAGATTAGTAATGTAGGGTTTATTTTTATCAAGTGTTTGGTTCATTGTTTCCTACTTCATCTTGTGTTTGGATTAAAACTCTATAAAAAACTTATTTCCAATTATACCTTTGTATTATTATGTAATTGTGTCAAGGTAGATAATTGTCGGACGATGTTATTTTTTTTATGACCTTATGACTAGCTAGGTGAAGAACAATTTTGTTGTCATGATTGTTATTTTTTCACTTGAATTATTTGAGGATAAATAATTGTCATTTTAATAAATTTAGCACTCACAAAATAACATTTTTCAATTTAAAAAAGATAAATCATCTACTTTTAAAATTGATAATACGGTAAACAATATTTAGTAAAATTGAGTAAACCATCTACATTTACACATAAAAATTGCAAGTTATAGTTTTAATATGTATTCAATTTTATAAATTGTTCAAAATACAAATAATTAGACACACACACACACACACACATATATATATATATATATTATACATTCAATTAAGAAACATCATGTGGTGATATATTTGCCTTTTTAATTAGGGAAAATGCATAAGTACCCCCCCAATCTATGCCCGAAATCTCAGAGACACACTTATACTATACTAAGGTCATATTCCCCCCCCCCCCCAAACTTATTTTATAAATAATTTTCTACCCTTTTTCGGCCTACATGGCACTATTTTCTGGGTCCAGCGCCTGTTGACAATTTTTTTGAACTATATGGTTGATAGTGCCACGTAGGCAGAAAAATGATAGAAAATTATTTATAAAATAAATTCGGGGGGGAGGAGGGTAATAGGGCCTTAGTATAGTATCAGTGTGTCTCTGGGATTTCGGGCATAGGTTGGGGGAGGCGGGGGGGGGGGGGGGTACTTATGCATTTTCCCTTTTAATTAGTAAATGTTAAATTCACATTTAAAAAATTGTATTGAATTTATTTAGTAACAAACAACTCTCTCTAATAATTTATACGCTAATTTATTTAAATTAATTTACTAATATAAATATAAAACATAAAATCAAGAAAATAAAAAAAATGATTAAAATGATTTGAGGGATATTTTTGTCTTTACATAGACCTATCCCATGGTATTAAATCATATGTATTACTAATACCTCCAAATAGAAGGGATTAGTAATACATCCTCTAAAACCGTGTATAACTAATCCATGGATTAGTTATACATAGGCCTTAATTCTTACCAAACATAGTACTATATAATACCATACCATACATAATACATGGATTATTTCTCCTAATACTTCCTACCAAATAACCCCTAAAAGTATTATTATTATTATTATTATTATTAGTATTATTATTATTGAAGCAGAAAATGATCATAAATTCTATTTTTTTTATGGGTTTTGAACATTCGACACGATATTAAACCAATTTGACAAGAGAAAGTTTTTGTACAATCTTTTATTTATTAGAAAGAAGTACACATTCTATACCATATTGTCATATTTCCCTCTTTTAGATTTTGCCTAGTAAATCCTTAGGTCCCGTTTGGCCATAGATTTCCCAAATAATATTTGGGGAAAAATTTGGCAAATAGTGTTTGTCCATATAATTTGTCATTATTTGGCAAATATCCCAAATTCCTAAATACTAGTTTTTTCTAGTAATTGGGCCAAATCTCATTATTTGGGATCTTTTGAAAATTGAAAATTTACACCAAACTTTTATCTTTTACAAAAACACCCTCTATAGTAATTGTTTGCGTTGTATTACATAATTTTTTACGTGAACACCAAAGTAGTGATGAAATATTCAGTGAATATTAAATGATGATATGGTTGTTGATGAACAATCGGCTCAGGGTAATAAAGTCATTTGTTTTGTCTACTTCACGATGTATGGAATGATGCTTGTTGCACTCACTTCAAACTACCACATTGCTCTAGTGTCATGGACACTATTTGTTATTGTTGCAACGAAGATTCAATTGATTTGTAATACAAACTTATGGTTAGTTTTAATAGTTTTAAAAATTTATGGGTATAAATCATATTTTTTCAAAAAAGTGAAATATATTTCCCAAATACTATGGTCAAACACATGGTAAAATTTCACCCAAATTTTCACCCAAATATGCCAAGATTATTTAGAAATCTATGGCCAAACGCTAGCTTATTGTCATCTTTTTCGTTAAAACTTTTTTTTCTACTTTAATAAATTACTTTATTATGTGTTTAAATTTTGAGTTATTGGATATGATGTAGAATTGGATATCATAATTCTATACCATAAGTGGCAAGCCCCATGTTGAGAATTAAAATACGAAAAATACCCCTTAAAAGTTGAATGACCATTTTATTATTGACAAAAAGAAAAATATTATGTTCTTATCATATGAGAAATTTTAATTATGTTTTAGTTGTTTATTTTACCAGTTTGAGCGATTAATTTTGTTGATGCTTTTCAATTATTTGTAGGTGATATGAAGGTATGCCAATACCCAATATAGTTTAATAATTCAACAGACGGAAGAATCATAGAAAGGTAGTTAGCACTGCATTAACAATTGCAATATTGTCATTATTTGCAAATAGCTCAAGCAAAAGAAAGTTTTCTTTCCAATTGAGTGTTAGATAGAGGCGACCACATGACATAGTGAGAATGCACATGCACTCGATAATTTTTTAATTTTTTAAATATATATATATCGAGAGAGATGGTCTAAGAAATGATGATATATTTAATTGTGTATTCTCATCATTAAAACTCATCTGAATACACTGGTTAAAGCCATGACTTTATCTCACAACATTGCATGTTTAAGCCCAGAAACATAGTGTTGACACCCAATTTTGGACCTCCACAATGTAAATTAATCACTGAGCTTCCTCAATTTCAAACGATTTAAGATAATTATTTTTATAAAATTCCAAAATAAAATAAAATATATATAGTTTGAAAGTTATTTTAGAATAATTTGTCACTTTTGTAATTTTTAAATAATAATACTTTCTACACGAATATGTATATTATTACCATATCTTAGGAATATTCAAATTGTCTCGAAAAAGAGTTTGTTTTAATTAAATATTCAATTAAATTAATTTGGTTTAAAGTATACTTATAAGTTATTTAGTTCATTAATTAGTTTAATTATTCTTATTTATGTTATTCTATTTTATTTAATTTGTTGATTTGAAAAGCACATTTTATTAATTTACGTTATTTAGGTTATGGCTATAGTTTTAAGTTAATTGGTTTATAATTGAATTAATTATTTTATTTCGTTAACATTAAGAAGCTCATTAGTTAATTTATATTAATTCATCTTATTTAGTTTTAAACCGAATCACCTAATGAAACCCAATTTAGCTAAATCAATAATTCATTTAGTTATTAAAGGGCCAAATTGTGGGCCTTTTTCAGCAGTCCACTCTTTGTTTCTCAATTCCTAGCCCACTTCCATTTTCCTCCAACCCATCAGCAACTCCATAAATCTCAGCCCAAATTTAATAATAATAATAAAAAAAAACCCACTACCAATACATGCTATCAATACACAACAACACCAAAAGAAATCAACAACACATGCGTACAGTAGCCCAAAACCGACCCCTCTGCATCCTCTTCTCCAGAAAGTCGTACATCGCAGCAGCAGAGGAGCAGGGCACGCGTTTCTCCCCTTTCCTCTTCCGGAATGGGGTGAATTTTTCAGAGAAAGCATGTCTCCCCCGAATGGTGAAAGATTTGGGGGGTTTGAATTTCAAATTGGGGCCCTCGTTTCTGTCCGTTTTGATCGGTTTCCCCCCATTTTGTTTCAGAACCCTAATCTTCCTTCTATATATGTTGCATAATATTCACTGTTGAGAGGGGGGATTTTTAGTTGAAAATTCTCTACTAAGGCAAGGAAAAAGATTGGAGAAAGAGTTGGATTTTCTTATTTTGAGCGAAAAACTAAAGAGAGTTTGAGCAGAATTTTCTTTTTTTGGACGCACAATACGCTTTGAAAGTAGAGGAACTATAGTTTCAGTTTGAGGTTCAATTTTCTGCCCAGATTCCTTGGTCATCGTTCGAGCTCGATTTTTTTTTGTGGTGAAGATTGTCGCCTTCAACTTGTCTTGTCCCATCGCTGCCCGGAAAAAGGTAATACTCGCCCCCCTTTTTTTTTCTACTTCGCCACTATTGTTTAAAATGCTATGTATAGTTGAGAAATTTATGTGTCAAGAGTCAATTTTTGCATTTTTTATAAGAATTTCGGCCCTTGTATTACTAGGTGAAAAGTATGCTTGAAATATGTCACTTTCCTTTGTTTTAGATTTTTTTTTACAAAAAAAGATAAACATAAGTTGCGGATTATGTATTTTCCCTTTAAAATGTTAACCTTTGATTGCAAATTTATTGTACCCACAAATATATAAATTTTCAATTTTCTTTGTTTTTCTGTTATATATGTATGTATGTCGAAACCTATGAGTGGTTTTTGTTTACTTTAGCTATATCGGAAGTAGTGTTTAAAAAATGTGGTCGTATCTTCTTTGAGAGTTGAAGCTACTTGTCACGTTTTAGACGTTGTGAATTAAAAAGTGATTTCATTTTAGTTTCACATGAAATCAGTTTTGGTTGTTAACTAATTGCTCATTTGGTGCCTTTTATATTGTAAACTTTCCAGCTCATATGTCGTTACTTTGAAAGTATGTTAAAGGAGGTAATACCCATATTTGCATACTTAAAAACCTTCCCTTCTCATCAAAATATCAACCCGCAAGCTTGCCCTCCCCCTCAAAATCAAAATGTCAACAATCCACAAGCATTCCCCCATCACCATAATCAACATACCAACCCCCAGACTTTCCCCCAAAATTACCAAGTCACTCAAAATACCCAGAGTCCCTCCATTGCCTCAAAAGACTACTTTTCAAATCCCAATTCCAAATGAACCCTATGCCAACTGTTCCGAGCTTGATCACTATGAGGAACAAGAGAGAGAGTGGAGGTCAAAGGAAGAGGCAGTCAAGCTGAATATGAAAGAAGAGATCAGGAAAGCCATGAAGGAGCTGTAATATATTCCTGAGGTCGATGGGTTGAGTTATGAGGATCTGTGCATCCATCTGAATTTGGACCTCCCAGAAGGGTTTAAAGTGCCAAAATTCGACATGTTCGGAGGAACAGGGAATCCCTTGGCACACTTGAGGGCCTACTGTGACCAGCTCGTGGGAGGTGGAAGGAATGAAGCTTTATTAATGCGGTTTTTTAGCCGAAGTTTGAACGGAGAAGCATTAGAATGGTTTACTTCCCATGAGACAAAACAATGGTCTAGTTGGAATGTACTAGCTAAAGATTTCGTCGAACGATTTGCCTACAATGTGGAGATCATTCCTGATCGCTATTCTTTGGAGAGAATTAAGAAGAAATCCACTGAAAGCTATCGTGAATATGCGTATAGGTGGAGGAAAGAGGCCGCTCGGGTTTGACCTCCCATGTCTGAGAAGGAGATCGTTGAAGTGTTCATACACATTCAAGAGCCAGAGTATTATGACAGGATAATATTGCTTATTGGAGCAAAATTTGCGGAGATAGTCAAAGTAGGTGAGGCCATCGAAGATGGGATTAAAACTGGAAAGATTTCTCGCGTTGCCGCCCCAACCGAATCTTCAGGACTGCTGAAAAATAAGAGAGAGGATGTGTCTTCTATTTCCTACGCATCTGATAGAAAAGGACACTTCAGAAAATCCTCACCTTACAAAGGTCATCCTCAAGCTCCACAAAATTCATATCCAGCTTGTTATACCCAATCAGGTTATCAAACTCCACCACCAAGTTACCAAATTTTATCTCCTAATTACCAAATTCCACCAGTGAGTTACCAAAGTCCATCTCTTGTTTACCAGACTCCATCTCCACATTACCAAAATACCCATCCATATTACCAAGCTCTATCAATTAATTGTTCAAATATCCAATCAAGTTATCAAATTCCACCCCCGAACTACTAAAATATCCCTCCTAGCTACCGAGCTCCACAATACCCAAATTTTCAAACGCAAGTACCAACTCACCAAAATCCTCCAAACTACCATCAAGTAACTTTACATCCAGGAAATAATTGCAATCCTTCTCGTGAGAAGAGACCTTCTAGAGTCTTTACTCCTTTGGTTGAAAGCCGAACACAACTTTTTGAGAGATTGAAATCAGCTAGTCTGATACAGACAATTGATCCAAATAATATTAATGTCAACTCCAAGCTTTATAGATCCGATCTTCACTGTGCTTACCATTCAGGAGGTGCTGGGCATATTACTGAGGATTGTATCAACTTGAAACATAAAATTCAAGACTTGATAGATCAAAAGGTCGTCACTCTTCAGACTGCAATGTCAATAGTAACCCCATGCCAAATCATGGAGGGGTAACTATTAATACAGTTGAAGTCGAAGAAGATTTGAATGTGAAGAAAGTTATAATCTCAGCCAACCTTGAAAAGCTTGAGGAAGTTGTAGCCTCTCCAACCAAAAGAGAGAAATCCAAATTTGTGATTATGACACCTCATCAAGCTTTTGCTTTAGTGCTGAAAGAGGATCAGAGCAAGCAGAAGATCGATCAAGCTTTAACAAAATCATTGCCTCACTTATATCGGTCTTTTCCAATGCAAAATGGTCTAGGGGGAGGAATCAAAAATTTGTTCAAAGAAGGTGATATTGTGCTTAAAGAGATGATCGAGACACCAGTCATACTAGACAGCGAGTCAAAAGAGCAAATGCTTAATTGGACGTCCCCTTCGCTCTTGACTCCTAGTTCGTCTTGGTAGACATAGACATTTTTCATGTTATTTCTAAAATTGGTGGTGTTCCGAATGAGACTCGAGACCCATTATTTACTCTATTTTTGCCTCACTATGTTTTAATCTCCCTCCTTATATTTTGAAAAGAAAAAAAAATTAAAATGATTTATCGTCATGGCCAAAATTCTTATTTTCTTATTTCAAATGAAAAACTTCTTTATTGCGAAAATTTTGCTTTTCTTGCTTTATATCTACTACCTAACAATATCTATCTATGATTTCAATGAAAATATTGTCAAACCTGTCAATATCATCTCATGTCACAAGCTGAATGAACAAAATGGGGTAAATGCGGAGGAATTTGAGGACTACAATGAGAAGATCACAGTACTCAAACACCTAGTTGAGGAGTTCAGACAGTTTGAAATTCACGAAGAGCCGAATTTAGAAGAGATCGGAATAATGAATCAAGAAAATGATGTATGTATCAAAGAAATCAAAATTGGTGCCTATATGACAAAAGCACAAGAAAGTGAACTCATCAGTTTGCTTAGAGAACACATCGATACATTTGTTTGAGGATGTTACCTGGTTGAGCATGAACATTGGATCTCGCAAGTCACCAATCTACTTAAATGTTGTAAAAAGATAGAATGTTTGAAGACTCGATTTCTATCTTTTCCATGCAATCGCTTTTATTCGCTTGTAATCGTTTATGTTTAGAATTCATCCCTTTGTAATGAACTACGTCTGACCTGAATTCTCAAGAATGAGATACGTAGGCGGTCTATGTCAGCCTCGGTCACCCTTTTACCCCTTTTAATGTATTTTCTTTTGGACTTGAACTACATTTGACCTGAATTCTCAACAATGAGATATGTAGGCGTCCTGTGTCGGCCTCAGTCATTTATTTATTAAAATTTCTTATTCTATTAATCCTCGAGAGGGGAACTACGTTTGACCTGATTCCTGCCTCAACGGGATACGTAGGCGCCACAACGGCTCGGTCATATCTCCCATAAGATTTCTATTTTTCTTTGCAATAGAAACTGGGACAGAATTTTTGAAAGGGACTCAAAAATTCTAAAGAGTAAGATATTTTCTCCAACAAGTCAAGATTGAAGATATATTGCGAGTTGCAACTGGGACAGAATTTTTGAGAGAGTCTCAAAAATTCTACAAGTCATATATCAACAGTTAGAGATACCTCAAGACATCTAACTGGACATAAATTTTTGAGGATGACCCTAAGAATTTGTTCAAGAATCACTAGAAGTTTGTAGTCAATTTTGAATATTTCGAGCATATTAGAAGTTTAAAGCTGGCTTCAAATGATCTCTGGCATCGTTAAAGTTCATAGTCAACTGCAGCAATCTCCGACACCTTTGAATTTCAGAGTCAACTACAAAACTTTTCGATTATAGTAGATTTCGGGAGAACCATGTCAGAAATTTCCCAAGCTTTAAGGATTTTTTAGTTCTCCAGAACAAACTATCGGATACACCGAAGTTTTAAATCAATGACGTTCATTTAAGCTTAACGTGACATGACACTTGACAGTGACCTTTTTTCAATTACAGCTTTTGAAAACCTTTTTCTTAAAGATTTATCCATATTTCAAATATTTTTGCATTAATTTTTTGTCTTATCTATCGAGAAGCAAGAGATCAGAGCGATAAACTGAAGATAGCAAGACAAGGAGCAAGCAATTGAAGAAGTCAACACAGATCAATTTATTTTAAAAAAAACTAACAATTTTTCTATGGATGTAGGTCTATAAGATTGCCTCAAGTTCTTATATTTCTCCATTCAACGAATATGGAGAAGTCAAAAGGGCGAGGTGCTCCCCAAAATTGACAACTTTTCTGTGGATGCAGGAAAGTCATTGGAGTTTTTCGAAAGAAAAAGAAAGAGTTTAGAATATGAGCAACAACACTTCATTTAAACTCCCAGTAAAACATGAGTCACAATGAAAATAATGTGTTCACTCTCAACATATACAAGGATCTTCGATGACATGAGATTACATTTTCAGCATTAAGAAAGTTTGAAGAATATTCACGAATTTCGTAAATGTCAGACACGGTAATGTGAAATACCCAAAGGGACATCGTCTTTACCACCCGGGTGGACATTCCTAGAGTATTATCAAATGAGATAATACCATCACCCAGAGGGACATCATTGTTATTTTATCAATATCCTATCGACGAATCTTCATTATCATTATCCTACCAATGGATGAGCATTATCCTACCAATGGATCAACATTATCCTACCAACGGATCTTCATCATAATCAACATTGTCCTATCAATGGATCAACATCATCCTATCGACAGATCTTCATTATCATTATCCTACCAATGGATGAACATTATCCTACCAATGGATCAATATTATCCTACCAACGGATCTTCATCCTAATCAACATTGTCCTATTAATGGATCAACATCATCCTATCGACAGATCTTCATTATCATTATCCTACCAATGGATCGACATTATCCTACCAGTAGATCATCAACATTATCCTATCGATGGATCATCATTATCCTGTCGATGGATCATCATTATCCTGTCGATGGATCATAAATGTTATCCTACTAATGGATCAACATTATCCTACCAATGGATCATTAACATCATCCTACCAATGGATCAACATTGTCCTATCGACGGATCTTCATTATCATTATCCTACCAGTGGACCTTCATCAGTATTATCCTATCAATAGATCATTGTCAATCATCATTTTATCGATGGAGTATTATCATCATATCGATGGAGCATCATCATCCTACCAATGGATCAACATCACTGTATCAATGGATCATCATTATCCTACCGATGAATCATCGACATTATCATACCAATGGATCAACATTGTCCTACCGACGAATTTTTATTATCATTATCCTCCTAACGGATCTCTATTATCATCATTCAACCAATGATCTTCATCAATAGTATCCTATCAGTGGATTATTATTAACCATCCTATCGATGGAGTAGCATCAACATCATCATCCTATCGATGGAGCAACATCATCATCATATCATTATCGTCATCATATCAACGAAGAATCATTATCCTACCATGGGAGCATCAACATCATTATCCTATTGATGGAGCATCATCATCATCCTATCGATGGAGCATCATCAGTATCCTATCATGTAGCAGAATTATCCTACCAATGGATTATCATCATCTTACCCATGGAGAATCATCGTTATTATTTTCATTTGCAAGGACGTCATTAAGATATCCATCAACATATTACATAAGTCTATATTTTATTTCTTCGATATCAAAGGAAGAGCACATTGAAGATTATATTACAAATATGAAATATGAGCTTTATTCACTTTATGTCAAAATGGAGGAAACTGACGTCAAATGTTCAAAGAGAGCAATTAAGTGTCAACATGGTAAAAAACACTATCTCTCCATTTGAATTGCATTTTTATGCTAATGAGTTTTATCTCAGTCTTTGTCGAGAGCATCCGAAAGGATGAATCTCCAAAACAAACCATAGGTGTGGACGACATCAAAAAGGATGCAGCATAATGTGAAACTTTTCTTAGCAGCGAACTAGGACATAGTCCAAAGAGGAGTGTCAAACTCTCAGGACACGAGCAGAGGAGTGACTTCCACCACAATCAAACCACACCCCTATCAGAAGGCATGTGGGTTTTTCTTAGGTTTGTCGGTTTCAGTTTCGCTTCCGGAATTTTTTTTTGGTCCCTACCGGAAGCGGCTTTCCAATCCGAGTGACAAATGTGCCAAGAGCTTTGGGAATTATGTCCGTGTAAGTTCTTAATTATGGGTGTGAAGCGCGTCACATTCATGGCTAAGAGGTTGCAAGCCTCTTTTTTATACTAGACTTGCTTTGTCACTTTTCCAGAACCAAATGTTATCTTGCATAATAGATTACCTTTTCAACCGATAGAGTCGAACTACAAGTAGCCTGATTCCCTAAGTGGAGGGATTTGTAGGCGGGATTAGTGTTGAAAACTCGGCTGTATTCCAACATTCGTTCTTAAATCTTATTCTCGAGCATCCTGGTCCCTTTAAAACTCGATATCGGGATGGTTTTTGAATTCTTTCAAAGTCGTGCGTCAAATCAAACGTATCGAACTACAAGTGACCTGAATTCTCATATATCCTGAGATATGTAGGAAACCCATTTCCAGGGTTCGGCCATAATTTCTAAAGTTCGTACCAAAAGCCCTTTTTCTAAAGGATGAAGATGTGGTCGGTCAAAATTGGATTTGTCAATTTCATTTGCCTTGGATTTCTTTCATCAATCCAATTCAAATGAGGGACAGTTGTTGACACCCAATTTTGGACCTCCACAATGTAAATTAATCACTGAGCTTCCTCAATTTCAAACGATTTAAGATAATTATTTTTATAAAATTCCAAAATAAAATATATATAGTTTGAAAGTTATTTTAGAATAGTTTGTCACTTTTGTAATTTTTAAATAATAATACTTTCTACACGAATATGTATATTATTACCATATCTTAGGAATATTCAAATTGTCTCGAAAAAGAGTTTGTTTTAATTAAATATTCAATTAAATTAATTTGGTTTAAAGTATACTTATAAGTTATTTAGTTCATTAATTAGTTTAATTATTCTTATTTTATGTTATTCTATCTTATTTAATTTGTTGATTTGAAAAGCACATTTTATTAATTTACGTTATTTAGGTTATGGCTATAGTTTTAAGTTAATTGGTTTATAATTGAATTAATTATTTTATTTCATTAACATTAAGAAGCTCATTAATTAATTTATATTAATTCGTTTTATTTAGTTTTAAACCGAATCACCTAATGAAACCCAATTTAGCTAAATCAATAATTCATTTAGTTATTAAAGGGCCAAATTGTGGGCCTTTTTCAGCAGTCCACTCTTTGTTTCTCAATTCCTAGCCCACTTCCATTTTCCTCCAACCCATCAACAACTCCATAAATCTCAGCCCAAATTTAATAATAATAAAAAAACAACCCACTACCAATACATGCTATCAATACACAACAACACCAAAAGAAATCAACAACACACGTGTACAGTAGCACAAAACCGACCCCTCTGCATCCTCTTCTCCAGAAAGTCGTACATCGCAGCAGCAGAGGATCAGGGCACGCGTTTCTCCCCTTTCCTCTTCCGGAATGGGGTGAATTTTTCAGAGAAAGGATGTCTCCCCCGAATGGTGAAAGATTTGGGGGGTTTGAATTTCAAATTGGGGCCCTCGTTTCTGTCCATTTTGATCGGTTTCCCCCCATTTTGTTTCAGAACCCTAATCTTCCTTCTATATATGTTGCGTAATATTCACTGTTGAGAGGGGGGATTTTTAGTTGAAAATTCTCTACTAAGGCAAGGAAAAAGATTGGAGAAAGAGTTGGATTTTCTTATTTTGAGCAAAAAAACTAAAGAGAGTTTGAGCAGAATTTTCTTTTTTTGGACGCACAATACGCTTTGAAAGTAGAGGAACTATAGTTTCAGTTTGAGGTTCAATTTTCTGCCCAGATTCCTTGGTCATCGTTCGAGCTCGATTTTTTTTTGTGGTGAAGATCGTCGCCTTCAACTTGTCTTGTCCCATCACTGCCCGGAAAAGGTTAATACTCGCCCCCTTTTTTTTTCTACTTCGCCACTATTGTTTAAAATGCTATGTATAGTTGAGAAATTTATGTGTCAAGAGTCAATTTTTGCATTTTTTATAAGAATTTCGGCCCCTGTATTACTAGGTGAAAAGCATGCTTGAAATATGTCACTTTCCTCTGTTTTAGATTTTTTTTTAAAAAAAAGATAAACATAAGTTGCGGATTATGTATTTTCCCTTTAAAATGTTAACCTTTGATTGCAAATTTATTGTACCCACAAATATATAAATTTTCAATTTTCTTTGTTTTTCTGTTATATATGTATGTATGCCGAAACCTATGAGTGGTTTTTGTTTACTTTATCTATATCGGAAGTAGTGTTTAAAAAATGTGGTTGTATCTTCTTTGAGAGTTGAAGCTACTTGTCACGTTTTAGACGTTGTGAATTAAAGAGTGGTTTCATTTTAGTTTCACATGAAATCAGTTTTGGTTGTTAACTAATTGCTCATTTGGTGCCTTTTATATTGTAAACTTTCCAGCTCATATGTCGTTACTTTGAAAGTATGTTTAAAGGAGGTAATACCCATATTTGTATACTTAAAAATTGACTAATGAAATACTAGTATATCATAATCACAATCTGCCCGTGACCGTTCTATATAGCGGCTTGTAAACTTGAGCTTAACTTCTTTTTTTTTCATTTACTTCCTCTGTTCTATCGTATGTTGGTAGAGGTAGATGTGTAAGATTTTTTCTTTATCCTAAATAGTAGTGTTAGCATGTATAAAGTTTGAAAGGATTATAGTATAAGTTTCCTTCCAACCTCTAACAAATAGTTTATTTATAACTTAAAAAATGTGTTAGCAGTTGAATACATATTTGGTGGCTTGGGTACCTTGTCCAATGTTTACATATTTTGTGTTCAAGATTATGTCATTATAGTGTGACTTTACTTGGTTTTATATTTAATATTAGTCGATATCGATTAAAGTTGAATCGTCTTACCAATTTCTTTGCCCCCTCTTTTACTTGCATGAACTTTGGAGCAAAATTGGAGTCCCAATTCAAGACTCTATCAAAAATAGAGTCTCATGGGCTCGTGACCGGCATACTCGCATATGGAGTCTTCACTATATCTTAGACTACCCGAATACCAATGAAAGCAAGCAAAACTCATTTGGCGGCATTTATATAGCTTTTTATATTATTATTATTACTATTTACCATTTATTTGTTTTAACTTGTTTATGTGACTTGAATATGTTCTTTTTTTTTTAATAGCTAACATATGATAGGTATTTGGGATTGGAACCTTTATTTAGTTCTAGTTACTAATGATTTTTTATTTTTTATTTTAAAAAAAAAAAAAAAAAAAAAAAACTATTTTCAAACTTTTAGTGATAAATTTCAGTTTAAGGAAAGTTGTTTTAAACAAATGACCCCTTTATTTTATTTCAAATCCAAGAGTTTTCAAATGTTAAAATGTTTTTCAACTTATTTGATTATTTGTATTTGACTAACCTTTTTATTTGAATTGGTTTCATTTAATTAAATTCCCTAAAAGAAAGTCATTTTTGTTCAAATTGAAATATATATATTTTGTTTATTACTCGTTTTATTTGTAAATTATTTTGTTAGTTATCTCGTTAATATATGAGTTATATTCTTAAAACCTTTTAGTTTATTTTATTTTCAAATAAAAAAAAATTGAGTTTTCTTAGTTAATTTTTTTCTCAAAATTAGTCAGAGTCATTTTAGTCAAATCGCCGGTTAATCGCAAGTTAGCGGGCATTCCGAGGGCCTAACACCTTCTCGGAATGTACATTGAACTTCGAACCTTTTTTCAATTGATTTTATCTGTTTAAATCTTTTGAAAATCCTAAGTTTTTCTTGATTTTTACTAAAAATTAAGTGGCGACTCTGTCCTTTTGGAAATTCGATTTCTCTTAAATCATAAGTTTAATCAATTTTTCGAAAATTGAGTCATTTTTCCTTTACATATATTTTTAAATAAAACATATATGTAAAGGAAAAATGACTGAGTTTTCGAAAAATCGATTAAACTTATGATTTAAGAGAAATCGATTTTTCGAAAACTCAGTCATTTTTCCTTTACATATATTTTTAAATAAAACAGAAATGGCGACTCTGCTGGAGATTTAATTAAGTTCTAACCATAAGATTTGACTTGTTTGACTAAATGTATTAATCGCTAAATTGTTTATATGCTCTCAACGTGTTTAAATTAATATAACCGTCATTGCATTTCATGGTATATTCTCTTGTATGTATAGTATATTAAAGGACGATTTTGCGGAATCGCAACCGGACTTTTTTATACTCAACCCTTTTTCGGAATGATCAGCAATTTATTGGTTCGTCATGCGTCCAATGGTTGTCATGAATTCCAGCCTAAGTTGTCCACTTGGGTTTCCGGTCTCTCAAAAGCCACTCTTAGTCAACTAGCGTGGAGTCAAACCAAATCCCAAATTTAGAGCATTTTGAACTAAGTTGACCCAACACCCAAGGCGTGTTGGGCCCATTAGATGCCCACCTTGTGTCTATTTGACCCATTTTGGTCAATAAAAGACAATCATGCTTATTTGTTTAAATTTGAAGGATATATACGTTATTTGAAAAATCATTATCCTCTAGGGTAAAAGTTAGATTATAGATTATTCTAGCCGAAGGAATAGCTTCACAAGCTACTAGTCCATCTAAAGGAGTTGACACTCGAAGATGACAAGAAGTTCAATAACGAAGGTCCTTCCATTGGAGCATAGTTTAAGATTGTACCCCTGCGCGGGACTGATTATTTTGTATCCCATTTTCCCTACTATGTATCCTCATTCAGTTTATTTACAAAGCATGTATAAATTTAAGTTTTGGGGGCAATGAAATATTTCAAATGACGTATACATCCCTCAAATCATTAGGACTACCCTTGGCACAAAGGGGTCACATATCTGTTTAAAATACACAATAATTGTTTATGTGTTATAACTGTTTGTGTGATTATGTTGTTTTATTCGAAGATATTCTAGCCCACTCCTCTTCAAATTATTTTCTAGAACCCTTTAAGCACAAATATCAAGTCACTATCAAAGTGCGTCCAAATACTCTTCGAGTCTTTAGTTTCACAATAAAATTCAAACTTCATTTTTCAAATCTTACTTTCTCATCAAAAAAGAAAAAAAAAAGAAAAAAAAAGGGTTAACCCTTTATCTCAAATCGAATGAGACTCAAGCTGGTCGAACTACATAGGACTTGAATTTTCCCTCGTGAGATACGTAGGCAACCTTCCAAGGTTCGGTTCCCATTTTTGAGAAATTTTATATTTTTTAACTCTTACACAGAAATCAGAGTTACATCTCAGTCAAAAATTAGAAATATGACAATAAAAGATACAATCAACTTTGTCTCGACTCAAGTTGACATTTTTGATTCACTAAGCTCAAAATCAAATAGACAAATTCATGTCTTTTAAGTCTTTTCTATATCTGTGGGCTAGTCTATCTTCAAGTGGAGCAACTCTTATGTGTTTGTGGTCATATGTGTGATATTTTGTATTTTTTTTATCATCTACATAGACTAACACATTTATTTTTTGAGTTATTTTTCTTTCACAGGTACTTAGAACTGGTCTGTGTTGATAAGCTGGCTGAACACCCTTATTTTACAAGATCTAAGGCTCCCAAAGATTCCTTCCCCGATCAGAGTTTGCAAAAAGGAAAGACAATAATGGGTGATAACAATGACGAGATTAGCTTGACTGATGTTGTCGTGGCTCAGCTCGCCGCCACTGATCAAAATGAATTAATTATGCAGTTGATGCAACAGATCACCGAGATGAGGGTTAAAATGCAGAGAATGCAAGATCTTCCTAATCCGATTTTTGCTTTTAATACTCCAGGAGATGGGAGACCTCCATTCTACTTTTCTCATTCGAACGTGGAACAGGCTCAGAACCCTCCCTCTAATCCCGCTCAGAATCCCTCAATCATCGACCCAACCGCCCTAAATCCCCATCAGGCCTCCGTTTCTTACCAAGCACCACCTCTTTCTCAAGGTACCAACCCCCAAACCTTCCCTTCTCATCAAAATACCAACCCGCAAGCTTGCCCTCCCCCTCAAAATCAAAATGTCAACAATCCACAAGCATTCCCCCATCACCATAATCAACATACCAACCCCCAGACTTTCCCCCAAAATTACCAAGTTACTCAAAATACCCAGAGTCCCTTCATTGCTCCGTCATTGCCTCAAAAGACTACTTTTAAAACCTTTTAGTTTATTTTATTTTCAAATAAAAAAAAATTGAGTTTTCTTAGTTAATATTTTTCTCAAAATTAGTCAGAGTCATTTTAGTCAAATCGCCGGTTAACCGCAAGTTAGCGGGCATTTCGAGGGCCTAACACCTTCTCGGGATGTACATTGAACTTCGAACCCTTTTTCAATTGATTTTATCTGTTTAAATCTTTTGAAAATCTTAAGTTTTTCTTGATTTTTACTAAAAATTAAGTGGCGACTCTGTCCTTTTGAAAATTCGATTTCTCTTAAATCATAAGTTTAATCGATTTTTCGAAAACTCAGCCATTTTTCCTTTACATATATTTTTAAATAAAACACATAGCGGTGCTTAGGGCTGTTCATGGTTATGGTTAAAATATCAAACCAAACCGCAATTCGAATCAAATCGATTAAAAAAATCAATATTTGGTTAGGTTTGATTTTTAAAATTTTGAAAGCCAACACTATTTGGTTTGATTTTGGTTTTACTATAACTAAACTGAACCGAGAAATTAGATATATAAATTTTATTATTATTTATAAATAAAATATAAATATTTTGTTAAATTTTAACTAACTTAAGTCTTTAACTTTATTATTTTCTCAAACCCAATACTTAAATTTTGGCCAAACTATTACACCCCTAAATTCAAGTCTATCAAAATTCATTACTTTAGTGTTTACCTACCCTACCTCACATAAGATAGTCACATTTTCTCTTAATTGCATTATTTTGTTCGTATAATAATAACTCTAGTATTGCTTAATTGAATCATCAGTAGCTTTCCTATGGATTGTTCATGTACTAGGTATCTGTGTCATCCTAATTACTTTCAAATTGAAAAATAAAAAAAATCAAACTAAACATAACCAATCCGACAATAACCAAATCAATGATTATTTTTCATTTGATATGATTTGATTTTAGAAATTTAAAAATCAAGTAAATTAATTTGATTTTAATTTTAACCAATAACTTATCTAAGTTAAACCATGAACATCCCTTTGGTGCCCCCATCTTCAAATCGTTGCAGTTTTTTTTTTTTTGGGGGTCTGTTTGATCTAATTATATTGAAGTTTTAATCATTTCATATTGTTGTTGTTCTGTATAAGCTATTATTTTATTCAGTTACTTATCTCCTCATAATCCAATTGAACTCTAGAGACATCCAACTATTTGTTTCAGTTTTTAGATGTTCGATTTTTGGTACTATACAATTTGTTAACCTATTTGCTTAATTTTGTCTAAAATGTACTCTCTCCATTTTTATTTATATGTCATTAATTTAAATCTCATGCTCTTTAAGAAATTAGATAAAATTATCATTATATTCTTATTTAGTGATTTCTTGAAGTCAAATTTTCAATAAATGAATATAAGTTATTTTATTTAATTAATTTAATTGACCAATGAACATAAATTAATTATTTAGTTTTCCTATGTTTGTTAAATTCATACTTTCAACGCTAATAACTCTCAAGGATAAAATAGAAAGAATAGTGTTATTTATGTATTGGTTTTGTGAAATGACAAATATTAAAAAACATACATACTTTAGTAAGGATGACATATATATAGAAACGGAAGTAGGGGTGTACAAAAATTGGACCGACCGATAATCCGAACCGAAAAAGTGTTATTGATTTATTGTTATTGAGTTAACAATTATTTACTTATTTTATAAAAAAATTATTGGGTTATCGATTCAATATTGATTTTTTAATATTGAGTTATTGGGTTAATAGATAACCCATTAAGATATAGTAATTTACTATTTTAATTTTTAGTCATACATAAATATCAAACAAAAAATATTAATATAATCATTATATTAGACTATAATTATAAAGACCATATACAATTAACACTACTTAACTCTAGCCTCTACATTTACCTTTTAGATTTTGGTATTACTTTAATATTTATTGTTGCAATTTAGTCTGATCTGCTTGTTTCGATATATGCATGTATCGCATTAAATTATTGGACAAATCATATATTTGTTTTGAAAGTATTTTCTTATTGGTTAAATCGAGCCATTAAAGACAAAAAATCAATAACAAATATCTTATTGATCTAGTTATTAGTTTAGTATATTTAAAAATTAAAAATCGATAAATTCAAATGATAATACTTAAAATCGAACTGACCGATACATAAACGGAGGGAGTATTTTTTTTTTAAATGCGGTGCATGAGAAAGAAAACGCCAAAAGGAAAAAAAAGAAAACCAATTTTCCACCCTCCTTTATTTTTATTTTGAAACAATGAAAGCGGAACAGTCACAACATAGAATCAAACTTTTTGATTGAGATTGAACGGTCAGATGATATTAAAGTCCACCAAATAACTAAGTTTACATAGGTAATTAAGATAATTAATGGTTTAAATGTTCAATTAATAATTCGCGTCAGATGTAAAAGAATTCCTAGATAATATGTCTTTTATTCAATACTTTGTAGTTGTTTTTTCCGTAATATTTTAACTAATTTTTACACCACTAATAGATATTACTTCCTCTGTTTTTTATTTTTTGATGTAATTTAAATCGACACAATGTTTAAATTAAAAAAAAAAAATAGACGCTTATGATATATGTTATATATTAAATATGTCGTAATATTTATATAACTATAAATATTTCAAAATTAATGATCATAAAATATGTCATAATATCTACATGACTATAACAAGTACTATACATTCACAACAAAATAGAAAATTTATAATTGTCTTTTTCAAATAAAGAAAACATCATCTTAGAGAAAGAGAATTAATATAACACGCCAACTAAAATGGGAGAGTACAAGAGCAATTTTATTGGAGCATGTTTGACATTGCTGTTGAGAGGCTAGAAACATTTGTTTTGAGGAAAAAAATTATTTTTGTTGAAAAATTACTAGGCAACTCAGTAAATAAGTAGTTTTTCTGTTGTTGGAAAGAAACTAAAAATTTCTTGCTTCTTAAAAAAAGTAAAAGTAGAAACAAAAAATTATTTTTCTCAAGACTAAAATATTCCGTTCATACATACATATTTATCAATATAGCTCTTATTTATTAATTAACATATCTCATAATTTGGTTAAATTTAATTTAAGAATTTATTTTTTTATTTTGATATAATAAATTTTATATTTTATTTTACGTTTATATATTATTATTTTATATTTTACATATTATTTTACAGAATTAGAACAAAAAAAGATAATAACAATATTTTGTAAGGTTAGAAAAAAATAAAAAAATAAAAATTAAAGATTTTAACCTTCCCAAAAAGGATATAATATTGATTGAATATTTAAATAGGTACATTTTAATTTAATAAAATAAAAGTTTAATTAATTTTTTATAATAGATATTTAAAATAAGTTCTCTGTATAAAATAATTTTAATATTAAAAGTACATTAATGGTTGTCTTGTTTCGTAATTGTCTCTCAAAAGCATTTTTTTAAAACGATCAGTCAAACGCAATTTGCTTATGAAAAGTACTTTTCAAATTAATTAATCAAACATAAATTATTATTTTTTCAAAAGCACTCTTTTTTTAAAAAATATTCTAAAATAAGTTATTTTAACAATAATGTCGAACAGATTCGAACTAGAAAAGAAAGACAGCAGCAACCTAAAAGGATGGGAGTAATTGATGTCACTATTTAATTTCTAAGGCCCAAGGAGACTTTTTTTGTGTGTGTGAATATTGGGACCATACATACATGACTTGGTAGCAATTTGAACCATGTTTTAGAAGAGTATAGAAGACGGACTACGTCTAAACAAAAATTTGGTGGTGACTTGGAGATGCTTTTAGAATTTTGTGATTGGAGGAAGATGGTAGGTGAGAGATGGATAAGGGCTTGGAGATGCTTTTAGAAATTTGTGATTGGAGGAAGATGGTAGGTGAGAGATGGATAAGGGCTTGGAGATGCTTTTAGAATTTTGTGATTGGAGGAAGACGGTAGGTGAGAGATGGATAAGGGGGGGAATGGGTAGTTGAGAGTAAACCTTGGTCGGGTCTATCTAAAGGTGGCAAAATCAAATTCAACTTGCCTAATTTAATATAATTTATTTAAATTTGGGTTGATTATTGATCCGCTCATTGTTAGCTCAATACATTTCAACAGCTCACTTCAACCTATTGAAAATTTGGATTGATATGTAATCTAAATTGATTTTTGAGAAATTTTGTCAATATATTTTTAAGGGATAAGGCACAAGTATCCCCTTACACTATGACCGAATCTCAAAAACACACCATAACTAAACTAAGGTTCTATTACCCCTCCCTCTCCCCCTCCCCGAACCCATTTTCTTAATATTTTGTACATCTTTTTTCTTACATGGCATCCAAACATCTCTCACGCGTCTCAACTATGTGGAGTCACAGAGTGTGCCGCGTAAGCCAAAAGGTGTATAAAGTTACAAAACAAATGAGTTTAGCGGGGTAATAGGACCTTAGTTTAGTTAATGTGTGTCTTTAAAATTTTAGTCATAGTGTAGGGGGTACTTGTGCCTTAACCCTATTTTTAAAAAACTTTTTTTAAAAATTTTATATGTTATATATACTTATAATAAAGAAAAAATAATTTATTAGGTACTAGCTTATAAAATAACAAACAAAGCTATTAAAACTTAGTAAAAATTGGACAGATTGGATTATGACCCGCTATCTAACCTGTTTTGATCCAACCTATTCTAACTCAAACAAATTTAAGTTGGATTGCATCTTAACCCATTTTGACTTGTCCAAATTTAACCCAAACCCGTCAAATTGTCACCCCTAGGTACATTGGAATTATGAGGATAGAATGTGTCAAATAGGACAGGACAGAGCAGGACGAGTTTAAATTTTTATTTTTATAAGTTAAACGAGGTAAGACAGATCTATGCTCTTGCTTCCTTAGTAATTTATTTATCTTTTCTTGCCATTTCAATTACAAACATAGCTAAAAAGTAGGATCTTTGCTGAAAAATATAGTTATCTAATTATGCTGTTATACATAATTGTTAATCTAATATAGATCAAATATAGTTATTTTAAAAAAATTATTTACCAAATAATTTCATTTTTATTTAATTTCAACATTATGAATTTTCTCCACGCTATTGGGGTGGGTATTCTTGTCCATTTTAATCATGCAATTATATTTGTTCGCAGTAAAAAATAATTATTCGATCAAATATTAGCTGTCAGCCTTTCACTATTCTAAAAGATAAAATTAAACACAAAAATGTGTTGAGTAAAATAATTCTTTTGAAAATGATTACGGTAGACATGTAAATTTTATTGAATTGAATTCATATTAAATTTGGATTATATTCACGTTCATTTGTGTTGAATAATTAATTTGGATTGCAAAAATGAGTAAGTCATTTTTATTAATTTCAAAATTCATTTCATCTTGAGGCCCAAACTCATGTCACATGTCAAGGTAACTTGGTATCCCAGTCAAGTTCAAGATCAACAAGAGGATGCCACGTGTGTTCAAATGATGTGACAATATTGGTCAAAGTTCAACAACTAATCAAAAAGCAACCTTATCACATAGTATTTATGATAAATTCGATGACTTACATGAATCAATTAAAAAAAGGCAAAAGAGTTCATACACAGTTGGACTATCTCTCTCGTACAATTATAACTATGAGGGTTACATAATTTTCTGAGAGACATTCTGCAAGCATCGAAGAAAGCTACAACATCAACTACATAGTTCTTCGAAAAAGTAGTCAACGAAGTTCTTTTCGGAGATCAACTTCAAACGATGAAGTGCTACCCGACGTTCTTGGAGATCAAATACATCTCAAGGAAGTGTAAACCATCCTACATTTGAAAAAATACGATATTTTTAGTCCTCGAATCATGAAAAATATTAGGAGAGAAGAACGGAATTCCTGTACTCACAAAGATACATCAATAAATTTATTTTTTTTTCTTTTTATTTATTTTGATTCCAGTTAATTATCAGCACTACAAAAAATTGTTCCGAACAAATTTGGCACTCCCAGTGAGTTGGGGTGTTCAAAGTTTGGATAAAAATCGATCCAAATAAAAAAAACATAATCAAACAGATTAAATAAACCTTATTTGGGTTTGGTTTGATTTTAGATTTTTAGAAATCGATAGAATTTGATTTTGTTCAAAAATTTAAAGAAATGGTCAAACCGAACCAACAAATTATTATACATACATAATATATTATTTTTACGAATAATTTTAAAGATCCTATATATGTTTTCATCAAAATTTGTTTTTAATCTATTTATGAAAGTAAAACTATCCAAGACGGGAACATTTTTATTATTGGTTTCATGTATATGAGTGTCTATAACAATTCTTGGAGGGACTAGAAATGTCATTGTCTTCCTTCTAGGTTAAAATGGTGTATTTTAAAGGTTTTTTCACAAGAAATTTAGTGATCGGAAGTTCTGTAATGTGAGTTGTTCTAACTATTTTTCGTTCTGAATGAATTATTGTCATTTTTTTCCATTTTGAATGAATCATTTCTTTTACTTTTGTGTATGGTTAATAACCGAATAACCGACCCAAATCAAATCAAAATCGATAACAACTAAATTGATAAATATAAATTATAATTGGTTTGATTTGGCATTGAGAATTTTAAATATCGATTAAGTATGTTTGATTTTGGTTTTGACCAATAATCGATTCAAACCAACCTGTGAACACCCCTACAAGTGGGACCAAATCTGCCCTTCATCTCATCTCTCACTAATCATAACTGCAAATCTAAAGCCACAAAACAACAAAGTTGGAAGCTCTATTTCTATGGGTACTTGAAGTCTCATCTATGAATTTCATCAAGTCTACACTCCGATAAGCCTTGAAGTAAGGGGCATTTTTAGACATCGAAATTTTGTAGACCTTTACTAGACAAGTTCTATTTTAGTTAGGGTTCTTGGAGGCTATGCTTTATCCTAAACCCTCGCTCATGCAAAGAATTCCAATTGAAATTCAAGGAGATGGAACTAAACAGGCTTAGGCCCCTTCCCTCTTTCGAGGGAATTAGAGGGAATGCAACTACTAAGACAACAACTCAAACTAAATTCTGAGAGAAAATAAAAGATTAGTAAGGGTGATATATTGTCACAATCCAGACCGTCGTGATTAGCACCACACTAATCCTCCGGTGGGAGAACCACTACTACAACCCAATTACACAACTTAACGAAAAGATAGACATTTAAAGATATAGAAGCATGTTTAAATGTCGAAAGAAATATAGAGTTCTCATAAACTCTGAAGTTTTAACAAAAACAATTATTAAAACATTTGCGGAAACAACCCTTAGAAATTGAAAGTCAATGTACCAAAACTCTAATAACGACAAGTTTAAGAACAAGGGGTGCAACCCCGAGAGCTAAAAACATAACAATATCTAAAGAACTAGTCTAAGTCCGAAGAAAAATGGACTAAAAAGAATGAGAACTCATGGCAGCCTGGAAGAACTGGCTCACCTTTGATTTCGGTTTCGATCAGTGATCTCCTAAATGAGGTCTGTTAGTGGCCGCCTGAAGATGCCTTGTACTCAACAAAGAAAGAGCAAGTGCAGTATCAGTACACAGCCACAGTTTACTGGTAGGATCACGCGACTACTCCCATAAGCATAATATACAACGATCAATCACAACATAGTAAGCACACATATACAAAATACAGTTCAATTATCATTTATTAGCAACATACAATCTTCCATTATCAATGCCAAGTAAACATAAGCACGTCAATCACAATAGCTCTCTCATGGAACCCATACCCAAATTGTTAGTATGTCAAAACGTGACACCCCATCCAATATATATATGTGTCAGAACATGACACCCGATCCAATATATGTGTGTCGGAATGTGACACCCAATCCAGTCAGCACAACCACAATTACAATCACACCCATAATCAACAATGCTCATAGTCATACAATCAAGCAATGGTTTCATGGCATGTAATTATTCATATACATATTCATTTGCATTAGTTTCAATTCACATTTTCCTACTCACATACATGCATGCATACAACGAAGCAATTAACCGACATATATCACACAAATAGGAAATGAAATCATCACCTACCTCGAAATCAAGCTTGAATCCTCTTAAGACACTTGAGTCTTCCCTTTTCGGATTCTTTCGGCTTGTTCTAGGTCTACAAACAATTAATATAACACAAGGATCAATAATTAATGTCTAATTTACCCGAATTATACCAAATTCAATAACTAAAGACCAACCCATGATCCTAAAGTGCAGCTAGGGATTTTTCCCGCCATTAGTTTCAGGCCAAAACCACCCCCCAACGATAATTACCTATGAATCTAAGTTCTACAGATCGAAAAATGGATTAGGGTAGTAAAATCCTTACCTTTAGCACCAAAGGTCATGGAAAACTGTCATGAAATCGTTTTGGGTCGTCTCCTAACCCTTAAGAATGAAGTTTATAGAAAAATAACGAAATTGAGGTTTTTCCTCGACTTAAGTCGCGACTGTCCAGTCGTAGAGGGACCCAGCCCGCCCTAGCAGCATAACCCCGCTCTGGCGGCTTGCACGGAGACAGAGAGTCCTAATTTGAGTTCCTAACTCCCATTTCGCAACAAACCTTGACGTTTTAAAACTACCCATTCATGCTAAGATCCATTTCGGGAGTTCTACTCGCCTGAATTCAATTTCATAAAGCCTTATAGGCTCCTTAACGTCTTAGCTGTCCACTCATTTGATCAAATTCATAATTAGGTCCCCCATTCATTACCAGATTTCCCTAGACCTTACCTGACTCAAATTTCGTCCAAATCTGGACTAGGCTACAAATTTCCAAGTCACTACTCAAAAGTTTTCTGGCCCAAATTCTTTCCCCCACTGGCTTTTCCATAATGACGGGAACATGTCGTTACAATAGTTACCAATTTGCCCATCACTCGTCCCCGAGTGACAAACTAGTAGAACGGGCTAAGGCAAAAGTAGAGTAGTATCTGAATCGTCGAATAACTGGGGATACTTGTTTCGCATGTCCTTCTCGATTTCCCAATTAGCTTCATCAACTCGACAATACTTTTATTAAACTTCCATGAACTTTATCTCTTTGGTCCTTATGATACTTCTTCAACATGTACACATAGAACACCGGATGGACTCCAAATAGGCTAGGGGATGAGGCCAATCTATAAGCCACTGGTCCTACACAGTCAAGGATCTTAAATGGACCAACATATCGAGGACTAAGCTGGCCCTTATTGTCAAATAGCATCACCCCTTTCATGGGTGACACTTTTAGAAGGACTTGCTCACTAGTCTGAAATGTCATGTCCCTTACCTTATGGTCTGCATACTTTTTCTGTCGACTCTGGACTGCTAGAAGCTTAGCTTGGATGCTTCTCACCTTATCTTGAGCATCTTTCACCAAATCAACCCCCTAAGGGTTTCACATCTCCAACCTCAAACAAACCAATTAAATACCTACACATCCTCTCATACATTGCCTCTCCAGCCTCAAACAAACCAATTAAATACCTACACATCCTCTCATACATTGCCTCAATGAAGTCATCTCAATACTCGAGTGATAAATATGGTTGTATGTAAGCTTAACTAACAACAAAAGTGATTCCCAATAACCACCAAAGTTGATCATACACACGTCTGCAACATGTTATCAAGGACCTTGACACAATCATCAGGATAAATCTTTTCTCACATAAGCATGATAAAATTCCAAATCCAAACTCACTACAATTAGAAGTGAACCTGAACCAACCAACACACACTCATAATACCCAAACAATCATAGTTGTTAACAACATCTCCATCCCACAACATAAATTCTCATGAGCTTAAGTTATAAAAATTTGATTTTTAGACATTAGATACTCATCGAGAGATATGTCCAAGCATACAAATCCCCTAAAAACACTATCGAAATGCTAGATTTAGTAATTGTGATTGTACATTACCCTTAAGAACAGTACAATTGGACCCAATGATCCCTACATTCAACCAAGAGAACATCACAGGATAGGTACACCTGATCCACCACCAAGAATCCACCCATAAAAGTGAAAACACACGTGAGCATAGTTAGTGAATCATACTCTTAATACTAACAACCATCATAAATACTCTGACCATTTACCTTATTATAAACCAACACTTTTAAATGAAACTTTTCTTAGGTACTTAACAGTCAACTATAATAAACTTTACGACTCAACCCGGGTGTAAGTCCTTTCAAATACTCAATACATGATACAATTGATAATTTCTCACCTTGTCAACTCATACCTTGACAACATATATCACCACGAATGTAGACTTACAATGAAAACATGAATTGTAAATTCAACTTTATAACACAATCCCCTTATCTATCAACATTAGCTTGTACCTTGAAGATTTTTATGAATTCATGGATCTTCGCTTATCATTGATCGCATCTCCATCGATCTTACAATATCCTTCGCTAAAAAATCACTCGTACTCATTACTAAACTCAAAAGAAAAACCAAAGCACTTATCATCACACTCGAGCTAATGTCTGTTCACTTCTTTCTCAAGTCTTTTCCCATAGTTTGTAACCAATCTGATGGACCAGTGACCCTATTACCATAGCCACAACAACGAATGGATTCACGCGTCTTTGAATCCAATTCTCTACCTAAGATACCTTTTTAGTCTTTGCAATCAAATAAAATATTCTTGTTCTCGCATCTCTCTAAAGGTTATACTACATCCCACTATTTTTCTTCGTCATGACTCTAGCTCTTTAAAATTATATTCGAGTGGTGTCCCACCATCTCCTAAAACCTTCCATACAACCATGTTACTCACCAAATATTAGGAAATCACAACCTTAGATACTTGCGAGTCATACTTACTATACAAAATTCGCTTAACCACAATTTTATTATACAGTTGCATCCCATCACAATCCATCACGAACTTTTATTACCATTATGCTCAGTTAGCCCTAACTATCACTACGAAGTCAACATTTTCATCAATATGACACCTCAAACTCAGGTACACTAATCAAATTCAAAGGACTAACCCAATTTTTATACACACTTACTTACTAAAATCTTCGATTTCCTTCACCCAAGTATACTCAATAGGACTTTCTTTATCCATAAGTTTGTCATTCCGGTATCAATCCACTTCTTTATGGCTTAAGATAAAATCACCAGTCCTCATACTACCATCTTTCTTCTTAACAAATAAGACACGAGCACCCCACAGGGAAGCACTAGGATGGATGAAACATTTATCCAAAAGCTCCTGGATTTAAGCCTTAAGCTCTCTTAATTCTGTTGGAGCCATGCCATAAGGAGGAATGGAGATGGGGCGAGTGTCAAGTTCCAAGTCAATGCAGAAATCTATATCTCTATCCAAAGGCATACCAGGAAAATCTGTAGGAAACACTTCCTTAAATTCAAACACTACAATAATATACTCAATAGAGAGAGACTCAGCATCAACATCCCAAATATGAGCCAAATATGCTAAACGATACTTGCCCCACCAGTTTCCTAGAACGAACGAAAGATATAACTTTAGTTGGCTTAGGTTTGTACTCCCACTCTAACGTTTCCCTACCCAGGATCTCTAGAGTCACAGACTTAGCGTTATAATTAAGCACACCCTAATAGGGGCATAACCAAGTCATGCCTAAGATTATATCGAAGTCAATCATATCCAAAATAACCAAATCAGTCAAAGTCTGAAAACTAATAAATAGAACATGACAAGCACGATATACCTGGTGACTATGACTAGCTCTCCAACTGGGGTAGAAACATGGATGGGGGCATCAAGTACATCACAAACTGCATCAAATCCCAAGGCAAACTGAACTAACACATATGAATAAGTAGAATTCGGATCAAACAAAATGGTAGACATTCGGTCTCATACAAGAATAGCACTTGTGACCACTGCATAAAACACCTCAGCCTTGGTCTTTCCCGGAAAGGCATAAAACTGAGCCATGTCATCTTGACGGGTAACCTCATTGCCTGGCGGCACTGCTCTCCTACCTGCATTACCATTTCTCCGGCCTCGCTGATTTCTTCCTCATATGCCCAGGTTCTCCACAATTTTAACACACTTAATAACTTAATCAAGTAAGCATCATTGGTATTGTAGTAGTCGTATCATGACCCTCTTTGATATACACTAAATCTAGGAAATCGTAGTAGAGATTAGAACCTCAATTGTCGCAACATAATTTCATCATTTACTAAGTAACTTATACATGTTATGACAACAATACTAAATGCATTTTCCAAAGTAATGGTGTTCATTATCTAGCCTTCCCTTACAAAACTTCTTGAATGTTGTCACCTTGGCAAAGTCTTTTGACTTCACCCCCTTCTACGCCTGTCACAAAATTAACCACTTCCTGAAAAGATTTTGCTAAAACAGCCACATGTAAGCTTGAATCTGCAAATTTGACCATAATCCCTTCACAAAACGAAGAATTGCTCTTTTAGACTGAAGTAAAGTGAAGTATCATATTTGGATAAAACACAAACTTTTACCTTAAAGGTTGCAACAAATATATTATGTTGCTTTATATTCAGGAGCTCATCTCTCCTCCTATCCCTCAAAGTTCAGGGTATATACTTCTCCATACAAAAAACTATAAATGTTCCCAAATCATGAATAGTGCATTTACTAGTCGGCACTCAACATGAGACTACCACCACATTTTGATATCTCCCTTAAACTGGTATATCATAAACTCAACGTCAAATCAATCTACCTTATCCATCTTATGAAGCAGCTCATGACAATCAAAAAGAAAATCATAAGAATCTTCAGATTCAGTACCCATGAAGAATGAAGGTTTCAACCTTAAGAACTTAATAAAAACCTCATGTTTGTCACTAGTCATTACATGCCCACCTTGAATTGGGGAAACATGCTTATTTGGAAGGATGTATCCTCTCTTGCTAGTGTTGGTGTTACCACTTCTATTGCTCAAGTTTTGACCATAGAATGAAGGAGGAAAGATACCAATTTGTATCACCTAGATACCAATTGGATTCAAGTAATAGCATGAAAGAAAGAAAGAAATGGGTTTTTCCTAAAGTCATATAGCCTCTCGAAGAAAAGTACATATGTCTCTGTATCATTCTGTAAGACTCTACTAGACTCGTTTTGGTACAATGAGATCAACGAACCTAGGGCTCTGATACCAACTTTTTCACGACCCAGACTGTCGTGATTGGCACCCACACTAACCCTCCGGTGGGAGAATCACTACTACAACCCAACTACACAACTTAACGAAAAGATAGGCATTTAAAGATACATAAGCAAATTTAAATGTCGAAAGAAATATAGAGTTCCCATAAACTCCGAAGTTTTAACAAAAATAACTACCAAAACATTTGTGGAAACAACCTTTAGAAACTGAAAGTCAATGTACCAAAACTCTAATAATGACAAGTCTAAGAACAAGGGGTGCAACCCCGAGTGCTAAAAACATAACAATATCTAAAGAACTAGTCTAAGTCCGAAGAAAATGGACTAAGCAGATTGAGAACTCATGGCAGCCTGGAAGAACTAGTTCACCCTTGAATTCGGTCTTGATCAGTGATCTCCTAAATAAGGTTTGTCAGTAGCCGCCTGAAGATGCCCTATACTCAACAAAGAAAGAGCAAGTGCAGTATTAGTACACAACCACATTGTACTGATAGGATCACGCGGCTATTCCAATTAGCATAATATACAACGATCAATCACAACATAGTAAGCACACATATACATAATACAGTTCAGTTATCATTTAGAGCAACATACAATCTTCAATTATCAATGCCAAGTAAACATAAACACGTCAATCACAATAGTTCTCTCATGGAACTCATACCCAAACTGTTAGTGTGTCGGAACGTGACACCCGATCCAATATACATGTGTCAAAACTTGACACCCAATCCAATATATGTGTCGAAACGTGACACCTTATCCAATAGATGTGTCGGAATGTGACACTCGATCCAGTCAGCACAACCACAATCACAATCACACCCATAATCAACAATGTTCATAGTCATATAATCAAGCAATGGTTTCATGGCATGTAATTATTCATATAAATATACTTATTTGCATTGGTTTCGATTCATATTTCCCTATTCACATATATGCATGCATACAACGAAACAATTAACCGACATATATCACACAAATAGGAAATCAAACTATCACATACCTCAAAACCAAGCTTGAATCATCCTAAAACACTTGAGCTTTCCCTTTTTGGATTTTTTCCGCTTGTTCTAGGTCTACAAACAATTAATATAACGCAAGGATCAATGATTAAGGTCTAATTTACCCGGATTATACCAAACCCAATAAACCAAGACCAACCCATGATCCTAAAGTGCAGCTAGGGATTTTTACCACCATTAGCTTCAGGCCAAAACCATCCCCCAACGATAATTACCCATTAATCTAAGTTCTACGGATTAAAAAACATATTAGGGGAGTAAAATCCTTACCTTTAGCACCATGAGTCGTGGAAAACTGTCAAGAACTCGTCTTGGGTCGTCTCTTAACTCTTAAGAACAAAGTTTGCAGAAAATAACGAAATTGGGGTTTTTCCCCGACTTAAGTCGCGACAGTCCCGCCGTAGCAAGACCCAGCCCGTCACAGTGGCCCCACCCTGGCGGCACTAACCCCGCTCTAGCGGCTTGCACGGAGACAGAGAGTAGTAATTTGAGTTCTAAACTCTCATTTCGCAACACACCTTCAAACCTTGAATTTCTAAAACTTCCCTTTCACGCTAAGATCCGTTTCGAGAGTTCTACTCGCTCAAATTCAATTCCATAAAGCCATAAAGCCATAAAGGCTCCTTAACGTCTTGGCTATCCACTCATATGATAAAATTCATAATTAGGTCCCCCATTCATTACCATATTTCCCTAGACCTTACGTGATTCAAATTTCGTCCAAATCAGAAATAGGCTACAAATTTCTAAGTCACTACTCAAAAGTTTTCTTGCCCAATTTCTTTCCCCATTGGCTTTTCCATAACGACGGGAACAGGTCGTTACATATATTTCCTTGAAGTGGCATCTTAAATATTTTATAAAGGGAAAAAACATAAATGCCCCCCTAAACTTGTGCCGAAAAGTCATTTACACGCTTAAACTATTGTGACGGCCTATTACACACCTAATCTTGTTAAAAGTGATTTTAATACCCCCTTAGAACGTGACAAGGCAAAGAAAGTATCTTCACCTTCCTGAAGGTGCGTGAAAAGAAAACATTATATGTTAAAATGACAAATTTCAACACATGACACTATTTTATTGGTCATTATATAATTATGTATTATAATTTTTAATATGTTAATTGTTTCAATTTTCTTTCTTTTTTAATCTTTTTATTGGTGTCCCAATTGGGAAAATGCATAAGTACCCCCCAACCAATGCCCGAAATCTCAGAGACACACTTCTACTACACCAAGGTCTTATTACCCTCCCGAACTTATTTTATAAATAATTTTCTACCTTTTTCGGCCTACGTGGAACTATCAACCAGATAGCTTGAAAAATTGTCAACACGCGTTGGGCCCAGAAGATAGTGCCACGTAGGACGAAAAGGGGCAGAAAATTATTTATAAAATAAGTTGTGGGGGGGGGGGGGTGTAATAGGACCTTAGTATAGTATAAGTATGTCTCTGAAATTTCGGGCATAGGTTGGGGGGGGGGGAGGATACTTATGCATTTTCCCGGCCCAATTTATTTAAAGCTTTTACATTTTTCTTATTTTTGAGTTCTTCTTCTTTCTTAAGGAATCACTACATTTGTTACCATTGATTGTTTGATGGAAGCACATTCAACACTCTACCATAAAGAGGAACTCTTAAAAAATAGAAAGGAGTGGAGAAGATGATGACTTCCATCAAAAATTTGATAATTTTCAACTTAAAGTTAATGATTTTTCCATTCGAACTCGCCAGAGGATTCAGTAGAGAAGATCACCGAAAAAGAATCATGAGAAAGATAATGATTTCTATTGAATTTTTTAATATTTATGCATAAAATTCATGTTATATTGCCTAAATTTATCAAAAGTTCACCGAAGAAAATGATTTCTCAATCTTTGTCTTCTCTATTCTCGCCGAAGAACTACCAACAACCACCACAATGTTATTTTTATGTCTCATATCATCAATAGCATAATTGATTAATCAATTACACACAAAAAATACTAATGAAATGCTTGATTTACATACATAGTTATCAAGATTTTTAAAGAATTTTACAGATCTGAAATTTTTTATTTGTTTCATCGGCAACAATGGTGTTGTCCATCGCTTATCACCGCCACCAACATCTCTATACTTCATACTCAACTTACTGACTCCTATATTCTCTTCAAATTTTATTTTTTCCCTTCAATTTATGAACAATGGAGAAGGAAGAAGAAATAGATTAAAAAAAGAGTATGGTGAGAGAAGGAAGATGCCCATATTTTTAATTTTTTGCAAAAGTTTAAGAAAATATCAAGGAAAAATGTTTTAAAAATTTTAAATAATATTATTTATGTATGAAAACGCGTGTACAACACTTTTTTTTACACAAAATTGAAATTGTCTTCGGAAGGGGGTATTAATATCACTTTGAACAATATTAGATGTGTAATATATCGTCACAATAGTTTGAGTGTGTAACTGACTTTTCGGCACAAGTTCAGGGGGGAATTTATGTCTTTTTCCATTTTATAAATTCATAGAATATTCACAAAAAAACCAAGATATGGCCTCCTACATTCGAAAAATACACTACTAGCAGCCCTCGAATACCACAGAAATTCAGAAAGAAGAATCAAGGAGCAACAAATTTTATACTTACAATTTTAATAAATAAAATTATTCTCTTATTTATTTTGTGATTGCAATATATTTTTGAACTTGAGAAAAATTGTTGCAAATAATTACGAAATCAAAATGGATTAATATTTTAAAAATATCATTACAAATTAATTAAAAAAATGATAAATTCAAAAAAAAAAAAAAAGAAGGGGGTGGGATTGCAGATGGCATCACATTATTAAATTAAAAAATAATTAAATTTTGATTGTAAAAATGAAAATATATGTACATAAGGAGTAGCAGGGTGGCGGACTAAACAGCGCAAAGAGGTTGAATCTAAACAAAGTAGGGCGGTGTAAGACATAACAAACTTTAGGCATGGAAAAACTTAAATCCACCTTACCTGCGCCATTATCATCTCTAAGCATAAGAGCATGTTTGGCATTACTGTTAAAAATGACTTATTTTTAGAAGTAATTTTTATTATGATTTTCCAAAAAAGTAATTTTAAATAAAATAATTTGTGTTTGACTAATTCATTTGAAAAGTGCATTTCATAAGTGAATTACGTTTGACTGAATTTTTTTTAAAATTCTTTTGAGAATCGAATTACCAAAAAGAACAACTATTAATGTACTTTTAATGTTAAGATTATTTTATAGAGCGAAACAATTTTAAATATCTTTTATAAAATAATTAAATTTTTATTTTTATTAAATTAAAATGTACATATTTAAATTTTTAATCAATAGTATACATTTATTGGAGACTGAAACTTTAATTGTTGTATTTTTTTCTTTTTTCTAATCTTGCAAAATTATTGTTATTTCCTTTTTTTCTAATTTTGCAAAATAGTATGTAAGTAATATATAATATATAAAATAAAATATATAAACTTAAAATAAATTACCAAGTTTATTTATAAATAATATTCTTAAGTGAAATTTAACCAAAATTATGAAATATGCTAATTAATTAATAAGAGATATAGTGATAAATATGAATATATGAAGAAAAAAAATTTAGTCTTCAAAAAAATAATTCTTTGTTTCTACTTCCACTTTTTTTTTGGGAAAATGCATAAGTACCCCACAGCCTATGCCCAAAATCTCTGAGACACATCTAAACTTTACTAAGGTCCTATTACCTCCCCGAACTTATTTTATATATAATTTTCTGCTCCTTTTCAGCCTACGTGGCACTATCTTGTGGTCCCAATGCGTGTTGACAATTTTTTCAAGGATAGTGCCACATAGGCCGAAAAGGGGTAGAAAATTCTATATAAAATAAGTTCGGGGGGTAATAGGACATTAGTAAAGGTTAGGTGTGTCTCATGGATTTTGGGCATATGCTGGGGAGGTACTTATCCATTTTCCCTTCTTTTTTTTAAGACGCAAAACTTTTAAGCTTCTTCTTAACAATAGAAAAACTGCTTTTGCTTTCTTTAAAAACACTTTTACTGATTTACCAAATATTTATTTTTTTAACAAAAATATTATTTTTCTCAAAATAAGTGATTCTGGCCTTCCAACAGCAATGTGAAGCAGACTCTAAGTTTCATTATAAATCACAAAATTATATGATTTTAAAATATAAAAAAGTATATTCAAAATTATGATGGTGATTGAATTTGCATTTTTAAGTAACTTATAACCTAAAAGCTAAAAGCCATATCCAACATTTGATTTTTAGATTATTTTGAATATTTTTTTAGAATAAAAAGCTTAAAAACACTTTTTGTCCTTTTTAAATACTTCCAAAAATTAAAAAAGAGCTTAAAAATTAAAAGGTACTTAAAATAAATTAATTCAAACACCCTCATAACATATCACATTATAAAGATAAAGATATTTAGTATAATTATTTCTATTTAATTATATCTAAATAAAAAAATAAATTTCAAACAAACCACTAAGTAATTTTTCTGAGAGAACGCCATAAATGGCTCCAAAACTATTTGAGTAGAAATAAAATAGTCTCTTAATTATATATTTATAACTTTTAGTCCTTTAAGTATTCAAAAAACTTATAAGGTTTGATTTTGTCTACTTTTTTTTATATATAAATAACTTATGTTATATTGATGAAATGCATGCCCCTGTGAAATTAAAACTTTAACCCATTTTTTGAGTTGTTTTTTTTTTCTCACTCTATTACTTTTTCTTCAAATTATTCTTATGAAAAGAACCTTAACCTCATCGATTCAAAATAGAATTAACGAGGAAAGAATATATAAATCTTAATTTTATTCAATGAAGGGTAAATGAAGTATATTACTGTTAGACTTGAATATATTTAAATTTATTATTAAAAAAAGTTAGAACTTGTTATGTATGGGGAGAGATGTATTTATATTAAATGGAAACAAATTTCTTGCCATAAGAATAAAATTAAAAGTTCTTGCTCACATATTTTTTCATTTCAAATTTTGTACTCACACGACTTTATTAAAGGGAATTTGTTAAAATTTTAGAAGTTAGTAATCTCGACGGAGATTAGGATGAGCATGAATAAAAGAAGAATTGGAAATTTACAAAATAATAGATTCACAACTCTTTTTTTTCGTTTTTTTCATTTTGAAATAGATCAATTTTGTTATTTAGTTCGTTTTATTTTATGCAGAAAAATTTGAGTAATAACATCACATCTCTTATTATATTTGTATGCAAAATAAAATTATAAAAATTCACATTGATTATGAATCGTTAATCGCTAAAAAAGAAAATGTAGCATAGTCAAGTCATTAACAACAATAATGTGCTTCATTTTATCGTCAATTATATAAAATTAAAATTTATATCTCATTTCTTTATTAATTTTAGTTTGAATACTTGAGGTCACAATTCTTTACTTCAGAGTAATTTGAAGAAAAAATTAGAGAGAGAGAAAAAAAATTGAAAACATAAGTTACAAATTTCATTAATATAGACTTAAAAAATAAACAGAAACAAAATTGGATAAGTTTTTAATATTTAAAGGGAAAATGCATAGGTACCCCCTAGTCTATGCCCGAAATCCCAGAGACACACCTAACCTGTACTAAGATCCTATTACCCCCCTGAACTTATTTTATATGTAATATTCTACCCCTTTTTGGCCTACGTGACACTATCTTGTGGGCCCAGCGCATGTTGACCAATTTTTCAAGGATAGTGCCACGTAGGCCAAAAAGAGGTAGAATATTATAGATAAATTAAGTTCGGGGGGGTAATAGGACATTAGTAAAGGTTAGGTGTGTCTCTGAGATTTCGAGTACAGGCTGGGAATACTTATGCATTTTCCCATATTTAAAAGACCAAAATGGATAAATATAAAAAAACTCGTGTATAGAGGAAAAGAAGGGATTAACTAACAGTCGGGAAGGTTCTAGACAAGTATAGAAACAAGGTGATGAGCTCCTCGAAACTTTCCTTCTTCTTCTTCTATTTTCCTCTAGAAATTTCCACACTTGTGTTATATTATATATCTACCTCTCAACATCTCCTGTAATGAGAATGGAAGTCTAATTTCAAACACGAAATCACAACATCCAAGAAGTGAAGAATGGATTTGAGGTTGATGGGTATCGATAACACACCACTCTTCAGCAGATGATGGAAGATTCCGACAATGCACCATTAAGGAACTATGTTCGTGTAGTTTATGAATATTAGGACTAGAGAATCAGTAGAAGAAGAAGAAGAATCAATCTGATATAGAAGAAACTGATTTATGAGAGTTAGAAGTTCTCTCACAATTCTCTCTTATTGATTTATTAAATTGAGTACAAGTATGATCATATATATATATATACACACACACACCCTCTTGAACTTAGTTAGTTATATAACTTATACACTTCCTATTTTGAATATTGAACTAACTATTTTTGCTCACTACTATTCTTAACATAAAGCCATCCATGGCTGCCACACCAGTGGACGTCAAAGAGTATCCTAATTCGTATGTTTTCGTTGTGGTTGAAATAATCTGGAGATATCAAAGTGCAGGTGGAAGAAGACAATGAATGTGCTGTTGATTAGCGGAGAAAGGAAGAGGGTAAAGTTTATTAGGATGGAGAGAAGGGTTGGGAAATTCATGAGTCTGCCGGAGAATGCTAATACTTCTGCTCGGAGTTCTGACTGTTACTGCTCAGAAACCAAAAACAATTGAGGTGAAAGTTGCTTCAAGTTATGGACTCCATCTGTTTTATGAATGGAGCTTCTCTGTTTTGATGGTTTAAACATGGATTTAATAAAGTGATTGCTGCTCCATATTTTGATGCATCCAAAGTGTGAAGGATTAACCAAAAATTGTTAGTGCGTGCGTGTATCTTGTTTGATACTGAATTGAATTTTCAGTACTTTTTTTTGTCTCATTTCCTTACTTGGAAGTTATAGCATAGCCATTATCATTTCACCTGATTTATAAAATAGTATACACCCTTGATTCCTTTTCATATCTATCATTTTCTATACTTGTCATTCTATTAAATTAATACATAAATTATTATTTTCTTTCCATGATATCATTGAATCATTGATAGAGTAGTTAATTAATCTTGAAAACATATATTTGGATTTAGATTAACCTAGGAAATCTATAAGCAATTCTTTTCCCATTTACTATTCTTTATATTTGATTTTGAAAAAAATATATCAACAAACAAACTAAAACATTTTTACACAAAATATATAGAAAAATTGAGGTGGAAAAAATTTAATTTTTTGGATCAATTGGTGAAAAAATTTGTCTCCAAAAGTAAACTCAAAATTTAAATAGTCATTCAAATTCAAATGCATTTTAATTTTTGAAATCTAACATATTCATCATTTATTATAAAATTAATTTAAAGAAAATATAAAATAAGGATAGACGGGTAAAGTTATTTAATTTCTTAATGCAAATTCAAATTAAAAAGTTTGACATATAAAAAGAAATGGAGAAAGTATTTGTTTAGTGTATTGTATTACTATCTAAATCCTCTCCAAACGTATTTTACTAAGAAATAATAATATTTTGTTGCTAGAAAATAGTCGAAAGAATAAAAAATGCTTCCCCGTAAATCTTACTCTGGAGCGAGCCAAATGCATTCATGAATTCTGAACTCTTTATAAATGAAATTGTTGTATAGACTTTGTTTTAATGCGCTATCATTTTTTATGATGAATACTTTTATATGAGATATAATAATGTACTACTACTATTTACGAGAAATGAAATTTGCAATTGTTGGTATTTGTGTTCAATTCAGTAAATCAGAAATCTAGAAGAGGTAAAAAAAATAAAAATCAAGACTGTTGTCAAGGATATGGGTTATTTTTTCTTTAAGGTTGGAATGAAAAAAATATTTTTGTAAGCGTGGCCATGTAATTTAGAAGTCTGGCAAATTCAATTGAATGGATCTGTCAATAGGTAGGTGCATCGTTTATTTATCGTTCTCGTTCGGAATCTTTTGGGAGTTAAAACAAATATATTTGTTATTTAAATAGATAAAGGACCAACCATTTCCATAAGCTACCTTATATGAGGGATCAAATTAATTTAACTCATATATTAAGGATTATTTTGATCATTTTTTCATTTAAAACATGTCATAATAAGAACTTGGACAAAGACAATAGTGAAAACAACAATCTAAAAGAAAAGATGAAGTAATTATTTATTTTCTAAGGAGAATTTTTTTCACCATACTTGCTAGCAATTTGAACCATGTTCTAGAAGAGTGTAGAATACGGATAACGTCTAAGCAGAAACGTGTTCTATTTCATTCCAGAAGCTTCCGTATTTCCACTATATAATCACCCCATCTTTGAATCAACATATGCAATCAAAAGCTAAAAATTGCAAAATTACTCTTTAAAGTGAATTAAGCCAATTGATCAAAGCTAAACCACTAGATTTTACCATATTTTTATTATGTTTGAAGGATCCACTAAATTTGTTAGTACATGTGCTATATCTTGGTTAAAGCAAGTGCGGTACAATTTTCTGCTTTATCATATAGAGTCCACTTCTTCTGTTTTAAAATCTAAACGACTTCTTAACAAATTCATCTTGTATCAATTCTTTTTGTGCGCTTATGGTTTGTGAACAGGGCCCTATTTTGTGCTTGCAATTAAGCAAGAGAAGATTGTGGTTGATCTTATTTATAAATAAATAAAAATAGAAAGCTTTCTGAAATGGTAAGATCAAAAATCATATAGACTGATTTGTGTAGCTTTGGTCTTACCAAAATACATAGGCTAGCTAGTTAAAATTACTTCATCATAGAGTAAATGCAATATCCTCAAACATTGACATGAACAAAATTTGCAGATTTTCTAGTCTCGGATGTTCTTGATTGTTGCTTCTTTCTCATCATCCATTTATAGACCAAACGAATTGTGTTTCCAAGCAAAAGTAATGCCATTACAGAGCTCCATACTGTAACAGCAACTTCAATAACCTGGCCAAGTTGTTCTCGGTCCTTTTTAGGCGTGACAATGTATATTGATATGCCATAAGTAAGTGCTATTGAGGTTATTGTCAACCACATAATAACCATTAAAGCCCACATAAAAAACTTTTTCCTGAAGGGCAATCCACTTATTAGCAGCAGTATTGTGCTAAGAGAAGTCACAAAGGCTGTTGTGTTGACACGGATAAAGTATCGATATGCTTTGGGATGACTATACGCCATTATTGCTTCCCCTGCTTTGTGTGGTATTTGTAGGGAGTTTACTTGAAAATTTAACACTTCCTTATTGTCTTGCCAGACGCCTCCTGGAGGGTTCATTCCTGCTTGAAACGCCATAGTTGCAATAAGCGATGCCACTACCATTATTGCATCACGTTTCCTCGAAAGCCAATCACCTGAAATGTCGTGCTTGTGGACTAAAGCAACTTGAGAATTAGAACATTTGGCTACATTTTGGGTGTAGGATGATGAAATCATGTCCTTGGTTCTTAAACCTCCAGCATCACGGAGACAGTCTCCAATTTCCAGATCATTCACGTCTCTTCGACTTTGTGTTAAAATGTCTAGTGTTGTGTTCCCATTGTCGTCCTTTAAGTTGACCTCAATCTTATTGTTTTTTAACAGATATTTAACTGTCTGCAAATTTTAACATGAAACATTAACTCCATTTTCAAGTAACATCTCTAAGTTTAGAGGGGATGGATTATGACTTTAGAGTGGATGGGTTATAACTTGTTTATTGACTTGATCTAACAAGTTCAACCCGTTATGACCCATCAAGTCATTGAGTCAAAATAGCGTAAATTATATGAACTCAAGCTAATAATTAGGGGTGTACGTGACCGGGTTGGTTCGGGTTTTTCAAATATCAAACCAAATTATTTGTATAAAAATTTTAAATTTATAAACCAAACCAAAGTAATAAAATTCGGATTCTTTCGGGGTTTTCGACCTCGGGTTGGTTCGGATTTTTCAAATACCAAATCAAACCATTGTGTCGAATTTTTATATTTATAAATCAAACCAAACTAATAAACCTTGGATTTTTTCAGATTTTTGGATTTTTTCCATAAAGTTTGCATACAAACATATAATTAACTTGTGCTCCAAATATTTCTTTAGTCCAACCAAAATACAATTATCTAAGATGTTTCTTAAAAAAATAACACAAAATATGAGATTAGTACTGATGACACAAAAATATTCAATAAAAAATAATAATGAAATCATCATATAAAATAAATATTGCAAAGTCATAATGAAAATTATCATAATTTAAAAGTACTAAATCATGCTAAAATAAGTTTAATAAGTACTAGTTACATTACTAAATATTTAAGGAAAATTAAAATTAGATTATGTATTTTAATTGTCTAAACCAATGTAAAACTGAACAAATATTCAATATTATTGTCATTCTTAGTGTTGAATTGATTTTCTTTTTGCGTTAGTATTAATTGATTTTGATTTAAGTTTTATTATAATTATCAACATCTATGAACTATAATCTTTATTGGACCATTCGAATTCTAAGTTTTAAATTTGAAATAATAAATTAAAAGATAAAAACTATGAAATAGTATAAGAAATATTTTAAAATTATATCAAAGTAAATATTTTTATGTATAAAATAAAATTTTAAAATTACATATATAATGTTGGTTGGTTTGGTCTCGAGTTGGTTTTTTTTAGTTAAAACCAAACCAACCCAAATATAGTCTGATTTTTTTCCCCAATATCAAACCAAACCACTAGTCGGAATTTTTTTTCGGGTTGACTCGATTTGCGATTTGGTTCGATTTTCGATTCGATTTTGTACACCCCTACTAATAAATTAAGAAAATACATTATCATTCATTCTTGTTTTCTTAAGAAGCAAATAACAGAGGAGGGCTTAAAGCCCGTTTTAATGGGCTTATTTTAAGTATTTTAAAGTCAAAATAGCTTTTAAGTATTTTTAAAGTCAAAATAGTTTTAAAGCATTTTTGAAGTGTTTGGATAAATTAAAAAGTGGTTACAATTACTCAATTTTAAGTTAAAATGATAAAAATAAGTCAAAAATCTATAAGTCAGTCTGAATAGGTTCTAGTATAGTCATTTTTGAAAGGTTTGAATTATGACTTGAATTTTCAAGCCATCTTGAGTCTAAGAGCGTTTTTAAGCTAAAATAGTTTTTAACACTTACATTGTGTTTAGATAAAATAAAAAAGTGTTTTAAAGCTTTTATCTTTAAGCCAAAAAAACAAAAATAAGTCAAAAGTTATATGTTAAAGTATAAGATTTTTGACCTCTAAACCAAAAGTAAGCTTATCCGAGTAAACTTGGGTGGGTTTCATCAAATTTGACCCATCTGCCCGTATCCATTTTCTTCTTTCTCAACTTTTGTGATGGAATACTAGATTAATTAGTAAGTTTGTACAGCAAAGGGCAAGAACTCACCTCAGTTTGCTTATCAGCAACAGCCAAATGTAGAATTGTATATCCATCTCCATCTCTTGCATTCAAGAGCTTATCATCTGATATCACTTCCATCAACAGATTCAGAGCCTCCAACTGATTGTTATGCTTCACACACAAATGTAGAACGTTTTCACTGCGATCAGTCGTCTGCAGAGCTGCAAGATGGTTTGCTTGAACCAGTTCCTTAATAACCTCAACTCGACCTTTGATTACCGCAAGATGTAGAGGATTTCTACCTTCACGATCACGAGCCAGACACATTTCAGGATTCACTATCAACAACTCCTTAACAATTTCTACGTACCCTTTGATCGAAGCAACATGAAGTGCAGAGGATCTTCGTAAATCCAGTTCAGCAGCAAGCAGGGGATTTCGTGCCAGAATGAACTTCACAAACTCAATGTGTCCCCGCATTGATGCTATGTGTAAAGGAGTTTCATTAAAGCAAGTTAAGGTAAGTCTATCAAGAATCAAACCATCCAGTTGAAGTAATTCTTGTAAAGTAATTACATCTCCTTCCGCTGCAGCTTCGTAGAGTCTCTTCTCAATTTCCATCTCCCTCAATTTCACTCTTAATTTCTTTCTTCCAATATTTGGCTTTGTCGCCTACAAGTACAACCTTGCAAATGAGATATACTATAGTTTTAATTAGTTGGAGGCTCCTTTGGAGCTAAGTCAACGTTGAGAGATAACAAGAAAAATGATGTATTTAACTTATTGAGATAACAAGAAAAATGAAGACTTTGAACAAGTCTTGTCTACTTTCACAGAAAGAGAGAGGAAGTTGAAGGTAAACAACCAAGGAAGGGACCATTAGTTGACTCACATTTGCTTTATTTAATTTTTGGAAAAGGTATTAAATTTCTTTTAACTTGGTTATTTTAGAGTTCATATACCACTTGTTAAAAGAATGGCTCACGTATATTTTTATGTGATGTAATTGACTCAAATATATCAATTTTAAATGGATGGAAGTGAAAAATTAGTCTTAATTTCTTCATTAAAATAAAATTTATGTAGGAGTATAGTTGACCTTTCTCGCAAAATTCAATGATATACATGATCTTTTTTTCTTCTTTAATTCAACAGCTAATTTGAATTTATTATCTTAACTATCAAAAAAAAATTTTACTTTTCTTCTTGTAAAAACTAATGTAGATGCCTTGATTTTTTTTCACAGATACAAAAATAAATTACAATATGAACCCAAGAAAATTTAATTTTAATTTTTTTTTCTTACTTTTTTCCTTTTATTCCATTCACACTTATTTTTTATTTCTCATATTTTACATTAAAAAAAAAAAAATGATATAAGAATGAGAAACTCAGAAAATAATAATCAAAAAGCTATAATAGAGATATTTAAGACCTAAAGTATCTGCTCAACTTTAACTCACCGAGGGAGCAACCTCATTTTTCACCTTGAATTGGTCAAGAATCAAAAAAGTCACAAAAAAAATCACACTTAAGAAAGATCAAATATAACTCTTAACTTTGCGCTTGGATCAAATACGCCCTATATGGATTTTTTTATGATAAAAAATAATTAACTTTAACTTTAGTTTAGGGATGGATTTTGATTAGTTTTCAATTTTGGTAAGGAAATGATTAACTTTAACCATAGTTAGGGACATATTTGTAAATTTGGTCTCCAATTTTGGTGAGTAAATGACTAACTTTAACCATAGGAATTTTGTAAATTTAGTCTTCAATTTTGATAAGGAAATGATTTGACATCCAACCAAAATAATTTAAAACCTCATTTGGCTCAAATTAACGATTGGAAGTTCTTAATGTCCAACAATTTGTCAGATTGGAGATTAATTCCTGGAAAATATATTTAAAAGTTGTCCGATAACTTCTAATTTATTAATAATTAGTTAAGGTCAATCATAGAAGATTTTAATCTTTTTATATTAAAATATGACGTTTCCTTGTTATTGCTTGCAAAACAAAGAGAAATGAAGCTTGACTTATGTGTGCATTGAGAAGAAGCTACTAGTCAAGGACAAAAATATTGATATCTCCATAGTATAACATGTTTGGATAAACTTATAAAATTGTTTATCAAGATAAGTGTATTTTATCTAAATAAATAACTAGTAGAAAAGTAATTAATAACTGAAAAGAAAAGGTTTGTACTTGATTAAATTCATTTTTTTAAAATGTTTCTTTTATTATTTGATAAACGGATTGTGTTTGATAATATCTTTTTAGAGCTTAAAATTTATAATAATAAGTAGTAGTATTATCTAAATAGCGTAATGAATTTTGTATATTTTCTTAAGAAATATTTTTATTTTATTTTATTAGTTAAAATTCAAACCATAAATAAAAGGACAAGACATTGAAATTATAGTTGTCAATATTGACTGACCCATCTCATCCGGATTAGCCCATACAAGTTTTGGAATTTGACGGGTCAGGCCGAGCTGATCCACTAATTTGGTGAGCTAGAAACCATCCCAACCCATCAGTATGTGGGTTGTGGCCCTTGTCGGGTCAGCCCACATTTTTAAAAGTATATTATTTTATATTTTTTAAGGAGTAAATTTTAGGTTTAGCAAATATAAAAGTCATATTTGTATGTTATAGTTAAAGTTTGTATAATTGCGCTCCATAGCAAACTTTATGTTAAAGTTTGCTATGGAGCATTAGATTTGTATAAATCGTTGGCAGCCTCTCATTTGTATAAATCGTTGGTAGCCTCTCGTTTGTATAATTCGATGGCAATCTCTCAATTCAATTTTATGTGTTTGTATATCTGCATAAAATTTGAATTTGTATACACTTCAATTGAAATAAAACATTTGTATATCAAAAAAAAAAAAAAAAAATAATAATATATATATATATATATATATATATATATATATATCGCTTTATACAACACAAATTATACATTGTAATTTGTACAATCTGTGTTTGTATAAAGCGAGAAAGAGAGAAAGAGAAAAGAGAACTCGGCAGGGGAAGATCTGTATTTGTATAATTATAAGTGTAAACGACGAAAATATATGTATTTATATTTGTATATACAGTTTTCTCTCGTTTTATACAAACACAAACGCATTTTATACATCTGTGTTCGTATAAAGTGAGAGAGGCGAGGGAGAGACTAGCGAGCGAGAAATGGAGAGTGGCGAGCGAGAAATCTGGGGAGAGAGGCGAATGACAATTGTTTGCTACGGGTTACAATTAAATCAAACTGTGGTTATAACATTTAATTTGAATTAATAGTTTTCTATTTTATACAATTTCTCCTTTTTTTAAAATTATAATTTAAAAATATTAACATAAATATCAATAAAACAATATTACATGTGTTAGTGTTACTACTTGTTATACAAATCCACAAATAAAATAATATTTATAATACTTATTAAGTTTGATTTCAAGTAAAAATATAATTAGCTAAATAGAAATGTTGACCTATTTTTTTCAAAAAATAACAAATAAATATGACAATATTTCAACCAGTGAAACATGAACTTTTGAAAAAAAATCATGAAATTATGGCATATACAACACCAACACATCAGTTTCATCAAGCACATATGAATAAGGTTGAGGCAAGGTTGTCTTTAACATTTTCATTTACAGTTTGTATGCAATATTAATTAGTTAAACTATAAAAATAATTAAATTTAAGAACTACGTATAATATTTAATGTACACACAAAAATAATAACAGCTTAAGAAAAATCATGCAATCAGTATCGAGTAACAACAAGTGTTTGAATATTTTCATGATGGATGCAATTTCTATACTTGGTTAGAACATACGTCTACCAATGCTGAATGATTATTCTAATGATACAATAGTAATAGAAATACTAAATACATCACGTTTGATATTCTAAATTTTAATATTTAGAAATTTAAATAGACTTTGAGTTTGAACTTATGTTAATTTTAATACTCTATTTTATTTTTATTTTTAACTATTTTTCTATTTAACCCCCTGTCCGGGCTAAAAAACTCTTTCTTAAATGAGATTCAAAAATCTAAGTCTTATCCTATTAAATCACAAGTTAGGTCAGGTCGGCCTAACGATCCTAGCACATATACGTCATAAGTTTCATGAATTTTTTTTCAAGAGTTCATGTTTCACTGGTTGAAATATTGTCATATTTTTTGTGTTTTATTGAAAAAAAATTATTTATATTTCTATTTAGCTAGTTATATTTTTACTCGAAGTTAAACTTAATAAATATTATAAATATTACTTTATTTGTGGATTTGTATAACAAATAGTAATCTAACACCATGTAATATTGTCTTATCGATATTTATATTAATATTTTTAAATTATAATTTAATTATATAAAAAATTTACGATCTTTGTAGGATAAGATCAACCAACTAGGTATATATCTAAATAAAAACTACTAGCTAGGTTCATTAAGGTTACTCACAGATGACATATTCTAGATCTACCCCTAGGTTTGTAATACAGTCATTAATGAAACTAAGATCTTCATGTCAAACTATTATGCCTCCAATTATGTATGAAGTTTTAAGAATGAAATGAAATTTTTTGAAATATGTGGTTACAAATTGTATAGATATTTCTTGGAAATAAATTCTCATTTATGGTAAAATGTTAAATTTAAAGTTGTATTTTTAGTAAATATAAAAAATATTATTTTTTCTATTTTAATTTGTTTGTGTTAGGATCAAGCGTATACCATCATGTCAAAAGTTATAGCTGATAGCAAATGCGTAACTTTATTTCTTGGTTAAGTCCACCAAAGCGTCATGTCCAATCATAACTTCGACTCGAGCTACTCTAGCCCATCGTGAGCCTTGTCATAGGCAGGATGTTGGCATAACCCAACAACTTGTTTGATTTTGAATTGAGTTTAATAAAGGTAATGAAATTTTTTTTGAATCTTGTTATTTTAAATACGTCATGAAGAAATTTTAGAATTAAAGAGTTGTTATAAAGAAAAATAGATAATTTTCTGAAATGGACTTTGAAAAAAAGTAAAACAAAAAATTAAATTTAAGAAAACATTATTTTTGGCATATACTTTTAAAAAAAATTACTTAAATTGAGAGGTGGTTAGAATAAACACTTCATGAAATGATTTTTTTTTTAAAGTATCGCTTTATTATTGCACCATTCTCAATGGAGTTCATTGTTTTTTTATTATAAACCGTGTAGACCAAGTAACTTTTCGTCGTTATGCGCAAACAAAATTATACACGACATTCCCCCAGATTTGTGGTCAACATTATCATCCTAAAAAAGTTGTTTAAAAACATTTATCGACTAATTACGTTCTTTACATTTTTTTCAATTTTGAGAATCAAATTTTCTATCTCAATCTTTTTATATATTTTTCTTTTATATAAGTTATAATTTTCTCTCTTTAAAAAAAGAATGATTTAGTTTAATTTGACATGATGTTTAAGAAAATAAAGAAAAAAAATAATTTTATGGTGCGAAATTAAAGTTATGACAAGGCCAAAAACATAAACAGATCCCTAAACTTGTTGATGTTTGCCCCTCAGGTACCTCAACTACGTCATTTTCCTATTGAATTCTTGAACCACCCATAATTTGTTCCTTTTAAACACTGTGGGCTTTGTGGCACAAAACTTTCGCAAATATTTTTTGTTGATTGTGCACGTGAGATCCACCTTTTCCACGTGGAAATTGCAACCAATCAAACTTCAATCCATTTACACGTCAGCGCCACATAATCATTTCCCAAACCTAAAGCCCCTTCATTTTCCCCCAAAACACTTCTGACTTGAAGAAGAAGAAGATATCGATGAACAAGATAACTTCAACATTGGAACTGGATGATTAAGAAGAAATCAATGAAGAAGAGATATATTCTGATGGGCAACTCCAACTTAATGATGAAGAGAAAGAAAAGAGGAGAAATAAGAGAAAAAGGGGAAAAATTAGGGTTAAAAGGGGAAGAAGAGCGTTGGTGGGTGGTTCAGGGATCCACATCAGCGCCTTCAAAACGTCTTCACGCGCTCAAGCGACGTGAGATCACATTTTGTGCCACATCAGCCCACAGTGTTTAAAAGGAACAAATTATGGGTGGTTCAAGGATTCAATAGGAAAATGGCGTAGTTGAGGGACGAGCCCCCACTTCCATAGATCCTTGGTTTGACCTCACTAAGGGGAAAAACCCAACAAGTTTAGGGACATGTTTATGTGTTTGGCCTTATGACAAATATACAAAAAAAAAATATACTTGAATCTTGTAGTCTTAAACATGACACGTAGAAAACTGATATTAAAGTTGCCAAAAAAAGTGGTCATTTATTTTATAAAAAAAAAAACATATCAAACAAAAGTAGTTCATTATTTTTTAAACGAAGAGAGTAATTATTATGACTTATAATAAAATAATAGAGAAGTATTGAAAACATCTCTAAACTCCATGTAATTATTAGTTTCATCATCAAACTATTGACAATTTTAAAAACATCATTTACTTGACTAGCTAGACTTAAATATATCCCCGATCTTTTAACATAAGTGAAACACACCTCTAAATGTTCGCCAAGTTTAGAGATATTTTCAACACTTCTCTCGATTTTTAATTAAGAGTCTCATGATGCTCCTACACTACAACAAAAACAACTTTTAGATGACAATAAATAGACACATTAATAAAGAGTGCTAAAGTCTTTACCGGCATTAGCTAAGTGTCATTAGATTCAATGTCGCTAAAGGCTTTAGGGACATATACAAAGAGTGTTAATTGCCGCTAAAAATACATATTTAACGACAATTGAGTGATTATCGTTAATTAATTGTCGCTAAAGATCATTTTTTATTAGTGCTACAAGAGTTTAAGACTACGTGCTATGTCATGTGCTAGATCAGAGGTGTATCTAATTAATTTAATTAGTCAAATAGAGAGATATTTTTAAGACTGTCAATAGTTTGAGGATTAAACTAATAATTTAAGCCAAGTTCAAAAATGTTTCCATAGTTTTGATATATATAACTTTTATATTTAAAAATTATATTTGAATTCATAATAAACATTTAAAATTTTGACTCTCATAATTTATACTTCCCATGTTCCAATTTATGTGACACTTTTCATTTTTCGAGAGTTAAACAGTTTAAGTTTGACTGAAAATTTACGCGCGGAATCTTTAATTTTTTTAAAATGAAATTTATATGTTTGTAAACTATGATAAGTCACAATAATTAGCAATTCAAAATAATTAAAAGATATATGAAAAATTTACGGTAAAAATAAACCTGTTTAAATCTCAAAATCTGAAAAATGTCACATTAGTTGAGACAGGGAGTGCCATATATAAAAAATGAGATGGAGGGACCAACTATGTGACAAAAATAAGGTGGGGAATAATCTTTATTTATCCTTAGTTCTTTTATTCTATATATATCGTTTCCTCGATCAAGTGACAAGTAAAGGAAAAACTTAATCAACACAAAGAGAAACAAAGAAGAAAGTATGGAGGTAACAAAAAACAAAAAGTATGGAGGTCATATTTTGGCTCTTCCTTATCCAAGCCAAGGCCATATAAACCCTATGCTTCAATTTTGTAAACGTTTAGTCTCCAAAGGTCTAAAAACCACTTTAGCCATCACAAACTTCATTTCTAATTCAACACATCCAAATCCGGGTATTGTCGGTATAGACACCGTTTCTGATGGGTTCGATAAAGGTGGCTACGCTGATGCTGATAGCGTAGCCGCCTACCTCGAACGTTTCGAGCAAATCGGCTCGAAATCCCTAGCGGATCTTATCAAGAAATATGAAAAATCGGAGTTTCCTATTACTTGCATCATGTATGATGCGTTCGTGCCATGGGCTTTAGACGTAGCTAAAAAACATGGTTTAATTGGGGCTTGTTTTTTTACTCAAGCATGTGCGGTGAACTATATTTACTATTATGTTCATCATGGTAAATTAACGTTACCGATATCTTCGACTCCGGTGAAGATATCGGGATTACCAGAGCTCGAACTCCGAGATATGCCTTCTTTTTTTTACGTACATGGAATGTATCCAGCCTATTTTGAAATGGTGTTGAATCAATTTACAAATGTGGACAAAGCTGATTATGTATTTGTGAACTCATTCTACAAGTTGGAAGCTGAGGTTAGTTACAAACTTACTATTTATGGGTAATCCCCTAGCAACTAGAGCTCTTTATAAGGTTTTTTTTTTTTTTTTTTGTCTATTTAATGAATTTTAGCATAATTCAATTCACTTGAATATGCACCCTCCTTTTAAAGGAAAATTTTCAGTATTATAGAAAGGAGACAGATTTTAATTAGTTCATGTGTTTTGAATTATAATTATTTTTGTCTAGGTTTTTGATACATGATTTATACCTATTAGATGATTTTTATAATTCAATTCACTTGAATATGCACCCTCCTTTTCTCCTTTTAAAGGAAAATTTTCAGTATTATAGAAAGGAGACAGATTTTAATTAGTTCATGTGTTTTGAATTATAATTATTTTTGTCTAGGTTTTTGATACATGATTTATACCTATTAGATGATTTTTTTTCTTAAGAAAAATTACTTAAATGTACGTCTTATTTTACCATAATTTCAAAATTTTCCAATTATTTAAAAAAAAATCGAAAATCCCTTCTTGGATACATTACTCCCCTCTCGCTGATACACCCATATCCCCTTCTCGAATACATCTCTCCCTTATGTATCTGGATGTCATATTCCCTCTCTAATACATTCCTCCCCTCTCGGGTACATCCCTTCCCTATGTATCCGGACGTCTGTTGATGTATGCAGAAGTCCAGTGATGTATCCGTAATCTATAAATTTTAAAAGATTTTTGTAATTTTGAAAATAGTAGAAAAATAATGTAATTAGCTCTTCACACTATGAGATTTATGTAAATTATTTTTTTTCTTAACATAAATATACAGTTTGAGTTAAAATTAACATGGATTCTACGGAACTCGTAATTAAAAGGTTGGCTCCACCCCTAGTGGATGCAGAAATTTTACACAAATCTCATATTGTTAAGAAGCTAATTACATCTTATATCTATTATTTTCCAAAGTACAAAAATCTCTTAAATTTGGTGAAATCCGGATATATCCCAAAATGTCCTGACACATCACGTCTCGGTTTTAGATACATCCCAAAACATTCTGACACATGATGTCTCGGTTTCAGATACATCCCTCAACATCTCAATATATCGCGTCTTGATTTCGGATACATCACTCAACATCTCAATACATCACCTACGTCCTGATACATTGTGTAAAGTGATGTATCGGATTGATACATTGCATAAAGTAATGTATCCAAAAATAGGAAAAAATAAGATTTTTTGTAATTTTTTCAAATGATAAAAAAATTTTAAAAAATATAATAAAATAAATTGTGTATGTAGATAATTTTTCCTTTTTTATATGATAACAATATAAAATTTGGTAAGCCAAATACCTAAACTAGTCCAATATTTCGCCTCCCACTTAAACTCAACATGTGATCTTTTGGAGACTTTACATTACCTAAAATACACTAATACTACTTCCTCAATCTCTATTTAATTGTCAAATATTTTTTAATTTAATTTCTCTTTTTACTTATTATTTTTGACAAATCAAGGAAGGACAATTTTTTTTCCTTTTATACCCTAAATTATTATCATTGAGTTAATATCTTTGAACACTATATTAAGTAAATATGTTTGGAACCTATCAATTAATAGGGGCAACTGGTAAACTCACTATATTGTTTTCTTTATAGGAGTGCCAAATCAAAATTTGGCAAGTAAATAGTAACGGAGGGAGTAGTCAATGTAAACAAATCAATATCATCTCTGTAGATAAGTTAATTTTTTATTTTTCATTAATATATTTATTGCAGGTAGCAGACACAATGTCAAAAATCAGCCCATTGTCCACCATAGGGCCAACGTTACCATCGTTCTATATGGACAATAGAGTTGAAAATGACATTGAGTATGGTCTCAATCTATTCCATGTGGATTCTTCAACATGTATCAACTGGCTAAATACTAAGCCAGAAGGATCAGTTGTTTATGCAGCTTTTGGTAGCATGTCTACTTTTGATGACAAACAAATGGAAAAAATAGCTGAGGGATTAAAAGCAACTAATAGCTACTTCTTGTGGGTGGTTAAAACTTCCCAAGAATCGAAAATTCTCAAAAAATTCATTGAGGAAAATTCGGAGAAAGGATTAGTAATAAATTGGAGTCCACAATTACAAGTGTTATCTAATAAGGCAATTGGTTGTTTTTTCTCACATGGTGGATGGAATTCGACCGTTGAAGCATTGGTTTTTGGAGTGCCAATGGTTGTAATGCCACAATGGACTGATCAAACAACAAATGCAAAATTTGTACAAGATGTTTGGAGTGTAGGGGTGAGAGTTAAAGTTAATGAGAATGGGATTGTTGGAAGAGAAGAAATTGAGGAATGTGTGAGGATAGTGTTACAAGGAGAGGAAGGGAAAGAAATGAAGAAGAATGCACTCAAATGGAAGGATTTGGCTAAGGAAGCTGTTCAAGAAGGTGGAACATCTGATAAAAATGTTGAAGAATTTGTATCAAAATGCATTAGAAAACTTGATGGTCAGTGATTTAATCATTGCATTCTAGTTTGGGTAGAAAACAAGGGAAGAATAAGTGAGATCCAAAAAAAATTATTTAGTCATCTTTTAAGTATATGTTTTCTCTATGGAATGCCTAGCATATTCTGTGTAGTTAACTTCAGAAGTTTATGTACTAAGCATGAAAATGATTCAATAAGTTCATCTTGTTGCACAAAGCCTGAGTTAAACATATTAACAATGAGACAATACATAGCACAGTAAAATGAAAACCACAAATGCAAATGACAGTAACAAGTACAGATTTAGAAGTGCAAGATGATACATACACGCTCGACCAAGAAAAGGAGAATACAGCCTTAATCTCCACTGTTTCTGATTAAGAACACTATATTTTCTCTTTTCCTTGCCCTTGTTGATGATATGCAGCACCAACCTGCGCTCTTTTTCTCATTAACCATGAACCATAAACCATACCACACCACGACCAAAGCTTTAGGAAAAAGTGTTAATGATTTCAATTCAGGAAAAGGAAGAGTAACATAGCCAAGGATGAACTGCCGATTATCCATTTGTGTGCACCAATAAGAATGCATTTGTAATGCAGCCTGTATTGGCACAGCCACCATGGATAACACAAGTGTGCTGTCAGGTTCCAACATGCATGAAGTCTTCAGCTTCCTGCATGTGAAAAGGGAAGCCAGAGACTCTAAACTCTGGTTGCTGGAACATGTTGTCGCCACTGAAGATACTTGTCACATCAGAACCAGATTGGGTGGATGTCCCCCAACTACCACTCTCTGAGTGCTGAACCATGGAACTAGATAAATTGCCACCTGCCTGTCGCTTAAAGATGTTTCTATCGTGCTTTGGAGATGAAGGCTTGGATTGCTGCATATTCTTTGTGTTCAAAAAGCGCCCTCCAGAACCCCTAACTCTCTTCATTGCGTGACGATGTCGAGACTCGTGAAGATATGGCTGTCATCCAAAAGATGGGATAAGACCACAATTTCATTGTTAGCAAGTGCAAGAGTATTATACTGGATGGACGTACCTTTCTGTCTTTGACAAGCTTATTTTGAGCCTCTAGCTTGGCACGGACCTGTCGCCTTTTGAGGATAGCACTGTATTGTTTCGCATTCACATAAATGGGCAAGCTCTCTGTGCATTCAAGAGGAAGTGCAACTCTTGTAGAGGTGACACCAACCATTTGAGGATAAATCTAGTAAGGCCAACATCGAAAAGAGTTACATATTAACAGCAACAAATGCATTTCCAAGTGAAACAAATTCTAGTTTTTTATTTAAGTTGAAATCAAGGATCTCCACAAAGCATTAAATGAAAAGAAGAGATCTTCATTTGTAATTAAGATGACTGGATGAATTGCTACACTCTGCTATTGAATAACTGGCACAAACAACTGCTAGTTGCTCGGAAGAGATGACATAAGTTAGTTGTGTGTTGCATTCGATAGGATTTGCAAATCACAAAGTTCACATGGTAAAAGGATGCTGGACATCATCAAAGAGACCTGTTTTGGTGCAACATTTGTTTCTCCACAGATGAGATTTGTTTTGGTTTCTTGTGCTTAAGAAAGATACTCTCATCTGTTTTGGTGCATCATCTCTCCCAATTTTGTGTCTTAGTTTTCCTTTTTAAGTCTATTTAAAAAAGAAACGTTGGGTAGATCGAGATTGCCGGGTATGAATTCGATTCTAAGTAGGAGAATAATGTTCTATCTATATTAAGCAAGTTTTTGTTGAGTTTGCTTTTAGTTATTGCAGTCATTTTTTAACATAATAAGTTACCTAGCTTTAGGATGAATTTGAATTTTTAAATTTTTTTTTAAGTAGTTTTAATTGTTGAGATTATTTAGCTTTTTTTGAATTTTTGTAATACAGATTTTCAGCATTATGTTAACAAGTTGGCTATTTAAAGCCTTATTATGCTTAATAAAAATAGAGAGATATTTCAGTAAAAAATAGCCTTATTATGCTTAATAAAAATAGAGAGATATTTCAGTCAATTCTTTTTGCTGTCCCATTTTTAAAAAACACCAACAGTTTTTTCCAATATTTCCATTTTTTTATGACAAGGGAACACCAACCGCTACCCTCAATTGCACACAGAGTAAATCTACTCCACTATGATGGCCCGCAAACCACACAAGAGAGGTAAATTGCACTAGGCAAGCCCCTTGCGATGAGCTCGACCTCGACTGAGAAAGCATGACATATTTTACCCCTAATGACACTCCTCGTTACGGCGCTGAAGTAGCCCATGTCGTGCTCCCAGGAAATGCTCGAACGACGTTAAGCAAGATGGTACCTGTACCTAGAGGCTAACCTAGGATTTGAAAAAACCGGGTGCACCAATATTAAGCTAAAAAAGACTTTAAAAAAAGGTTTTATTTGGGATTGAACCCTGGTCATCTGGGTGGATCTATTAGCTTGTACCACTGGTACAAAGCACCATTTCATACTTTTTATGGGGGCACTATTAATAGATATACATATATATACATGATTTTCCCCAAAGTTAATGGGTGCACGTGCACCCCCACATTACCATGTGGGTTTGCCTCTAGTACCCGAAACCAATAGCAATAAATGCAAGCATATTTACTTCCATAATCTCATCGGTTTTTTACTTTGCAATAACTCGGGATTTAATCCCATAGAAATGATAAATCTTTGGCCTGAATTCGATACGATTCAACAGAATCTAAGAAATGATCAAAATAGAAATGATTTTCGAATTTGATTCTATAAAAATTCCAGTTTCATTTTTGAATGAAGTTAGACTATACAACTCTTATTAGTTTAATAGTTTACCCAAGAGTTACTCAAATCCTATTTGAAATGGATGGTATGAGTTTGTCAAATGCTCAACAAGCCGCTACATTAGCGGCGCATAAACTATGTTCGTCAACTAAGTTTGTTCAGTGGTCGTAAGCTTATTAATCTGGCCCAAATTCAATGAATGAATATTACGGGAATGACATGACATTTAAGATCACAAGATTCAAAGAATATTTTCCATTCTATTGCCATTTGGCACATTCTAAGCCCGGGCCCAACCATAAATTTATGAATATTTCAAAAAATTTACTGCTCTTACTCCTTTTTTTTGTGTGTATTATCAATTTGACACTTTCTATAGACTTCTACAATATTAAGGTAGAAAAAGGTATCGAGAAGTTAAATGAGAATATTTTTCTTAATTTGTATATTAGAATTTTTATTTTTAAAAAAATCAAACAAATGCATGAATGAAAACTCTTCTAATTTCTATTTTACCGAATGTTTTGAGATTATAGTCTCTTAGGATCCAAGTTGAGCTTTAGCATATGTAAAATTAATTTCATTTGCTTCTCTAAATTGAACTCATATGAGGTAACTTATTTCTTGAACTTAACTATTTTATCCTAAATTATATAAATTATGATTATTTTGTATTTCGCAAAATATTTTAGGGATAAGGCACAAGTACCCCCTAGACTACGACCGAAATCCCAGAGACACTCATTTTTTGTGTAATTTGTACACTTTTTGGCTTACATGACACACTCCGTGACTCCACTTAAGTGAGGCGCGTGGGAAATATTTGGAGGCCACGTAGGCCAAAAAGGTGTTCAAAATTACAAAAAAAATAAGTTCAGGAGGGTAATAGGACCTTACTTTAGTTAAGGTGTCTCTGGATTTCGGTCATAGTCTAGGGGGTACTAGTGTCTCATCCCAATAGTTTAAGTTTAAGTTTTATTTTTATTTTCTTCAAATATCTTTACTTTCTCCTTTACCCATTTTATCTCTCATTCTGATTTTAGCCTCCTTTACCTATTTTATCTTTTATTCTGATTTCAAGTCTTTGATCCATTTGTTCGTCCATTTATAAATAGAAGTTGTATAATTATATTTAAATGATCCCAATAATGATTATAGTCAATTAACTCAAATATTGAATAATATTTGGGGTTAAGTGACGATGATAGTTTGTTGTCCAAAATGAACATGATGAACATTCAAATTGTGGCTATGGCGATGGCCCTGACGCATATTTTAACAATGAGGACGAAGATCTTCCAAACTTGCTTCATCAAGAGATGAATCAACCGGAGCAAGACGAATCTCTAAGTGTTTCAGTAGGAAAGGAATATGAATTTGAGGATGAGTGGATTGAAGATGAAGATGCAATGCATGATGATAATTTTTCAGACCAACAATATATTGAAGGCCTCGTTGTAGTTATGGTATTTGGCAGTGTTGAATCTCTTTTCACATTTTATGAAGAACATAGTCGTCTGACTAATTTTGGTGTTGTTAAAAAGAGTTCACACAAAAATAGTGGTGAATACGCTAGGTATCTATCATTTGCTTGTGCTAAGAGTAGAAAATCAACCCCTAGGAATTCAAGTAAAAGGGTTGATTGCAAAGCCAAAATTAATTCCTTTGTGATGCCTGATGGTTCATGTCGGGTTACAACAATTGTGTCTGAGCACAATCATCAATTGGAAGCTTCTATGTCACATTTTTTTAGTTGCCACAAGTCTCGAAGCTCATGACATCGCAAGAATAAGACCTTCAAAAAGCATAAGATTGTTGGAAGTTGATGACGGTGGTCCTCATAGAGTGGGGTACACTCTCAAAGACTATCGAAATTACATTCTTCAACAACGGAAGATGAGGACATTGTCCAGTGATGCTGCAGCAATACAAAAGTTCTTTTCTGATACGCAAATGAAGGACGATGAATTTTTTTATCTAATCAACACAAATAATAGTGCAAGACTTCGCAATGTAGTGTGGGTTCACACACATTGCAAGTATGCATATCGGGAGTTTCGTGAGTTGTTTGTTTCAATACCACCTACCTTGTGAATTAATGGCGCATGCCATTTGCATCATTCATTAGTGTGAATCAGCACAAACAGACCATTCTTTTGGGCTACGCTTTGATCACAAGTGAGGATATCGAAACATACAAATTTGTGTTTTCAACGTGGTTGGCGGCAATGGGTAATGCACCTCCAACGGCTATCCTCACAGACCAATGTGAGAGTATCAAGGCAGCAATTAGAGAGGTGCTGCCAGACACAATCCATAGGTATTGCATTTGGCACATCAAGACAAAGTTGCCTGCAAGGCTAAAGGGTGTGTTGGATTTTAAGGTTGTCAATGCTGAATTCAAATCAATATTTTTTTAACACCACTATAGACGAATTTGAGGGAAAAAGGGTTGCATTCATCCAAGGATAGATAGACAAGAGATAGATAAACGATATATATATATATATATATATATATATATTTCTCACAATTTTTGGAAGAAAGACAATGGTTCCATAATCTATATTCGAAAAAGAAAAAATGGGTCCCCATTTTTCTCACGCACTATTTTTGGGCTGACATGATGTCCATCCAAAGATGTGAGTCAATGCATGCATTCTTTGATGGCTATATCAACGGACGAAGCTCTCTAAAGTAGTTTGTTGAGCAATATTAGATAGCCTTGCGATACAAATACGAGAAGGAACTACACGCAGAAGTTGACTCACGAAAGACACATTCACCACTCGATAGGGGTTTCATTGGGATATGCATATTCAAACTTACTACACTCGACATATTTATGATGCCTTCGTAGTGGAGCATTTAAAGACGTTGTACCATTGCGAAATAGAAAAACATGTTGAATTTGATGCAGTGGAGGGAGTTGAGAAGTACAGTGTAACAGATTTTTCAATAATGAGTGATTTTCATGGAAATCAATTTGTTATCGACCAGACAACCAATATATTGAATGCAATTGCACGAACTTTGAATATGAAGGTTAGTGTGTTGCCACATTTTGAAGACTATATCTCACCAAAAGATTAAAAATCTTCACGATAGGTATGTTTTGTGCCGATGGAAAAGAGATGTAATTAGTCCACACTTGTGCAAATTCTTTCCAACAATGATGGACGAGTACAAAAAGTACAATTCCTTGAAGAAATGGTTTGATAGGAACTGTGATGTTGTATTGGACAACGCTAAATATGTGGACTTCAAAAATGTTTTGAAAGGTCATTTCAATGCATATTCAAATTGGAATGACGACATGGTCGTCCGTTGGTGATCTAGACTCGGACGATGATGTAATAACATTCATCATAAATCCGAGGAAAGTCCATTCACGTGGAAGACCTTAGATGAACAGAAAAAGATCAGTTTGTGACAACATATTTAGGAAAGGTGGTGAACGTTGGAATACATCTTATTATGATGCATCTCAAGAGGGTGAGGGTAGTCAAGGTGGAGGTAGAAAGATTGGTAGAGCCGTCGAGATGGTGGTAGGAGTGATTTGAATATTGATGTAGCAAGTAATCCTACATCTCATATATAAATCTTGCTCATTTTTGTTCTATATTGATTTGATTTTGTTCGGTAATGTTCGATGTTCACCATCCTATAAATCATAAAAACGTAATTAGATTAAAAAAAGACATAAATATCATCAACCAAATTTTCATTAACAAAAACGTAACACCCATGCACCAGGTATTAAACAAAAACACTTACATTTTTAAAAAACAAAGTTAAACAAGTTTCAATAAAAGACCTGACCCTGAGCTCGTCGCACCAGGCTTGCCTAGTGCGGGTTACCTCTCCTATGTGGTTTGCGAGCTATTGCATAGGAGCGGGGGTTTTACCCTGTGCGACTGCGGATTTTCCTTGTCATCGTCTCGCAAAATTTCCTTTTTAGAAATATAATCTCTTCATACTCGCACTTCTCAATTAGTATTTATGAAAGAGAAAAAAGATGTTGTGAATGTTGAGAAAGAATTCACGCTCTATTCATATTTATAAACAAATAAAATGAAAAAAGATTCGCGCTAAATAAATGTATAAAAAAAGTTTTTTTAATTAGTAGCAGATGTAGTTATTTTAGTCTAATGGTAATGCGCTATGTTACGAACGCTGGGTTGCATGTTCAAATCTAATGTATGATTTTTTAAGTTTGGAAAGAAATTTTATTAAGAAGAAATAAATTAAAGAAAACTTTAATAATTATTTAATGTTAATTGTTTATTTAATGGAAAATATAATCTTACGTGACAACTCCTAAAACTTGTTACACAAAAAAATCCGATAGAATTGGATTATTGGCTCTTCAACTTCACCAATAGTACTTGAGTACACCTACTAATACTATTTGAAAAGAGTTGAATTTTCTTTCACTCTTTTCAAAACAAATTAATTAATGCAAGGTGATGTGTTTATTATGTTTGTATTTTTCTAAACCTGTTGAAAAATGAATTTAATTACATTTAATTAAACTTGTTGAAAATGTAATTAAGAGGGTGTTCGGATTGACTTAACAGTTGGTCAAATCTACTTTTAAATCAGTTTTTTACTTTTGGAAGTGTTTGGCAAATATAAAAAATAACTTAAAATAAGTGTAAAATGACTTAAAACAAGTTAGGAAGTGTTTGGCAAGGTCTATAATATACACATAACCTTACATTAATTAATTAATTTGTTTTAAAAAGAGAGAAAGAAAAATCAACTCTTTTCAAATAGTGTTAGTAGGTGTACTCAAGTACTACTGATGAAGATGAAGAGCCAATAATCCAGTTCCGCCCATTTTGGTTTGATTTTTTTTTAACGTAACAAGTTTTTAAGAGTTGTCACGTAAGATTATATTCTCCATTTAATAACAATTAACGTTGAGTAATTATTAAAATTTCATTTAATTTAATTTCTCGATAAAATTTCTTTCCAAACTTAAAAATCATAGTCTAGATTCGAACACACAATCCCGCTTTCGTACATATAGCGCATTACTATTAGACTAGAATAACTATATTTGCTACTAAATAAAAACTTTTTTATATATAAATTTAGGTAGGGCGATTTTTTTTTTCATTTTATTTGTATATAAATATTAATAGAGCGCGAATTCTCTTCCTCAACATTCACATCATCTTTTTTCTCTTTCATAAATACTAAAAGAGAAGTGTGAGTATGGATAACCAATCACCCAACAACAAGCAAAAGTCACTGAGCTTCACCACCTCTCTAGAGGGGGTAAAGAAATTACATTTTCTAAAAAGGGAGTTTTGCGAGACGATGAAACAGGAGATGAGCGAGTTGATTCAATGGGTAATCTCTTGAAAAAGTAACCATTGGGTTGAAATAATGCTTCTCATGGATTAACCTCCCCCAACAAAAATGTTCAACCTATATGAAAAAATTGTCGCGGTAACCCCAGGGTTATAGTGTCACCGTTGATGGAGTTGTTGATTCAACTTAGGGGATAAAGAAAGGGGACTCAATCGATGGACGGTCGAACAAGAAACAATGTCATAGAACTATGCAACTGTATGTAGGTAGATGCAGTAGAGTCTTTGGTTCAAGGCACATTGGTGCGAAGGACATTGGGTCAAGTCATTTTATTTAAAATTGTTTTAGTTTAACTTTTTAAAAAAAAAAAATTAAGTGTTTTTGTTTAACAATTATTGCCTGGTGCATGTATGTGTTATGTATTTATGTTTTTGTTAATGAAAATCTATTTGATGATATTTATATTTCTTTTTATCTAATTACATTTCTATGATTTATAGGATGGTGAACATCGAGCACTATTGAACAAAATCAAATCAATATAGAACAAAAATGGGCAAGATTTATCGGAAGAAATAAAAAATAAAAGTCAAAGGTGGTTATGTTTTTTGGAAGGAAAAATTAGGTGGTTTTGGAGCCAAAAGGGCATTCTTGTCTTTAGGCACAGTGGTGCCAATTCGTGACAAAATGGATTGTGCCAAATAGCACTTCTCTTAGTATTTTAGATGTGATTATACAGTAAGACAATATTGTAACTTCAATAATTCCATGCAGTCTAAATTACTTTCAGCTTGTTAGAGGCTGACGAATCTCATAGTATCAGGAACTCTAGGTTTAGTGAGAAAACAAAGACAAAATTAGTAAAAAAGAGTGTCCAAAGATACTTGATAAGTTGAAATGTTCAACAAAAAAAAAAGATACTTGATTAGTTGATAAACTACAAAAAACTGGAACTCAATCACCAAATGGCTATCTCCTACTCTACCTTGATCAATTTCAGGTTATTATAGAAGCAAGAGAAGTGCATCAAAGGTGACCAGTTTTAGCTTCACTATTCCTCTTAGGATGATATAAACATATTCACACGGAAAATGCAACAATTATCCGAACATGAAAAGGTGAGAATGTGAGCAACTAAAGTCACAATGACATTGGCAACATCAAGCAGAGTCAGAGAGATAATCTGGCCCAAATTGACCTTTTTTCACTCCAGTAACCTTATATTTTGGATTTCGAATCAAAAAAGAAAACACAAAAGAGACAAGACAACAATCTTATAAATATTTGTAGGTAAATAACATGTAGTAAAGGTTACTTACGATGGCATTTGATCCATAAGCAGTCACGAGCCTTCCAAAGTAAGTGTCAGTCAAAGGGTAGGATACACAAGCCTAGAAAAAAAAATGATTGATTAATTTTGAAAGTTATTTTGCTTTTGTAATCTTTTCATCTGAATTGCTTAATGCTAAAGTGCACTCCACATAATGCATCTCTTTTCTCCCCTCTTTTTCTTTCTTCTTTTTTTCCTTTAGCGAAACAAACTTAATTTCAACGAGGTGCAACCTAATATTCACCAACAACCAGAGCCACTTAGTAATTTACTGAGTTGTAGTGACTTGGAATGGTGAAAAATACTAAATTTAGAAGAATGGAGCAATTTCACTGAAACCAGATTTTTTTTATCACTCTCCTTCCTCTAGGTAAGGACACCAGAAGCAAGAACAGGAAAAGGAAACAAAAGAAAAGAACTTAAGGAGAGGGAGAGATGTTTTGAACTTCACAGTAATTTATTCCACACACACACCAAAACTCAAGTAAACACAGAGGTAGTGGAAGATAAATTGTAAAAAGGAAAAAAAGAGAGATAAATATCGCTGGATGACAGTAACTATATGGAAATGCAGGTAACAAACTGACATCAAGATATACCAGTGACCAGTCTACAAAGAAGATGAAAATAAGTAAAAGATTACAGACCGTTGGATGATTATGATGCACTTGAGGCTGGGGAAGAGTGTTGGTGTCACTTTCGCCTGATCGGGATGCGTTTGTTCCACTCTCTGCTTGCACCTCATAAGTTCCACCCCAACCTATTGTGGAAGAACATCACATAACTGATGTTAGCCCGCCAGCATATGTATAAATTATATGTATCACAAATATGAAAGCTAAAAATTTCCTTCTAAAGTCTATTTGGGATTATATTGATAAGAACATTATTAGAGTTACTTAAATTCCGAGATTTTCACCACAAAGGTGAATAATTTCATCTAACATTTCTTATATCAGGAGGTGAGGTCTCAATTGTTAACTTGTGAGCACCCTGTCCAAGAGAATTGAAGCATAAGAAGAGATTACATTCCATTACATTCATTTTGTACCTGGATGAACTGCAACATTTTGAAGAACAGTATTGCTTTTTCCCATTGCGGCCTCCACATGATTAGATTGACCAGTTGACAGAGTAGACATTGAATCCTGATCATGGAACTGGCATTCTGATTTCTTGATATCGGAGTGATGTTTCAATGCAGATTCCACTCCGGTCAGCACCTTCTTAGAGGGAGCACATTCTGGTTTGTTACTGGAGTTCCACATGGATGAGCAACTCACAAACAAAGGAGCAAAAGATTGACCTTCTTTTCCAGGGCCACCTCTCTTTGAGAAACTTAGCATCCTCTTCAAAACCGGTGCTCTAGAAGCTTTACACCAAATATATGGAAAACCTCTATGCTACTGTAGACTGTAGTATACTATAGCTCTCTAGACTGGAGTTACCTGTTTAAATGGGAGCAAAACCCACACATTGACAAGGAAGATTTAGGCAGACTGACATAAATTTAGAGGACATGGACATAACGATCACTCAAGGACAGGCTAGCAATAAGAAACTGAATATGATGACTTGAAGACTACTTATTAATGATAAGTGCTTCTGCCAAAATCAAAGAACATCAATAGATAGTGATGTCTAGATATTCTCCTTATCAACTAAATGAGCACAAAGTCAACCAATAAGAAATATTTGTTCCCCTCAACCAACCCTTTCACTACAACCCAATAAGAAGTAACAAGCAAATTAGTTGTCAACCTAGTAAGTTGAATCAGCTCTTTGTATACTAAGGGCACGTATCTATTAGGCCATCAACTATGAGCTCACATTGCAAGAGAAATAGATCCAAGAGGAGTAGTGAGGACCGACGAGTAGACAGAACGCTGACTCATAATGTCAGAATTCCATTCTTTTCTAGTTGTTTATAACACAGAATCCCTCTAAACAGAAGCAAGCAACAGAGAACAAAGAGTACTAGACAATGCTGAAGTAGAAACATTTTTTTCTTTATTAACTAAATTTGTTTAATAGTTAAAAAATGTTACAATGTACGAAGAATTTACGCTTAAGCCTCAGATTCAGATAACTAGAAGATGTGAGAATGAAAAGAAGCTTTCCACACTACTTTCTTTAGGCTTCATCCAAAAACTGATTCAACTAATCAAATGACTACACTTTTATTCCATAGGTTTTTTCTATTCCCCTAAACCCAAGATACATGAGAAATAACTGAATAGGCTCAACTACTAAAATGAAGACTTTTGCATTTGAAATTCGTTAAAAGAAAAAATCTGACTTTTGCATTTGAAATTTATATAACAAAGCTTTACATAAGATTCGAGAAAAAACTGCCAAAATCACCATTTCCTAAAGTCAAATGCAACAGCAAGCAAATGTACAAGAAAGTTTAACTTCACCATAGCAAGTACGAGAAAAAGCAGAGAGGTGTTGAATGCACAAAACATATAAGGTAATAATTTATTGATGTAGTAGATTTAAGTTCTGGTATAAAGAAAATTGAGAGCCTACACCAATATACAAGTACCAAATACTCATCTATACTAATAGGAACCTAATTGCTGCTCCAAAAATTGGATAGAAAGAGAAGAAAAAAAAAAAACCTTATATCTTGTTTCTCTTGTTCAAAACCAAGCTCTTTTGCACCAAACAATAGAATTTTACAAGTTTTGAGGAGTCAATTTTATAAAAAATACAAGATCCAAGCAAGCAATCTTTGACCTACTTTTTTGGGCTCAAAGATAATAACAATAGCAGGATGTTTGAAAAAAGAAAGTTCCATGAAAACTTGAATAGAAATATGAGATTAAGTTAGTGAAAGAGATGAGACCTTTTGGTTTGGATAATGAAAGATCTGCTGAGTTTTGATGCTGTCTGTGCTGTTTTCTCCCACCGGAAAAAGAATAAATGCTATTACTATTATACTACTAGGAGGAGTAGTTGGTACTTTTGCTTTCTCCAATTCTAAAAAAAAGTTAAAGAGGAAAAAACAAAAAACATGCCTTCAGTAATCACATGTAATACAAAGCAAGTTCCTATACATGCCTCATCACATCCACCTTCTTTTGTTTTTTTCTGGACATTGTTCTTCAATTTTGATATAGTATATGACTACACTACACTAGATCATCCCCACCTAACTTAATTATTAGAATTTATGACTTTCGAGTAAACTTGGAATGATACTATTACTAACTATTGTTCTCTATCTCTAATTACTACTTCTTCACTTTTAAATTGACATATTTATTAAGAAAATAATACTCCAATGGACATACTGAGTTTATCATTTTACCCCTATTAATTATGAAGTGAATAAATTAAAAATTTAAGAGTTTCAAGAAGTTTTACATTTTTCAAAGTAATTAATTGAGGGTATAATAGGTAAAAAAAATTGTCCTTTCTTGATTTGTAAAATTGGACAAGTAATTAAGGACAACTAAAAAATGAAAAATGGACAAATAATTAGGAACATAGTGAGTACTTTATTATTTTAGATTTCATGTTACTTAAGAAATTAAATAAGTTAATTATTATTATTTTAAATTAAGTTTTCAATAAATGAATATAAATTTATTTATTTTAATTAATTAAATTGACTAAAAAATATAAATTAATCATTTAATTTTTCTATATTGGTCAAATTATACTTTCAAGACTAACAACTTTCAAGGATAAAAAAGGAAGAATGGTGTTCTTTTATGTATTACTCTGTCTGTCCAACAATAGTTGTCCACTATACTAAAAATAGTTATCCAACAATACTTGTCCAATTTAGAAAATCAAGAGATAATTTACATTGTGTGTCTATTTTACCATTGCTATTAATTACTAATACATTTTTCAAAACATTAAATTTAATAAAGTCAAAGGATAATATAGTAATATTACCCCTATTATTTATTGTTTCTTAAATGATGTGTCAAGTCAATAGTAAACAACTATTGTTGGACAAAGAAAGTAGTTTTGTGAAACGTCAAATATTAAGGAACATTTATTTTTAGTAACTGCAACATGTAAATAGGAACGGAAGGAGTACTAATTTTGGCTAAGTAAAATGAGATGGAAGGAGTAATTTTAACTATAAATCTCCCACTAATTCGTATTATAAGTAAATTGTTGTAGTATGACATATTTTTTAAAAAAATAATTAAAGATATAAATGAAAGATAATTTTTCACTATTACTTTTTTGATTATTTTTAAATTATCCTCTTGGAATGGGTAAAGTATAAGAAGTTAAGAACCTCATTAAATGAAATTATGAATAATTCATTTATTTTGGACTATGAAAAAAAGTAGCAATTCACTTACGGCTCCTTTAGAATGAGGGATAATGAATAATTAATCTTCAGATTAATTTTATGATAGATTTATCCCATATTTGATTGGGATAAAAGTACAGGATAATTTATTTTGAAATTCAGAAATTGTAATGTCATTTTAATTTCATATTGAAAACGAAATAACAATTTTAAAATAACTAATCACAAATTAATTAATCTTTAAGTTACTTGTTCCTTAATCAAAAGGAGACTTTAATATGGACTAAAGAGAGTAAGAAACAGTCCCTTTATGGAATAACTTGTTGGTACACTAATAAATTATGAGATAGAATTGATTGAGGTGTGCTGCAAACTAATCAACACACCATGTCATAAGAAGTTTACCTCTTCATTTTTTCATTTTATATGTTACACGACAAACAAGTATGGCTTAGTGGTAAAAAAAACATACAATTTTTTTAATATAAAAATGGACCAGGAGTATGAAAAATAAACTTAATAATACCTAACTTTTGTGCTTAATTTAATAATGCAAACTGTTCAAGAGAGGGGGAAAAAGAAGATTCATTTAAGTTGAGTAGGAAGGAAGATAAGAGTTTTGGAAGAAACATAGCTACCCAATTAAACCCACATTGAAAATGAAACAAGACTTTATTATAATTTGTCTTGATGAGGGAGAAAAAGGGGTTCCCAACTTCTAAAAAGAAAAACTTAGGTGCTCCAAACAAGATAAATTGATAATCCCAATTGTTTAATTCTACAAGTAGTTAACACTTTTAAGGGGTCGTTTGTTCGCTGATTTAGAGTTATGCAAATATTATTAGTAGGATAGATATTAGTTATGTAAAATTAATTATTTATATATTAGTTATTTTGATTCATAATTTATTTTGAAAAGGGAGTATATGTTTTAGTTGTATGAAATAGTTTAATTATCAAGCAAACATCGTACCATTTTTATACATATTTAAAATTATATAAAAAGTGTGACTGGTTATACCAAATTTAATATTGGAGAAATTCACTTCCTAACCAATCACCAAACAATCCCTTAAGGTTTTCCATATCTCTCTTATTTTTCTTTTCTTTTTTTAAATTTTTTTAATCCAGTGTCTGATACTTATATTAGATCCCGATTAATTTGAATTCGCTCCGTGCAGGGCTCCATCGAGGGGAAAACACTCATTATCAAGAATTTTTTCATACCTCAGACTTGAACCCGAGACCTCTGACTACAGATTGAATATCCTCATCCGCTGCCAGGGACGGATTTAAGTACACCTAAGGTGTGTCACGTGACACGGCTTCGTCGAATTGTTTTACGGAATATACCTATTTAAAAGAATAAAAAAAACTAATAGATAAAAGAATTAAAAGGACACCCCTTCTAACATAGTGCTCTTAGCTCAGGTGGTAGAGGCGCTGTAAATAAAGCTCAGCGTCTTGAGTTCGATTCGATCCCCACAGGGTGTGTTCTTTTATCCTTTTTTTTTTCATGTTTCATTTTTTTCCTTAAATTTATTAATTTTTTGTTTTAAATTCAAAACAATTCATTAAAAACCTACTGACCCACTCTAATTCATTCAAAATCTAACTATTCTTTTTTATTTTTAGAATTAAAATAAAACTCAAAATCTTTGAGTCCTTCATCAATTAGAATTATAGTTAAATAGTTAGATAAAAATTGTGTCGACTCCTATCCTTATATTTGTATATTTCTGACTTGTGAGTTTTTTCAATTTTCTTTTGATTCTTGTTCATCAGTCATTGTTATTCTGTATCTCGAATCTCCACATCATGTTAGTATTTTCTTGCTATTCTATTTTTTTTATTATATGCTTGAATTTTTATTTTTATTTGTTCATAATAATAATTTTATTAATCATTTATTTGCAATACAATTGGTTGAACAATGTTGTATAAAACTTTATTTAATAATATGAAGATGTTCATGTTTTAATTTAAAATTTTAAAATATTATCTAATTTAAAGAGTAGACAATTTTTTAAAATTTTTTAATTTAATCAAAATTTTATATTTTTAAGAAAAAAATATTTTTTCATAAAGTTCACTATTAATGGGACCTCAAGTTTTGGAGGCCTAAAACAAAACCTTCATTAATTTTCTTCTTGAGTTATTCTAGTCCCTTTTAATGGTGACACCGCTTAGTAAAAATCTTGCGTACGCCACTATCCGTTGCACCATATATATTAGTGGTAGGTTTACCATGTTTCAATCTTGAACTATAGTCACCCACTAAAATTAACAATTCTTGCAAACTCAAGCATCAAAATACTCTCCTTGTTCACTTTTACTTGTTATATTTAAATTTGGTATGCCATTAAAAATATAATTGTCATGGTTATTTTACTTCCCTATCTCTGATGTTTAATATTAGGTCTTTAAAAATGATTTAGAAAATAAGTAATTAATGCTAACTAAAAATTAAAAATAATTTTTTTTAAATATATTAAAAATAATAAACAAAATTGAAAATTTATTTTTGATTTTTATCAAAAAAAAAAAAAAAAAAACTATATAAGTGTACAGAGAGAGTACAACTTTTTTTTTCTTCTAGTAGGTAGTGTTCCTTTTCAAGAAAAACCATACAAACTATAAATTTAAAAAGACATAAATATCAATGAAGTTGCATTCACGCTAGACTACGTCAGCTCACAGAGGAAACTATAAAATATAGTACGTACCATTTTTTATTTTTGTAGTATATAGAATAATTACATCTCAACATATGACAGCATATATTTGGCTTGCGGCCAGCAAAAATTCTCAAAAAAAATAAAAATGAGAAGGAAAAAAAATTAAAAATAAAAGCACGAGATGAGTTATTTGATATTTCAAATCAATATTCTTTTTATTAACTAGAAGAATCTATTGTTGTCCTCAGAATTCGAACATAAATTATCATTCTTGTGCATTATGACCAATAACAACTATATGAAAGAAAAAAACACATAATCCATCATGTGTTTTGTTTTAATATATACTAATATTGTTTGTTTTTTAGTTGTTTATGAGGTGGTTTTATTTATTAATTAAAAGTTAAAACTAAACAAGAATGCTAAAAGGTCTTAAAGGAAATACACTTACTTTCAATTAAAATTAATAATATATAATACAGACAATAGAAGCATCTTATCTTAACAAATGTTTGAAAATGCAAAAAGTTTTTTCTTAGAGAATAAGAGTGATCCATCTCCTTTTAAACTTACTTTACACTTTGGACCAGTGAAGTCTTTTCTTTTCTCATATATATATATATAATATTTAGGATCATAAAATTAAAAAAAAATTATTTTCTTAAACTCTGCCAAATCAAATTAGATTATAATCCTCTATTTCAAAAAGAATAATCTAATTTGATTTCGCATAGAGTTTAAGAAAATAAAGATTTTTTAATTTTATGATCCTAAATTAAATTTATGTCAATTGTATCAAAATGTCTTTTAATCTTGTGATCTTAAACATGTCACGTGAAAAGCGAAATTAAAATGTAACCAAAAAAAGAAAGGGACAAATTATTAATGATCTGGGACTCTTGAATCATTATATTCGACTTTCTAGAGTCAATTTGACTAATTTTCAAAGCAAAATTAAATTAGATTAATTTAATATTTCAAAATTAAAGGTAGGCTCAAGCTAAGATTCTGCTCGTGAGCATATTGGTACAAGTCTGACTGTAAAATTGATTGATCGAACAGAGATAAAAATTTGTCATAGTGATTCAAGAGTCCCGGATCATTATATGAAAAGTACTACAAAAATTTCAATTTTTCTCAGATTAATTTGATGAAAAAATACATTTTAAAACATTGAACAAAATTCATATTATTTGACTCTCAAAAATAAAATCTTTTAACGAGTATTTTCTTGTCATCCTTGTTCCCTTTTAACCACCTGTCTTAAAAGATCATGAGATCGCTACAATTAAGTAGAATAAACTTGCACTAATGTACTTGTTAATTCTTGAAAATTTATTATGGCAATATAAAAAGGGTGAGCATAACAGTCCAAATTTGATCTTATCAACTCCTAACAAACTTATTAATTAAAGTACATCAAACTATTAAAGAATGGGATTAGTTTAATTGTCCTTTATTAGTTCTCAATGGCTGCCAGATTAAAGTATCTTATACTAATTATTGTCGTGATGCTAGAATATGAATTTTAATCAGATGAAGGCCAAGTGTATGGTTATCAAAAATATTTCAAAGTCAAAAGATGCCTTAAATGATAGAGCTAATGACGTGCCTATTAACAACAATAAAAAATAATGTGTGTCACACTACACTATCAAATTAACGTTAATCTTTTATTAATAATAATAATAATTACATCTAATGAGTCAGAATATATTCCATCAAAGAACTCACTTAAATTGGGAAATTTCTTTTAAGAAAATCGACGTTTTATATCATGTTTAATTAATTTTTCATAGTTGAGCACACAATCCACTAAATTTAACTATTAAATATTTTTTCTAAAATTTAAAACCAAAGTGACGTTCATATTCACTAAATCTAAACTATACCCGAGCTATTTTAATGTTGTTTTTGATTTTTCACCCAGTGTCTGGAGTGGCTTTACAGCTTTGAAAAAAAAATTGCCTTAGGCGCCAAAATTTGAGGGGCCTCATTTTAAAAAAAAAAAAATAGGTTATAAGTATTATTTTTTAAAAAAAATATTGAATATTATTTGTAGAAAATAAAAACTTTTCATAAAAGAGAAAAGAAGTAATATAAGTTTAACAAATTATGAATATTATGTCTCAAGAAAGATAAAATAATGGACTATAATAAACTTCATAAAAAATATATATTCAAATTTAAGGCCTCCATTCGGATTTGGCTTTAGGCCACCGATTTATTAGAGCCGCCCCTAATTGCAAGGCCCATTCGAGGTGACGCTCCCAACGTGATTTTCTCCATACCCAAAGCTCAAACCTAAAATCTTTAATTAAGGATGAAGCAGTTCCACCACTGCACCACAATCTATGTTGGTAGCCAATTTCTTCTCCTGTGAAAGAACCCCAATGTTTTCATATCCCTCACCTTCAATCACCCCCAATTTTTGCTCTACATATAAAATCTCGAAGAGAATCAATTATTTTACTGAATATTCTCCTTGACCCATCCTAATTTTAGCTCTTGAAATATAAACTTGATTTTTGAAAAGATGACTATAATTGTGTCTGTTTATCCAAAAGAAAGTATTTTCCAAACTTAAGGCCTCATTTGTGTTCAATAAGATTAAGACGTCTGAATTTCAATGCACGTTTGAATGCAATTCTAGTTTTACTCCATATCTTTAATGCGTCTTGCTTGTTGAAAGGTTCCATTACAACTAATAAAAAGAAATGGCGATGTATGTTTAATGTTTGGAGCTAGTGTGAAAGGGTTTTTTGTGTCTTTATAGATTTAACTAGTTCTGTGAACGTGCCTTGCACATTTTACCCCTATTATTATATTAAATTTATGCAATCCTAACACATATTTCTAATATCTTTATCTTATTGTGTGACACCAAGCTTGTCCATTGAGTCTATGTAACCTACAAACTTATGCAATAATAAATTTTATAAAATTGCTTCAGAAAAACTTTATTTATAATCAGTTGAAGGTGTCATTACAGGTTTATTTCAAAAAGCATATAATTCAGAATATGAAAGGCTAAATGTGAAAAATGAAAAAAATAAGAAGATAATATTAATGAGTAATAAAGTACTATAATGTAAGTTTTGGAAGATTGAAAAGAATGCAGGAGAGTTTAAAGATATTCATTTGAATAAATTACCTACAATTTAAAGCTAATATAATAAAGGTTAGTAATTTAAGATAACTTTCTAATATATAATATATTAATTGTCAGTATTGATTTGATTTTAAAAGTTAGTAAAAAGTAATATTTTAATTAAGAAATAGAGACGAATATTTTCGTAATTCAATTTTAAATTCAAAACTTTTCACTTTTACCATAAAAAAATACTTGTAATATCAACCCAATTAACACGAAAAGCAATAAGAATATAAGATGAACTTGTCATCATATTATTCAAAATGAAAAAAAAATTAAACAAAGCAATATATTAATAACAATAGAAAAGAATGACCAATAGATAAAAAATTACATAAGAATTTTAAGATGATGAAACATAAAAGTGCAGTGGAATGACATTTTATGTCCAATTTATAAATAAAGAAATTGTGTACATTAAAAGTTGTGAATATATATACATAATTTTCCTTTGTATAGCTAAAACACACATCAACTTCTATGTTTAAGAGTATATATATATATATATGGGGAACTTTCACATATAGACACTCAAAAATAGCCTAATTACTCTCCATAGCTATAGTTTGATAATTACAATTTGTAGCTACATGTTATATGGAGGAGAGAGGCGAGCGAGACTGGGAGATTGAGGAGAGAGGCGAGAGAGAGGGGGCAAAGAGTGGGAGAAAGGTGAATTGTATATGTATATAGGTTAGATAATTGTATATTATACATATGTATTTGTATATATGGCAAGCAAGATTGGGAGAGTGAGGAGAGAGGCGAGCGAGATTGGGAGAGGGAGGAGAGAGGCGAGCGAGAGAGGGCAGAGAGTGGGAGAGAGATGAATTGTATATGTATATAGGTTATATAATTGTATATTATACATGTGCATTGTATATATGGCAAGCGAGATTGGGAGAGGGAGGAGAGAGGCGAGCGAGAGAGGGCAAAGAGTGGGAGAGAGGTGAATTATATATGTATATAGGTTAGATAATTGTATATTATACATATGTATTTGTATATTCAGGCGAATTATACATATACAAACGTGGCTAATTATACAAACTTGAAGTCAACCCGCATAATTAATGTATAATGTTAGTCGTGAGTGGTAATTATAGCAAACTATAGTTATGATGAGTAATTAAGTAATATAAGTTTGCTTAACCGAGTAATTTTCCCAATATATATATATGATTTTTATGTCATTAGAAGTGTGTACATATATATATATATATATATATATATATATATATATATATATATGATATACAACAAAGATATATCATTAAAAGTGTGTATGTATATATGATATATAATTTTCTAAAAGAATATATAAAAATCACCCAACATATATATTTAAGAGATAATATTACAGGTTTTAAAGCTATTTTTAAAATATTTTTGCTTATAACAATTTAATTACGGGTTATAATAGATCACATTTATTTAAAAATCAATTAAAATTTTACTTTATTAAATAAATAGTATTTAATTATTTTACATTTATTATTAAATGATATAAATAAATAATCTATCATAATTATCTTTTACACATTTATAGGAAATTTACCTTGATTCTTGTTCCTTTTTTACTTTTACATGTCAAACCCCCCTAATGTCACCACGCCTCTTCTAGTCAGTAACACACCACTCCAACGTTCAAAAAGTAAAATTTTCCGTTGTAACAATTACTCATTCCTCTTTCACCTCATCAATCATCTTCCATTCAAACAGTTTCTACATCTCAATATCACCTCCTAAATCAGAAAATATTCATTCTACAATCAGAAAGAAATGACGATTTCACAATACTAAGAATCAAGTTTTCAAGATTTTCATTAAAACATGTCGAAGAAATCAGAGCATACTTCTAGAAAGAGTCCCAGATTAGTAGAAGCGAGTTCTATTGTTGGAATAGAGCCTCCAACGTTTAACATATTGACTCAAACGCCACCGCATAACAAGAATGCAACTCCAGCGAAAAAGGTTGGTACTTCTCAAAATAAGAAGCAGATTACATGAAAGAAGAAGAAAACTCAGTTTATTTATGAAGGAGGCTTCGAAAATTCCAATATCAAAAAAGGGCAAAAAAGTGGTTAGGGTAAATATTTAATTTAATTTAATTTATTTTCCAATAATTAAATTTAGTAGAATTTTTGTTATAATAGTTTATTTATGCATATTATTTGTGGCATGAATTTTGTTTTAATGTTTGACATGAAATTGTTGTGATATAGGCATACATATGTATAGTTACTATCATGGAATTGATATTAATTTGGTTATTATTTTTATTAAAAGAGGTATGAAGCATGTTTAAGATTGGTATGAATCTGACTTAATATTGGTTTATGAATGTGGTATGCAGCATGTTTAATATTTGTATGAAACTTATTTAATTTTGGTATGAACTTGGTATATCTTTTAGCAGGAAAGTTATCATTTAAAATCTCTTATTATGTCTATGAATGTGGAATGAAACATGACTAATATTGGTATGAAAATGTCTTAATATTGATTTAGGAATGTGGTATGCAATATGTTTTAACATTGGTATGAAACTGATTTAATTTTGGTATGAAATTGATACACCTTTTAGCAGGGAAGTTATTATTCAAAATCTCTCATATCTGTATATGAATGTGGTATGAAACAAGAATAATATTGGTATGAAACTGTCTTAATATTTGTATGAAGTTTGTCATCTAACTAATATTTGTATATGAATGTGGTATGAAACAAGAATAATATTAGTATGAAACTGTCTTAATATTTGTATGAAGTTTGTCATCTAACTAATATCTGTATATGAATGTGGTATGAAACAAGAATAATATTGATATGAAACTGTCTTAATACTTGAAGTCATGCATCTGACAAATGTGCCTCAACAAGAGTCAAGTTCAAAGTATGTATTTCTATCTTTTAGTGATTTCATCATAAAAATTAATTCACTTTATTTCTTAAAATTATTTTTCTTTCATTTTTGTTTCAGTGATTGTGGTATGTACACATGTTTATTTGCTGAATACATCTGCAATTGAGTTTTTAATATGGGTTCCATTGATATCGATGCAAAGTATCATCGTCAAAGGTACGCCACAATCATATGGCAGTATGGAAAAACAAAGAACGATGATGGTGCGATTAGTGAGAGTGAAGTAACTGGAACTGTTGCTAGCAAATTTGGTGGACCCCGCATAGCAAAATAACATGCTCGGATACCAGCAATTGTCCTACACCAAGACCACGAAAATCTAATTTGAGATAGTTGATTGGAGCTTAGACTCTTAAGTATTATAAGTTTTTTTAAGTTTTGGATGATATATATTTGTTTTTTCCTACTGTTTTAAGTTTTGGATGATATATAATATTCACAGTTTTCTTCCAACTATATATAATATGCACTGTTTTCTCAAGTTGGATACTAACAATACACAATTTGGATATCAACATTTTTATTGGACTTTAGTTTGAAAAGAACCTCATAAACATAGTACCAAATAATTCATATTCATGGTTAAACTTAACATATGAATTACAGATTGTTAACATTAAACAATTTTAGTTTTGGATATTAATTGGAAACCAAATGAACAACAATTTAGATTACATGAAATACGAGTGCCATAAAACTGTTATTCAATTTGTATAAAATTAGTATCCAATTCATATATGATTTTTTTTTTACTTCATAATGATCTAAGACAAAAACTAAAAAAATAAAAAAATGTATGAAGTTGGTATCCAACCTGTATGAATATTCGAAGAAATGAATCTGATAATGTAAAACAAAAGAAGAAAATCTAGTTTTTGAAATACAAAAAAAAAAATCAAGGAGAGAGAAAATTTTGAATAAAAAAAGAAATCCGATTTTTGAAATACTTTTAACTGATTAGAGTAAAAAAAGGAAAACAAATATTTGTATTTTGTTTTGAATCTTCTAAATTTATGGCAATTATGAATTATCATTAATATATTCAAATTAATTACTACAATTAACTCCGTTTTTTATTTTATTTTTTATTTTTTTAAAATCATTTTTTATTATTATTTTAAAACTTTTTTTTAATAAACTGTTATAACTTGAAATTTTTTATTGTTACAACTTGAAAGTTTTATTATACTGTCATAACTTGAAATTATTAGTCTTATATATGTCATTTATAAATTTTTCACTTTTTCGTTTGATATATATATATTGTGTTCTTCCTTCCTTTAAGATAAGAGTTGAGTTTCTAAGATTTTATTCATAAAGGAAAAAATATATAGTGTGTTTACAATAATAAATTTTATATTCAACAAATATATAAATATTATAAAAGTGAAACTGTAAATAACTAAACAATAAAGTAGAATACTGCTATATGAGCTCAAGGGAAGTTAGTAATTGAACATGTTTTTGAAATCTCAAATAAGTATCTTTGTGATATACTGCTTCTTTATTTTCTTTGCACTATTATTATTGAATTCCTTTTGAAACTTAAGAAATAAAATGTAAGTTAAGGCAAAAATGTATATAGTAGTTTTATGCAAGTTTTTTGGGAGAAAAATAAAGAAACATCAATTCTTCTTTTTAATTGTATCGCAAGAAAAATATTATGCACATTTTGTGTTTATATATTATTATTTCATTTTTATTTTTTTTTGTAATTTTTCTTTATCTATTTGGTCTAAACGGATGTATGCATTTCATCAATTTAAAATAAATAAAAGGAAAGTACTAATAATTTGCTCAAAATTATTTTAACTAAATGTTACATCATGTTACATAGAAAACGAAAGCTTTACATTCTTATTGAATTACTACATATTAGAAGAGGCTACAAGCAGGCAACACTTCGTCAATATGCCTTGACTACTTGTATGTCAGGAGTAATATGATAATTTTAATATTTTTGTTTTGTTACTTTATATAGATAAAAAAATTATGTAAAAAGTATTATAAATCGCAATAATAATATCTTAAAATATTTATAAACATATAAAAGTTTCCGTTAACTTTCAAAATTCCATCTATACCACATAAATTGAGCTAAAGAGGGAAATATATATTATGTAAAATACAGTAAATATACAAGAAATCACAAAAATTACAAGTTAAATATCAAAAAGAACTTGGTTACCAAAAAAAAAAAAAACTTGTAAAAATACATTAAAAAAAATACTATAAATCATAACAATTAGCAACTTAAAATATCTAATATATATAATTTGGTTGACTCTCAAATTCACCTGTATCACTTAAATTGAGACAAAAAGAGTAACATATATCATGTAAAAATTACGTAAAACGTATTATAAATGGTAATAATTATGTTGCAATTAAAAAATTAATAGACTTCAGATTTCATATATATCACATAAATTGAAACAGAAAAAGTAAGATATATTGGGGCCCGTGCTTGCAAGGACCTTGTATCTAGTGTCATATATACAAGTCATAAATATAACATGGGAACTTTCGCAAATAGCCACAATAATAAACTTAATTATGCTCCATAACTATAGTTTGCATATTTACTGGTTGTAGGTACAGTTTAAGTTGCCTCATTTGTATAATTCACGGATTTGTATAATTCACGGGTTTGTATAATTCGCGGGTACATTTATATAATTCAGTTATTTTTGTATAAACTTGAAATAACAAATTTATACAATTACAGACATCAGAAGTGTAAACAGTTATACATATTATATTATACAAATTCTGAATTATACAAAAATTATACAAATTATATCATACAAATTCCGAACTATACAATCGTGCGAATTATATAAAACTAAAAAGCTGAGCTGCGTAATTATAGGTAAAAGTAGGTCGCAAATTGTAACTAAGATAAACTATATCTATGTTAACTAATTAACTAATTTATGTTTGCTTATATGCGTAATTTTCCCAATAAAATTACTTCAAAATAATTAAAAGGCTTTAATTTTATGAAAAGAAGTTAATACATAATATGCAACTATTCTTTTGCACATAAACATCTTTGTTTATTGTATCACACTAAATGAATAACTGAAAATTGCAAGTGAGAACGGGAAGAATTGGCATAATTGATACATTTTTCTTGGAAAAATTTCAAACATACCTAATCAAATATAATAATCTTAACATCCTATAATAAAAATGATGATCATCTTTCTAGATTGAGTTTGGTTTATTTCTTTCCTTTTATCATGTCATGTTATAGATCCCATACTTTACTAATAAATCGATTTCGAACACATTCAATTAAAACGTGAAAACAATTTATACCACACAAAAATCAATAATCAAACTAATCTCCTTTTTATATTACAATTAACTTATGAAAATGTTGTTTCTATTCTGATTAATTTTTGAAAGGGAAAGAAATGCAATGAAGATTCAATATATTACTTTCAATTATTTGACATAATAGTTAAATCACAAATTTCATTTTTATAAAATAGAAGCTACAAATAAAGTATATATTCACTTATTATAGTTGATTCAGACTTCTTTTCGATACTATTAAATTGTATAAATAAATTGACACAATGTGTTGACATAACAAAAAATGATCAAATAGAAAAAAAAATATCTTCTTTATTTGGATTGAATGTCACCCATGTTAAGGAGCAATGTACGGACCTTTCAATCCAATTCTTATTATTATTTTATTTTTATCAGACTATGTTATATTCTATATAATATTTAATCAAAAATTTAATTAATATTTAACTAAAAAAGTTATTTCAATGAAATCAAAATTTTGCATAAGAAATAATCGTATCTCAATTCATCATTCTAATCCACTTTTGAACATGGAAGAAATGAAATAAAGAGTTTACTTTCAGTTCTTTGACATATACAATTAGCTTACAAATTTCAGTTTAAACAATATAAATTACATCAAAATATAGTTTTTAACATCTAGATCTGCCAAGTACGTTTGCTTTCAGCCGAGATATCTATTCCTTACTAACAAATGGTACAAAAATAAATAAAAATTATAATAGTTATGACAAAAGACAAAATTATAATGATACATACAAAAATATATTGAGTTACTTCTACGTATGGCTTTATTGGTACACTGTAATAAAAGGTGTAACATATTTTTTTCTCAAAATAATAATTAAGATTATTTATATCTTATAAAAAATTAGAAATAAAAATTATTCTTTATGTAACAAATAATACACAATTCAATGCAACACCAGCAGCTGCAATGCAAATCAATTCCATACATGATGATAAGCAGACATACTTTACCATTAACAAATGAAAAAAATTTCACAATTTCGAAAAGACTTAATTGAAACTCTGATAAGTCAATTGAAGAAGAAGAAATTCTTACGAGAAATTACAAGAATCAATAAAACAAACAAATTTCTTTATTACAAATGAAATAATACCTGATATGTCTACGAAAGAAAATCAACCGCTTTAAAATTAGAATTTACTAAAAAGTAAAATTATAATTTTAGAAGTTATAAGTATATGTAGTAATATATTGGATTGGAAGGTCAAAAGTTTGAGTTTAAAATAATAATAATGAAGAGCCTGATCTCTTAAAGAAAAATGCCATAAAGGTGTTTACTTTGTTAATTGCATTTTGTGAATGCAAATGAACGGAAGTAGGTCGGGAAAATTTAAGATTTTTTAAAGAAAAATGTCAAGAATTTAAGAAAAAAAGATGAATGTCATTTAATTATCATTATTGATTTGATTTTAAAAGATAGTATAAGATATTTTTTAATAGAAAAAGTCAGCAAAGGATATTTTCGTAATCTACTTTGAACATCAAACATTTCCACTTATAATAATATATGATGATATTTCAGATAAGTACTTTAGCTAGGGGTGTACAAAACCGAACCGAAAATTGATTCAAACCACAAACCGAGTCAAACAAAAAAAGACTCGATTAATGACTTGGTTTGGTATTGAATTGGAAAATAAATCCGACTATACTTGAGTTGGTTTGGTTTTAACTAAAAAAAGTCAACCCAAAACCAAACAATCCGACTTTATATATATATAATTTTTAAAATTTATTTTATACATAAAAGTAGGGGTGTACAAAATTGAACCGAAAACTGAACCAAACCGCAAACCGAGAAAAAAACCCGACTAGTGGTTGGTTTTACTTGGTTTGGTATTGGAAAAAAAAACCCGACTATATTTGGGTTGGTTTGGTTTTAACTAAAAAAAACCAACCCGAGACCAAACCAACCCGATATTATATATATAATTTCAAAATTTTATTTTATACATAAAAATATTTACTTTGATATAATTTTTAAATATTTCTTATACTTTTTCATAGTTTTTATCTTTTAATATATTATTATTTCAAGTTTGAAACTTATAATTCTAAATGGTTCAATAAAGATTATAATCCGCATATATTGATAATTATAATAAAGCTTAAATCAAAATTAAATTAATACTAAAGAAAAAAAATAATAATCAATTCAACACTAAGAATGACAATAATATTGAATATTTGTTCAATGGCTTTACATTGGTTTATTCAAATACATAATCTAATTTTAATTTCTTTTAATATTTAGTCATGTAGCTAATACTTATCAAACTTATTTTAGCATGATTTAGTACTTTTAAATTATGATCATTTTCATTATGACTTGTTAATTTGCAATATTTGTTTTACGCAATTTCATTATTATTATTTTTGTTGGATATTTTAGTATCATTACTCATATAATATTTTGTGTTATTTTCTTAAGAAACACCTTAGATAGTTGTATTTTGGTAGGACTAAAGAAATATTTGAAGTACAAGTAAATTATATGTTTGCATGAATACTTTTTCGGAAAAAATCCGAAAATCCGAAAATCCGAAAACCCCGAAAAAATCCGAAGTTGAAAAACCCGAGTTTTATTGGTTTGGTTTGGTTTATAGATTTAAAAACCCGACACAAATGGTTTGGTTTGATATTTGAAAAACCCGAACCAACCCGACCATGTACACCCCTACATAAAAATATTTACTTTGATGTAATTTCTAAATATTACTTATATGTTTTCATAATTTTATCTTTTAACATATTTTTTCAATTTTTTTGAAATTTTGAATTTTGAATTGTTTAATAAAAATTATAGTTCATAGAGGATCTGACCAATTGTTGAAGGAGCTGGCCAGTGACCGGAGCAACCATATTGGGAAGGGTTTAGGTCCTTTTTAATTTGCATGTAGAGAGAATGAGAGTGTTTTAATTATAACTATATTTATTTTTACTATGGATTATGATAAGATGTACTAGTCCACCGTGCTTTAAGGGACCGGGTTGATATTGTCTTAGGAATGCGATAGAAGAATCTTACGTGGAAACCTCCTTAGCTTGCTTAAGGGAGAAAAATCACGACCTGTCTCACAAGATTTTTCAATTGTTTTCACTATTTTCAAGCAACAAGTGAATACAGACTCCAAGTGCACATACTAGAGATCAAACTCTTGATCTCACAATCCTGTAATAACTCTAATACAAGAAGAGCCAAAGTAATACCTGTATTGCCCACTATGTTAGCTAGCTCTAGTCAACATAGACTTCAACAATACATCACACAACTAACTCTAGCTATGTTCATCATCTACACAAAATGATTGAGGACACGATCTAAGTTCTTTTATATCTTAGGATTAGATCTTACCATGTTAAGACTCATTACACAACTTTCAAAAGAACAACTTAAAACATTTTTGATAACTCTATCAGGTCCTTGCTTTTTTGAAAGCTTGAGTTCTTCAAAGACAAGAATTTGCTTTTTAAATGCTTTTACTTGCTTGACTAGATTGTTTCACATTTAGGGAGATATATTACCTTTGAACTAAAACAACCTACTGCTCTATGATTGGTTGAGTAAATTTTCCTCGTTGCTAGTACTCACCAACCGTGTTCGAGAAAACAGCTTTTACAGTTGTTCAACAATTAACTTCAGATACTTTGATCAACTATGGGACCAGGTTGCATGTTTGTGAGTATCATCTAAACTTCAAATTCTAACCGATTATCTTAGACAACAAATTTTAATTTTTTTCCTTGCTTAAACTTCCTGACCAATTAAGCACATTACTATATAAACATTAATTTTTTCTTGCTTAAACTTCCTGACCGATTATTACTATTTCACTTTACATTGTTTGCACTAGATATGTATGAGCTAGCTAGCATGGATCTGTATATTCAATTTAGCACTTAATCAACTCTAAATTAAATGATGACTCGATCAACGAATCATTATCAAAAAATTGTTTCTAGTGTAAATAATGTGGACATTTCACACTTTAAAGTTGGTTCTTCTCAATTTTGGACAGATAGTCATTTTCTGTGATCCATTCTTTGATCAATTACCAATCACCTTGCCAAACCACAATATGTTGATAATTATATATATATATATCTATCCTAAATTCCTAATTGAAGTGTATAGAATTTTAACTACTCCTATATTAATATGAAGTTTTATGTATCAAAAGCAATCAAATTAGAACAAATCTCTATACAATATTTTCCTATAATAAGGTTAAGGAGTTTAATTATATTTGTAATTTTGGCTGTACGTAGTAATTCTAAGGAACTCCATGGGAATTGTCCTGTTTCCCAAAGTAAATAATTGAATCCTTTAAGGTAAATGCCCGGTTGAGATGCAATATTTATGAAAAATTATGTATTTTAGTAAGATGTCCATCATGATTACTAAGCGACAGGAGATGGCGGAGAAAGTGGAGGCCACTAATAATGTTTGGGTGGCGGCAGTGGGGACTTGTAATAAATATATGATTCTGGTGGTGATGCTGATTCTTACGTGGTGGTGGTGGTGAAACATAATCATAATAAAATTGTCAGCATCCATTTTGATGAAAACATGATGTTCCTCGCTTGCATGCCACTAAACTAAACGAATAATGTCACAAATCATGACAAAATCATGTCTTCTTTTTGTTATCTATGGGCGAAACAAAACAGACCATGTTTTCTCCCTAGTCTATCTTATAACATGTATGTTCATACAAATTCAAACTTCTATTTCTGTCATTTTACATTTTTTTCCTTAAATGAGTTTAATCACTTCACCAACATGGAAGCCATATATAGTAATAAGACAACCAAGTTATTATAAGGAGATATTCCCTCCGCCCAATTGATGTGATATTGTTTGACTGGACATGGAGTTTGAGCTAAAAAGAAAAAAGATTAAGACTTCATAAATTTGTGGTTTCAAACAAATTTACTCTATTTTTGTGTAGTCATAAATCATCTCATTAAGAGTAAAACTATAAATTTAAAAGTTATATTGGTTCTAAATATAAAGAAACATTCTCTTCATGATAGACTAAAAAGGAACGTGTGTTATCTGAGAGAGGAAGTAGTTCTGTGACGATAAATCATTTGTTATTTGTTTGGTTATACGTTGCTAGAGTTACCATCAGTGTCCCGTGTAAGAGGTTTGGTACATGCATAATTTGGATCGTTCATTGATTTATTGAAGTGCTAATGCGACTGTGTACGTAGATCCTTTTAAGTAAGTGCATTTGGGAGTGGGTGTGTATTTAGCTACCAGTGTATTATCCAGATCGAATTTTAAGATGATGGGTGCACTATTACGAAAGGATGAATCTAAGATGTAAATTTGATCGATTTAATCTCCTTCTTACAAAAAAAGATTCAAATTTCTAACCTCACTTAGAGAGGTGCACTCAATCATCATTGTATGACATTATATGATACTTCAAATGTGGGTTCACACATCTATATTTAAATACTTTAAAAAAAAATATAGCACTACTATATATGATTTCAGGAGGGAAGCATGGGTTCACGTGAACCCGGTGACCCCTCCTGGATACGCCTCTGTTATAAATGGTTAATTGTGCATGCATGAATGTATGTTCTGAAAAGGGAAGACTGCAAAAAGGAAATATTCTTCAATTCATGCGTTTGCAGGCACTCTTGGGTACTAGTGTTCTTAAAAGGATGATTCAGACACTAACCCTCATGCTGCTTTAAAGATTATATATGCGGAATAGCTTGAGAGACCCTTGTACCTGTTCCGATTTGTTATCCCGGCCCCTTTACTCCCTATAGTTGGAAAAAGTGTGTTATACACATATTATGAGTTCAAAACACTTGTTTTGGTCGAGTTGAGGTGTCTGAAACTTCGCGGAGTAAAGAGGACGGGATGACAAACTGGAACTAGTACAAGGGTCTCCCAAACTTTTTCGCCTAAAGATTATAATGGAAGTTTTTTCAATTGAAGACTTATTAAACTCTAACCTGCCAGACATAATTCTGATGTTACTTCTCACAATATAATTTAGTGGACAAGTTGATTATTTCCATCAAATATCAAACAAACAGACAATATTTATTCATGTTGTTGAGCCTTATGTTGATGATATCAAACCATCAGTAGGCATAAGAGTGCCAATAGATCATGTGGTTTCTTGAGTTAGCTGATTAGACCAAGACATGCATAACTCTTTCACATCCATTCCATTAATTAGTCGACAAAATTGACGTTATTTCTATACATGGTGTTGAAGTGCTGACTGAGATGAGATTAAATGGACTAACATGTAAAGTAAAGAGTATTCATATAGCGGAGTACCCCCAACCTGATGGTATCAATTTGGAGGCATAAGAGCTGCAGCAGCGCCAATCAATCCTGTGGTATCATGAGTTATCTGATTAGGCCAAGACATAATATGCAGTCTAACACTTTCACTTCTTTCCATTGCTAAATTGAGAGTGTCCTTAATATCGGCATGATCACAGCAGTATATTAGACCTTCTGAGCTAACAGTTGATGGCAAAAGACTTTTTCCTTCTAGCCTTGAAATCACAAGATGGTGCTTGCTTTTGTTTGCCTCCTCAAATAAATGCACTAAACCGGCTCGTTCTGCAGCTGTCCCCTTTGCTACTGAGTAAATACTGACAAATCCCTGAAAAGAGATTTAAGAAAAAGAACATGTTAAGAATATCATCACTTCATAGTTACATTATTCAATTTGCTGTTTACGGAAAAGAGAAGGCGATGACTATTACTTCATCTGTTCGTTTAATGTTTATTCCAAATCTGGATTCTCCTGGTTCAGGTGTTAATTCAAGTGGAACCTCTGCAATTCCTGGTAGATACCATAGCCTTACACCTTGTGCGGATTGGTTACCAACATAGCCATCTAGTTGCCTACTACAAGTGAGATCTTTTCCACTTGTGTTTCTCCTCTCCTTAACATAAACAAAGCATGAAAAGGAACGAAAAGATTAGTTCACGATGCAACTGTTAGTTTGAGTGAATTCATTTAGTTATATACACTGATAGTTCAAAGGATTTGTAGTGAATTTAGGTGACCTAATGTTGTAAAGAATTATTTTACACTGTCAGTGTATAGAAATTAAACTCGGCCAGAAAAGGAAGAGAGGAATACCAAATTGTTGATTTGCTCGGTTTGAATGTTAACGAATACAAGAGGGATTCCTGAAGATACTGCTGCTGAAAACCAGGCCATGGTACGAACTAATGTGGCTTCTACTCTATACTCTCTTGTCAGTGGCATAAAAACTATGGAGCTAACAACTGTAGAATGAGAATCTGGTAGATAAGTTCCTATCTTCATCTTCCAGTCATATTGTAATCCCATTTGGTTATACCCGCGTGATCCTGAATTGACCATTCTTCTGCTCATTTCTGCATAATCAAACAAACAGTTTATATACAATAACGTTCCTGGTATACTGCTGCAAAAATACATAATAACCTGACAGTATAAAGGTGTTTAATGCTATGTAGTAGCGAGTGGAGAAGAAGAATCATATTCATACCCTGGAGTTCAGTGCAACGTCCCAAAGTTAATTCTGCTATAACAGCAAGATGTCTCTCATCAGATGCTGCTCTAACAACAAACCTTTTCTGGAGATTTGAACGTCGTTCAACTAAGACATATCCTCTGAGTTTAAGTGTACTCTCTCCCCTTCTAACCTTGAACCAAATGAAATGTCCAGCAATTTTACCAAGAAATAAGGTTAACTCTGACCATGCTTTGGCCTGAATAAAGGAGTCATCATCAGAAGCTAACTCAGCAACACCTTCTATGATGTCCCCGGGGAGTGGCATGCTCACATCCCATCCATCTGGATCTTTTTGCCTCACTTTCTTCACACCAACAACTTTCTCAACACTCGCCATCTTCTTCTTCTTCTTGAAGATGGCACAATAGTATTTTTTAAGTAGCCGCAATAACTTCATATATATCAAGCACTGATCAACCCTCTTTGTTGATGAACTCGAGCACGGACATCTCAAAGTGAAGTAGATTTCTAGTTGTGAACGTCAGAAAGGTACTATGGTCTTCAATATTTTGCTTAGAGAAATATTCTCTGGTTTGATGTATCCGAAGGGTCATTTATAAAACAAGCCGGCTCTACGGATTCTTGTGAGCAAAAGGGCAACAAAGTGAAAAAAACAACAAGCTGAACTATAATGGAAGTCGCTCCACAACATGGTATATTCTGAGAATAAAACAAGCAAAACTTTTGTCCTTTAACTACTGGGATGTTGGCATGAGTACAAACAAAAATAACACATAGAACAAAGCTGTATTAACTTTAATACACTTGGAAAATGAGGGCTTATGCTACATAACAAACTTTATTACAGAAGAGAAATAATTCAAACTCTTAAGCTTTGTACATACACAATACAGCTCATTTTGTACATTTAAATCTGCCTTCAACTATAAATACAAGTACTAAGCTAAATCTGTAGAGAAAAAATGGTTGAAAATTACTAGTTACTTATAAGAAAACCTATGTGATGTCGTCATTGTATGGTTTCAAAAATGTCTGCAAGTTCCTTTTCCAGCTTCGTTATGTCAGCCTTTGCACTCTTCCTTTCTCCAGCATGAATAGAGCTTAAACTCTCTTGTCGCTTCGATATCTTCCTCTTAATGCTATTAATCTGCAATCATTTCCAAGGCAATGTGAAAATTCCGTGACCTCAATTATCGAGGCAATGTAGAAAATGGGCGCGGGTGGGATGTGGGAAGGGAAACAGAAAGAGACCTTTCTGGAGGGCCATCTGCGCAAGCCATCCCTTCGGCAAACCCTTTTCATCACAGTAGGACATACGTTCAATTTGATACCTGCTTCCTGAATGGAAAGATGAAGATAGTCTTCAAAGTCTTTCACGTTCATCAGTTTAGTTCTTCTCCTCTGTTCTATCAAAAAAAAAAAGGTGATCAGAATGCAAAATATATCTCTACCAAAGAAAATGAACAATCAAGTCCTTTTTTGATATCATAGTAATATGCTCTCCGCGTGCAAACTACAAACCTGTTCTGAAAGAGAGATCTTTCCACGATTCACGCCACTGCTAGTGCCCTCATTATCGTTTGCCATTTCTTGCTGTTCCGTTTGAACATCATCTGCTCGGTGATACAGATGAGAGTAGTAAGAAAAATATTGTACTATCCTTTATTCAGATGAAAGGACTAAGCAAAGATGTATGTTACTTACGCGAAGTTGTTGGAGATAACTGAAGTAGATTATTAATGTCATTAGTACGGTCACCAGAATGAACACTTAAAGTTTGATAGAATTCAGAGAGTGTATCTTCGATCACTATGTAACCATCCTTCTTACAACCCTCGAAATATTGAATTAAAAATTGCTTCACTTTTCTTATACTGTAATTGCTAAAACTGTTAAATCAGACTAGAGTTAATTTCGCCAAACAAGTGAAAAAAGTAGTACATTATTAATTAATTATAATAAACTCGAACAAAAGAGAAGGATCCGTACTCAATTGTGTCGGTTGACACGTGATTATCCATTGTAGATTTCTCAAGACTTGCATGACTGATCCTTCCTATTGTTCCAAATATTCCAAGCTTAGATAAGATCGTGCCTATAATAATAATAAAGTAATTAGCCAAACCAATTAAAATTATTTCACTCGTACAGCGCCCCCCCCCCCCCCCCCCAAAAAAAAAAAAAAAACAAATAGAAATTTAAGAGATAAACAAACAGTCACCATTGCCATGAGTTATTTCTCTTAGAATTTGGAAATTATTCTTCCCCGGAACTTCACCCTCTGAATTGGGACTATTCCCAACAAATCGATTCCCACTTTCAAATGAAATTTCAAGCAAAAATGGATCAGAGTATGAATCATAGTCGGGGACATGACGTAAACCAGAATTCAAATTTGTTGTATTTTGATTAATGGGTCCTTGTACAATGGTTGGGTAACTTTCATAAGTGGGTCCTTGGTAGTTGTTGTCGTCATCAATGGTTGGGTTTTCATCATCAAAGAGTGAAAGAGAAAGTCCGGTAAGAATATTATTATCATCAAAAGGATCATGATAAGGCACAATGGATGTATTAAAATAGTCCATTATTTATGCGACGACGCTTGGCTGGCATAGACCAAGCGGCGCCACAGATAGGTTGAAAGAGAAGAGAAAAATAGAGAAGAAGATAACAGATTTGAATGGAATAGTATATTTATAAGTAGAAGGGGCGGGAGGGAAGTGGAAGTTAATAACCGTTGCATTCTTCACTTTGAATTTCTAGTGTCGCGATGCACCACGGAGAACTTGTTTAAAAAATGACGCCGTAATTAGCCTTTTATATCTCTTTTCCTTTTTTCCAAAGAATGCAACTTAAAATTATTATTTAAATACACACAATTAAGAGACAACCGATATAAGTACTTTTCGACTTTTTGTACTTCTTTAACCAATTGTTTGATTTCATTTTTAATTTTAAAAACCAAATAATTTAATTAGGTTTTGATTTTAAGCAAAAATAACGGAAAGAAATAGAATCGAATCAATTATGTAGATTTAAAAATTATAATTACACACACTTACCGACAACATATTTTAAGTCATTTACCAAAATTGACAAAATGAAGAGTATTGAAGATGAGGATTAGTTCATCTAATTTTTTAGGGAGTGTAGACACATAAATTGTATTGGATCAAATTCATATAAAATTTGAATTAAGTCCATGTTCATTTTGGCTGAATGATTAATTTGGGCTTTACAAATAAATAAGTTCATCTTATTAAATTCAAATTCAAGGTCCATTTCACCTTGAAGCCCAAACTCATGTCACGTGTCACGATGACTAGGCATCCAAGACCAACAAGGTGACGCCACGTGTCCAAATGAGGTGGTAGTCCCAGTCAAATGCAAGAACCAATCGCAATCCGCCAAGTGTCAAAATGACATTCTTTGGCCAATCACAAGCAACCTTGTCCACCCCCTACAACTATAAATAGGGGATGTACATGACATTCTAAGGGGCATCAAGAAAACTCTTCAACAAGCATTCTGCAATTGGAGGAAGCTATACCATCAACTACATAGCTCTTCGAAGGAGTCATCAACGGAGTTCTTCCCGGAGATCAACTTGAAACGACGAAGTGCTTTTCGACATTCCAGGAGATCGACAACATCTTAAGGAGGTCTACATCATCCAATATTTTGAGAAATACGCTACTGAAAGCCCTCGAGTCTTGGAGAATCTTAGGAGAGAGAATCAAGAGAACAACGGAATTGTACTCACAACGATTCATCAATAAAAATAACATTTTTGTTTTATTTATTTTGCTTGCAGTCGATTTTCAGCGCATAAGGAAATTTGTTGCGAACAAATTTGGCACGCCCTTGGGACCGATTCTGCTTTTCATCTCTTTCTCTTGCAAATCAAAAACTACAAAGGCAACTACAGCAATGGCCTTCAGAAAGAGTAGCGACTTTTCATACAAGGACTCTACTGATGTCATATCTACTGATCTCAGTCATGTTGGCCCGATTACTCGGCGTAAGTTCAAGAACAGTGGGCTAGATGGATCTGAATACTTCACTTCTTTGGAGGCGATGAAAAATAACAACTCTCATACGATGGTCGTAAGTGCAACACCTAGGGGCAATCTTGCGTCTGTGTTCTTTGAAGAATTTTCTAAAATTGGCTCCAACTATGGTGAATCTGAAGATTCAATGGATGCTCCAACTTCAATGAATGTCAATGCTTTGATGGCTGACTCAACTGACATGGACAAGAAGTTTGCGATGATGGAGCAAACCATTGAGGCCTTGAAGAAATCCGTTGATGACAAAAATCTTCGTATTGCTCAACTTATGAACAAGTTGGAGGCCTTCACACCTGGAGAGTCAAGTCATGTCCCCACTTGTCCATCTGGTTTTGATCAACAAAACAAGGACGTTGAGGAATCTCTATCAAAGTCAAAATTTTAAAAGGAGAAACAATCTGCTTCAGTTGCTGCACTATCTGTCCAACAGTTGCAAGATATGATAACAAACACTATCAGGGCCTAATATGGCGGAACACCACAAAGTTCCTTGTATTACTCCAAGCCATATACCAGACAGATTGATTGTCTATCAATGCCAACAAACTATCAACCACCAAAGCTACAACAATTTGATGGCAAGGGGAACCTAAGGCAACATATCGCTCACTTTGTTGCAACTTGTAGCAATGCTGAAACGCATGGTGACCTTTTGGTAAAACAGTTTGTTCGTTTGCTGAAAGGGAATGCATTCGACTGGTATATCGACCTGGAACACGAGTCTATTGATAGTTGGGAGCAGCTCGAGAAGGAATTCCTCAATCGTTTCTACAGTACTTGCCGAATCGTAAGCATGATAGAGTTGACCGGTACTAAGCAAAGAAAGGATGAACCTGTGGTGGATTACATCAATCGTTGAGTTTGGACTGCAAAGATCGTCTTTCTGAAATATCTGCTGTGGAAATGTGCATTCAGGGTATGCATTGGGGACTTCAATACATACTACAAGGAATCAAACCGCGAACTTTTGAGGAACTTGCTACACGAGCGCATGACATGGAGTTGAGCATCGCAAGTCATGGGAAGACATCTCCTTTTGCTGATCTGACAAAGGAAAAGAAGGATTTCAAGAAAGGTATGACCTCAAAGATCCAGACTAAGGAATCTATGGCAGTGAAAGCAACTTCTGTAAAAGTCACCACCAAGAGTAAACTAAGAGAGGAGGAATCCCCAAGTCAATATCTAAAGAAGGAGAGGCGATGCCCGACCTTGAAGGAGTTAGAGGAAAAGGTCTACCCATTTCTAGATTCAGATGTACCTATGATTCTTGATGAATTACTAGCTAAGAAAGTTATTAATCTTACTGAATCAAAGAGGCCTGAAGAAATCAATAAGGTTGGTGATCCTAGATACTAGATACTGCAAGTTCCATCGTGTCCTTGGCCACCCGACGAGTAAATGCTTTATCTTGAAGGAGAAAATCATGATGTTAGTAAGTGAAGGAAAAATCATCATTGACCAGGATGAAACAGCGGAGGCAAATCATGCTAGTATAGCACCAAATCAAAAGAAGTGCTCGAGGTCCACTTTCTTGCAATTTGGAAGTTTAACGCCTATTGAAGTTGATTTTCCAAGGAAAACTCTTGAGGGTTCACTAGAGATAGACAACCACAAAGAAAATGAAGCTGATGGTTGGACTTTGGTTACTCATAAGAAGCGGAGACATCAAACAGTCTTTAGGATACGACTTCTTAAGACAAGAGCAACAATGAGTGATGTGAATCAACTGCAACCATAAAAAAACGTCAAGCCTTGTACTTGCCAAAAGATTAATGGTTCTTCATCGCAGAAGGTTCGAAGGCCTATTACATTGGATGAATTCTTTCCTGAAAAATTCTTTTGTGGTAGTCAAATTGGTGCAACACATGTTATTTCCTGCATAGACGAAACAAAGAGAAGCAAATATGAGCGTAATCTAACAATAACACAAGAACATCAAACAGATGAAAAAGTTACCCCATGTTGGGCTACAATTACCTTCACAGATGATGACTTGTTGTTAGGGTCTAAGCTACATAATAGACCCTTGTTTGTTGTAGGGTCTATTCGAGAGCAACATCTCAATCGCATACTAATCGATGGTGGTTCGACAGTCAATATCATGCCAAAAGTTGTTCTGAAAAAACTTGGGATCTCTATTGATGAATTGTCCAAAAGTAACCTAAGATCTAAGGTTTCAATCAAGGAGGACAACGATCCATAGGAAAGGTTCGTGTAGGATTGTCCATTGGCGACGTGAAATCAAACACTTTGATTCATATCATAGATGCCAAAACATCATACAACTTGTTGCTCGGACGTCCTTGGGTTCATGAAAATGGAGTGGTGCCATCTACTTTGCATCAATGCATGAAGTATATGAAAGATGGTGAAATAGTCAAAATTGATGCAGACATCAATCCTTTCACTGAGACGGAGTCATATTTTGCAGATGCAAAATTCTATTTAGATTCTGGAAAATCAAATATGAAGAAACATGCAGAAGCCAACTCGATCGATCTCGAAGATAGTAAAGTTCAATGGGCCGCTATCAAGATATCTAAGAAGAGAACGAAAGAGGTTTCCATTAATCTTTCACCGTCTAAAGGAGACATGCAGGCCAATGTTGATGATGAACAACCAATTTTTCGCTATACTCCACGTGAGCGTCGAAAAAGGGACAACCACTGCTACATGAATGTACTCAACAAGTTCACCCATCGAGGAAAGAATTGAGTCACACAACATTCCAAGATTTGAAGGAGAAAATGACTGTCCCAGTTGCACAAGTCCCATCTTTCACTTTGGAGCCTTCCAAAGGAAATACTCAAGTTAGTCAGATAAAAGGGAACTTTGATCAAAAGGTCTTCACATTATTTGAAAAATCAGGTTAAAACTTCTCAAATCTAGCAAAGTTAGGAGAACTCACGGAGGAAGTCACCGATGAAAAGATACATGGGTTTACAAAGTCTCAAACGCGGTTGAGAGAAAAAAGGTATTATGTCGCCACTTCTAAGTTTGGGTTAGGATTCAGCTTGCCGGAGCCTCTTCAGATTTTATCTAAGAAGGGGAAAGAAATAACTTCATCTCACTATACCTCTATAGAGAAGACGAAGGAATCTAAAGAGGGTAAAACACCACAACGGGCTTCGGTGTTTGAATGCATTGGAAGATTGACACCCCGTGTCTTTGCATTTGAAAGATTGACACCCCGTGTCTCTGCATTTGAAAGATTAAGCTGCAAGGATGAAAGAGGATCCTCTAAACAAGTGGACGAATATGTCACCACTTCAAAGACTTCTGTATTTCATCGCTTGGGAACCAAATGAAAGTCATTATCCGAACGAAGGTTGCTGGAGCATGAAAATCAAGATTCTTGTGATATAACTGATGACAAAGAGATTCATAGTGTTTTCCCATCACGTATGAAGAGAAAAACTGTATTGTCAATCATCACCGATGGTTCTTTGAGGGTGAAAAGAAGCACAATTGTTGTCACCAACCAGTTTCATGAAGAAACTAATAAGGAGGAAGATGAAACCGTCACAGTGGAAAGTCAGATGGAAGATTCAAACTTGACAGAATCATCCTATCACATAACAATGGAAGAAGGTCCAAACATTGATGATACAGATGATGATGTCCAAGAGGCTCCCCCTCAACTGGAGGATGGCGTACAATCAACCGTAGACGACCTCAAGGAACTAAATCTAGGCACTCTAGAAGAGCCGCGTCCAATCTTCATTAGTGCACTTCTTACACCAGAAGAATAGAGGAAATACTTCAAGTTATTGGTTGAGTTCAGAGATGTTTTTGCTTGGTCGTATAGAGAAATACCGGTCCTTAGTCCCAGGATAGCTATTCATCATTTGGGGATAAAAAAGGGAACACGTCCTATAAAACAGTCATAACGAGTGTTTCGTCCTGAGTTGGTAACACAAATTGAAACGGAGGTCAACAAGCTCATCGAAGCCGGATTTATTCGAGAAGTGAAGTCCCCATTGTGGATCTCAAATATTGTACCTGTTAAGAAGAAGAATGGTCAAATACGTGTCTACGTTGATTTTTGAGATTTGAACAAGGCATGTCCAAAAGATTACTTCCCTCTGCTTATCATTGAGCTCATGGTTGATGCTACAACCGGGCATGAAGCTATGTCATTTATGGATGGATCTTCTGGATATAATCAAATCAGAATGTCTCCAAAAGATGAAAAATACACTGCCTTCCGAACTCCAAAAGGAATTTATTGTTACAAAGTGATGCCCTTTGGTCTAAAGAATGTTGGGCCCACCTATCAACGTGCAATGCAAAACATATTTGATGACATGCTTCATAAGAGGGTGGAATGTTACGTTGATGACTTGGTGGTAAAGACGAAGCAAAGGGAACACCATCTTGAAGACCTTCGAATTGTTTTTGAAAGGTTAAGGAAATTTGACTGGAAGATGAATCCACTCAAATGCGCATTTGGGGTTACCTCAGGAAAGTTTCTTGGCTTCATTGTTCGTCACCATAGAATTGAAGTTGATCCCGCAAAGATTGATGTCATTAAAAAAATGCCTGAGCCAAAAAACTTGAGAGACCTTCGCAGTCTACAAGGAAATTTGGCATTCATTCGGAGATTCATTTCTAACCTGGCTGGACGATGTCAACCTTTCAACCATTTAATGAAAAAAGATGCTCCTTTCCACTGGGACCAGTCATGTCGAAATGCCTTTGAAATCATCATGAGATACTTGATGAATTCGCCTGTATTAGGGGCACCAACTCTTGGAAAGCCATTGATATTGTACATTGCATCGCAAGAGTGATCACTTGGGGCACTTCTTGCTCAAGAGAATGAAGCTAAGAAGGAACAAACATTGTACTATCTGAGTTGGACCTTGATAGGAGTTGAGTTGAATTATACTCCCATTTAGAAGATGTGCTTAGCATTGCTTTATGCCATAAGAAAATAGAGGCATTATTTTGAAGCGTACACTATCAAGCTAATTTCTTGGGCTAATCCCGTGAAGTTCGTAATGACTCGACCAGTTCTCTTAGGACGTCTAGTAAGATGGTCTATATTGTTTAATCAATATGGGATCATTTACACACCTCAAAAAGCTGTGAAGGGGCAATCACTTGCTAATTTCCTTGCTGATCACCCTTTTCCGGGAAAATGGAAAACTTCAGATGAGTTCCCTGATGAAGATGCATTTCTTACTGAAGAGCTGCCAGCATGGACAATGTTCTTTGATGGATCTGCACGTCGAGATGGTGCAGGGGCGGGAGTCGTGTTGATATCTCCAGAACAACTAATCCTACCATTTTCATTTGTTCTAGGTGAAACCTGTTCCAACAACGCCACAGAGTACCAAACTTTGATTGTGGACCTTGAAATGGCATTAGATATGAAGATTCCTCAATTGGATGTCTACGGTGACTCTTAATTGATCATCAATCAACTCTCGGGGAGTTACGAGGTAAAGAAGGAATATATTTTGTCATATCACCAATATGCTACTTTTTTACTTGAAAGGTTTGATCAAGTGTTCTTAAATCACGTCCGAAGAGAAGAAAATCGCATGGCAGGTGCTTTGGTTAACTTGGTTACAACAATGTCACTCGGAGAAAATGAGACAACAAAGGTGCGTGTATGTCATTGATGGGTTATTCCTGGTCGTCTTGATCTTCAAATCGATGAAAGCCATCATATATCAGTTCGAGTGGTTGAAGAAGAAGATTGGAGAAAACCACCAATTGAGTATCTTGAACATGGAAGACTGCCTGAGGATCCACGAGTAAGAGCAGACATTAAGAGAAGAGCACCACGATTCATCTTTCACGATGGGATACTGTTTCGTTGTTCTTATGAGGGACTATTCTTGCGGTGTCTTGACAAAGAAGAAGCTCAACAAACAATGGATGAGGCACATTCTGGCACATGTGGAGCACACCAATCAGGGCCTAAACTTCATTTTTGCATCAAGAGGATGGGCTACTATTGGCCAACAATGGTGATGGACTGCTTAGGGCATGCAAAAAAGTGTCAAGTGTGTCAATTCCATGCTAATTACATCTATCAATCTCCAGAGGCTTTGCATCCGACTGTAGCCTCATGGCCCTTCGATGCATGGGGACTTGATGTTGTTGGACCTCTTCCAAAGTCATCAAAAGGACAAATGTATATCTTGGCTGCCACTGACTATTTCTCTAGATGGACTGAAGTTGTACCATTAAAAAAGGTAAAGAGGGAAAATGTTGTTGATTTTATCAAATCAAACATAATTTTTAGATATGGCATACCAAGATGTATAATTACTGATAATGGAACACCCTTCAACAATAAACTCATGAGTAGCTTGTGCGAGAAGTTCAGTTTTAAGCAACATAAGTCTTCAATGTACAATGCACCTGCCAATGGTCTTGCTGAAGCTTTTAACAAGACACTTGGTAACCTATTGAAGAAAGTAGTTGCAAAGAATAAAAGAGACTGGCATGAGAGAATTGGTGAAGCTTTGTGGGAATATCGTACAACCTTTAGAACAGCTACGCAAGCGACTCCGTTTTCACTGGTGTATGGCGTAGAAGCAGTCCTTCCATTGGAGAAGCAAATTCCATCATTGCGAATAGCAATCCAAGAGGGACTCACAACTGAAAGTAATGCTCAACTTCGTCTAGCAGAGTTGGAGGCATTGGATGAAAAGAGATTGGAAGCACAACAAAGGTTGGAGTGTTATCAAGCTCGACTTGCAAGAGCATTCAACAAGAAGGTGAGACCTCGATCATTTCAAGTGGGAGACTTGGTCTTAGCAGTCCGGAGACCCATCAAACGCATCGGTGACAAATTTACATCGAAATGGGATGGGCCGTATGTTGTGAAGAAAGCATACTCAAGTGGCGCTTATAAAATTGTAGACCAAGATGGTATAAGAGTTGGTCCAATCAACGCCAAGTTTCTAAAGCAATACTTCCCATGAAGGTTGGCTACGCTCCTTAAGGTATGAGCATAAACTGCATGTTACTCCTGGCCCGCAAGAGTATAAACTGTGTACGGCCCAAAAATAATAATAATAATAAAACTCATCATCCTGAACTACGATATGACTTGATCCTTTTCACCGAGGTACGTAGGCGCTTGGAGTAATCACTCTAAGCTCAGTCAAATGAGTAAAAAAAAAGAAAAAAGTTTGGTGGCCTTGCGTGATTATCACACTAGCTCTTTAAATTTTTTGTAGCTAGCACATGAGTTCGAATGCATCACAAATGAGCAAAGGAGAATATTTTTTTAGCCTACTTCCCAACGTGAAAATCGGCTTGTGATTAAGATATTTCTTCGCTAACTTTTGAATTTTCTACCACGACCACTCAAAGTTAAAAAAAAATCATTATATTTGGGAGTTAATCTGAGCATTTCAAAGGCCTATTAGTGGGAATTCATAAAGATCTTGATCATCATTGTTACACACATTGAAGTTCTTGAATCCCTCTCCGCAACAAAAGAAGAAACTCGTAATACTGAGACCCCTACATCGATTCATGGATCTTCAACTGTGATCGTTCAAAGTTGCATATCAAGCATGCTAAATTTGGAAGTCAACTTCGGGTATTAATTTGATCAATTCAAAGGAATTTTGATTTGAATCTTTGATATGCGACAGGCCGAGGAATTCATTAGATCAAGCGACTTGCGATTCTACTTGAGTTTTTTGCTTACGGTGGAGATAATTTTGTGTAATTCATTGATGCTTCAGTAAGTTACTCAAAATTAGGGGCATCTTTACCTATAACATCAAATCGGGATACCCTTCGGATCAAAGCTCTATGTTGAAATGGTATTGCCACAAATATCATGATGTGGACACTCCAAGTTCAAGAGACAATCTTTTGTTGTTGTCAAGAGCGCACAAAGTTGAGGAAATGGCATTTTGGGCGTATAGTCAACTTGAAAAAAATTATTCTCATCAATTTGGAATGAATTTTGTTGTAACTTCAATAAATAGTGTTTTTCTTGATGCGCTCGTCAAAATGAAATAAGAAGCTCATGGTGTCACCACTCTTACAATGAATTTTGGATTTCACACCGAAGATGCGCTCCTCAAAATGAAATAAGAATCACATAGTTTCAGAATTCAAGCTAACTTTGAAAATATATTTGTATAAATCTGGAGATCTTTTGACCATGATTTTTATAAATGTTGTATTTCTATAAGTTATGCTTCTAATGGAATAAGAATCACATCATTTCAAGGCTCCTACGCCGAGCTATTGATTTTCTCCCAAAATTGCTCAAAGCTGAAGAGTTCAGGGACAGAATTCGAGCTAACTTTGAAAATATATCTGTATTAATCTCGAAAGCTTTAGGACGTGATTTTTATAAATGTTGTACGTCTATGAGTTATGCTTTCAAAGGAACAAGAATCGCATCATTTCGAGGCTCCTACGCCGAGTTATTGATTTTCTCCCAAAATCGCTCGAAGCTGAAGAGTTGAGCGAGGCAGAATTCAAGTTGACTTTAAAAATACATCTGTACTAATCTAGAGATCTTTTAGCCATGATTTTTACATATGTTGTATTTCTATAAGTTATGCTTCCAAAGAAAGAAGAGTCATGTTATTTCGATGCTCCCACATCGAGTTATTGGTTTCCTACTGCAGGTGCTCAAAGCTGAAAAGTCGGTCAAGGCAGCGTTCGAGCTAACTTTGGAATAATCGTCGTACTAACCTGGAAATCTTTCGGTCATGAGTTTCACATATATTGTATTGGTGTGAGTTATCTTTCCAATGAAATGACACACTCGCTATTTGAATGTTCCTACTACGAGTTACTGAATTTCAAACATAAGAGCTCAAAGCTGAAATCTTGGGGAAAGTTGTCCGTAATATAGAGCAAGTTACAAATCACACGACAATCATTTGAAATAGAGAAATAAAAGAAGGCATTTGAGAAGAAAAAAGACAACACTTTTATTCATTGAAGAAGGGCTGTCACTACATCATAGTAATGTTCCAAAAAACAAACAAGACAAAAAAAAAAGACACAATAGAACAAGAAAATGAAAGAGAATATCCTTATGCAGGAAGAAGACTAAGGAAAAAGCTCATGACTAAGGATTTGGTGACGACTTGTCTCAGCCTCCTCCTTTAGCTTAGCTAGTTCTTTTATTTTTGTTTCCGACAAGGGACTGATTTTCTCTATTGCATGAATTTCATCTTCACGGTTAGTGATAGTCTCTTGATTTTTAGATAGCCTCTTTTGATGATCTTCAATAAGTGAGATGATTTTCTTCTTCTTTTAAGTCCACACTTTTAGCTATTTTTCAGCTCTTGTAAGGACTTTTTGAAGTTCTTCCAACTGTTTGTCCATATTGACCCTCTCCTCATTTGCGGTATCAAGACATTGTTGTGCAGCAGAAAGCAACTCTTGATGAGAATCCCTTGTTATCTTTTTGAGAAGTGGACAGCCTTGCAGCATTGTAATCTTTATGTTTCTTGAAAAAATCTTCAAGAAGAACCTCTGAAGGGAAAAGGTTGATGATGTTAACTTCTCGAAGCCCTTTAAGAATCATGGCAACACCTGCCTCCAACTCTTTGAGGTTCTCTGAAGATTCAACAGAGAATTGAGTAATACACTCATATAAGGTACGCCACATTCCAGAAATGTAAAATAAGTTGAAGCTGGAAATAGTCTTTTGTGGTTCAAAATTAGAGGCAATTCCCAGCAAAGGGCGGACCAAATCCCTGGAAACATCTGAACAACCAATTTGAGAAGTTTCAACAACCTCCACATTAGTAGCTAAGATATTTTGAGAAGTTTCAACCTTTTCAGAAAAAGGGACCGTCGGCTTTGACAGTTGAATCTCATTTGCAACTTGACTCTTAACTTCAACAAGAGGGAGGTGAGGATTTTTTGCCACATTGAGGGAATTCGAGCTTGTGATACAATCTTCAAATACATCTACATCGCTAGGGATGTCCCCAAGACCCAACTGGATAATTAAAAAAAATTAATATCTAATGATTAAAAAAAAAGGGCAGGCAAGTTTAGAGAAATATTCAAGAGATGACTTTTACCTGATGTGTCAATTATGTCAAGGGCATTGTAGAACCAACAACACCATCTTCAAAGATTGCAGTATCAATACTAATGGAATCTAATTCAGCGAACTTGCATTGTTGAGTGTTCAAGTCCTTAGGCTTTTTCTTCAAACGCTTCCGGTGTAACTCTTGGCTAACATTGCTCTCATTGGAGCTAGAGGCTGCACTAGTACTAATGTCAATCTCATGGAGTGAAATAGACGTTTTTGACGTGTTGCTACAAGATGGTGCAATGCCGAGTGACTTTACAACACCTTTCTCTGATGAGCTGGAAGGTTTCTTCCTCTTGAGAGTTACATCGATCACATCTTTATCAGTGAGGTTGGCAGCCTTGGGAGTCTGTAAAGGACCCTTAACTCCGTTATCCACATGTGTAGCCTTCCCTTCGAACTTTTAGGCTTGGAAACAACTCTGACAGATTGCAGAGGGTATTTGGTGTCACCTTGGACCTTAAAGAGTGAGGAAGCTTTTCTTGAAGTCGTTCTCCTTTGGTTGGTAAAGAAACATCATCTTTTTTCGGACCTCTCAAAATTATATGGGTACTTCGTCTCAGTAGAATCTCTCGATGGGATGGCCACCACTCTGAATACTCACGAGTCATTAAAGACCCCTTATTGGATGGACGCATCGGTATGATGATCTTCGAAGAGCTCCCAAGATGAACACATGAATCCCATAGTTGCACTAAAGCTAGCAGTGAACCATCATAATAGTGTTCTATGAGTGCACCAGGAACGTCTTGACAATATCCAAATTGTCGACTGAATCGGTGAGGGCTATAAGGCTCTACAATCAGTTCATCATCCAGCCTCAAAGTGACAAAACTTGAACGAAGGCCTATAAGGAAATCGCTCCAGGAAGTGGACAATTTTCCACTATCATCAATATGCAACTCCTTTCCTTGTAGCATGGCCAGATTGTGGAGGTCATGCACATTCACTTGTTGAAATAACTTGCGAGCGTCAACAAGGTCAAAATGTTTCGCCATCTTTTCTCCAGAAATCTGCCACATTCTCACACCTGGTTGAGGACGGTTAACACGGAAGTAGGTCTCAAAATACTCACATATCCATCCATATACATAATGGATGGGAAGTAATGTATTGCAAGCACCCAAGTTTGAAGAAGTGGATATATCCCTGAGGCCACGATAGATGCTTGCTAAGATCAGAACCACCAAAGAAAATATTTCTCCATGAGCCATTAAGCTTGCGACTTTGAAGACACTAGCACGAATACAATCAGCTTTCCTGTTAGGAAGAACAAACTTGCAAAGCCAACATGCGAGAAAAAGCCGCCAAATAAGTCTCATCTCTGAATGATTCTTCTACGCCTAGCTCGACAAAAGGAGCATTCTCTTCTTCGGTTCGAGGCAAAAATCTCATGTCAATATTTCCATAAGGATCATGATTCATCATTGGTTTTGTGCGATTCTTAGACGTCCTTGGTAAAGGCTCGGCATATTTTCTCAGCCCTCTAAACCAAAACTTTGTCCATTCTCAAAAGAGACTTCGTCGATGGCACCTTTGGTAAGTCGGTAGAACGCTGAAAACAAGAAGGAGCAGCTTCTTGGGAGAAAAGACTTCCCTTGATCATCTACATGTGTCAACTCCTTTGCTGAGGGTATAACTTCATCATAAAAGGAACCATGAACATGAAGACCTCCAATGGTTCTCAAATCCCATAAAGAAATAGACAACTCTCCGACGAAGGTAGAGACTGTATTATTGGATGGACGCCAATTCTCGCAAAAGGCCTGGAGAACATTTTCGTTGTGATCGTATGTGAACATTGAAGCAAAGATAGCATCATAAGTTTTGATGTTATCCAAAGTCTCCTTGCAGCGGGCAAGCACATCCTCTACCCACTCTCAATAGCCAGACGTATAGCGAACCTCACCAAACCCAGAAGAAGGAACACACCAACTGCTAAGATGTTCATCATGACGAGGAGGGATGGCAACACCAACGTTTTGATGAGTGGAAGACCTCAAGAGGAGAACTTTTTCAGTTGTGACATTACCAGAGAAATTGTCCGTAACATCCTTCGTTTCTGTTGACGACCAATCTGGGAGATGATGAGAAGTGTGCAGCATCTTTCTAATAAGTGGGAAGGCGCCGATCACCGGAGGATGAACTTTCAAGGTGAGAACTTTGGCGCGCGAATGTTGCTTGTTCTCCACGATTTCAAGGCAAGGGTATGGCACATCTCGGTCACTAAAGTCCATTGTCACTGCTGGAAATCAAGATTGCACAATGTAGCTCTGAAATACATTGGCGAAAACACAATCGGAGTAATCAAAAGACAAAAAGATCTGACCATCAGAAATGAGTTCAACCTTGAAAATTAAAACTGTAGCAATTGACAAGGAATTTGGCTACAAATATTTTATATGTCGTATTTCCATGTTTCTAGTTTCGGAAAAATCAAACGGCTTGCTATTTCGATTTTCCCACAATTAGAAATGAATTTTACACTATGGAAGCGCAAATTTGTCAATCAAAAACGGGTTCAAACTTGAAGATCAAAACTATAGCAATTGAAAAAAGAATTTGGCTACAAATATTTTATATGTCGTAGTGCCATGTTTCTAGTTTCAGAGAAACCAAATGGCTTGCGATTTTGATTTTTCTACAATTAGATATGGATTTTACACTACAGGCGCGCAAAGCTAAACCATCAAAACGGGTTATTGCTAAACAAGGTTCTAAGTTACCTGAGAAAATAGCAAGGGTACTTTGCTTAAAGTTTCTTTCGAGATATGAGAGAGGCTATGTCTATGGATTTGATAAAAAAAAAGCAATGTTGCCACTGAAGAGTTAAATACACTCGGATAACTTGTTTTTTTGCAGCATCTAGAATTTTGTGCGATGAAATTCTTTATGCATTGGAGGGGATTATATAGGGATTCTTGTGAAAGATTTCTAATCCTCCCACAAGACTTAATAAGGTGAGTTTTAGAAAATGAAAATCTGATTTGGTTGAGATATTCCATGTCCATTTTGAAGCCACACCAATATGGAAGGATGAACCAAAGAGATAAGAAAAGAAGAATATCTTCATTGACTTGGATAAAGGAAAGTTGATATTCTTTTTTATTTTCAAAATCCAATCAATCTTCTTGTTTTTTTTCTCTCACACCTTGCAAGGAAGATCAGACGGAAAAATAATGTTACTACTCACTAGACCCATCTATTTGAAATGAATATAGAGGGTCCATGTGGTAGTCGAGCAAGAATGTTTAAAAAATTGAGATCACTACAAGCAAATCATTTGTAGTGGCTTAGTTATAATACGACAACAAGAAATAAATACTCTTGAAGTCTCAACAATGCATTCATGAAGACTTCAACATTCGAATTCAAATTCGGCAAGCCTAGACGTTGACAAGTCTCAGAAAAAAAACACACACACACACATTCATGAATACTTCAGGTCTTGTCGCCAAACTTCGGCAAGCCTACACATCGACAAGTCTCGAAGTAAGGGGCATTTGTGGACACATAAATTGTATTGGATCAAATTCATATAAAATTTGAATTAAGTTCATGTTCATTTGGGCTGAATGATTAATTTGGGCTTTACAAATAAATAAGTCCATCTTATTAAATTCAAATTCAAGGTCCATTTCACCTTGAAGCCCAAACTCATGCCACGTGTCACAGTGACTAGGCATCCAAGACCAACAAGGTGACGCCACGTGTCCAAATGAGGTGGTAGTCCCAGTCAAATGCAAGAACCAATCGCAATCTGCCAAGTGTCAAAATGACATTCTTTGGCCAATCACAAGCAACCTTGTCCACCCCCTACAACTATAAATAGGGGATGGACATGACATTCTAAGGGGAATCAAGAAAACTCTTTCAACAAGCATTTTGCAATTAGAGAAAGCTACACCATCAACTACATAGCTATTCGAAGGAGTCATCAACGAAGTTCTTCCCGGAGATCGACTTGAAACGACGAAGTACTTTTCGACGTTCCCGGAGATCGACAACATCTTAAGGAGGTCTACACCATCCAATATTTCGAGAAATACGCTACTGAAGGCCCTCGAGTTTTGGAGAATCTCAGGAGAGAGAATCAAGAGAACAACAGAATTGTACTCACAACGGTTCATCAATAAAAATAACATTTTTGTTTTATTTATTTTGCTTGCAGTCGATTTTCAGCGCATAAGGAAATTTGTTGCGAACAGGGAGAAAGAACATTCATCCTAGGAAAGATGACATATTAGTATTCAGATTTATTTTAATTTACGAGAAAAATTAAGTACTTTATACTAGAAGTTTGACTCATTCATGTTCGATAATAATATTAGCTCGAAATTGCCTTCAATAATTAATAGAGGGGTCATAGTTGAACCACATTTGTAACCACAAGTACAAATTTGAACATTTCCGTGTTACATAAAGTTGGTGGTTAAGGTATCTAAAATATATATCATGATTTTGCATCAAACTGAGTTCGAGTAAGAAGTTATGACTGATTTACTAGAGACATCGTAACCTGACAGAAACTCCGCGATATGGAGTGAATACAGACCTTATTGTCCGCTGGAATAAAATTTCGATGTCCAACTCTTCTTATTTAATTTTTAAGGATATTTTTGTCCTAAAACCTTTAGGAAGTTATCTAAATGACCCTAAACGTGTATGAAATCAGTTTTTTGATAATTAAATCCTCTCATTCACTCCTAAATTTCTTCGCTCAAGAACTTCAAGAAACACTAAGGGTAGGGTTCATCTTCCAAAAATTTTCTTCAAGATTCACCACTAAGGTATGTAAGGCTACTCATAGTGATGGACTAAGTTTGTCCTCGTACTCTACATCTAAAATTCAGTTAGTATGAGTTAAATCTAAGATTTTTACCCAAGTTTTCATGAACTTTGAATTGACCTTTATTTCTTGTTATTGAATTTTGATTCTTTTCATTGAGATTATACTACTTCATGTATTTTGATTCTTAAATTGTTGTTCGTGCTTATTTTATCACATTAACTCTATTTAGTTACGGATTGTTGAAAGCAACATAGCTACTTTTATGCATTGCCCTATGACTAAAGTAAATTCAAATATTTTAAGTTATCAGTTGAGAAAAGTTTTGAAGGGAATACTAATGGTACAAATGTACTATTTTGTATTGAGAAAAGATTGTTAATTCAAGAAGAGCATAAATAGTTTTAGAGGAAGTTTTTGTTAGTAAAGTAAAGATCATTTTTTCCTAAAGAGACCCTTTTGAGTATTAACTCAACAAAAATATTAATATGAGAATTATTGCATGTTTTGGGGGTAGTATTGAGCACCGATTTAAGTACAAGTATAGATAACTCAAACCCCATATAACCTGCGCCGCCAGCGTAGATAGTTGTATCATCACGAGTCTCATGGTGATGGTTGTCGGTTAGAGAAACTCCCCAAGAAAGTAAAGTACCATTTTAGAAATTGATATGCATTACCTTATTCAGATGTAAAACTTTACTTGTTATATTATATTGCATGTTTTACTTTCAGTCAAGTTATTTTCAGTATTCTTTCGGTTCAGACACTGTTTCATTCAACTTTATTACATACCGTACATTCCATGTACTGATGTCTTTCGATGTTGCATCATTTATGATGCAGATACATGCACTCCATTGAGATCACTACCGCGTCAGCCATTGGTGAGACCTCCTTACTTTTGGAGGACTCCATTCGTTATGCTTATTAGTAATTATAATAGTTAGATAGTACTTTTGAGGTAGCTGTGGATCTTGTCCCGACACCTACCCGCAGTCTAGTAGAGGCTTCATGAACAAAGTTAGAGAGTCAGTTCAGTATTTTTCTTTCAAATGTTTCAAACAAAATCATTATCTATATTCAGTATTTTCTTACAGTACATGAGAATTAACTAAATGTTTTTGAATGCTCCTCATTAAAGTTTTCATATGTATGTATGTAGTTTTCCGCTGAGTAGTCAACCAAGTCAAGGATTTGCTTGAGACCAATAATGATTTTCAAGTGTCGGTCACACCTAAGGGATAGACTCGGGGCGTGACAACCAAGGGCAAACCTTTTTTCGTTTTATCAAACATGTTAGTTTTACTTAAATTTATCTACTTTATCAAATTTTACATCGCTAATTTCAACAACAATTCATATGAATTCAATCTATCACAACAATCACATTCTAATTCATAACAAAAATAATGACAAAACAATCTACCAAAATGAGAAATTTTTTAAGACTTAAACAGACCCATCAATTTAATATAAAAAAATAACCATGAAAATTCAAAATAAACATTATACTCTCAAGATCATCACTATAAATGTTTAGAGCTATTTAATCAATGAAAATAAGTCACAATTTACTACAATCATATAATGTTATAATCATGAAAATTTGTAACTTTTAATTAAATTCACAACAATTATTTCAAAATAGACAAGATAAGAAAGTTGGAAAATAAGCATGGAAGGGTGAAAATATAATAAGGGAGTAGTATTTTCGTAAAATAAAAAATAAAAATACCATTGTAAATACTCATTTTCTAACTAATATATAAAAATAAACTAAACACCACAATAAATTTAAAAACTTAAGAAATATAAAGGAAGTAAAAAGGTGAAAGTTTTCAAATTTTTTAGAAGAAAACCAATAAAACAGACAAGGAGTAACAAATTACAAAATTATAAAATCCTCTTAATTGGTAAGAATCACAAATTGATAATTTTATTCGATGGAATTAAAGTTTGTGTTTGAGCAGAAAATGAAAGAGAAATTGAAGTTGAAATGAGACTTGGATTCCTCTTCTTATCTTCTTCTTCTTCGTCAGTAGTTGGATCCTCCATTTCTCGGTCCATCGTACGGCCTGCACCCTCGCTCCTGCTCCATCGTCCCTTTCACTTCATCCCAAATCGTACAACCACTAACAGCAACCATTTCCAATTTTCACCACGTACAACTCTCACTGCATCAGCTTCTTCCATGGCTTCCACTTTCAAGCCCGAACAAGCTAGGGTTCCTCCTGCTCTCCAATTGCCCTCTCCTCCCATCACTAAGGTATCCCTTTCCTTGTGTCTACATATTCCATTTATTTGAGTTAGAAGTTACAGGTCAAGTTGAGTTGTGGACCAGTGTAGAAATAAATAGTCAAAAACTATGATACTTATAGTGGAACTCAAACTAGTTCGGAATTGAGGCTAACTTGATCTGAATTTTTCTTTGACTTATGTTTAATCCGTTTTTGATTTGTGAACTTGATGTTGAATGAGCAGTTTAAGATTGGGCTATGTCAATTATCGGTGACGGCAGATAAGGAAAGGAATATTATTCATGCGCGAGCAGCAATTGAGGAGGCTGCTGAAAAGGGGGCTAAGCTTGTTGTTTTGCCTGTGAGTTTAGTTGTACATTGTTCATCTAATGCAGCTGTTTCTTTTCCTATGCATAGGGCTCTAGTTATACTCTGTCTGATTGCTAGTATTGAACCCGTTTGACGATAATCTTTTGTGTGCACACATAGAGTTCAGTCTTATTGAGCAACTTAAGAGGTCTCAATCTTTTGTTCCGTTCAGTTATAAAATCAAATATTTCAATCAGCTAATAGTGAGATATTCAATGTAGCTGTGAAATATCTGTGCATCCAACCCAAAATTTTTAAGATAATGGGTAGAGTAGGCAGTGTAATTTTCTTAAACACTTTATAGTTTATACAACCAACACGTGACATTGTGTATACTAGGTGATTTATTCCTATTTGTTTAACACTTGGGGGACATAGTTACCCAATACGTGTGTTGGTGGGAGGTAGTAGATACCACTAAAATAAGTCGAGGTGCGCACAAGCTGGAACGGACACCACGATTATAAAGATAACATGGGACATTGTGTATATTTTTAACCGTTGCTAAATGAGTTCCAGATATTATTGCCCCTTCAATCTTAAATTAGCCTCCCTATTAGCTGCAAAAGCCTATGAAACCTGCACTTCTTTCATGTCTAAATATATTTGTAATCTTTATACCTTTTTGTTGTTGTTGTATAATTTATACCTTTTTGCTGTTGTTGTATAATTTATACCTTTTTGCTCCCCTGGTGTCTGGAACTTGCAAAGTAGGGTTGGAAGTGAGGGGTTTTACCATCCGAGCAACTTCCTCTTGTCTGACTTAAACTTATAGATTAGGGATATGAGACTAGATAGTGAGGCAACAAAGACATGTTCTGTTATTTTGATTTTACAACCTGAAAAAGATCTTTCCGCAATAGCTTGGCTATTACCTGCCATTGAAATTTACAGCAGTTGACTTTAGCTTACTGTTGGGCTTTGTTTTTCGCTAGGAAATATGGAATAGTCCATATTCAAATGATAGCTTCCCAATTTATGCTGAAGACATTGATGCTGGTCCTGATGCATCTCCGTCAACTGCCATGCTCTCTGAAGCAGCTCGACTTCTGAAGATTACAATAGTGGGAGGCTCTATACCTGAACGCAGTGGGGACAAGCTGTATAATACTTGCTGCGTCTTTGATGCTGATGGAAAGTTGAATGCTAAGCACAGAAAGGTAATCATACACCCTCTTGTTGTGGTGAGGGCAGGTAGCTAAGCCACTAAGTTCTAGAAGAAGCTAAGAAAGTGATGGTAGTATGCTTGATCAGTTATGTAAACTATAAACTTCAATAGGACAAGGTTATCACTTCTCACAGTGTTCAATAGTTTTTGGATTCAGAGATTGAATGATGTTACAGACTGTAGTCAGACATTCATTTCTTGATGTGCAGATCTGTGAGTTGCTTACTTGTTCCAGCTTCTCATAATTTGCCTTTAAAACTACTGCTAACTTACACTTGACAGATATGAGGGGTCTGTTCCTTGTATTCTCTTTTGCTTTTCTGGGTTGGCAATAGCATCTTGATAATGTCATTTTACACTTAGTGTGCTGCCAATGGTCCGAATTGAGCAGATGATTGTCAGGTTTAAATTAACGAACTTTGAGACAAAAATATAAGAGAACAAACTAAGATTGTTCAAGTATTGCTTATTTTCTGCACTTGAGGATTACCAATAGATCTTATTTTTATTTATCTTTTAAAATCAATTCTCCTTCAGATTTTGTGACTGATAGTTTAATGGTGGTATTATTAAAAAGGCTGGGAACTTATAATATAGACACTATAGATTTTGGGAGCCAACTTATAAACTGTCTGGGGTCGTCCATTTGTAAGCCGTGTTGATGTTAATTGAAGTATTTCTGCAACTGTTCACACAGAGTTGCAGGATTGCTGTGAAATAGTGGAAATAAAATGTCGGTCTTTTGCCTTGCATGATGGCATCATTGGCATGTGTGCATTAGCTAACTAAGTTCAGACACCAAGGAAAAGGAACATATGTAGTAGTTTGTGGGAAAATCAAGAAAATGGATACTCTGCAAAATATCTGACAGTTTGATGTCTTTGCAGATACATCTTTTTGACATTGATATTCCTGGTAAAATAACCTTTAAGGAATCACAGACGCTTACTGCAGGAGAGACTCCAACTGTTGTGGATACAGGTATTCTCTGCTTCTGACTTCCCAAACATACATCGATAATAAATGAACCAAGTTACTGCTAAGGAAGTGTCAAAAAGACTGCTCTGAAAGTTCTTCCAGTTAATATAGTTACTTTAACTGAATGCTTGTGTTCCATATTTTGCTAGATTTGAGTTCATGGGATTTTGCTTCATTGAATAGCTTGAATATCTTCCTTTTCTTTTTTCTATGTTAATTGATATATCCATCCTGTGCTTTTGAGAAATGATTATAACTATATTTCTGCAGAGGTTGGCCGAATTGGTATAGGGATCTGCTATGACATTCGCTTTCAGGAATTGGCCATGCTATATGCAGCAAGAGGTGTGTATTTTCCCTTATTTGATTTCTGCAAATGATTGACATTTCCAATCATGGTGGAGTTATATATTGCTGACTGCAGTTTATATATATATGTCAACCTCTTTTAACCTAATAGTTGATGTCAACATAATGTGTTGTGTAATATTTACACCGTAATGCTAATGAGCAATGACTTTGCTTTATTAGCTAGAAAGTTTCTGTATGTTTATGACCAATTTCTACCATTGCATCCTTTCTGAAGTGTATGCATGTGGTCTAGCAGAACGTGTAGATAATTTGATGATACAACTTTTTTTTAAAAAAATAAATAAATAAATTGGGGGTAGGGGAAGGGGAAATGGAGAGGGGATTACAATGTGGGGAATCGAACCCTCACCAACAAGGTGGGAATTTAGGTAGCCAACCAACTGAGCTACTAAGATTCCCCATTTGATGATACAACTCATGTTTCATAATGAAATATGGTCCAGTGTTTTTTAAAAAGGTTCAGCGTTGTGCATACTTTTGAGAAATACAAGCAGAAGCTTCCAAATCGTTTGCCGAAGGGTGAAGTAGAGACTTAAACTAATACAGTTTGTACATCATCCGGAATTCAGAACCAACTCACAAGACCTTAGTATTAACTTCTTAAAAATGAGAATTATTCATGTGAGAAATATAGGAAAAGAATATTATTGAATTGTTGTTGTATCTACATTATTACATTGAGATCCTATTTATAGACCCTAGAATACAATCCTTTACCAAGTAGGATACTATTTAGTATTCCTATTTCTATTTCTATTTCTATTCCTATTCCTATTCTAATAGGATTGTATAAACCTATTCCTATTCTTATAGGATTGTATAAACCTATTCCTATTCTAATAGGATTGTATAAACCTATTCATATTCTAACACTCCCCCTCAAGCTAGTGCATACAATTCATGTACCTAGCTTGTTACAAATGTAATTAACACGAGGACCGATGAGGGGCTTGGTGAGACATCTGCGAGTTGATCACTCGACTTCACAAAATTGACAATAAATTTCAATGTGCTTGATCTTCTCATGAAATACTGAATTTGATGCATAGTGCCGATAAAACACAGAGTGATAAAATTACAGTGTTGGAACTTCCCAAACCAAGCTTGCAAAGACTGTTTCAGACCATAGAGTGACTTATGTAATCAACATACAAGGCTACTAAACTCCCCCTGAGCAACAAAATTAGGTGGTTGCTCCATATAGACTTCTTCACAATGCAGTGAACATTGTAAGTGCTCAAAATCTAGTATAAAGTACATGGTTCATGTTGGAATCAATAGACAGTCGATATTAAACAAGTCACTGCTCGAAACATGCTCATATGCCGGAGTATTAGATTTGATGGGTAAAAGTGGTCACAATCTAACAAATAAAATTATATGGGTAGGGTCGGAATGATGTCACGACCCAACTAGAAAATAGAAATTATTAGGATAGTTCGAATTGATGGAACGACCCCATTGAAAAAGAGAAATAATATGGGTAGGGTCGGAATGATGGCAGGACCCTACTGAAAAAGAAAAATAATATGGGTAGGGTCGGAATGATGGCATGACCCTACTGAAAAAGAAAAATTATACGGGTAGGGTTGGAATGATGGCACAATCCTATGCAAATCAGATTTAAGGAGTCACCGGAAAGACGAATGGAACTATGCAAATCAAATCTGAGTCACTGAAAAGACACATGATGCTATGCTACTCAGATATGAGAAATAGTTCGGAAAAATCCATGGTACTACACAAATTAAATATGAAAAGTAGTCCGGAGAGATGCACGGTGCTACGCAAATCAGATATGCAAAAAAAGGTAGTCACCGGAAGGATGACAGAGTGCTACACAAATTATATATGAAAAAGGAGTCACTGGAATGATGGCACAGTGCTACACAAACTAGATATGAAAAAGTAGTCACCAAAATGATGGCACGGTGCTACACAAATTAAATATGAAAAAACAGTCACAGGAATGATGGCACGGTGCTACACAAATTAGATATAAGAAAGTAGTCACTAGAATGATGCATGGTGACCCAACTTTTGCTAACATAATCATTGGCCAGACAGGCAACATATATGGGTGCCACCCGCCGGCAACGGAAGCTCTTTAATTCTCTACAAGTTCGTAGAGGTTCTGATACCATATGAGAAATATAGGAAAAGAATATTATTGAATTGTTGTTGTGTCTACATTATTACATTGACATCCTATTTATAGACCCTAGAATACAAGCCTTTACCAAGTAGGATACTATTTAGTATTCCTATTTCTATTTCTATTCCTATTCCTATTCTAATAGGATTGTATAAACCTATTCCTATTCTTATAGGATTGTATAAACCTATTCCTATTCTAATAGGATTGTATAAACCTATTCATATTCTAACAATTCCCAATACTCTTCAATGCAACTGCTCAAAAAGAAAAAAGAAAAATGTTACTCTTGAATGTCAATTAGGTCAAGAAGGCAAAGGTTTTGATAATTTTGGCAATATCCTAGGTCTAACTCTCATGCACCAAGTGATAGATTAAATACATGCCATACCTTTGTTCAGTGCAGTATGGTGAATTTTAGGTGTAAAAAGAGGAAAATCACCTATTTCCAGCTAACTGCCAAAGGTCTTGGTTTTGCATAGTTTTACAGCCTCAATACGCCATATCCCACATATGATGGGAAAAAATGACCTAGTGCATAATTAGTGTATCAAGGTGAAGATGATCTGGATTGGAGAAGCATTTACGTCAGAGTTAGACAACTTATAGTGTAGTGTAAACCAAAAGTCATAGAGAAGAAAATGAACTGAACCAATCAATTTCCTCAATTTAATTATGTCATCAGTAGAATGTAAATTGTGGGAAGCCCATTGTAGATGAAGGTTTGCCTAGCCTTAGTATTAACATGACAAACCTTGCCAACAATTTTGTTTGGCAGTTTGGCGTGGCCTTTATCCAAGAAGAATCTTTGAACCATGGTAATCGCACCACCTACTGTGATTTCTAAGATTCTACACTTAACTAAGGATCAACTTTCCATAATTGAAGTTAGAAACAAGAGAGGAAGTTTCAGTTACTATTATCAAAAAAAAAACAAGAGAGGAAGTTTAGACAGAAAGCATTCAATTTCAACACACAATATTTTACAAGAATATGAGAGTGGTGCCCCTCTTTGACTGAGGCCCTTTTTTTAACCTTCATTACATTGCTCGAGTTTAATTGGACTGACACTTGAACTTGTAAAACATGTGAACTGAAAAGCTCATCCGGAACAAGACACTAAAAATCAAAAGACACTACTAGTGATCACCAAAGATCACTTTCTTCAACCTAGTGACCACTAAGAATCATTAAGAAGCACTTATTTTAACATTGTGGCCACTAGGGCCCACCTACTTTGTGCGTAGTGAGAAATTTCAGCGAATATATTGAAGGACTTGTAAAAGTATATATATTCTCAGTCAATAACTTATTCGCTTTAGGGCTATGATAAGATTCCCTGTATTATTTTTGCAACTGCAATTATGGACTGTACTTGAACAATGCACTTCTTGTAGATTGCTTTCTTGTGTACTGGCTTCATCTATCCACCATTCTTCACAATAAATTACTTTGAACAACACCTCATTCCTTTCTCTTCTTTTCTTTGATCTTGTGAAGCAAGTATTTTTTCTTTTAGCTGGTGATTCTTGCTGTGAGACCTGTGTGAGCAGGAGAGCTTATCATTCTATTGGTCAAATTTTCTGGTGACTTTTCTTGTGGGACCTGTGTGATCAGGAGTCTGTTATCATTCCACTGGCAGGAATTTGTAGATGGCAGATCAGGTTCTTGTGCAAGTTGAACAATCCGTTTTGAAGACCAACTTTCATTTAGGGCTTCTTTGATCCATTTTTTACATTTTTTTTAGAATTAGTACTGTTGTATTCTTCAAGGAGTGCTGTGTCACCTCCAAAAATTACAAGGTAGTAAGGTTAAACTTTTAAGCTTAATAGAGCACCTAAGAAATCTACCTGCTCATCTACTTCCTCTATACAGTTTCCTTACACCAAGAGAAACAAGACACTAAACAGTAAACAGTTCCATTTCACATCATGAATGGACTTGATCTTGTCTTCAAAACATCTGTCATTCCTTTCCTTCGACACTGTCCACCATATACTTGAAGGTATTATCCTTCACCATTTTTTCTGACTCTTGTCACCCCCTCTACTTATCTAACAACTCAGCAAATCTGCAGTATGCTGTATGCTAGGCATTGTCCATTCAGTCTTTACTAGACTAAGGAACATGTTACACAGTTGTGTAATGAACTTGCAATGCAAAAAAATATGGTTGTTTCTCTTCCCTGTTCCATCGCACAAAAATATACTCTCCCCTTCTTTGTAGTACCTCATGTGTAAGACCATCTCCAACCCACCCCTATTTTGCTCTCCATTCTCTATATTTGGAGAGTAAAATAGAGAATGGGCACTCCAACCCTCTTTATTTTAGCCTCTATCTTTCATTTTTAGAGAAGTGAATAGTAGTTCTCGAAATTTGGAGAACTACTATTCACACTCTCTATTTTGCTGAGGGTCTTCCGGAAACAGCCTCTCTACCTCGCACGAGGTAGTGGCAAGGTCTGCGTACACTCTACCCTCCCCAGACCCCACCTAGTGGGATTTCACTGGGTATGTTGTTGTTGTTGTTGTATTATTTTATTATTATTTCTATTATTTTGTAATGAACATATTATTTTACATATAATTCCATTAATTAAATATCTAATATTCATGTTTTTCTTTAAATGCAATATAATGTTTTAAAAAATATATTATTTAATATATACTATTTTCATCCCGAATTAATAATATATATATTTTAATTTTCTGTCACTAATATAATTTGAAAATCTCCGGTTTGAATAATTTTTAGCTAGACATAAAAAAAGTAAGGACAAAAATGCTCATTTTTAACTCCGTAATGCATTAATAGAGCATTTATGAGAGCAACGTAATAATCTTGAAAGTTGAGTATTTATGTAATGTTTATGTAATGTATTTCATTAATGATTTCACTTTTATTTGAATTGTCCATTAATTTGTATATTATATAATATTTGCTTGTAATTTATGTTATTTAAAAATTTAGAATAAAATATAATTTTATATTAAATAAAGAATTTGAATAAATATTATATCACATGAAAATTATATAGAATGATTATTTGGAAAAGAAGAAGAAATGAGATATATTATGAAATAAGAAAATAAGAATGAAATAGAAATAATAATATAATATTGAGGAGAGAGAAGAAGATTCTTTTTTAGAGAGTAAAATAGAGAATTGGATTGGAGTTGATTGTCTGAAAAAATAAAGGAACTTTATATTTAGAGTGTAAAATAGAGTATTGAGTTGGAGATTCCCTAAGGCATGCTCTCTTCACCACTAACCAGGTGAAACATTTAACCTTGGTGGAAGCCATGTTCTTCCAGATGTTTGGCATTCTCCTTGCATCACACTGTTATCCTTGTACATTTTATTCACATAGATAAGGCCATCCCTTGAATGTCTCCATCTCAGTGTATCAGATTGTATAGTAGTGCCAGGAAAATCCTCCACTTCATGTAAAAGAGTTGTCACCCTATCTATCTCCCGGTCACTTAAATGTCTTCTAAAACCTAGATTCTACCCTTGATTATCAAAAATGGTTGCTTCACGATGAGTGTCGATGACTACTAAGTATCATAAGATCCGGGTAAGCTTCCTGCAAAGGGGCTTGCCCAATTCAATCTTCCTTCCAGAACAAGCTATTGGTACCATCTCCACCCCTGATACTGGAATTGCCTTGTAGTTTTGGCCATAGTGATCTGATTGTCCTCCAAACCCCCATCCCATAAGTACAGTTCACCCTCATTGGACACCATGGGCTAGATTGTCCCAACTTGTGGGATACGACCTCCTTACATAAAGTAGATTCTTTTGCACTAAATCTCCATCACTACATCATTAGACTGTTATTCTGGATTCTCAAGTTTCTGATACCATGACCCCTTAACCTTTGCTATGTTGCACCACCTCCCATCTGACCAGATAATATCCCCCCCCCCAACCCCCACTTTCCTTGTTGCCTTTCCATAGGAAGTCTCTACTCTGTTTGTGTAGCCTCTTGATCACAATTGCAGGTATAGAAAACAGAGACATCACATAGGTAGGGAGAGAGTTCAATACTGAGTTGATTAGTGTGACCACCTTTCCTCCTAGTGAATGGTATTGTGCCACTGCTTTCTACTGAGCCAACCCCTTCTCAGCTTTCGTCAGAATGTTGTTCTGAATCTCCACATCCTTGTGTCTCCTGCCTAAAGGCATCCCTAGGTACACTATGGGCAGATAACCCATGCCACACCCAAGTATGCTACCAAAAGTCTGAATGCTAGACACTTCTTTGACAGGATAAATGCTGCTCTTCCTCCAATTCACCCTTAAACCAGATACAACTTCAAACACTACTAGCAAGACTCTAATGAAAACTTGTTCCACTTTAGGTTCACGGATTAAAACAGTATCATCTGCATATAGCAAATGGCAGATCTCCAAATCTCCTCTCTCACCTCCTCCTATGTTGAAGTCCCTCAGTTATTTTGTTGTGCTCTCCTCATCATACTATTGAGACCTTCCATGGCTAAAATGAATAGGGAAGGGGATAGAGGGTCCCCTATACTGAGTCCCCTATCAGAGTGAAAAAGCCCAATAGGTCATTTATCAGAATGGAGAACCTAACAGCTTTGATGCAGAAGCTTATCCATTTCAACCATTTGTCCCCAAATTCCATCTGTTTAGAGTGTTTAGAAGGTAGCCTAATTAACATGATCATAGGCTTCTTCAGTGTCCAATTTATAGATCATTCCAGCCACTTCCCCTCTAGATCTGGTATCTATGCATTCACTTGCAATTAAGGCTGCATCCGTAATTTGTCTCCCTTTCACAAAAGCCATTTGATGTTTGTTTACCAGTCTGTTTATTACTCTCTTCGTTCTTTCTGCTAAAACTTTGGCATATATCTTGTACACCCCAGAGATCACGCTAATAGGCCTAAAGTCTCTCGACTCTACTGTTCCTTCCTTTTTTCGGATAAGGGCCACAAAATTGGCATTAAAGATCTTTTTAAACACATGGTGTTCATGGAAATAGTGCAATATTCCCATGATGTCCTCCTTAACCAGAGCCCAAAATGTCTGAAAAAAGTTCATTGTGATGCCATCTGGGCCTGGATCCTTGTCAATTGCACAAAGGCTTAATGCTCTCCCACACTTATTCCTCCTCAAAACTCCTTTGTAACCACTCATGATCTTCTGTGGATATCACTCTTAATCTTTGGACGTTAAGATCCAGGTCTCCATGGATGATTTGATGTGGAATGATTCCAGCTTGCTAAAGGACACAGCCAAATTACTTTTGGCCTTCACTTGTTCTCTTGGGAGATAAGCCTTTGTGTTTAGAAATATTCTTCACCATCTTTCAAGACTAAGGCTCTTGTATATTTAAATATACTGGAATGAGCCATGCCATAAATAAAACTAATTGGCTTTTGTAACCAAAATGTATTATAATTCTTTCTTTTTTTTAAATTAAAAAAAAGTATTATAATTCTTTATTTCCCTGGCATGTCTGAAATGATGAATCCAATACCTTTTTTGGATGAACCCGAAATAATTCTTTAACCATGGACTGAGTTTGTCAATCAAACTCGAAATTTGGACAAAATCAGTTGCTATAAGTCACAAATTACGATATGAGCTTAGCCATGCGATTAAATTACCCTTTGGACCTCAAATGCACAAATGAGGGGTCATGTTCTTGATTTTTCTCTGGAAATGCAATCTGTGTTGTGAATTCCATCAGTTCCAAACCACCTGGAAATCTAACTGAAATTTGTGGACAAGTCTAAAATTATCATACAAACCTGTTGGAACCTTCAAATCATGAATCCTGGCTCGTTTATTCAAATATTTGACTGTGATCAACTCTTACTATTCTTTCATTTTTATAACCATGATGTTAGGGCAAGCTTGCGTGCTCCTCAACTAGCTCTGCGTGATACTTGGCACCTCCCGGTAGCAACTGGTGCTAGGTAACTCTATCTACCAAGGTTAGGGTAGATGAGAAGAAATCACCTAGTATTTTTGTCTATGTTGGGTTTCAAACATGAGACTTCATGGTTCTCAACCCACTTCATTGACCACTAGGGCGTCAACTCTTATTCTTTGAAGTGGGAAACAAACATGAAAGAACTATGATACAATGATTTTAAAATGTGTCATCATAATCTGATGCAACTTTCAAATTTGTTGGAATACATTGACGTCCCCTTGAACTTGCCTGTAAATTTTATTTGGACACTCAAACTACGATCTGTTTCAATTGAGCACTTGAACACATGTTAAAGTATTCCTATTAGACACTTCATGCTCAAAATTTTGAAAAGTTCTCGCACGTATTCTTAAGTGCCCATTATGTAGATTAGTTAATCACTTTAAATGTCACCTCCTTTAGTTATATGCATTAGCCTTATTAGGCCGTAAACCGTCAAGCATGTTTCAATTGATGTTGATGTGTATAACTAAAGGATGTGACATAATTTATGTGGTTAACTTAACTACCTAATAGACTCTTGAGACGTGTGCAAACATATTTTCAAAATTTGAACCAAATGTGTCAATAGGATCACTTTATCATGTGTTCAGATGTTCGATTTGAATGGATCATAGTTTGAGTGCCAAAGAGGTTGTTGGTGTATTAAACCTTCAAACTTTATTTTAGTTTAAGATATGTCATGCATCTAATGTGCACTTGGTGAACATAATTTATGTGGTTAACTTAACTACCTAATATAGACATTTGAGAACTAGCGCAAAATATTTTCAAAATTTGAACCAAATGTGTCAATAGGAACACTTTACCATATTTCCAGATGCTCGACTGGAACATATCGTAGTTTGAGTGCCTAAATGAAACTTGCTTGCAAGTTGAAGGGGTTGTCGATGTATTAAACCTTGACAAAGCTACTTGCACACTTATGTGGAATTCTTAGCATACCTCGTCAATTGTTTCCGTCCTTTTTTTATTGAGATTCTTAGCATACCTCGTTAATTGTTCAGTCTTTTTTCATCGAGACACTAACTTGTGCTAACTCAGCACTCTGTCTAATAATAGTGGTTGTTTGTCAATAGTTCCTCCACTATCATTATCTTTGTCAGCGAAGTCTTTGAACCTTTTTAAAATTGTGATTACCAGGGGCTCATCTGATCTGCTATCCTGGGGCGTTCAACATGACTACTGGACCACTGCACTGGGAGTTACTGCAAAGGGCAAGGTCTATGCATGTCTTTTTTTGGGTGAAGTTGTTTAATTGTTCAACATCTAGGTCATTTGACTGAGTAGACAATTCATGGTTGCATCTCTATATTAAATTTTGTTTATTTAAAATCATATCTATGTATTATCATTTACAAGTCCAACTCCAATATCGCCACATGTGACATCACTAATCTGTACCTTTTTCTCATCTGCAGGGCAGTTGATAATCAGGTATAACGGAATGCATGTATAATCACTTTCCTTTGGACTATAAAAGGTTTAAAAGTGAAGGACCTGAGATGCCTCTCACCTTTTTGGTGCAACACCATTTTATTCTGATACCTTGAACTATTTTTGCCTTGTAAGCATTGTTTTCCAAATAAACCGAGACAGTGAAACCTAACCATATGATGCATGAAGTATCGGAGGGAAGGATGGAGAAAGATGAACAAAAACAGATGTTTGTCCAGGATTTGTAGATTTCCTGTCATTCTGTGACTTGGATCGTCTCTTAACTTTTGTTTTGGAAATGGTTTTAAAACAAATAAAATGGGAGGAATTAAGTATAAAGAATAGGGAAAGGATACTACAGTCTACAGCATAGGTATAATCGATGAGTTAACTGGAAGCTAAGTCTAATTGTAATTACAATACCTACCAGTACCATTCATAAGAAACAAAATGGTCTTGTTTATGAGTGTCATGCATGGAAACTTTTAGAAAATGCATGAATTTTCTTTTGTATATTTTTCATATGTTTTGTGGTAAAAAAAAAATGAATGTATATGTTTCAGCTATATGTTGCAACATGTGCACCTGCTCGAGACGTTGGTGGTGGATATGTGGCTTGGGGGCATTCCACACTAATTGGACCAGTAAGTGAGCATATTTTATGTCCTTATGATGTGAAAATATACAAAAAGTAAATCATCTGATTTGGGAAGGAACAATCTTCTCCATTTACAAAGAGAAGGGGTGCCATTAGTTGTAACGACAACTCTGATTAATTGTGTGTATATATGGCAGTTTGGAGAAGTGCTGGCTACAACTGAACATGACGAGGCAATTATCATCTCGGAGATTGACTATTCACAAATTGATCTGAGGAGGTGAGATGACATGTACCTACTATGTGTTTCCTTTTTACATTCTTTGTAGTAGAAACTATTAGGAGACCTCTTCACTAACATATGAATCATTTGACATCTAGGACAAACCTTCCATTAGAGAAGCAAAGACGAGGTGATCTTTACCAGTTGGTAGATGTACAGAGGTCGAGTTCTCAGTAAGGCTAGTTTTATGAAATAAGGAGTCTAATGTTAGTACAGTGGTGGAGTTCCCAGAATTGAAGATCCATTCAACAGAAACTGGGATCAGATCTAGAAAATAAGAGGATTGTCCATTCTTCGATAGTGGTTGATGTTCAGCATTCTATTCAATCATCCTTAATTTAATCTCCTAGTTTGGGTTTGCAAATAACAACATAACCTTGTGCAGAAGGTGAATTTAATGCCTAAACGAGAATGACATCTAGTAATCTGTTGCAACTGTTCATGTATTATCTGTTACACTGGTGATTGTTCTGTTTTTGGTCTGATATCAACATCAATCTCCAGTTAATGTTATAAACAGGAAGTTAAGATGAAAAGGAAACTTGTTCCTGAACTTGGAACAGTTAATAATCTCCAAGAGACATGTGTATTCAGGGATGTAACAATGTTATTGTTCTTTAGACATTAGTGACCCTACATGCTGGAACATTTCATCTTGCTAGAAACTTCAACTTTGATCAAATGAAGTGTCATTTATTTAGGGATATGAGGTCTTCTCCAAGTGGATTAGTTCTAAAAATATCCATGAAAAACCTATCATTTTCAACATTAGTTTCAAATTGTGAAGCAAGATCCTTTTATGTGAGGGTCGACATCACATACTTGTACACACTTCTCCTTTAGGCATCTCATATACTGATTGCACTCTCCATCAAGATGTTTTTTTTTTTTTTTTGGTTTTCTCCTTTCACTTTTGGCCTGTCGGCCGATGTTAACTATGAGTCCCAACTGAAATACAAAAAAATAAAATGTTGATTCATTTGTACTTAATATATTGGAAATCTTTACTTAAAATAAAAGTAGTCCATTTGTTTTGGGGGGGATTTTGATGGGAGGGCAGGTGATGATAGAGAAAAAGAAGGGGTGTAAGACTGTAAAAGTGCACGTGAAGCAAAGTGTAGAAATAGAGACAAAAGAAGAAGAAGAAGGAGGGGAGATTAGTGGTGTAAGCTTTTGTCTAGAAAAGAGTTGATTGGTTCCATATTTGGACCATCATTTCTTCCACCTTGGGATCTGTACCACGTCTCTTTCCAATATTAGTAGAGTCTTGCGTTAGCTTTTTCCCTTTTCTCTTTTTCTTTTCTCCCTATGTCCCTCATTATTTGTCCACATTAGTTGTTCTTAATTACTTTGTCCTTTTTGACAAATAAAAAGGATAATTTTTTTTACCTATTATATCCACAATTATTTACTTTGAAAAATGTAGAACTTTTTTAAAAATTTAACTTTTTAATTCATAATTAATAAGAATAAAATGATAACCTCGTTATGTCAATCATTGTTTTTTTAATATATGTATCAATTCAAAACTGGACAGAAAGTACTGGTACATGTATTGTGAATATCAAGAGAAACTAGTTGAATCAAGTGTTCTGTTTAACACCATCAAGCCAAATTTAATTTGTTATAGAGTTAAATAGAGGTTATGCTTACTATAAAGCAATTAAAACAAAGATTTGGGACCCAACTTTTTAGGGGTTCTGTTTTTTTCTAAAGTTAGATCTAAATTTTATGTATTGTTAAATTGGAAGAGGAATTTTTAGGAGAAAGTACAATAATTTATATCTTTTAATGTGGTGATCGTTATAATAATTGAAAAATAGAATAGTTTTTATATAATTGTATTATTCTTTCTTACTTGAATACTTGAAAATTAGAATAATTTTTATGTAATTGTATTGTTCTTTCTTACTTGAATATCTACTCCTCCTTTCACCTTTTGATCTAAAAATATCTTCTACCTTTGTTGTGATTAGAAAAGATATCCTTCCTTTTGGCGTAAAAATATCATCAAATCTTATTATTGACGTATGTATAGTCAATAAGAGATTAAATATTTAAATTTAAGAAAAAACTTCAAAAGATACTTTAAATTTTTCCTTCCCTATTCGTTCGAAGACGTTCCTTTATTTTAATTAGATGTAAAAAAAATGGATCACCAGATGACTGACTAAAGTAAAAAAAAAAAATTCAGTTCTGTAAAGGCTCAAAGCAATTACTAGAACGTTTTAAAGGACAACCACAACAAATCGTAATTATAATAAATTAAAGAGAAGTGAAAAAGCTCGAAGCATCTCATTTCTGAAGTATGGGCCCAGTAATGACATTCCATAGATTTAAATCACATATTATTTATTATTGTTTTTTTTTTCATTTGATATTTGATATTTATATTGAGGTTCAATTAAGTTTGAATTGGCGTCGAAAAATTTCAAATTACTAAATGAAGTGCTCTCTATTCCTAGATATTTTATATATGAATAGAGAGACTTAAATTTGAGACCTCTAATTAGAAATGAAGAAAATTAAAATTTTATTTAACAGTAATAGAGAAGAAAAATAACTTTCTATCCAAATTACGTCACAAGTGACGTGCCACACAGGTTGAAATGAAAGGAATATTATTTTTCCCATCAAATAAAACAATTACGTATCTTTTTTTTTTTGAGATTTTGAAAAAAAAAAGTGATCATGCGTATGCAAACTGTTCCTCCGTACAATATTTGGACCGACATGATTGCAGCAATATGACACGTGCCAACAGATCGATCGTATTGTGTTGGTAACTTGGAGGAATTTTGGTATAACACTGGGACCCACTTCCACGTGTCACTATGTACACGTGGCAATTTAAATTCCAGGTAGACTAGAGGGGACCTTACATGTTATTGAAGATCATTCCTCATTATTGTTACCACATGTTATGAAATATTTTTGAATAAGCACACGTGAGAGTAAATGCAAAGAATGGACACAATTAACTATTTAATACTATAAAATAATCCTTTACATAATTAACAAGACTTTGTAAAAAAAAAAAAAAATTGTATGAGTAACTGGTTCCAAAGGTATTATATCGTCTTCAATTTTATCAATATTTTTTTTTTCAATGGTATTCACAATTTCTTTTGAGCTCAGGATCTCTTAACATGTACTCCCTCCGTCCACAATTGTTTGTCAAGGTAAGGTCATGCACATCCCTCAAGGAAAATTTAATACAAGGTGTAATTTGACTAATATAACCCTACTATATCAAGAATACCAAAAGTCCACATAACTTTTGAATTGAACTATACAATCATTAAGGGCAGAATTGGAAAAAAATGACTAATTATTTCTTGATTGTTTGAATTGACAATTAATCTTGGACGTCTACTTTTAGTATACCTGCCAAACAATTGTGGACGGAGAGAGTATCATTTTCACCAGGATAATAACAGGCTATTGACATCCATACACTATATTGCGGTAACCGATATTATTAATCATGACCTAATATTCGTGAATGTTGTTTTCACAAGAGGATTCATTTAAATTCCTTCAAGCTTCACCCCAAATGATATAATAAAAATGAATCTTCATAATCTCTAAAACACTCTTTAAATTTATAAATTTTAATTTATCAATGAAATAATATATTTTCAAAATAATAATATTTTATAATTCCGATAATATTAATTTGGTTAGATTTTACTTTATATATGAAATAAAGTAAATTTGCCTTCCATCTGAATTTGATCCCAAATATGTGTTACATCATAGAAGAACTTGCTCAAATTAGCCAATCGAAACTAATGAAATTCACTTCTCTTATTTTTTCTTCCTTTCAATCAACCATTTTATGTTAGGTCGTATAAGTTTATTTAATTTCTATTTTGTAGAACGGTGAGAGAAAGAACAAAATAAAAAAATAAAAAAGGAAAAAAAAATAGTATAACTTACATAACTGACATAGTGTAATTGACAAATTACATTCTATTCCTACTCTTTCATTAATTACAAAAATCCCTTGAATTTTGTATAATTTGGATACATAATTGTGACTCCTGATACATCAAATCTGATATCATGAGTATCAGTTTGTTGCGTCAAATCAGGGATTAAAAAATTGAATCCCACCCATTACGCTTACGTTTCTTATTTCAAATAATCAGGCAGTGGTAAATCTTAACAGAACAACTAAATTCAATTTCAAATTCTCCCTGTTCATAAAAAAAAATTACAAACTTGATTCAAAAAATTTAAATAACAAATTCACAAAATTCAAAATTCATTTTTTCATCTTCTCTATCAATTCGAAATCGTGAAAAACTCCAAATTTGAAATCTAACTCCCTGTTGTTATTATCATCTCCCTTTTTTTCTTTGCAATCTGAGTTGTTTCTCTCGCCAATCTTGGAATCATCATCCTTTTCTGTCTATACTGTAAACGTTGGTTTATCTTGATTAGAGTCCATGTTCATTGAAGAACCTTTCTCTGATACAATATGAATCTGTCGATCTTGTTGAGACATTTCGAAATCTGAAAAAGTGAGTGAGGTATGCGATACAAAAGTAATGAAATTGTTGTTCCGATATGTAATGGAGAAATATAAAATAGAGCACAACTTCAATTTCAAAGTAAAGAGATCTGATAAAAAAAAGGGTATGGAATTAGTTGGTGTGTATTGTGAATTGTTATTTTTCAATTTTTGCTACATAAAATCGTGATACATTGCTATATCTAAAGGTATCTGTGAGTTTGTTATCGATAAATTGGTATCTAGTCTTTTTAATGTATCATGGTTATAATTTTGTTTTGTCGTTTTGATGTAAATATGTAAGTCATGATACATTATTAGTAAAAGCCGCGCTAGTATTGTAATTGTGTATCTGTAAATTATAATGTGGTCATTATTTTGTACAACAAACAGTATGGGGGGATAAATAAGTTATGTTGATGCTACATTCGTCAAAATTGTGTGTGTCGAAGGTTAAAAAAAGACACCGAAGCTCAAGATGTGGATTGTAAGTCATGATACATCAGTAGTAAATGGCGAGCATGTACTTTAATTTTGTGAGTTATGATGTGGTCATTATTTTGTATCTGACTGTATAATAAAGGGATTAACAATTGAGATGTATCAAATATATTTATATAACAAGTGTGTGTGTATGGCTGATTTATATAAAATGTATCAGACTAATATTGTGTATCTAGTAGACAATATTAATAATGTAACAATTAAGATGTATAAAGTACTTGTTGTGATCAAGAAAATATATGGATGATTCATTACTATGTATCAGTGTTGGAGTTTTTGTGAATCACTGAATGATGTGGTATTACATATAATGTATCACTGACTTTTTTTAATGTTTCCAGGTTGTACCACCGTCTGAATTTATTTTTTCAGTTTATGAAGTTAGAAGAAGATACATTATTTGCCTTGAGCAAAAAATGTGTGTAATTGTGGATATTTCAACTAGACGAGATACCATGTGCACACACAATTACTGCTTTAAAAAGCAATAATTTTTATAATTATAGGTGTCGCTATAAACAATTTGTGACATGTTGTGTTTAATAAAATCAAATTTGAATGTACCACATTACAATAAAGAGTTTATGTGTATTTGATACATTCTAATAAAATAAAATTTGAATGTACCCATAAAATTGTGTATGATACATTACTTTTATAACTTTAACTTTAGGGTAAAAAGATTTGATAACGAAAGATATGAAATTACATGTTATATTGTGTAGTCGATTTTTTAATTTGTGATCTCGAGATGGATATATTACTCATGATACATTACTATTTCTAAAATATTTAGTAGATTGCTAAGTATTGTAATTGTACATGATACATTAAAGCAGTAAAGAATGCTCATAAGGTGTTTGATTTTAGATCGATACATTAATTGACAAACTTCAATTTCCCGTTGTTTTCTTCAGATAAATTTTCCGGCGATGTCCACGGCAACAACTGCCAATGATAATATACCTAACGTCGACGTTAGCCCAAGCGACAGTGTCGATATTGTAGATTAGAAAGCTAAACAATTTTAAAAAAAAACGACAATTGAAGAATTGGAATGAAAAAATTGATGAAGAAATAATTCTACCTCTTTAGGAACTTGAAATCAATGAACTGGAGAGAGAATATATTTAAAATTCAAAAATGGAGTGATGGATGTAATTGCCGATATATGAGAGTGATTTTAGGCGTTAAAATAAGAGCAAAATCGGGTTGAAAGGGTTGTGAATAATGTATCCAGAAAAGGAGAGAAAAAGATAAAAATGGGATTTTAAAAATATTTGAAAATGGTAGGAAATTTTAGAGATTATGGAAAAAAAGGTTGTGTAGTTAAGTAATTTATATCTTAAAAAATTCTTACAAATCAAAAGGATAGAAAATATTTTTCTAAAAATTCCTTTTTGCTCAAAGAATGACTATTGATTTTTTTCTTTCAGTTTCTTAAAAAATCAATAATTCCTTTTCTACATGATTAAAATCATATGCATAAATTAAGTTCAACAGAAATAAAATTAATATCATACTCCCTTTGTCCCTAATTACTTATCCACTTTTGAATTGACACAAAAACAATTATTGACATAGTGAGTTTACCATTTTACCCCTACTAATTATGAAGTGGATGAAAAATTCTACATTTTTCAAAGTAATTAATCATTTAATTGAGGGTATAATAGGTAAAAAAAATTGTCCTTTCTTGATTTGTCAAAATGGACAAGTAATTAGGGACAACTATAAAAGGAAAAGTGGACAAGTAATTAGGGACAGAGGGAGTATATATTTGTTTGATACGAGCACAATATATTAGAATCTGAATTTTTATTTGCAGTAGTTTGAATTAAAACTTTTTGGGAAAAGGGGTCGAAATATATCCGAACTTTGACCGGAATTGTTGTAACAAATCCAAATTTTGGGTAGGACCTATTACCCCTGCACTATTTAATAGTGTATTTTAAAGGTATATATGTGCCCACGTGGACAAGTTACTATTTATAATGATGCAATATTTATGATGTCCACGTGGGCACATATATACTTTTAAAATACACTATTAAATAGTGCAGGGGGTAAAAGGTCCTGCCCAAAGTTTGGAATTGTTACAACAATTTCGGTCAAAGTTCAAATATATTTCAGACCATTTTCCCAGACTTTTTTTTATTTCTAGTATATGATGAAAATGAATCCTTTTGGCTTCTCTTTCTTATTTAGGATAAAGTGAAAGTAGGCACTACAATTAACAAAAAAAAAAGGATCTATATCATGAAAGTAAGTAAGGCAAGATCCCATCCATTTGAAGCAAAAGCATAAAGGGCATGCATGGAAATCTTTTTTTTTTTTAGGGATAAACTAAAGAGTTGAACTAGAGAATGTGTAAGGATAATGTTGCTTTCATGATCAACAAGTGCAAAAGACAATATGTAGATGAACAAGACAAAAAAGGGTTGTTAAGTTTATGGTTGGAAATTGAATGGAATTAGAAAAGCAAGAAGAAGAAAATAAAAAGGAAAAGGAAAAGTAAAAGAGGGTGAAAACCAAAACAAGAAAGTGATAAATATATTGTGGTCCAATTAAGTGTTTGTGGGGTGGCTCTTGATCCAAGAACACTATTGAATATGCCATGATTCAAGTTTATTGATCAGGTGAAGTTTCCATGCCATGTCTCCTACATATTTGAAATATGACTCATCCCTTTCAAAGTGGACACTTGACACTATTATTCTTTGATTTCTTAAGAAAGTGACAATATATATACACTTATAGGTGAAGACATATTAATTTCTCTCTTACCCATTCACCTACACTATTTAAGTCTAAACACATGACTTAATTCAAAGTTGGGGCCTCACTTACACAATGTTTGTTTTTGAGCAAAGTTCTTTGAATCAAAATAATTGGTTTAAATTCAGTTACTAAAGCTTATCAAATTTTATTAGGTTCAACTTTTAATTAATTAAGTATGTTTTGTTCAGCTTATTTACCTTGATCATTGTGTACATTTTAAAACTTAATTGCAAAGCAAAAGGTGTCTGCTAATTAAGAGAGAAGGTGGGAAGCATCAACCGAAGATCTAACTATATATGTTTAATTTGCTTAAAGATGCATGTTCTTATATTAGATTTTTTGAATTTGAGCTCTAAAAATGAAGAAACTCTTAGTTGGGAGCATTTTTCTTTAATGAGTCATATGCAGTCTGAATGCAAATTATAAGTGTTGCAAAATAAAAAATTCTTAATACAAAATACTTTTTCAATATTGATTCTCCCGATTATTTCGAGTATTAGAACTATTTTTTTTCTACTAAATGAGACTTCAAGTAGGTTTATAATTAGGTGTGTGTTTTAGAGAATAAAATCAAAACTAGAAATTTATAGTAAACTTTTTTACATAAAATCCATAATGTTAAGAACTAATTACATTGTATCCCTATTCTTTCTCAATTTACAAAAATACCATATATTTATAAAATCTCGGATACATCACCTAAACCTGCAGATACATAGCTCACGGATTGCGAATGTTACATTACTTAATGGGAGGGATGTATTCAAGAGGGGATAGGGATGTATCCGAGACACAATAGTACTGATGTATTCGAGAAGGGATAGGGATGTATCCGAAAGGGAATTTTGTAGTTTTTTTAAATGATAGAGAATTTTAGAGATTATGATAAAACAATGTGTGTATTTATGTAATTTTTCCAAATTTGTAAACTTAAAAGTTGATCAAAGCCAACATTTAAGATTAATGGGCTTGAAATTGAGGTTTGAAAGTCCCAATTGGTCTAAATGATGTTTCGAGACTTGAAAACCAGAGAGAAAGATATTAGAACTACAACTCCAATATTAAAACTAGAAATGATCATGTAAAAGTTCGATTCTCCTTCCTAAATAACCCTACAAAAACGCAAAAAAAATATTTATAATGATCCAGAAATTCGGAATCCTAAAAATATTAAATTGCATTTCGATACTCGATATAATTTGCGAGCCATTCTACGGTCGTATATTTATCCATGGTTCTTGGATTGTCTTTAAGCTTGCCATCAATTGCTACTTAGGATTTCTAAATCTTACTTCGTGGATTGAACTACGAACCATATATTGATCTACGGTCCATAAGTTAACCCGTGTGGGTCCTTCCATCAGCTTGATCTTTCATGCATATATATACATGTCGTGAATGAGACATATAGTCATACTCCCCATGTCTCATTCACTACATGTATAGACAACATATTGTTTTAAATTCTTGTATTTAATTACTTTCAATCTTAGGTGCTTTTGACTTATATCATCAAGTCTTTAGAGGTGATTTAGTTGTATTTTAATTTTGCTTACTTGATATATATTCATACTTAAAAACGTATCATCAATATTCTTGTATTCTTTCATTATACCTGTTAATAAGGAACAAAGAGAAAAATCGAAATTTATTCACCTATCATGTTAGGTGTAGATGTCATTACGATATAAGAGAATTTTGAATCATGACATTTATTTCTTTTGTTAGTGAATTGTCTGCCACAATTTTTGATTAATCAGACCAATAAGCTTGGAATCATAAATGATCAAACCAAAAAAGAAAAAAAAGTACATGTGTCTCACTAATTAAATCAAAACGAATATGATATTTGATAATATCAAATTAAATGTGATATGTTTGAGGGATATACTAAGATCACACTTCAGAAATACTTAATATATAGTATCAATTAAAGTAGAGATGTATAAACAGGATTACACTAAAGATGATATGTTGTCTACTATTTAGGAGGATGAAAATTACTTTAATTCAGAGAGGAATCTCCCACTAGTGAGACCAAACTGCCAAACTTTCTGCTGCCAATTGGGATAAACCCTTCTTTATCTTAACAAGTGAAGGTGCATAGATAGGGATAAATCAAAACCTCAATATATTTTCTATGAACCAAAAGGGGAAAGCATGTGATATTTGCTTGGATAATTGAAGGCAAACTACCTGTCAAACCAATGAACCTAAATGTATATTCATTTCATGTGTTTCTTTCTAAATATGTGGGGTGGGGGTGTTTAATTATACATAATATGTACACATTTATTTATTTTTATATGCAAACATGAGTCCAAGATATCACTTTCAATATCTTTATAATGATGAAACAAGTTCATTAACAATCTTATATATATATATATATATATATATATATATATATATGGTCCTTCATGTGATAACTCAATTGCTTCATCCCTTTATCACGTGCCCCTCCTAACACATTATATATACAGTGTTCCTGTCATTTTTGGGGGGCAATTTCGTTGTCTACATTAATTATCACAAACGTCGGAGAGCGGTTACTACAACTAGTTCAAGTACATTATTTAAACTGCATTTATTGATCATTACAAATGGTTCAGAAATATCCTCCTTTCATATATTAGGTTAAAAATGTGCTTAACATATTAGAAATGGTTCAGAAATGTCCTCCTTTTAATTGTCATGTTACGCTTTTCGAAAGTCAATTTGACTAATTTTCCAAGTTAAATTAGATTACATTAATTCAATATTTTTTCTTTAAAAAAAATATTCAAAAATTATACGAAAAGTACTATAAATTGTAATTTTTTCGCAATTTAATATGATGAAAAATATATCGTAAAATGTTAGTCAAAATTCTTATAGTTTGGCTTTTAAAAAAAACCATGACAGTTAAAAGTGGACGGAGGGAATACTAAGGAACATCTATTTTTAGTAAGGACGACATGTAAATAGGCACGGAGGGAATACTGTATTTACCCTAAAAAAATCAACGAAAAAAATGATCTTTTTATGGGCATACATAAGATAGTTGTCCAACAATACTTGTCCGGTTTGAAAAACTAAGAGATAATTTACCTTTTTGTATCTATTTTATCCTTGGTAGTAAATACTATTCAATATCTAATACATTCTCAATCATTAAACTTAATATATCCAAAGGGTAATATTGTAATATTATCCTTTTATTTTTTGTTTCTTAATGTGCGTGTCAAGTCAATAGTGGACAACTATTATCGAACAGAGAAAGTAGTTTTTAACAGTAATAAATATGCATATTAACAAAGTGTTCTAAAGCTTTTACCGACATTAATTAATTGTCATTAGATCCAATATCGCTATTAGGGGTGAACAAAATCGAACCGAAAATCAAGTCAAATCGAGAAAGAAAAATGAATAGTGGTTTGGTTTGACTTGATTTGGTATTGAAGAACCCCCCCCCCCCCCCTCCTCGACTATATTGGGTTGGTTTGGTTTTAACTTTAAAAAGTCAACACGCGAATTCATAAAAGTATTTACATTGATATAATTTATAAATATTTCTTATACTTTTTCATAATTTTTATCTTTTAACATATTATTTCAAGTTTGACTTAGAATTTTGAATAGTCTAACAAATGTTATATTATTAGTAACTCTAACAAAGCTCAAATCAAAACCAAATCAATATTATTGCTAAAAATAAATAAATCAACTCAAATACTAATGTTGAATATTTGTTCTATAGTTATATATTGGTTTAGACTTATTTTAGCATGATTTATACTTTAAAATTATGATCATTTTCATTTTGATATATTTATTTGGAATATTTGTTTTTATGTGATTTCTTTATTGTTCTTGTTGAATATTTTAGTGTCAATCCTCATATCATATTTTATGATTTTTCTTAAGAAACACATTAGATAATTATATTTTGACAAGACTAACAAAATATTTGAAACACAAGTTAATTATATGTTTGTATGAATACTTTATCGAAAAAATTCAAAAAATTTGAGAAATCTGAAAAAATCCGAGGTCGAAAATCCTGATTTTATTAGAGTGGTTTGGTTTAAAAATTTAAAATCCTAATATAAATGGTTTGGTTTGGTATTTAAAAAATCTGAACCAACTCGGTCCATGTACATCCCTTTCGCTATAGACATTGGCGAGACCTACAAAGAGTGTTAAAATATAATTATCACTAATTATTTATAACCTTTAGTTAATTACTATTAAAAATTATTTTTGATGTATAATAACATGAATAAGTAAAAGTTAACAAAGGAAGTTTAACAAAAGTGAATCATTTTACGTTACTTAGTGCCCCTTTGAATTAACTTATTTTTAAATGCTTTTTTATTTTGAAACATTTTTTTAAATTTTGATAGTGTTTGAAAAGGTTAAAAAAATGCTTTTAGGCCAAATATTTTTAAAAATAAATTAAAAGTCTAAAATAGAATATCATCTACTTATGACTCATAAATTTTAACTTATAAGTTACATTTATAAGTCTATCCAAACATTCCCTTAATCACCTATTAGGCATTTGGTAATTACAGTATGAGTAATTGAATATGGATATAATAAAAGTGAATATATATTATGAATAATTGAGGATGGATATAATAAAAGTGAGTCAAAATGGGAAGTGACATGAATATCTTTGTGAAGGTGAAAGAAAGATGACGGCATCCATCAATTGCGTAATTGAAAGCTTTTTAAGTGATCTCTTCGAATCATGTCTTTTTCTATGTAGGGTCCTAGTCATAGACAAAGTGTTCTTAAATTATAAAAAAAAATTACAAATACTTTTGATTAATAGTTTGATTTAAAATTATTTATTGTTAATATATATATATATATATATATATATATATATATATATATACGTTATTATTATTTAATGAATTAAAAATAATTTTCAAATAAATATATTATTTTCTTTTTTGTAAACATACATTTTTTAATTAACATATGTTTGATAAAGATTTTAAACATGATGCATCAAAATTAATATTTGCTAAGTGGCAGGCACAATTAGCCCCTTTTGATTTCGAAATTCATTATAAAAAGGGAAGTGATAATTCCCTCTGAGACTTCTTATCTAGAGAATATCTTTCTTCTTAAAAAAAATGGGTTTTCTTGACTTCTTTACTAATATTACTTTGGTTACAATTTTGAAGGCAGCTCCTCTTAATAGAGATTTACAGGAACGTATTTTATGGAGAATTATAGACGAAATGGTGATGGATATCTCACTAATTACATGATTGAACAAGAACTTTATGAAATATTTTATTGTTCTGAAGTTTATGACCTTTTAGATGATTAAAAACTAAATGCTATGTCTGCAGGATGGATCCTCCTTGGGTAACCAAGGCTAGAGGAAGGGGCAGTTATACTCGCGGAAGGGGAAGATCATCCTCCTCAAAAACATCAGGATCGTCATACGGATCCTCATCTAGCTCTCCAATTATACAAAGGGGAGGAATGAGCTTGGTAAAACTAACAAGCTCTTCAAAAGAAGCTACTTCTTCGATACATCTGGATGATATTCCAGAAAATAATCCATTATACGCCCAACTGAGAGCATATTTATCTCAAAAGCAAAGTGATACTTTTGCATCGGTGGCGAAAGAAGAGGTTGATGATATTAGATCCTATGAAAGGGTAGGGAAGAAAGAAATGATATTTCTTATTGAAAATTCTGAGATACAGAGAAAAGAAGAACCCCGGAAGATATTCCAGCGATATTTACTTAACGGATTATACTTTCCAGGAGAGTCATACAAAACCCGCTTGTATTACGAGACCATTTTAACGAATACATGTAGTGTTGAATTTCAACACTTCTCAGGTTATAACACCAGCGAGAACGTTTATAACTTCTCCAAAATGATCATAAAGCAGATTATATCAATTGAAGATTGGGGTATATCCTCGATGAAAGAAAGGCAGATCAACCTCAATAAAATCCCTACCAATTTCACTTATTGAGATTATATTAACGCTTTCAGCAAAGTCCTTTACTATAACAACGAAAGGCATAAACATGGTTTATCAAGGTGTGTGCAAAGATATTTGTTGACCCAATTCCTAACTGGTTCTTGAACTGGTGGTCATACCACGGATCGACGGTAAAGATTTTACCTGATCCCTTTTTAAAGTTATACAAAAACTGGGTTAAGGTTTCACCAGACCTTAATGATTTATACCACTCAGATCATGTTTGTTATATAGAACAAATTGAACAAATTTATTTCTTCATAGAATTCTCGATTTCATGGATCCATAAATGGACCCCGAAAGTAGGTTTTACTGAAGAACAAATTCCATGCTTATATCGGATTTATTATAATAATTTCTGGGATAAATTAATGAAGAAGGATCCCATGACTAAATCATTATATGGCCAAGAATTATTGGACTCTATTTCTCAAAGAATCCAAGATTATGGTATTATTCCTCACAAAGGAATAATTGCTGACAACTCTGTCAAACATATTGCCACAAGAATTTCCATTCAAGATGGAAATAAAGAAGAAATGATAAAAGAGTATTTGGATGAAATAAGGAGAAATCTACTCCTCAATATCACTCACTATGAAAAATCAGACACTTCAATGAGAAGTGAAAAACAAGTGATGATATCGTAGATGATGCTCAAGAGGCCCAGCCTTGTGAATCGGCGAAATCCGTGACAGAAGATATGCTGTCTAAAGCAGAAGATTTACTTAGAGAGCTGAAAAAGAAAGACAAGATGACCACTATTGATTAACAGTAGATACATTGTTAAACCACAGTAGAATAACTGTTACTGTACATTTGGGACCCATTGATAAGGGACCCATGGTCACTGTAAATCACTGTAGATCGGTCACTGTAGATCACTGTAGATAGATCCCTTTTTCTTCTATAAATAAGGTCTTTTGTAGTTTGAAGGAGGGTCGTCGAAAAACACTCTCTCTTTTAAAGTTTTTTTTAAGTTGTTTATTTCTCTTAGTTTGTAAAGCTCTCGGTTTGCCGGAGGTTCGCCGGAAGTAAATAAAGTTGTTGATACAAGGTAATTTAATTCTCTACTTTTATTTATAAATTTTTTTATATTTCCGATCTGGAAGCTGTGACTATGTCCGGCTAAAAATTTATATCTATGCCGAATAACTAACTTCTCTTTTATATAGACCATGAACGGATCTAAGCTTTATTTAAATATAGAAGAATTTTAGTATGGCTTCTCGACTTGGTTCTGAGATTGAGGTACAGTCGGATCTAGTATTACTTTTATTGGCTTTGTCTTTGTGACTCCGTCTGATGAGCCGTGGTTTTTAGCCCGAAATTGAGTTTGATAAGTAGGGCGCCTCATACCCGGTTAGAACTACCAGACACATGGGCTCAATAAAAGTATGTATTAGCTTCTTGTCATGCCTTTTGCTTGGGTAAAATAATTAAACCATGCAGTCTGAGAAACTATGTTAAAATTCTTGTGTATTTCGATTCTTATGTAGTTGGACTACCTCTAAGGATATTGACTTGCTTGATCTATGACTGGGCAGACCACCGCCAGGTCGGTGATCCTGTAACATTGGTCAATTTATTAGCGGTAGAGGGCATTTTTTATCAAACTATTAACGACAAAACAATGTTTAGACTAAATTATTAATTAATGCATTTCTGTTCAATTGCACATAGTTTAGATATACTTTTTCACCCTTTTTTAATTTTATTTTAATCAGATAAATTATTTATTTTCAAGATAACAATTTCACTTATTATGGCATTGTAGTTATCATTAAGATAATCTGATAAGTAAATTGTATTTTTGTGTGTGTGTGTGTTTTTTTTTCCTTAGTCGCATTCTTAAATGCTGGAGTGTAGTGAAAAAATTATTAAAAATTATTTATATACGAGTAAGACAGAAATTTTAATCATGATATTATATCACTATTTAAAATATTTATAATTCCAATTAAGGAGCTGCTTTATGGCTCCTAGTACTTCCTCCGTCCATATTAGTTGATCATTATACTAATTATAGTTGTTTCATATTAGTTAATCATCTTACTAAATAAAAAAAATATTAATTAATTTTTTTCTATATTATCCTTTCAATAAATTCTTTTTGAAAGTGTTCACATTTGTTTGTAAAATTTCTAAAAAAAATTTATGAATGAATTAATAAAATCATCTTCTTATTTATAATTTCTTAAGCACAATATAAAATAAAAAGTAATCAACTAATACGGGACATTGAGAGTATAATAACAGCTCCATCTTGTTGAATTTGAACTTCAATATTTACATAATGCAATTACTAGTTTAGTTACCGTTTAACAACAAAGAGGCTCTTCAACTGGTTGATTTTAATGATTATATTAAAAGCTGACTTTTTTAGGCTCCAAATAATTCCTTTAATCCTGTAAAGGTAAATAACTTGTCATAATTCATAAGCATAGTTGGAAATAATTTTCATCCTTTCACCTAAAACAAAGACTACTTAAATTAAAGCATGCGCCTTCAATTTTTGATTCAAAATTAATCATGTCCTAAATTATATGTCGTATTTTTTATAAACATTTTTAAAGAAATTATTAATTAGGAGGGTTTTTGTTTGGCTATTTTATTCTTATTTATATCTTAAAAAACTTATTAAGATAATATCTTTTTTATTAAATATTTATTCTATTGATGTGTTATAATTTTCAAGAACAATTACTACTAAAGATAAAATAGGAAAAAAATTTAATTTGATTGAAAATTTTAAAATGATAAATAATTTAAGAGATCTATTTAAGAAATCATGATAGATAATTTAAGACAAATAAAGTAATAATTACTACTCCATACGGTTTTTTAAGCTGTCGTGTTGCGTTTTTTGAGAGTCGATTTGACTAATTTTCAATGTTAAATTAGATTAAATAAATTTGTTATTTTAAAATAAAATTTTAGATATTCAAAAACTATACGAAAAGTACTATAAATTGTAACTTTTTTCATATCAATATGATAAATAAAAAATACATCTTAAAATATTAGTTAAAATGCATATTGTTGGACTCTAAAAAAAATAACTATGATAACTAAAAAAAAAGAAGAAAAAAAGAAGAGGAATACTTAATTATTAATTTTAAAATTTCTTGGATTTGTATCTTTATTTTACTGAGGGCAAAAGACTATTCTTTTCCTACTGTAATAATAATCTACCCCTATGGCCCTATAATAACTTTATCATAAGTTATTACAAATTAGAAAATACACAAAAAAAAATTGGTTAAAGAAGGAATAATCTTATCAACTATTTTTTTGTTTTTGTACCTATTTTTTGGTGTTTTGTATATCTAAATGACATGATTATACATAGTATAATTGGACTTCCCAACAGGATATGTATTTGCCAGCTAAATTTTGGTGGCTAACAAACTGAATATTCTATTTAATTTCTATTATTCAACAATTAGCTAGCTTTAATTACAATATAGGTTTTTATCACAAGAATTAATCAGATTATGAATAATTGCTAGATATTCTTTGAGGCTGCATGCAATGTACTTTGAAATATATTACTATTTTTTTTAAAAAAAAAAGAGACACAATCTCACGTAAATCAACTTTTAGGCCTCTATTTTCTTGAACCATAGCTCAAGTGCAATTCAAAAAAGAATCTAGTTCACCAATTGACTACATATTATAAATCTCCCTCAACTCTAAAGTGTATAAAGTTCTAGCACTATATAATTGGACAATCTATTTTTGTAATGGTTCATTCTATCCTGTATTATTCAAATCAAATATGGGTACATCGGTAAGGAGAAAAAAGAATTTACTTATGTAACTGATAATACAAAAGAGCTATTATACCATCGTTTTAATTTAATACTATTTTTCATTTCAATTTATCTGTTTTAATTATTATTAGGAAAGTCAAAATATATTCTCTTTAATTTGACTATTTTATCAAGTACTTTCAAAATATTTTAAATGGTTAACTACCGTGAAATATAGTACTTCTTAAGTAGTTTTAAAATATTTTATATTTTATTTCAATAAAAATATAAAATTTTATAACCTAATAACGTCAATTTTCGCTATACCTTCCATTTATAAAAGTTAAACTCAAATAAGAATAATTATAATAGCAGGAAGCATAATACATATACTCCTTTTTAATTTAAAAATAATCATAAAAATATTTTTGAAGGACAATTATACTTATTAAAAATTTATTATGCATTAATTAGAAATACATACAGCAAACAAGGGTGTATTTAATGCAATGATTACGGATTTGATAATTGATTAATTAATTGTACTCCCTCCATTCTATATTAATTGAATTGTTGAGACATTTTACATTTTTCAAATTAACTTAATTGTTCAATTTTCAAGATTACTTTTAGAATGTTTTTCCAATTTTACCCTTCATTAGTTAGTATTGGAATTAGTTATTAATTAATGTTTAATTATTTTAATCATAATTTTGATAATAATTAATAAGGATAAAAATGGAAAGTTAAGCCTAATTTATGTTTTAATCTTCTTTTCTTAAAAGGTGTGAAACACCTCAACAATTCAATTAATATGAAATGGAGGGAGTATATAAATATTTAATAATTGATTAATTAATATTATATAAATATTTAGCTCGAATTTAGTTCACCGATCCGATTATTATTGTTTATTGAGATTGTTATAGTTTATAAAATTAAAATTTTAAATCCATCTCGAATTATCAGTATTTATTCTTTTGGACGATACTTACAAGGTATTTTGGGGGCCAAAAAGCACTTGGACAAAATCTCACATAAAATCAAGCTTTTAGAGCAGTATTATCTTGAACTTTAGCTAAGATTCAATTGACGGAAGAATAAAAATCTATGTAATGAATAAACATCATTCTTCATCTTGTCTAAATAATTAGACTGGAAGTTATATTTATACAGATAATTGGACCCCCATATTTTATAGTTTATATTTATGCAGTAGCCTTCATTTATTCAAAATTGATTTTAATAATCATTTAATTCTAAAGTTGTGGGGGTTTCAACATTCACTATTTATTCATAAAAAATAATTTTAATCATGTATAAATAGTGTAATTTTATACCGAATCATGAAATTCAAATGAATCCCTAGCCCCTTACTAGTTCTGCCTTGCATATGAAGTAAAAATTTGAGACCGATAGAATTTAAGTATTTTTCCTTTGTTTATTTATAAAATAGTTATAATTGTACCAATAAACTACCGTAAATATTTTACCCAATATTTACGCTAAATCATACAATTTAACTTTTCTCCATTAAAAATCAAAGTGAGAATGTAACACCTAAAGTTATAAATCCATATTTGATTCTAAATTATTTTAAGTTCAATAATTTTCTACTAAATTCATTTCATCCGTTGACATTCAATTCACACTTTGCATTACAAATAGATTTGTAAGTATTATTAGAGGAGAAATTAGTTAAAATAATTGATGTTGTATTTGGTATTCAACTAAGTTGCACTATCGAAAATAGCAGAATCTAGACATATGGCCCCCTCTTATCAATTGACCAACACTTGTATCGATGACATCCTCCTGGATCGCATACTATAAAATTACACCAAATTATTACTTTTTTGCTCCATTTCGTTATGTGCTTATAAAGAAAGGAAAAAAAAAAACTCAGATATATCCTTTAATTTTGTGATTTAGTATTGATATACCTCTCGTTATAAAAATGATTTATATATATTTCTATCTTTGTATAAATGACTCAGATATATCCTTTTAGTTTAACGAAAGTATAAAAATCAATATTTTAAAATTTTATTTTACAATATAACACTTAACTTTGGTAGAAGGATCATATACTACATGATTTTAAAAAAAATAAAAATAAAAATAAAAATTTAAAATTAATTTTCATTTTCGTTGGATGAAAAGGGTATATGTGAGCCACTTTTATAATGATAAATGTATATGTGAGTTATTTTTATAATGAAGGATATATCAGTTCTAAATCATAAAGTTAAGGAATATTAAACCTTTTTCTAGTTGATCCAAACTAATTGTTATTTTTAAAATTTTGAGATATAATTTATTATCAATTTCCACCATTGTCCTATTTAACAAATACGAAAAGAGATTAATGAGGTAAAAGAAATATTCGCTAATATTAATTGTCGCATATCACTTTTACTTGTTTATTAAGAAATCATAAATGAATTTTTTTTTTTATTACTTTAATCATCTTTCTCCAATAAATTACACTTCATTTAGAAACAAGCCTAAAAGTCTCATTTGTTAATACCTTATGACATTATGTGCATTTATTTTCAGATTTAAGTAAATAAATTATGAGATACTATCTTAATAGTTTAAACGTGTATTCAAAATCAAACATACGTCTTAATATGAAAATTAATAATATTACTTCAAAAATATTTAATACAAAAGGTAAAATAAAATAAAAATAATTAGTTCAATTTTAGTTTTATAAGATAACGAGTAATCCGAAACAAATATACCTTGACACCTAATATTGCCTATTGGACAGAAGAAGTATTTTTTTAATTGAGAAGAATACCTAGTTATTCCACAAGTTTGGTATGATGTATTCGGTGCAATATTTAATTTTTTAATATTTTGCAACGTCTGTATGTGTTGATGTAGCAAAGTGGATGGAAATAGACTCTTTTTTTTAACCCCTCTTTAGGGTTTTCATGTTTTATTGTTTTCTTGGCAATTTAAATCACAATTTTAAAATTGGTGGTGGAAAATACTTATATCCTACTAGTAATTCCCTCTTATTAAAATAAAAATAAAAGCTTATTTAAGCCTATGAAAGTGAGTAAAAATTAATTAATCAACTTTCAAACAATTATTTTCAAATGTTAATTGTGAAATAATAATAATACAAGTAGTTTATTTTGTCCAATTATGTATTTTTCTTTATATATATTTCAATTTATAATGCATGTATTATATAGGTAGAGTTGAAATTTAAAACTTATGAATTTGTATTTTTTTTAAAAAAAAATTATTAGGTCTAAATTAATAATTTGTACATTTTAAAATAAATTTCTTAAGAAAAATACAATATTTAAACCAAAATTACTAAATTTGATTTAATTCATATTTCGACTGCCGTCTTATTTGTACTCTAATTCTAAAAACATGGCGAAAATTTCATTAAATTAGCCAAATAGAAACAAATTTAGCTAAAATAATAAAATTCAACTATTTATTTCCTTTTTAGAGTCTGTTTGACATTGCTAGTTGGAAGACCAAATTCTTAAAATTGCTTTTAACTGAAAGCTGTTTTTGGGAAGAAGTTAAAAAATTATGTTAAAAAAAAAAGTAGAAGCAGAAAATTAAAACTAAAATATTCCTTAAATATATACATATTTATCACTATATCCCTTATTAATTAATTAACATATCTCATAAGTTTGTTAATTTTCATTCAAGAATTTTATATTTTATTTTTATATAATATTTTTTTTAAATTTTATTTCTGTTTTTTTTTTTTTTTTATATTTTTTTTATTGTATATATTATTTTAATTATTATTTTACAGAACTAGAAATAAAAGCAACAACTATATTTTTTGCTGCATTAAAAAGAAGAGAAAAAGTAATAATTAAAGATTTAGACCCTCCCCAAAAAGTAACAAATAACAATTTTTTTTTTATTAATTTACGTATTATTATTTTTTTTTTTTTTTTTTTTAGAACTGTAGAGTATTATAACCGAAAAAAGGATAATAGCTAAGATTGAATTCAAAAATAGATTAAAAAAATAACAAAAATATTCTTATTTTCAATATATTTCAACAATATTTATCTATTTATAATACTGATTGAGAATTTGAATATGTACATTTTAATTAATTAAATTAAAAATGTAATTAAATTTTTTGTATTAGATGTTTAAAATAATTTCTCTCTATAAAATAATCTTAATATTAAAACACATTGATACTTACATTTTTTTTCATAATTTGACTCTCGATAACACTTTTTTTTGAAAAAAATTTACCCAAACACAAATTGCTTATCAAAAGCACTTTTCAAATTAATTTGCCAAACACAAATGACTTTTTATGAAAGACACTTTTCTGAAAAGATATTTTAAAAAAACGCTTCTAATAATGAGTTCTTAGGAGCCATACCAAACAAACCCTTAGCCTAAATAATAAAAGTTTCGGTATATTACTGTGCCAAGTTTATAAAGTATTAAGATATTTTGGCATACTATTTATTAATAAAAAACATATGAATTTATATTGGGTACTAAATTATATCGTCAAAATAAGCAATTCAAACAATACGGTAAGTATTAAACTATCCGTTTAAAGACATTTCCGAAAATGTAGAAACTCTTCACATTAAGTAAGTACTGGTTTTATATTCAAATATAGAAAAAGTAAAAAAACAAATAATAATAAATTTTTTTTTTTAAAAAAAAAAAACGAAAAAGGGAAAAGTCGCAGTGAATGAAATTGTGTGAAAATATACAATTTTAAAATGAATAAAAATGGTCCCCCTCCAATTAATTTAGTATAAGTTTTAGAAATCACATAGTTTTAATATGAAATTACAATCTATCCCTATTTAGTTTGTAATTATATTAATTCCTGAAAAAGTAAAACAAATTAGATACATAATATGTAGCTCGGATACATTATAAAATAAACCGGATACATAATATGTAGCTCGAATACATTAAAAACTAGCTCAGATACATTATAAAATAATTTAGATATACGAGAGAAATAAGAGATTTTAGAGGTTTTTACAAATAAAAGAGAATATTAGAAATAAGAAAAACATAAAACGATGTGTATTTCAGTAATTTTTCCATTAATTAATAATTTATTTTTGCCAAACTGGCAATTAATTAGAAGTAAAGCATGCACGCGCATGACACTCCTTTATAACCCTCATTTTCTTCCCCTCTTTCTCTTCATTCACACTTGCTTCAACCTTTTTCTTGCTTCCTTATTCTCCTCATTCCTTCACTTTTCTCACACACACAAAAAAAAATAAAAATTGAATGTATAATATGGAGAAGGATAAGTTGTCTAGGAGACATCACAAAAACCCTTCATTTTCATCTTCGCTTCTTGACGAAATCTACCGCTCCATTGATGGTTATGATCAAAGAAGAGAAGATTTCAAATTACCAAAATTAGAAACAAGAAAACAGAGCAGCAGCGCCAGTATTGGACTGAAACCGAAAGGCGTTGCCAATATTTACAACAAGAAGAAGAGTGTAGAAGATGAAGAAATTGCTAGTTTTCGAAGGGCTTGTTTGATTGAGAAATGGATGGAGAAAAAAGTGAAAGATAAAGCACGAAGAGGTCCGTCTAGTGAATTGGATAGTATTAATTATGATTCACTTTTTTTCAGTTCAACTTCATCTGAATCCAATTCTGGTACTCTCTCTGCATCTTCATCTGAACCCGACTCTTTTTACTCTGAAAAATCTTCTTCTTCTTCAACAACAACTTGTTTTGCTGCATCGAGAACTAGATCGATTAGAAGAGCCAGTGTTTCACCCCGTAGAGATACTAAACTCTATTCATTTGACAATCAACAAGCAAATAAAAATGAAGAGAGCAAGTCGAAATCAACTGCTTTGAAAATGTACAACAATTTGAAGAAAGTGAAACAGCCCATTTCACCAGGGGGTCGTCTTACTAATTTTCTCACTTCCATTTTCAATAACAAATCGAAGAATTTGAAGGACCCAAATGGCGGAAACAGAGGAGATTTTCATGAAGTAGATGAGAGGAATTCAAAATCTTCTTCAATTTGTTCATCATTTTCAAGATCCTGTTTAAGTAAAACCCCACCAAAATTCTCTCAAACTGCTGTCAAAAGGACAGTCAGATTCAACCCTGTTAGTGTTATTGTTGACGAAGATTGTCGTCCTTGTGGTCATAAATCCATATATGACCACGATTCAGACAATCTTCGTAGGCCCAAATCCCAAGGAAATGCAGAGAAGAACAGGAAATTTGAAGTGACAAAAGTTGATTCATATAAGAATGATTACATTGTTGATTACGCAGATGAAGATGATGATGATGATGCAGCAAGTTGTTCAAGTTCAGATTTGTTTGAAATTGATCACTTAGCATTTTTCGGTAACAAAAGATTTTGTGACGAACTGCCTGTCTATGAAACCACATATGTTGATACCAATAGAGGAATCGCAAGTGGTTTCATTCATTAAATTATCATTAGTTAGCCAGCCGACAATGTGATTTAGTATTTGAATCTTGATGATAATATAGATCAATTAATTTTTCCAATAAATCGACTTTTATTATTATTCTGTCCGTACTACAACATCTGATAGAAAATTGAAATATGAATTTATTATATTTGAGAAAAGGTAAAGGAAGGTAGGATCGAAGACTAAATGTTTTGAAAAAAAAAAAAAGGAGAGAGAGAAGAGAATGGGGTGATTGGGAAGATCCCTAGGCAAGTTTAGATAGTGATAGATTTTTGATAAAACAGAGGAAAGGGAAAAAGAAAAGAGTAAAAACTGAAGATTCGAGATCGAAATGAGAAGCAACAGAATGAATGGCAAAGAGATGTTTGTTCGTTTTCATTGGAATAGGGAAAAGTTAAAGGGATTTGCTTTCTTTTTTTTCTTCTTCTCTTGAATTTATGCTTCATCTTTTGGTGTTGTGTTTCATTCCTATAATACAAATCCCTATACAATGTCCAACAAATATTGCACTTGTTTCTGTTTTTTCTATTTTAAATACTACTTTTCCGATTGTTTACTTTCTTTTTCTCTTTAACATTTTCCTCAAATTTTAGGTATGACTAAAACATCATCTTCTTTTTATTAGGAAAGAGTTTGGAATTCATGACTTCTTTCCTTTGAGTTTAAATTTTGTCTACGAATAGTATTGAGGTGAAATTGTGAACTCGTCCATATTAATTGTATCGCGTATGACATGTCCTATCAAAATAATATTTAAGAACATAAATAAAAGCTATTATTCTTTTGCACTATGAAAAATATTTCTACAATTCACTTAATATGGACGGTAGGGAGTATAATATGATCTCCAATCCAAAATAAATAAATTTTAAACACTTCTCTATAATTCAAAATGAATTAACATATTAAAGTTCAAAGTTGTATTAGCCTTTTTTTTAATAGGATTTTCCAACTATCTCTTGCTTTAAGTATAGTTTGAGTAAAAGCTAAAGGATGATATTGATAAATTACTCTCTCTGTTGCATTCTTACTTCGCCCATGTACTAAAATTATATATCTATTTTACTAATTCATTTCAGCAAATAAAAAGAGTTAATTTTTTACATGACTACTCTTAGTACTCTCTCCGTCCATTTTTAATTATCTTTTCAAAAGTTAATTTGACTAATTTTCAAAGTTAAATTAGATTACATTAATTCGATACTTTAAACAAAAAATTTGGATATTCAAAAACTATACGAAAAGTACAATAAATTATAATTTTTTACATGAAAAAATACATCGTAAAATGTTAATCAAAATTCTTATAATTTGACTCTACAAAAGGAAACCATAACAATTAAAATTGAACGGAAGAAATATTAAATAGCTACATAAAATAATAGTAGTAATCAAATTTAAAGTTCCAAACATTATTAATATAATTAATTTAATAAAATTCACATCTAATTAAAAATTTCTTAAAGATATATCAAAACCAAATAATATGAAAGGGACGATATTTTTTTTAATTAATAGGGGTGTGACACAGTCCACACCTATAGAAGTTTATTTATTTTGAATCGAAGAAATTAATAAATAATGAATGACCTGCAAAATAGAGTTTGAAACCCTAGTTCATTTCCTTTGATAAACTTTGTTCTTTTTGTAAATTTTGTGGTCCTTGTTTGAGAAAATTTTCTCTACGGATGAAAGAGGATAAAAACGAAAAGAGAGTCGGCTTCTCATCCATTATTATCCAAATATAGGGACCATCTCAATATTCTTTAATTTAATTTAATGTCTCAATCAATAAAATCATTTCGAACCTGCATTTTCTATATATAAATTCATCATCACCATTGTATCGATGTTTGAATATGTGATTTCATTTCGTGATTTAAAGAAATAAATTTTGTATAGTTTAATCTAAACAAAGTCATTCATGAACTGAATATATACACAATGGAGGACTTCGTCAACAATTTTTATTTCCAGTCAAGGAAGGATGCGATTGCAACTAATTTGTAAATAAAATCTCATGTAAGTTTCATATATGCTTAATTAAGATTATTAATTAGCAACTAATTATTTTTCTAGCTAATTACACCCTCCTATCATACTAGAATTATACATTTAGATCAAGTGGTCTTCACAACTTTTCATTAATCTCCATCATAGTTCATCAATATCCATCATCTCCATTCTCTAACAAAAACAATTTGTGAATAAAAAAATTCTAAATTATCATAATTATTATATATTCAACAATTCACTACCAATTGATCATTGCAAGTCTAGCTACAACCGTTCACACTTCAATAATCTACATTAAATCCATCAGAAGAACATACACCTAAATAATTATTTGATTATATTCAATATTCAATATCGTGTGGCTGACATTTGAAAAAAAATAATTAACAGAGAATTAATTAATTAAGAAAATGAACAGTAAATGATAAAGCACTACGTGACGAGCATGCAAATTAAGTTTATCAATTTTAAAATTAACAACTTAAGTACCTCTACGCTTAGTTGGAATCTTTTTAGTCAAAATCCAACATGATAAAAATGATTAGCAGCAAAGAGGAATGTGCATTGTTTAAGCAAAGTGGTGGATTTGTAACTAAGTTCAATTAATTAAAATGGATTATTCTAACAAAGTCCTCTAATAATTATTGAGTTTGTAAAGATTTTTGTTCTTGCATAATATAAGTTAGAAGTTAGTGGCTCATTAATTTTGGTATTTCCTCTTAGCTTCCATAGGGTTGGTGAGTGGGGAAGTTGCCAGCAATCATGAGAAGAATAATGTTTGAGAATTAATATAATCAAGTTTAATCAACAAGGCTAAATTAAACTATTTTTCTTCTCCATTTCTGTGTCTGGAGCCAGCAATATTAGAGCCCCGAATAAATTTGGATCACACCCATTCAAGGATGATGCTCCCAACAATTTTTTTTTCATACTCAGGATTCGAACCCAAAACTTCTGATTAAGGATGAAATAATTTCATCGATGCACCACAACCCTGTTGGTAGGCTAAATTAAACTACATGCATTAGAATTGACCTACTAATTAATTAGTTTTTTTCCTAATTAAAAAAATATTATTTTGCTCTATAAATATCGCTATCAAATCCTTCATGATTATATTCTTTAGTTCTTATCAATGTTTCTTACTTTTAGCTTATTTAAAAAGTAAGGATTCTTCCTTTTCACCACACTACTTAGATTTAAATATACTCTGATCATGAATCATGAGTTGGAGTTAGAGTTAGAGTATGTATATATATTGGTTTAATTTAATTTTATGATTGATATCTGAAATATATTGATCCGATTAATTTAGATTCACCTCATTACTTTAGGAATATTTATAGGGTAAAGTACATTCTATCAATAATTAACCCGATTTCAGAATGATAGTCTCATTAAGTAAAATTCTAATGGGTATTGAAATTGGGTAAATGGATCTTTATTTTGGTTGAGTCGAAATTTACTAAATGGGTTGGATAGAATACTAAATAGAAAGTAAAATTTTAATTATAATAAAAATATATATACATGGAGCCATGTAGACTAATAAAAATGGTGACACAATACTTAACTGTACAAGGGCAAATATGTATCCAAAGTTGGATGGTAAGGATAAATATATCAAAAAAAATATGACGAAGGGTAACTATGACCCTTTTCTAAAAGTTTAAGGACAAATATGATCCTTTTCCGCTTTAGGAATATTTATAGGGTAAAATACATTCTATCAATAAATAGAAGAAACTAGACTTTTTCCATATTTTTTATGCATATATAAAAATAAAGATCTTTTGTTTAAAAGGTCTAGTACTAAAATGAAATATTGTAGTTGGGAGAAAAATCTCCGCATAAATAAAATTCTTGTAACGACTATATTGTGGATGTTATTGTGTTCTTGATATGAGAAGATGAGTATTCAATTTATAGAGTTTCAAATTTTTTCTCTACGAAAATAATAAATCAAATATGAAAGATAATTATGTTTTCTTTTTAGAAAAAGTTCAAGAATTTATGATAATACTTTGACTTTCCTTTAAGAAAAAAATAAGACTTAAAATATGATAAGAAAATCAGAACAAAATCCTAACAGTTAAGTGACCTAAAAAAAAAATAAAGTAGTTAAGAGTAGTCAATATTGATGTGTACCATCCAATTGTACAAAAAAATGTTTTGTGAGCTAGTGATTATCTGTTTCTATTTGTATGGTTTTGTTTTTTTGAAGCATAACGTCAGGTACCTGCAGCTTCTGCCATCCCATTTTGCAGCTGCAACTACCAACTTGTTAACAAGGATGTCCCATATATTAATAATGAGCATCACCAACCATTTTTAAACTTCACTTCCTTACATGATGAAAACCCCTTTATTTATAGCATATTGTACATCTTATGTATAGTTTAGCTCAAGTCCTTTTTTCTTGGATCTTACACTTCATGGCTTCATGCGTGTTGTGAGGATACTCATCTGTCATACATAAGTGTATTCAGAATTTCAAGAGAGTCAATATATCATTATAATTTATTTATTTTTGAAATATGAACTTTATTGATTTGACCTTAAGATTCTTATCACTGAATTCGTTAAACTTTTAAAATTATAGGTTCAAACTTAATTATCATCTATTCAGATAGTAATTTCTTAAAATATACTAGTTATATTTCGTGTTAAAAATATTGTTGTTTGATTGAATTCATTGACAATATCTAGCCATATCATCCAGTTTTACTAGTGTTAACATACACATTTGATTTAATTATATAAAACTTTTACAATGCTATTTTTTTAATAGAAATTTCGATGTAATAGACTTGAAATTTATGAAAGATAAAAGTAAGGAAAAATTATTAATTAAAACGCCAAAAATGCTATCATTAACCACTTACAGATGTTACCCAATTTTAGATGTAAAATTTAAATTTCTAATCTAACCTCACTTAGAGAGGTGTACCCAATCATCGTTTCTCTAATATAATAGAAGAGAAGAGTGAATAGAGGATCTTAGGGTCAATTGATCAATTGACCAGTGCTTCAATTTTTTCTAATTATTTTAGTATTTTAGTACTTTCTCTGTTTTAATTTATTTATCTTACTTTGTTTTGTTAGTGTTTATGTATTTAAAAATTATGAAAAAGAAATACATCAATTACTATATTTATATTTAGTACTTTTTCTGTTCCAATTATTTGTCTTACTTTTCTTTTAGGAAGTTATGTATAAGAGTGAATAGAGAAACTTAGGTTAGTCCGTCAATTGACCAATTTGCTCACAACCCGGGGAATCGGCAGAAAGAGATGGGTCGGATATTGGAATCTGTCCAAAAGTCCTGACTTTTTCGAGGCTCACTCATTGAAGTGTGATCGTAGATCTGGTCTTTTCCAGCAGGAATGCCAAAAGCAAGACCTGGACCTGATTCACGCAGTCAAGCAGCAAAGACCTTTTTCTCTTTGGAAGCTTTCGTAACGGCTATAAAGAATACTGCGCACCTCGTAAAAGGCTGTTCCTATGGATTCACGTGCTAAGGCTCCACTAAAAAATGCTTCTGCTTGAATTTTCTCTAATTATGTTATCATCGTAATTTCTTAATTTTCCTTTCAGCATTTATGTATTTAATTACAAAAAAATAGTAATATAAATCACTATAATTTTGAAGAGAATGTGAGTAACTTACAGTCAGTCGATAATTTGATCGGTTCGCCCTTTTGCTTCAACTTTCTCTATTTATATATAATTTTGTACTTTCTTGATTTCAATTTTTATTTTTTTTACTTTCCTTTTTAATATGTTATAGATTTAAAAGTAACGAAAGAGTAGTAATATAAATCACAACAAATAATAATTTAAAAATATAAAAATAATATTTAAAATTTGATTGACTCTCAAAATTTCACATGTGATTAGGATAGAAGAAGCAATATATATTTTTTTAAAATTACATAAAAAGTACTAAAATTACAATAATTACCAACTTAAAATATTTAAAAATTATATCAAATTTAGTTTATGATTCTCCTAATTTTATTCATTCTACATAAATTGATACAAATGTAATAGTAATATTAACATGGTAGCATATATATATATATATATATATATAAGTCGAAACGAATATATAGAATAAATAAAGTTACGTATAATTTTCCTTTTAATTGTAATGTTTCCAAGTATACTAACTTATGACGTTCCTTTTAGTTAATTGACCAATAAATATTCTGTCTTTCTCTTTCCGTTTTATCGGTGAAATAACAAAAGAATGCGAAATTAACAAGCAATATGTTGAAAATATTGCAAATTATCATACGAAGGAACAATTTCCTACCTATTTAATTTCATTACCTTCTCTTGCAATACCTTTTTCTTTTGAGAGTTCAATTGTGCAAATTTTGATAAATAAATATTTTTAAAATTATATATACCAAAATAAAAAACTTGTAATTATAGTATTTTAATATAATTTTTAAATATTTAAATTTCAATTATATTAAGTTGATCTAATCTGATTTTGTATAAAAAAATTAGCTAAATTGATTTTCAAAAAATGATTAATATCATATTAATTGAGACAAAAGAAATAGCTTAATATATGTAAAACATTATGAAACAATTATTTTCTTATAATAGTCAGTAAAAAATTCACTTCCAAAAATGATAAGATGATTGATCGATAAAAATAAAATTCAAATTAGTTTTTAATTTGATGTAGTTTGTCGCATATATTTTTGGCAGCTAGAAACTAGGAAGAATCGAAAATAATAGGTATTACATTCAATATAGATTTCATCTAACATTTTGTTGCATCTGAAAGCCTCGAAAAAGTCGTATGTACAAGGAGAAATACACAAGTCCACAGATTTCAAACAATTTTAAAAAGCATTACCATCACTTTCAAGGCCTTATTTTTCCCTTTTTTTTTAGTTAAAAGGGTAAAAATGTTAAGAAAAAGTAAAATAACATAGGTAAAATATCATTCTGGCCAAAAAAAAATCTTTATTATTTTTTAAGTTTTCCACTCAAATCTCGATATTCGATAGTATTGGAACTTGACTAATTTGTATTTGTGTTGGGGTTTGGGTATGACCCATTCAGGGGTAGCACTCACTATCAATGATTTTTCCATACAAAAGGCTTAAATCCAAAATCTCTGATTAAGAAAGGAACAATCCAATTCACCGCACCATATTTTTTGACGATAATTAAACTCTCTTAGATATGCCTATTTAAAATTATTCCTTTTACATACTAGTTCGATCGTCTGAATAATAATGTAATGCATCTAACTTGAATATGAATTTTAAGTTTAATTTCTTTTAGGCAAAATGGTCTGGTGGACCCTTATACTTGTATCAGTTTGTATTCTGAACCCTTCTACTTACCCCTTTGTCATCTGAACCCTTGAACTCAATTAAACTGAGACTTTTAAGTCCCTCCAACCATGTGTGTAGCTCACTCTCCTTTTTATAATTGACATGTCATATCCACGTCAGATATATTAATGCCACCTCATAATTATTTCATAACTATTTTTAAAAATTATTAACCAAAATTATTTAATAAAATGTAAAATAATAACATTTTAATTTATTATTGACATTTCTAATGATCCCTATTTTCACTATTTCACAACCAAAAGAAAGCCATCGCCGGCGTCGTCGCCATTTTTACCGGCGAAATCACATATACTTTCTCCCTCACCCGTCTTCATCTCCACCACACACCATCACTAATTTTCTTTCCTCCTCCAACATCCACAGTAGCAACAACCTAAGCCACCCCACAACTAAATCTGGCCACCGCACAACCAGATCTAGCCAAACTTTTCGTAATCCAACACTAACTACTATTTTCACACCCCAAATTGCTTACAAATACAATTTCACACCAACCTCTGCCGTTAAACACGTTGAAATCCACCCAAAATTCGCCTGAAATTTTCTTGGGTTATCGAAATCAGTTGAAAAAGACAAGTTTAAGGGATTAGAAGGAGACGATTGCTGTGAAAGATTGAAAATGGGGAAGAATAGGAAGTCTTCATCTAATTTGATAAAAATATTCAACAATTACTTTTCACCATTCAAAACTACCAGATCTTGACACTTTACCCTAGAAAAATGAAAAAAACGACAATTCAAGAACAATGTTGACAACAAAAGAGGTCAAGATTCTCATTAGACATATTTCTTCCGACAACTATGTTTATCCCATCAATTTTCTGAATTTTCCTTTGCTGATTATGTTCAATTTTTTTGCACAATTTCATTTTTAATTTGGGGGAAGAGAAAACGAAAAAGAAAAAAGAGAAAAAGAAATTGTAAAGGAGCGAGGAAAGGGAGAAAGAGAAAAATGGAGGTCTAGGTGGGGAAGAACAAAGTGATGGTTGAAGAGGAAAAAAGAAACATGGATGGGTGGGGGAAGAAGAAAGAAGTGAAACATTTATTTTTAATTTTGTTTTCTCTTTTTATTCTAATTTTCTTTTTCTTTTAATTATTTTTAATTTAAATTCTTATGTCTCTACGCTCCTTTTGCGCGTGGAATCATGTATTTATTCCAGCTCATTAATCAAGTTGCCACATAAGCCTGATCAACAGTCAGAGGGGCTTAAAAGTCTCATTTTAATTGAGTTTAAGGGTCCAGATGATAAAGGGGTAAGTAGAAGAGTTCAGAATACAAACTGATACAAGTATAAGGGTCCATCAGACCATTTCGCCTTTCTTTTATCTGCTCTGAAATAAAATTTACATGTTTAAAAACTATTTTAACATTATAGAACACAAATTTTTAAAATTTTGTTGAAATATTTTGCACTCCCATTTGGCGGAGCTAATATTTTTAATAAGGGGTTCAATATCTGGAAAACTAAACACACCAATTAATCAAAGAAGATTCAACATCTATTATATATACATAAAAAATAATTTTAATCATATATAAATAATAAAATTTTTCATGGATTCGGATGAACCCCTAATAGAAGGCTAGCTGCGCCTCTCCCAAGGCCGTCCAAAGAAAACAAAAAATTCCATAATATAAAACGGCTCATTACAAGGTCCGCCCATTCTGTCTTCATACTTCATTAAAATTCTTGGCTATAACATAAAAGACTAATTATATTATGCTTTAAATTTAAGGCAACTTTAATTTATCAACTTGAAAATAAGGTATCGAAGATGAAGGGTACTATACATAAAAGGAGAGGCATGTGTAGTCCGGTGAGTTCGCCATCGGCCATAAGCAGTGGTGCTCCGCTCAAGTCCAACGTCGGTGGCGGCGGATGGTGTAAAGGCCTATCTGACTGTTTAATTTTGGGGCCTAAAGTCTCACGCAACATAAAACTTGTACAAACTCCCCAATATCACCACCTTCTACAGGTATATATATATTTCATACAAATGAATTTAAGTTATATATATATTTAACGGGATATAATTAACAGTATACCCATGATGAGCATATGAGTTGTCTTGTGTTGCTGGTACAAGGTAGAGGAACCACTCGTGAGACTAGAGTTTGAATCGAGCTAGAGCGTTATTTCATTATTTTTGTTTTAAGTTTAGCGTAGAGATCATATTTGGTGCACCCGAAGTTCAAATTCTATTAGTTATTTTTATTTTACGTTCAACATAAAGATCATATTTGGTGCATCCAAAATCTTCAAATCCTGAGTTCATGTGTGCATGCATGACTTTGTTAGTTTTCTTGTAACACTCTTAGCAAATCTTACATCCATAAAATACACCACAGATATGGGGTATATAAGGAAGTTACTTTTAGAACTTGGTGATACATTTTAAAACTGTGCGGGCCTAGATACAAAAACGAACAAGAGTTGAATTGGTGCAGTTCTTCACCTAGCTAGTGTCAATTATCAACTATCAACTATTTCCTTATAAAGTAGTTACAAATTACCATTAGTTAAGGATGTTTATGTTTTTTAAATATACTAGGAAAAAGTGGAAGAAAGGGAGAAGGAATTAGAGAAGCAGAAAGAGATGAAGAGCATGTACAAAATGAGACTTGAAAGGACACAAAATTATTTGAGGTATTGTCTTCAGGTAGCACAAGATAATGGTTTTCTAGAGTTAATCATCAACAACAAAGAAAAACAACAAGAATCAGTCAGTAGTAGTAGTAGTACTACTATTATCCATGCCACTGCCAGTCCACCCCAACAACAACCCCACTCTGATATTACATACCTCATTCATCAAGCCAAGTTGAATGGTTGGTATATTGAACCCCATGAGGTACGTACAATAATTTAAAATTTGTTTTCTGTAATAACTTAAAACTTTTAGATGACATGCGCATGTGTTCATGGAAACACAGATTGAAATGGACGAAGAAGTGGCTCAAGGAAGCACAGCACATATATACAGAGGAAGATGGAGAGGATATGAAGTTGCAGTCAAATGCGTATTGCCTGACTTCTTCCTCTTGAATGAAAATGGTGTTAGCTTTTTTGCCCAAGAGGTCGAGACGTTATCGAGGCAACGTCATCGTTTCGTGCTACAGCTCATGGGGGCATGCCTTGATCCTCCGCAGCACGGGTGGATAGTGACAGAGTTATTAGCAATGACACTAAAAGATTGGCTACATGGTCCTGGTAAAAGAAGAAAAGAAAGAAGTATTCCTCTTCCAATTTTTGAAGAGAGAGTTGGAAAAGCAATGGAAATTGCTCAAGGCATGCAATATCTTCATGAACACAAGCCTATGGTGATTCATCGCGATCTCAAACCGAGTAACATTTTCTTGGATGATTCTATGCATGTTAGAATTGCAGATTTTGGACATGCTAGGTTCTTGAATCATGAAGAAAAGGCTTTAACAGGAGAAACAGGTCAGCCTAATTCTCTCTTATTTAATAAGTAGTTGTGTGGTATATTTATTGATTAAACATCAAAGTTTTGAGATTTCAGGCACATATGTATACATGGCACCAGAAGTAATTCGATCAGAACCTTATGATGAAAAGTCGGATGTCTATAGTTTTGCCATTATTCTCAATGAGCTTCTAACCGGAGAATATCCTTACATTCAAACTCACTATAATCCTTCTAAGGTACACCCTGAATTCCTTGTCTTATAAGTATTTGATCATAAGAAGGGGAGTCTAATTGGGGTAATGGTAAAATTGTTTGTGTGTTAATCTATAGATAATAGTTCTGAGTCGTGGAAACAGTTACTGATGCTTGCATTAGGGTAGATTGTCTACATCACACCCCTTGAGGCACGAAATAAGAGAGACAAAGAATATTAGTATTCCTTCTGTCCCATATTACTAATGGCCCACTTTCTCTTTTACGTGCCCCTCAGAAGAATCATAATAAGAGGGATATATATGTTTACTAGCGTAACTTTTAACTCTTTTTAATATTGTGAGCGTCATCCATCAATAAGATTAACAATGGAAGAGCTTTTGTGGAACTTTAAATACAATATTTATACTTTAAAAAAGAACTAATTTTAAGGGTAAAGTAAAATGAAAAAAAAAGTTAATTAATTCTATCTTGGTTTTATAAATTGACAAGTACTAATTTGGAACATATACATTTATAGTGATGTGAACAAGTAATATGAGACTGAGCGAGTAGTACTATATATTTTTCTACTAACTCATTGTGATGGAATAATAGATAGCATTGGAAGTTGCAGAAAATGGGTTAAGGCCACAACTTCTGGAGCAGGAGGATGAGCAATTTGAAGAGCTGATACAACTTATACAACTCTCATGGGATGAAGATGTTGCACTTAGACCTTCTTTTCGAGTTATTACATCTACTCTCACAAACATTCACCAGAAATTAATACGTAGTAACATTTAGATAATGTTTTTTTTTTTTCTTCTTACAATGGAAAAAAAGATTACTCATGAATGGTGAAGTTGAAAAAAATATTTAGAAGGTATAATGTCTTCTCTAATCTTTTGCATTATTTTCCTTAATTATATACATGAAATATATACAATGATATACAGGAGATATATACATAATATACATGAAATATATACATTGATACACAGGAGATACAAGGTGCATACACTGATTTTCAGGGAGAGTCGCTGCCATAATGTATATCGTATATATCAATTACCTATTTTTCTTATATTCACATATTCTTCACAATACCACCTCCACAAAATCACCATAACCATCACTCACTCTACTGTAACAACATAGAATATTTTTTTCTATCCAAAAAAAGAAAGAAGATGGTAGAATTAAATTGACAATCCAAAACTCAAAACTGAAAAAATAGACTTGAAATTAATATCAAACCTCTGACCAAAGATTCGTATAGTGACATAATATTTCTCCACGATGAGTATCGAAACGATATCTTATGTCTTAAAAAAATGAAGGAATTTTGGAAGGCCTTCTGGTGAAATGGTGCGGCTATGATGTAAATGAGATGATGTCTATTAATGAAAAAGTGGGAGAAGATAAATTAAAGTGAGGCAGCAGATTTCATATCACGTTTACTTTGCCATATACATGTTTTTGGTGTACTCAAATACATGTATCTCGGATAAATACGGGTCAAATTAGGTATAATTTATTTCACTTACACTATATCCAAGTGTGATTCATATGTATCTATATTTTAGAATGTATCTGGTATGAGAGATGAACCCAAGATTTGAAGACGACAGGTGCACCACAGTGGTTAATGCATGTTAGTTAAAGCATGTACCCAATATCGATTCGTATGATAATTTTATCAAACATAAAAATATAAAACTACTGTATTAACGTATAACTATAAATTCAATGACTTTTAAATAAAGCTTGATTTGTGGAGTGGTGAATTGAAATTTCACTTTGCACCATGAAGTTGCAAGTTCAAAACTATTCATCCCCATATTTTATTCGATATTTTTAAGCTTCACAACTAAAAACAGAAAAAACAAAACAAGAAATGCAAATGGGATTCAAACCCAGAACCGTCACCTCAAAAGAGTTGAGCGTCTAAACCAGCAAGCCAAATTGGCTTTATTTCTTTGGGTGCCTAATAAAATATATGTCTATCTCAAGCTATATATATATATATATAAATTTTCAACGTTAACGGGCGCACGTGCACCCTCAAGGCCACACGTGGGTCCGCCTCTGTATGGTATCCCATATAGTATCTAGTGTGATTCACATGTATCTGGCCGAATACACGAACTCTGTTGCTCGCCTCTCTCCTCTTTCCTTATGTATTTGTATTTCAGAATGTATCTGAGTTTCACAAATTTTTATGTACATGTGTATCCAATATTAATTTTTTGTATCTGTTCACCAAAATCAATTTCATCCAGTGCATCTAATACCAATTTCATTCCATGTATTCCCTATCAATTTCATCAGTGTATCTGGTACAAGATATGTAGTGTATCCGTACATAAATACATGTATTCGATATCAAAATATACATGTATCTAGTAAAGAAAAAATACATTAATACATTAGTAAATGTATTCGTACATAGATACAAAAAACGAGGGGGAGAGAGCAGAAAGACGGGGAGGGACAATAAAGAGAGGAGAGAGCGAGAGAAAAAAATGAGTCATCAAGAGGGGAGGGAGAGAGAAAGAAAGAGGAGGAGAGATGAGTAATTATGTAATTAGTTTGGAGTATATGCAATCATTTTGAAGTATTGAAAAATTTAATAAATATTATGGAAATGTTATTCTAATTAAGTAGTTTACCTTAATTTTTAAAGTTTTGTGGGACCAATTCAAACCATCACCAATAGATTTCAGTGTAACACCTCAGAATTTTTTTTGAACTGAGACTCGAACCATCCTTCGTTGTAAGTAGGATTTTATTAAGGAATTTAAAATTTCTTGAGTGTTAAGGTCACTAGATGTAGTATCTTGAGTTCAAAAAAGAACTAAATTAGAAATAGCAAATTCTGAAATTTGGTAAGTTAAGCTAAGTATGAGTTTTGGGTAAACTTCAAACGACCATAACTCCTAGCTCAGGATGAGTTAGGTGTGCTGCTAGATACCGTAGGAAAGATCTTTGAATTATATTTCCAACTCCACCAAGTTTGCTAAGTTTCGAGGTCAGATGAGTGAGATATGCCCATTTGAAGTCAAGCTGCCCAGTTAAGGAAAGTTACCCGAAAATAGTAAGGGGTATTTTGGTCTTTTCCTTACCAAATCAGATTTAATTCATTTTTAGTAAGGTTTTAAGGGTCTAATCCTATTAGGTTCAGTTTTATTATCCTAATATACACCTAGAGTTTTAGTTGAGAGTTCAAGAAAAGAAAATAAGAGAAAAGAGGAGAAAAGAGGAAATGATCAAGGCGTTCGTCGACGTTCTTGAGTTTTGTTGCGGATTTTCGCCATGGGTTTGGTACCTAAGAGGTATCTAAGCTTTCATAGTATTGGGTTCATTCACCCACATGCCAATCGTGTTATTTTCAGCGTAATTTCATTCTCAAAAGTTGAAGGAATTGAGTTCTTGATAAGTGTTCTTGAAGTTCATTCTAAATCTTGTTTTGTTGGGGTTTTGATGAATTCTTGAGATTAAAGTTAGTGATTTGAATGTTGATTTGAGTAGATTAGTGTGTACTTAGGTTGGGTAATTGAATCTAAGGAAAACTTGAGAAAATAAATCGATTAAAAGCGATTCAGGATTAGAAAACTAGAGGAAAAATTCGTTAGTTTTGCTTGGGGCAATGCTGGTGTGACGCTCCCCCGTTGCGCCAGGAAGGCTGGGGCGACGCGCCAGCAGTGCACCATAAATGAGCCCTAGTAACTTAGGGGCAGGCGCGGTGCGCCAGGAACGCGCCCGGGTCGTCTGCCCCCACCCGTTTTTCGTCGTTCAGCCTATCTAAGTTCTTCTAAAGTGTACTAACACTTCTTATTGATTCTATCTACTCTAAATGACTTCTAAACATATAGAAATCATCCATGAACATGAATCATGACCTTGAATTCATAATTCAAATTCAAGGTAGAGTTAAGAGTTAAGCCTTGAAGAGTTCTTCCGAACATTTGAGATAGTCCCTTTGAGTCTTTTTGATGAGTCTTCTACAAATTCAAATAACTTGTTTCAAGACTCAAGCAAGTGAGTATGAGAGTAAAAATAATGTATTAATGAGCCTACTTTATCATTAAAGGATCTTTCATGTCATGAACCATAACTCTTGAATTCATAATTCACATTCAAGAGAGAGTTAAGAGTAGAGTTCAAGAAAGTCTTTGTGTTCAATTGTGAATCCTTTGAGATCCATCATCGATTTGAGTTAGGTTTTGAGAAAGTAAGTATGAGAATGAGAAGAGTCGTATACATGAGTTCCATATTGTCATGTAGACCCATGAGTCGAGTCGTTCATGCCCATAAATTTCTCGTGAACTTTATAAATTGATCATTGAGAGGAGTAGTTTATATCTTCAAGTTCTAAGTCTTGAGTATTGAGTTTCTAACCCATTTGAGATTATATTCCTAATCATGAGACTATTACATGTTACCCATGAAGTCCTTGAGTTGGGTTATTCATGTCCATAATTTCACATGAATCTTATGAGTTGAGCATTCTTGAAATGAGTAGTATCATTGAAGTTCTTGAACCCTATTTTAAGAAGTCTTTTACAATATTTTCTAAACTTGTTTTAAGACTTGAGCACTATGAGTTGAGAAAGAGTAGAGTTGAGTTCATTTTCCTTAAAATGATATATGAGAACTAAGTATTCCCAAGAGTAAATGTTTTCACATTTAAAAGAGGAGGAAATTGAGATTTCCAAAAGAGTTTTGAGCAATTGAGTAACATCTCTTTTTAGAGAAAGATTTTGAGTAATATCTCAAACCACATAAAAAGTTATGTTTTTAAAACATATGAGCTGAGTATATTTTGGGAGTAGTATTGAGCACCGATATGGGGACGAGTTCAGATAACTCAAGTCTCCATAAACCATGTAGTCGACGTGGTTAGAAAGGGTCATACTTTTTAGATGATTCTTTAGTTCTTTTTAGCACAAACTAGTGGATCCACTTAGTTGAGAGGTCTTATACCTTGGAAAAGTATAGGACAATTTTGGCATCGTGGGCGAGACGTTGTATCATCACATAGCTCATAGTGATGGTTGTCGATTAAATAAACACGCATAAATTTATTTTGTATTTTTATATACACAGTTTATTTTGTATTTTCATAGACAAATAGAATTTATTTTATATCCTTGCATACAAACTGAGTATATTGTATTTTTCAATACATTGAGTTGCTATCTACATTTTTACAACTTTCCATATATATTGCATCTTTTACTATTGATTTATCCTTGAGTATCTTCAGTTGAGTACCTTCGAGTTGAGATCTTGAGTTAAGTATCTTGAGTTGATCAGTGTTTCATTGTGTCAAGTACCTTATTGTTGAGTTTCACTGAGTTGAGTATCTTATCCTTGAGTACTTCTGAGTTGAGAGCCTTATTACTGAGTTGACTATGTTATCCTTGAGTAGTTCTGAGTTGAGTAAGTTTTGAGTATCCTTAAGTATTCCTTGAATTGAGCAAGTTTGAAAAGAGGTAAGTATGTTTCCTTTTTATCAAGTTCAAGCTTTTATTTATGCTTTAGAATTTCCCTTACATGCTCGTACATTTCACGTACTGAGCCATTTGGCCTGTATCGTTTCATGATACAGCTACATGTATTCATGATCATCAACAGAAGCTTCGTTGTTCAAGTTAGCTATGGTAGGCCTCCTTGCTTCTGGAGGGTTCCACTTGTACTTTCAGTTATATCAGTTGTTAGGATGTCGTGGGTCTTGTCCCGACTTCCATCTTTGTCAGTTAGAGGCTTCATATATAGACAATAGAGTTTGAGAAGTCTGTCTCATCTATCTTATTAAATGTATTAAAGACTTAAGTTGCCTATTGTTGTCTAGTTGAATATTCTATTTATATTTAGAGTAAATCATTTGAGTTAAAGCTTTGTATTTGAGTTTTATGAATCTTTATTCAGTTATAAGCTTTATCTGCTTGAGTTAGTCTTCCTCTTGTAGTCTGCCAGGATGAGGGTTCACTTGGGGACCAAAAATGGTTCTCGAGTGCCGGCCACGTCCAAGGTGTAGGCTCGGGTCGTGACATTTAGACTGATTCAAGGCTTGAATAGACATGAAAAGATGGGTAAAGGAAGATTGCATATTTCTATTCAAAGAAAGCCCTTTCTTTTGAATATCTTTAATGAGCCTATACATGGAGACCCTATAGAGCCCGTAAACTCTCGATTTAAACATGAAGGCCATTCCAGTGAAGAAATTTTTTGAGAAGAATTACGTTGTGAAAAATATGATATAAATTAAGTGACTTTATTTTATAAAAATAAAAGAAATAATTTTGATAATCAATGTCATGGAGTTGAATGATTATTTGAGAAATTCACTCACTATCAATATGTAACTAATAGTACAATATATTGTTCCCTCTTGCAATAATTTCACAAACTGGCTCAACTATGAGAAACTTTAACTTCTAGTTCCTTGTGAGATTTTTTGTGAAGCTAATCAACATGTGTTTTTCTTTGGGATTCCAAATTTAAATTTTGATTATAAATTATGTTTATTTATAAAATTTGTGCAAAAAATTCATTTCAAATAATGATTTAAATTTTAAAATCTTCAAAAAGTAGAATTTCAAATTTCATATTTGATTGTGATTTCATTTTTTAAAAGTGTAAACCTTAACCCGTAGATTCATATTTTGTATTTTTTTTTATCATTTTAAATTTAACAAAAGAAATTTACGCTCGACGTCAAATGATTGTTCATACCATGGGGAAGGATTATATTAAAGAATAATTAATTACTACTTTTGTTAACTAATGTGTTTTCGTATAATAATGTGTATTTAAAAATTTGTAATAACTTGTAATCACAATTATTTATTTATAAATGGAATAGGGAGATGCGTGATTTATTAATGTGCTGCCTTAGGATATTTCGATACCTTATTTATGAATTATGATTTGCCCATTTGAAAAAAATATTTATCTATTGAAGAAGGTTTAATATTTTTCACAAATTGTGAGGTTTTTATATTCATCTTGGTGGCTGTCACCACAAAAGGGAGAACAATAATATGAGTTCTCAAAACAATCCTTCAAGAGACAATTATTATTGTTGTGGCATGGAAGGTTATTGAAAGAATGAATGCCTAGCGCATGAACATTTTACTAGACTTTATCAAAATTCCTTCAAAAGAAAAGGAAATAAAAATGGTGTCTCTTCTTCTAATGCTCGGGTGGAGTCACACTTTACTTATAAAAAAAATGTTGAGGCAGGACCTTCACAAAAATATGATGATGATTGAAATTAATTTGACTTTGAAAGATTATGATTTTAATGGCCTCGATAATATTACTCATTTGAAAATTTAAAACTTCTTTGGAGATTAAAATTAAAGTTTAATCTTCCATTGGGGAAATTAATTATATTGATAATACTACTATTCTAAGAGAAAAGAAATATTTCTCTAATTTGATTATGAAAAAGACTAATGTTAAAAGTTAAAACAATATCTGATAGTGCAAAATTAATTGAGGACTCTAAAAAACCAGTCTTATTACTATCTCAGGAAATGATATTGACTATTAACAATGCATTATATCGTATTAAGTCTCAAAGAAACTAGTTAACTTTCATGGTTATTCGGAAAAATAACTTTCATGTTGAGATTGACAATGATGGAAAGATTGAATATCTTTATACTACTACAATAAAGATGAGGAAAAAATATGTGCATGAAATACCTACACTTTCTTATGGATTGCACCATACAAGTATTAACATGATTAAAGTTGAATCACATGTCGTAGTAAACAAAAGATTTACTGATGCTAATCATTTTATCATTTAGCATGACCAATTGGGTCATCTCGATTTTAATATGATGCGCAAAATTATTGAGAATTCAAATGGACATACATTGAAATTAAAAAAAAGAAAATTCTCTTGATTGTTTGTTCTCAAAGAAAGTTGGTTATTAGACCGTCAACAACTAAAGCTAAGATTGAATCCCCTATATTTCTGAAACATATATAAGGTGATATATGTGAGCCAATTCACCATTCATGTGGATCATTTAAATACCATATGGTATAAATAGATGCATCTACAAAATGGTCACATGTGTGCTTATGTCACCCCCCGAGACTATCCCTAGACGCGACAAGGTGCTTAAAGCTACAAGTGACCCCAAGATAACCTCATGACATGGAGTGATACTTAGAAAAATCAACAGAAAATTGAAATACATATGTGAAAGCTAAAAACTGAAATATATGGATAGAACCCATAATATTGAGATAGACAAAATCCGAAGGACAATACAACAAGGTCGAGGTAAAATTCCATAAAGAGAGTGGTGAGAGATGTTTATAATCTTTTATTGAAATATAAAGTAGCAACTACTATTGGAGTTTGTGGTTTAATGTCACGACCCGAAAATGGACGTGATGACACTCGTCTTATCCCACCAAGACAAGTTAGCCTAAAATCCAACCAATACAATAAATGCGGAAAACAAAAAGTGGGATGTAGTGTATCCTTTGGGAAGAGGTAAGAAAAGTATATTTTCTCATATTGCAAGGGTTAAAGAGGTATCTTCAAAGGGATTGAGAATTGGGTTCAGAGACGCATGGTTTCATCTGTTTTGCTCTACTTATGGTAATAGTGTCACAACTTCATTAGATAGGTTGAAAAACTATTATTTAAGGCTTGAGAAAGGAGTGTACAGACGTTCAGCTCGAGTGTGATGATAAATTCTTTTATGATTTTGAGTATGGTAACTTGTACCACTTTGCTTATGAGAATTCATAGATCTCTCATAGGTATTTATAGTTGTCTGACAGTCTTAATATTCATCTAGTCATTAAGGTCACGTTCAATTTTGTGTGGTTGAATGTGGGGACCATCATATTTAGTTCTGTTGTTCTTAAGAGTTGTCTATAATCACAACTATTGATCTAGAACTTCGACAGTGTTGTTAGAGGTTCTATATGCTTGAGCGTATCATTTTTTTTTTGGGTGGCTACTTAATCATTTCTTTAATTAGGTTAGATAAATTTAATTCTTCCTTGATGAGAACCCGATGTCTAAAGATCATATTTTTATAACTTGTGTTCATGGAATGATTATGTTGTGAGAAAAAAATCTTGACAAGATCTGTGATGGTTTGAGCAATATGAGGGTTTGGTGGTTGATTCAAATTTGCTCTTGGTTTTAGCCGGTATTGATTCAGAATTGTATCATGGTTACGTGAGAAAATATTCGTCCTAATGGTTGTTTTATGGTATTAGAGCCCTAGGTTCATTGGTCTCACGTGTATACAAGTCAAGTCCAAGTAGAGTCTCGATGATCGATACAGAGATGTTTGTACTTATCTTTGAGAAGCTATAGTGACTTTTAGGGAAAATCTTCACCTTTTGAATCTGTTGACACCAAATTTTGGTATGATATTTTTAAAGTTAATACTTTTTAAGTATTTTATTTTTTAAATAGTTCAAAATACATGTTTTGCCATTTTAACGTAATTTGTTGTTAATTATCTTTATTCTCAATGTATTATGATTTTTATCGGTTAATTTTGTTTATATTATTTTGTCATAGCCGGTTGAATACACTCAAATATTTGTTCATTTTTTATGAAATCATTATTTCTGTTAAATTACATATTTTTACATGTAATTGGTTATGTTTGTTACATTTTTCATATTCATTTATTTGTTAATTGCATTTTGATAGTTTGCACAACTCAGAAAATCATTCTGATATAGATAAAATTTCATACACAGATATTTTATTAATCGGTGATTTTGGCCCACAGTTTTAAGATAGTGATATTGTACTATTGGTAGGTTTGAATTCTCTATTTAAAGAATAGTTTGCTCACTAGGTTAAAGAATGGTGAATATTTTTAGGGATAAAAATTTTCAGATTGTTTATTAAAAATAATAATTTTTCATTGTTTATTATTTTTTCAGTGAGCTCACCGTCCACCAGTTCACCACCACCAACGACCCCTTGATCTCTCCCTTACTTTCATTTCTCAATATCCGGACCACCACCCAAAACCACCAAAAAGTAAACCAAACAGTCTCCAAACCTACCGGAAACAACCTCCGAAATCATGAGAAATCAGACCAAGCTCAGAATCACCATTGAAACAGCCCTTTACCCCTGTTCTTCCTTTCCTCGGTCAAACCCACCATCTCTTTTCACCTTTGCCATCTCCGGCGAACAGCTTACCATATAACCCAAAACCCCTATCCGTTTTCCGATTAACAAAGCACCGGACCGATATTATAGCGAGCTACGAGCTCCTTTTCCGGCGAACACAATCAAATGAGCTTAAAGCTCTCGCCACCAACAACAGCAACTACCAGCAGCTCCCTTCATCCTCTCCGCCGCGACACAACGAGCTCTAAGCTTCATTTTCGATGAAACCACTACGCTACCACCATCACCGAACCAGCACCTCCAAACCGACCAAGACCCCACCCCATTTTCTCCATTTTCTCAGACCCCCATCACCGATGAGCTCTAAGCTCCGAGGGACAGTAACAACAACATCCAAATGACCCTTCAAAGCAGCCAACGATAGCAACAACAACCAAACGGTCTCACACCGGAGGACATCCACAATTCCATTTCCGGCGAGGTTTGAGTTTTCAGTTCTAAATCTAACTAAATTGATGTTATTTTACTTTGTTTTTTTTTGCTGTTTTGTTGCTATATTCAGATGTGTTTCAGATGGTTTAATTTTTTCGTTTTAAATCTGGCCGGAGGGACTCAAACTCCGGCCACCTTTATTCCAACATTGCTGCTCAAGTTTAGCACTGATTGCATATTTATTTGTTTGTTACTGTTGATTTTGTTTTTTAAAATTTTGGTGACTATTCTAATTTTTTGCATTGTTGCGTATATTTTAAAGTTTCTATTGCTATTTTGTTGATAAATTTTTGGCAGAATGGTCTGGGAGACCCTCGTACTTGTCTCATTTTGTCACCTAAGCCCTTATAATCTAGACTTTGCCAACTAAACCCTCGAACCCACTGAAATCCAACATTTTAAACCCTTTTTTTGACCTGTCATCCCATGTGGCAAAAGTAGTTCAAGTGCGTGAATTACACCTACTTTTGGAGCGTGAGATGCTTTTAAAAAGCCAGTAACGGTCATTTTTGGCCATCTTCCCCAAATTCCCCTAATTTCTTCTTCAAATATCCAAAATGTCTTCTCTTTCTCACTCGTTTATCTCTCTCCAAATTTCTTCTTCTTCTCCATAATTGATCAGGCCTTTTTTGTCTATATTTTATTTTTCTCGCCTTTTTCTTACTCGTTAATTTTTTTGTTCTTCACAATGACTATTTGTTTTTGCTATTGTGGGCTTCATGCTGAACTTAAGATGTCAAGAACATCAACAAATCCAGGAAAAATGTTTTGGGGCTGTCAAAAATACACAAATGGTAATAGATGTGGATTTTTTCGATGGGCTGATATGGCTGATCCTACCTACCAAGAACAACACTACATGAAGAATCAATCAACAAATGTTGATCATGGAAGGCATAGGCATGGAAGGCAGGGAAGGCATGGAAAGCATAGAAAGCATGGAAGACAGGGGAGATCGAGCATTAGTATTGATATCAGTGTTGTTGTGATTGTTGTCATTTGGTTTCTATCTTTTGTATTTAAGATGTATTGATGATTTGTTCATTTGAGTACTATGATAATGTATGAAAATATCCAGATTAAGACTTATAATTATCATAGCAAATTCATAAGCAAAAATAACTTGTTTGTCATAGCAAGCTAACACAACAGTTGAAAATTAAGTTAATAGTGAAAAGTATCATAGACAATGTCATTGAGAATTTAGCTAGGCAAAACATGAGTCTTTACTATGAAATTTATGTATCTTGAGTGCTTGGTGTGGACTGAGTGGCTCGCTTGTAACTTTGTTCTTGTAGCTGCCTTTGAGTAACTGCAGCTCCACCCTTCCACCCTTAGTCCATTGGGTTTGTAACCAAGATCGATATTGGTAGGCACTGAACTCTTCAATGGTGCACAATGTAACACTTTATCAGTAGTTGCAGACTGTTAAAAGACAATAATGATATTAGTTAGAGAGATTCTATAGAATCAAATTAAAGGTCCCTAAATGATAATACTTACCCTCTCAATCACACTACCATTTGCTCCAAATAGCACACCAAAACTAGCTGTTTTTGGCTTCTTTGTTCTTGGCCTCTTATATCCGGGATTTGCACCACCTCTTTTAACTTTGCTACTCTTATTTGAGCCACTAGCACTAGTAGTTGACTGTTGAGTACTAAATTGACTTGTTGGTTGAGCAACACTTGCAAAATTTAAAGAAATATTTGCAGCACGTCCACCAGTAGTTGTTGCAGCAGTAGTTGCACCTCCAGAAGCTGCTGAAGTAGTTGCACCACCACTTTCACCAGTGGCACCACCAGTAGCCCCACCAGTTACGCCTGTAGAAGCAGCTGAAGTAGTTGCACCACCACTTCCACCTGTAGCAGTTCTTGCAGTTCCAGTAGTATAGCCATTTTTCTACATACAAAAATTTTCCAAACTGAATTAAGAAGTATTGATAAAAATAAATTTCATTAACAAAGTTGAAGAAGTTAAAGCAAAACTTACAACAATTGGACATCTTTTCTTGTTATGTCCAAAATTCCTGCACAAAGAGCATTTCATTTTTCTCCCCTTCCTTGTAGCCTTTCCAAACTTCTTCTTACTAGGCTCATCACTATCTTTAGACCTTTTTTTCCTTGGTCTTCCTGGCATATGAGTGATTTCAGGTGGCTCAATGGATGACCTTGTGCTCTTGGGCCACATCTTCATGTTTGTCATAGGTTGAATGAACCTACTGTAGGCCTTCAAATATGTTTCCTTCATGTACCAGTGATCAACAAATGACTCAATATCTAGATCCTTGTAATGCATTGCAGTAATTGCATGAATCAGCCAGCCTCTTCCGTTCCGCCTGCGGGGCGTTAGCGATCTTTTTTGCCTCGCCTGCTACTGGAAAGAGAGAGCCGCTGTCATTCTTCGCTTCGTGAATCAATAGGCTTTGCTCCTGCCTTCGCTTCCAGGAGGAATTCTATCATCCATGGCGAAGATATCGTATAATAAGAAAGTGCGGTCAGTCTCGCTACCTCTTTAGTTGCCGCCCCTTAATTGTTCATTCGCAATTACTACCACAAGAAAGTCGCCCCTATATCTAAAGGGGCTTATGCATTCCACGACTTTCTTATGTTATGGGGTCTCTTCTTTGGCCTGATCTTCCAATCTTTTCACAATTATAGTTCACTGCGCCCGCTCCTTTAAATTTAAAGGGCGGCGGCTTGCAAGCTTACCTTATTATTAGAGAAAGGTTTGGAACGAAGTAGCTCGCCTAAAAGGAGAGGTACCGATCTTCTTTAGCAGGGCGGGTCGCTTGAGTGTCAAAACCAAGCCAAGCGGTGGTTGTTTTTCCTTGGCTTATCGAACATGTGCACAAGGAATCCCCTTCAGTTGCCATGACCTACAACTGCACACTTTCTTTTTGAGATTAACAACATGTTTATATGGTGGATGCTGAATCTCATAGCCATTATCTCCATTAAATTTAACTTCACATATGGCTGCATGTTCAGCATTGTCAGTAAGAATTTGCATAGCCATATGTGACACATCAGTTATCCATTTTTCAGAAAACTTCCTCATTTGAGTCATTCTTTCCATGACTTTGACTCTAATTTCCTCTAACATTGTGATGATTGATTTGAATCTAGCTGCCAAGAGCCAACTATTAAATGTCTCACACATATTATTCTCAACTATGTCACACTTGCTATGATCCTTGAATAATGCCCCACACCATGCATTTTTGTTGTACTTTAACAAAACTTCCACAATACCTTCTCTCAATAGACTCATTTCATCAAGTTTTGATTGTAAATGAACTTCAAATGGAGCCCTGGCAACCTGCCAAAACTTCTTCCTCTTTTCTTCACCACTCCATACCTTCTTCCAGTTGGCCCATATATGTCTAGCACACCATCTAATCTCAGCATTTGGTAATAAATCAACAAGTGCTAGGTTAAGACCCTATCAAAGAAAAAAGGCATGTCAAGGAAAAACAATAGGAACATAAGTGTAACATAGAAATTGCTATAGCAAAGTAAAACAAATACTACAAAGTGTTCTCATACCTTCTGCATATCAGACATAACTGTCAGTCTTTCACCTTCAGTTTGTGTCAGTTCCAAATCATGTTTGATGCACTTGATAAACCAAGACCATGTGTCCTTGGATTCTTTATTAACTACTGCCCATGCTACAGGGTACATCTGATTATTTCCATCCTTGGAAATGCAAGACAACAATTCACCTCTACATACACCTTTCAGAAATGCACCATCAAAACCAATTATCCTTCTACACCCCTCCATCCAACCACTTTTTAATGCTCCAAGACAAATATAAATCCCTTGGAATACCTCTTTTCCAGGAATTGTATTCTTGGATGTCCTAACAACCACAGTAGTTCCTGGATTTGTAGACTTCAACTCCTCAGCATAGTCATACAATCTAGCAAATTCCTCTATGAAATCACCTATATGCTCATTCATGACTTTCATTTTTGCTCTTCTACAACTTGTTTTACTAACATATAATCCATAATCCTTTTGTACCAAGCGTTGAATCTGATGGAGTTTGATGCTAGGCTCACTCATGATTCTGTCTTTGTAAGTCTTACAAATCCAGTTTGGAGTACACAACTTGTTTCTTGTTCTTTTGAAACACTTATGGACAGGAAAATATGTCTTCACAATAAAATTTCCAGTATTACCCTCAATACTTCCAAGAATATGCCAAGGACAACCCTTCTTATTACACTTTGCCCTGATTCTCTCCTTTTCATTAGGTTTAAGTTTAATGTTCACACCCTTCTGAATAGAGTAAGTCTGTAGTGCTTCTCTAAACTGAACATTATTCACAAAAACCATATACAACTGAAATACAATTTTTTTGGCAGTTGGGTCAAAATAGACCTTTGTACTTGAATTTCTAGCTGGTGGATCTACAACCTTATCAGAATCAACAGGATCCCCTTCATCCTCACTAATATCACTGCCAGGATCTGAGCTATAAAAATACAGGTCATCCCCACCTAATTTTCCTTCATATCTTCCCCTCTTATTCTTATAAATATCTTCAAAACCAGCATCTATACCTACAGGACCAGAAGGTATCTCATCTATATTTATTCTAGCAGCCTTCTCTTTATTAACTTGTTCTTGAATGTTAGACTTCCTAGCTTCAACAAACTCAGAATCCAAGTCACTTAAGTCATCAATGTTCTCATCAACATCATAAAGTGACTCAGAATTAGATTGTTTAGCATCTACATCTACATCAGATTCATCAGATGTATAAAGGTGGTAGGAAGAAAAGTCATTACCTTGACCTTGACATTCATCTTCATCTAAGTCCTCTAAAGAAACCTCAAGAGCAACAACCTCTTTATTCTTACCCTTGTCTACACTAGGTTGCTGATCTTCTTTTATATTTGTATCATTTTTATCAGATGGTTGAGGGGAAGACACATCAGCCCTAACATTTATAACAGTAGGTGGTGGGGGCTTACCTTTTTTGGGAGTAAGCAATTGGGCAATTTGCACCTCAGTAGGATCCTCAACAATTAAAGGAGTACTAATTTGATGTACCACATACACATCAACAAAGTCCCCACCCTTTAAGTTGTTAATAAATCTTAACACATCAGCATCACTTTTCAACATATAAAAACCACCTCTTTCGTTAACTTTGCACCCAAAGGTTTCAACTTGTTCAACTCCCAATTCTCTAGCTAATTTATGAAAAAACATAATATGAAGCTCATCCATATCGATTCTTATTTTTTCAAGATCAGAAATTCCATTAGCATACCTGAGTTCAGGATCTGATAAAAAACAGCCCCCATAATGCATTTGAAGTGTAATAATTGTTGAACCCATATTCTTACCATGCCTGCAAAGTCACGAGAATACAATTAGATGATTGACAAAAAGCCCTAATCGACAAAAAAAAACTTAATTTTAAACTAATTCTTTATGGAACACAACAAAAACCTCTATAATAATCTGATATAATCCAATTGGAGCACTAACAAGAAAGAAATCCAACGCAATTGATAAAAAAATAAAAAATTCAGATACGAAAAAACCCTAAATTCAACAGATATTCACGACAAATGCCATTGAATGCATAATACTTCTACAAATTGTTATTAGGCATGTAAAAAATCAAAATCCTCCCTAAAATCACACCACGACCTCTGCAACAACTAAGCCCTAACAAGAACTCAAAACAACAAAATTCAAAATGAAAAACCAAAAACACAACTGCAAAACAAAGAGAATGAAAATTAGTCAAGAAACTTACAACTATGGAGTGAAACGCGAACTCAAACACTTAACAAAATCGAAAAAAATCGCAGTGAGCAACAATGTAAATCGGGATTAAGGGAGTAGAAGGGTCTAGTTGAAAAGGAGAAAGGAAAGAAATGTTTGAAAGAAAAGGATTAGCCTATTTTTAACATGTCATATCCTATGTGGCATTTTTACATGACGTGGAAAGCTACGTGTGGCGTTTGTAGTTCACGCACCACTGAGTGGTCAAAAAAAGGGTTTAAAATGTTGGATTTCAGTGGGTTCGAGGGTTTAGTTGGCAAAGTCTAGATTAGAAGGGCTTAGGTGACAAAATGAGACAAGTACGAGGGTCTCCCAGACCATTCTGCCTAAATTTTTCTCATTATTATTTTATTTGCTACTGTTAGCTTGTGATTTTATGATATATTTTGTTTTCCTTCCACTTTTATTATTTTTCTTATTTAAATTGTTAATGCTTGATTTAGTTTAGCTTTTTATTTTCTATGATGTAGTATTTTTTAATTTTATTTTTGCTTAGTTGCTGTTGCAGTTCATTTTATTTATTTATAGTTGTTGCTAGGTAAAATATCATAATATTATTTTATTATAATCGCTCATTTTGTGCATTTTTCAATTCTGTGGATACTTTTATGTTTTGAGTTGACCAAATTATATTATTGTTCCATTTATTCACTTTATTTTCAATTAGCTTTTCTTATTGACGTTTCTTATATTGATATTATTCTATGTTAAAATTGACCAATAAAAAAATCTCTCCGTCGATTTTGGATGCCTTCCAAATGTTAAAAGATGAAAATTTAGTATATGTTTATATTCTTTATATGTTAAAATTGGCCGATGAAGAAATTATTGTTGATTTCCAAGGCTTCCCATGCTAATAAGATGGGTTTTTATTTTTAAGTTATTATTTGATTCAATTATTTTTATTCTTATTTATTTATTATTAACACTTTTACTAAGTGTCTTTACATGTATTCGGAGTTGCTTTCCATTGAAGCTATTCGAACGAAGTTCGAATTATACTCTTTACTTATTATTTTGTATATATTGACGTTAGGCAAGCTTAGGCTGCTTCTTATTTTATTATTTCATTTTATTATTTGTGTATATTGCATGTTTATTATACTTGTATATTATTTTTATCTCCTTCTCAATTTGAAAAAAATGAACTCAGTCGGGAATCACAATTGTGGATTTCGAAGGATGCCTAACCCCTTTCCTTTGGAATAACTTGAACCCTTACCTAAAATCTATTGGTTTCGTAGATAATTTTTTTAAGTTAATTTATTAATTGGTTTCCTAGTTTTTCCGAAAAATTAGGTGGCGACTCCCTTTTTTCCCATTTACCCCTTTTCCCTTTTTATAAAATTCTTTCAACTCTTTTCAAATTGATTAATTATTATTTTTTGGCTAGTCACCGCGACGTTGCGCCCTCTCAAAGAATATCAACAGAATCTCTATCGTGTGTCCTTGGTCCGACTTGATTTCTATCGCTTCATTCCATTTACACTTACTTATAGTGATGACTCATGCGTAGTTCCTCAGGTGAGTAATGACATGTCATATATAGTTTGGATGTTAGATCTGGTAGGAAGGTGGAAGTGATATACTTATGAAAAGAATCGTGTTAGTTGAGTTTTAGACTGACTTATCTTGATGGGATAAGATGAGTGCCATCATGTCTATTTTTGGGTCGTAACATAATGGTATCAGAGCCAATGCAAGTGACATGTTCATACAAATAATGAGATGATGACTATTTTCATAATAATGCACAATTCACAACAACACAATCGTGATACAACATCAACAATGAGTCAATAAGTTTTTCAAACCATTTTCAACATATCACACACCAACAATTAATCCTATTTCCTTTTATTACTGTTTTTTCATCATTAGAATTATTCAATATTGACAAGTTAATCCATCACCAAGTCCCACACCATTCCATCGAAACCAACACTCCTTATATAAACAAACATCATAACCACACCAGCCATTTACCTTACTTTCAAACCGTTATAAGTATCAAAGTCTTCTTAGCAAACACATTGTAGCCTAAAAAAATTTGAACTATGGCTCCCTCTCTTCCATTTAGACATCTCATGATACACGGGTCCCACCTAAGGTTGATAGAACTAATTCCAAATCTACTAGTACTCTCCCATCAAGATACAACTATTGAATCACACACAAAGTCGACTCCACAGAATCTTTCACATACAAAATTTCAACTACCATTCGAACCATTATATATCTCATGCCAAAACTTAGAAAAATTCTTGGTCACCCAAATAATTCTGTAAACTATAGTCTCACAACCTCTATTCACATTCAAATTTCTATGTAATATATCATAACAATCTATGTAGTCCCATTTAAAAGAGTAGTTTCAATCGCCTCAAAATCTTCAATAACCATGTAGAATTGTAGGTCGACACCGTTGAACATCTATAAGTTACCCATCATAATTTGAACAATTTAGCTTGACATAACCACATAGAATCTTCCACACACTGTTGCTTGTCACTCAAATAAAAAATCAATCTTTATAAAAGTCAATAATAAACCCCTAGTAAGTATGTTCGAACCAGTTCACATCTCATAGTCATATCTAACTCAAAGGCGAAAATCCTTACAATCTTCAACTCCGAATCCAGGTTTTATACGAGAGGTCTTATTATTCCTTCACCCTTCTTAAATTCTTTCCATGAAGCAATTTTCAAATACCTAAACTCTTCAATACACTAGACTCTTATTTCTTTCGCTGACTATTTTACAAATTTTATTCTTTTACCAATAACCCATTACATTTTTACCTTATACTCTAGTCAACACTTTTAATGAAATCCTTCCTTAGGTCCTTTAACAATCAAAAGTAACAAACTTTATGACCCAAACTATGCACAAATCCTTCAAAATGGTCAATACCCGATGCAATCGATCCTCTCTTACCTTACCAATCAATACCTTAACAAAATACACTACCACAAACCTAAGATTACAATGAAAAAAAAAACTTGAATTGATATATTTTTATACGCATTTTTGAAGCTTAATTGTTGCTATCTTAAGGATTGCTTAACCTCTAAATGAAGAGAATTTAGTGTGTGACTCTGCTTGATCTAGGTGAATATGGAGTAGATGAGTTATATGTTATTACTCTTAAAGTATAATACTCAAATTCATAGAAATATATTTTCTAAATTTTAAGTTTCAATTTCAGATTCGAATTTGGTGGCTCGAGATGACTTTTTGACCCAATTTTCATGCCGAAACTAAACATAGTAATATGGGCTTCATTAGATTTGTATTCTTATGAGGATTATATATTTGATAGATTGGAGATAATTTGAAGCTTTATGAAAGGGGAAGACTCAAGTTCTGAAGTAATTGCTCGATAATTTGAGGCAAATGAATTTCTAAACCCTTGTTAATTGTATAAAATCTTGTATTTCCTTGTGGTATTGTATTAGAGTTACTCAATAGGCAGAAATATATGGGCTATTTGAGTACAATTTTTTCGAGGAATATGATGTGTTCTAGTGGTGGATCTAACTGACTTTCACGCTGTGGTACTAGTGGTATATGGAAACGAAAACGTCGATTATCAAGTGTGAATACTAAATACTTGAGGATTTATCAGTTGTATCACATGCTGGTATAACAAGATTTGATGTTACATCCGCAGTTGAGAAAATAACTATCTTGTTACTACGGACGAATAGGTTAAGCATTGTTTATAAGAAAAATTTTAGTGGTGGATATTTGGTACGGTATTAATACATTTAGGTTGTGAAGTGTATTACAAAATTCTAAATGAGGTCAAATGATTTTATCTTAAGCTCCAAATGAGTAGATTGATACCGGAATGACAAACCTATGGGTAAAGAAAGTCTTAGTGAGTATACTTGGGTGAATGAAATTAAATATTTTAGTAAGAAAGTGTGTATAAAATTGAGTTAGTCCTTTTAATTTGATTGGTATAACTGGGTTTGAAGTGTCATATCGATGAAAAGGTTGATTTCGAGGTGATGGAAAGGGCTAACTGAGCATTATGGTAATAAAAGTTCGGGATGGATTGTGATTGAGATGCAACTATATAATAATGGTTGTTGATTATCATAATAATGACTAGCGAGTATCTAATGTTGCGGTTTTTTACTATTTGGTGAGTAATGTGGTTGTATGAAAAGTCTAATGAGATGTAGGGACCCCACTCGAATAAAATTTAAAGCAGCTAGAGTCATAATGAAAAACAAAATGTGCGATGTAGTGTAGCCTACGGAAAGAGGTAAGAGCAAGTATATTTTCCCTTATTGCAAGGGCTAAAAAAGTATCTTTAAAGGGATTGAGAATTGGGTTCAGAGACGCGTGGTTTCATCTGTTTTGCTTTACTTATGGTAATAGTGTCACAACTTTATTAGATAGGTTGAAAAACTATTGGATAAGGCTTGAGAAAGGAGTGTACAGACGTTCAGTTCGAGTGTGATGATAAATTCTTTTATGATTTTGAGTATGATAACTTGTACCACTTTGCTTATGAGAATTTATAGATCTCCCATAGGTATTTATAGTTGTCTTTCTTAATGTTCATCTAGTCATTGAGGTCACGTTTCGATTATGTGTGGTTGAATGTGGGGACCATCATATCTAGTTCTATTGTTCTTGAGAGTTGTCTATAATCACAACTATTGATCTAGTACTTCGACAGTGTTGTTAGAGGTTCTATATGCTTGAGTGTATCATTTTTTTGGTTGGTTACTTAATCATTTCCTTAATTGGGTTAGATAAGTTTAGTTCTTCCTTGATGAGAACCTGATGTCTAAAGATCATATTTTTATAACTTAATTTCATGGAATGATTATGTTGTGAGAAAGAAATCTTGACAAGATCTGTGATGGTTTGAGCAATATGAGGGTTTGGTGGTTGATTCAAGTTCGCTCTTGGTTTTAGCCAGTATTGATTCAGAATTTTATCGTGGTTACGTGAGAAAATATTCGTCCTAATGGTTGTTTTATGGTATTAGAGCCCCAGGTTCATAGGTCTCACGTGTATACAAGTCGAATCTAAGTAGAGTCTCGAGGATCGATACAGAGACGTCTGTACTTATCTTTGAGAAGCTATAGTGACTTTTAGGAAAAATCTTCACCTTTTGAATATCTATCGTGTGTCCTTGGTCCGACTTGATTTCTATCGCTTCATTCCATTCACACTCACGTATAGTGATGACTCGTGCGTAGTTCCTTATTTGAGTAGTTGTCATGTCGTATATTGTTTGGATGGTAAATCTGGTATTAAGGTGGAAGTGATATAATTATGAAAAGAATCGTGTTAGTTGGGTTTTAGGCTGACTTGTCCTGATGGGATAAGACGAGTGCCATCACGTCCATTTTTGGGTCGTGACATTTTAAATGGGAAATTGTTAACTGATTAACTAATGAGTTTGCAATCAAGAAAATAAAGACGAACTTTGGTTTCAATTCTTCGAGATATGAATTCAAGCAAATAAGTTACTATCAAATACTTCAGGTGAGTTCATTATTCAAAACTGAAAATTCTATAAGTTTCCTAAAGCATCTCAACCAATTAGCAGAGTATCACCTTAAGGCCACAATGCCACATGGGCGTTGAATTAGTTTGTTCATCCATTGCATGTCTTAGGCTAGCTATCATATGTCTAGCTCAAGCTATTAGATGGAGGTTGGTAGCTCCCAATTCTTGTTAATGATTCTTTTTCCTAATTTTAACTTCTTTTGTCAGACAAGTTATAATATAAATGAGTTCTTTATGTTTGCAACTATTAAAAAATATAATCTTATGAACAAACCTTAATACACAATGATCATCTCTTCATGAGAAGATTTTAATGTAAATAATCTACTATCGACATCCCTACTCTAAGTTCCATAACCCTAGTAATGAGTTTAGCTACTCATAACTAGATGCAAATAATTACTAAAGGAATTTGAACAACTAAAGAACATAAATAGAAAAGAAAGTAAATAAACCCTTTAATTAATGCATCTCTAGTAAGAGTATCTTGTTCATTCCACAATAATCTTCTAAGAAAACAATAATCAATCCTAAAAATCTAAGAATGTTGAAAAATCTAGGCAAGTAATAATTCTTAAATTCTATGACTAATGGTAATCCCTAATGATAATTCATAACCCTAAAAATGTCATCATACTAAACATATTCATGATAGTAAGGTAAAATCCTAACCTCGATTGAACTCTGATTTGACTTGGTTAACCTAGGTCCAAAAAAATAGAGGATCATTATTTGAGGCCATTACATGGTCTGGGGAGGGGGGGGGGGTTGCAAAACTGGGTCCATCTTGGACTCCTAATTTCTTATCCGTGCATCACATAAATATTAGATTTTGGAATCTCACTTTTCGATAGGTGCAACATGAGGTCCATTGTGTGGAAGGTACATTTGCATTGTGGACACCATGGTACATTGTGTGGAAGGTACCTTTGCATTGTGGACACCATGGTACATTGTGTGGAAGGTACCTTTGCATTGTGGACACCATTATAGCAATTTTTTCGACTACGTTTGAGTCTAGGATACTTATCTTTGCATTTCAATCCATATTTTAGGTCATTCCTCGTTTTTAGCCTTAAATCCTTCTAATTATATCTATTAGCTCATTACAACAATTATGCATACGACACATTGATATTCATAGGATTATACTTAGAGTATAGCTATGTTACATGTAATTAATGGTGATTGGATGCGTAAATACATCCCAAATCAACCATAAAAATTAACCAAATAGTTTATGGTTTATCCTCGGTGCTTCTAACTCAAACTAGATGATAGATATAACCTCCATAAATCATATTTTGGGCCTTAAGGTATGAATTAAACCTACCCTACAACATGTCTGATTTACCTTTCCATTACAAGACTACTCATTTGGAAGGTGAAACTTACAACTTTATCTCTACAATCAACATTAGCCTAACATACAACTAACAAATCCATAACCTTTATGACATCAAAGTCAAACATATCTAACTCAATCAGGTCACAACACAATCTCGATGAAATTTTCTATATATAATAGATTCTCAAAGCGGCGTAGATATAACAAATGGTATGAGCAATAACTCTTGGTATACCCTAAACTTACTATCAAAGAATGGGGTAATATATGAAAGAGTAAAGACATGATTTTTCAGTGCATACAACATGAGTAAAAACAATCAATGTACTATGACAATGTCAGACAATTTCTCCAAGTCCTAGTAACCAACTAGGGTATACGTGGGGTTCAAAAACCGCCTTAACTGTATACTCCTCCTCTATCTTTACCGCCACCCATTTCAATTTATGTTCCAGTTCTTAGGGGACTAATAATAGATGAAAAAATCAGCCAACAACCTTATAGGTTGGGATATCTCATCCCATCCTCTGCTCGGGCAATGTTGCATAAATTGACAATCACGCCTATACCACTAATGTCCTGAACTCTGACCCATTCAACACCGAACAAAAAGATCATACCTATGCACTCTAAATTGAGATGGGGAACTACTAGAAGAGTGGACTGTTCTTTAGGGAAACTATGGCCTGAAGTCACTTTGAGGCTCTCTGTACAATCTAGTAAATCTAGCCCTCTTATTCTATTCCCTTTCTCGATTGTGGCTATCCTAAATCTGACTTGAGAGATCCTCTACTATCTGAGCAAGTGCTAGAATTTTGAAACTATCCATATCCTCCTATAGAGATGCTATAATTCAATCTTTAATCAAGTGTTCCTCCAAGAATATCACATATCAATGAACTCTAGATCACATCATACTTGCAATATCAGAAGCATACCTGCCCAATAAATTAAACATGAGATTATGGAAACAAGTAAACTAAAAAGGAAGGCATAATCTAAAGGAAAGTAGAAGGGAAAGCAACATTAAATTTAAAAGTAAGGTGAGTGGGGGAAAACTTAATTGTATAATTATTGTCTTAAACTGCATAGAGAAGAGTCATCACTATTCTAACCAAAATATTCATACTCATCTCTTAGTCGATATCACAATCCAAAAAAGTCATTTTAATCTTACAGTTTAATACTTTGACTTATTGGGTAATACAATAATGAAATGCTTATGGTTTGTATGACATGTGCTAAATTTTGTTGTGAGAGTGAGTGAATTTGATTTTCTCATGAGATTGGTCATATACCTGTATGACGAGTGAGAAGGGCATTTCTTTAATGGTGAAGGCACTTGATAATAAGAATTAGTGAATTAATGACTACATTAGTTGCATCTAAGCACGTTGCTCCAATGTATGTCATAAAAAAACTAGTTTAGAAGTTTTGATGTTTGCATGAAAAGTTAGAGGTTTGAAAGAGTTATGCTTGATTGAGTGAATTCCAAATCATGATTAAAACTGTCTATGAAAACCAGATTATGAGTAAACTTGTCTAAATGAATGTTGATGAGCTACTAGGTCTATTGCGATAGGACGAGTTGTTCTGTCACGACCTAGGGGTACCCCCTAGACGTAACACGGCGTACTTGACCCCGAAGGGTCTCATACAAGCCCTTAACATATCATGACATAAGAACATAGGGAAAATCGTGCGAAATTTGAAACTTTTCCTTTACAATTGAAGTCTTTTATAAAATGAGAGAGTCTATACACTAGGTCTCAAACCATCTATAATACTTGGATTAAAACACTTGAATACAATCTTAGGGACATAGCCCCTTACATAGTCTAAAACATAAAGAAAGACATAAAGGACATATGGTCAAGTCCTCGAATATGATGAGGACTCACCAATCTTCTTCTTCTTGATCTAGTATGGTCCTAGCCACGAGGATGAAATCCAATATCTCCAAAGCCTACACTTATAGACAATGTAGAAAGATGGGGTCAGCACAAAATGTACCAAGTATGGAAGCCATGCAAGAAAAATCCTAAAAACATGCATAAAAGAGACATTTTGTTTGAAACCATGCTATATGCCACTTTTGAACATCATCTTTGAAATAGTTGGAGAATGTAGCTCATAAGGCAAACCATGCACAATTCATCATAGCATAAATGATATCATCATAATCACAAACATAGTCTCCAACATCACATAGTACATATTCCAATCTTCACAAGACATAATTCACATACATAGTTACATACCAAGATCATATCATCATAATAGAACTATCACTTAAGCAACCATAAGCCATACTTGTGCAATGCATAGATAGGATCCCATAATCCTACCTACACTAAGTATCACTTCTAGGCCGCCATGATCATGCATAACATACCTTGACCTAATCCATAGCCAACACTCATAGACAAAGAGACCTTCATGTTTATATATTGTAATAATCATGTTAAGTCTTTACATTTTATTCATGTTCATGGAAGAATGCCTAGCACTCAAACCACATAGTATCATGGTAGCTCATGGATTCATTAGGTGAGGCTATCCTTTCAACATTAGAGTCATTAATACTCTAATTCATGGTGTTAATGAGAGTAGTCTTTCAATCAACACAATAATATTATCATAGTACTAGACAATTGATGCATAGTCATGTGTAAGGGTAATGGGAGAATGACCTTTCAACAACTACCACAATTACACAATAGTCTTAGGATCTTCACTTTCTAAGTGAATCATGAGTTCATACACAATTCTTGTCAACATGTACAAACCTTCATAATTTGCCCTTCAAGGACTATAATCAACTCAACCTAAACATCTAGAATTAGCACATTAGATAAGGGAAATATCAAGATTCAATAATACAATCCACATCTTAGTCATATCATAGTCATGTTCATCCATGGGTGTGTACGTGTGTGTGATTGTCCTTTCCATGATACGACAACAACATTATAATAATAGACACTTTATTCTCAAAGTATTCATAAACATGCACATAATATCATAGTTATGCATACATCTCATATCTTGCATTCAAGGGTCATATTGAGTCAACACTTCTAGCTTTCAATACAAGAAACATAGATACAACCATGACTCAAGTAATCCATTCATTTCATGCATAGATTCATGTGATCATGTTATAGGTCATGTGGGTGAAGTACTTTTACAATAGGGTCATATGCAACTCAACGTACATAATAGCTTCTTTCTTAAAGCCTTGCCATCCTTGGTTTATTCATTTTAGCTTTTACCCTTTAAAGTTTAAAGCCCTAGGAATCATATTCACGTTACAATCCTTACTCTCAAGCAATACCTCACATGTTCATCATATATACCTAGTTCTCAAGGTGACCTAACCACATGCCTCATTCTTGATCAATTATAGTCATATAGGAGACATAAACTCAATCTCAATACTACACAACCACGATCCATTGTTGACACCCAATTTTGGTTCTCCACATTTAACTATAGTAATAATTATAATAATAATAATAAAATATATATGTTATGAAATTATTTATAGGAATACAAATTTTTTTAATTATTTATTTGACTTGATAAATTTATTTCTTAAATGTTATTTCTTAAATGTTATTTCTTATAAAAATTAAATATATTATATTACTACTTACTTTCTCATTTTTAAATAAGTGTCGTTCTTAAGAATCGAATCTATTTTTTGTTCAAATATAATTCCTTTTGTCGCAATAGATATTTTTCGTGCATTTATTAAAATTAGAAAGCTTAATTAATTAAAAAGTTACTAATCTGTATTAATTTAATTTTAAGAATGATTAATTTTATCAAATAAGCTAATCTTGCAAAATAATTATCTCTTATGACTATTTAATAAAGAAGTAGTTATAATTTAAATGAATTTAATTTGAGCAAATTTGGCAATCCAAGTCATCTTAAACCGGCCAATTCGTGTATGCCACGTAGGCGAGCACATGGATTGTGCTTCTTTAGCTTAAATCTTAACCCTATGATTAAATCTAATGGTCTTAGTTAATTAAGCTTTTACCATTATTCAATATATATATATATATATATATAACTTTTTCTTTTAACTTCTGATTTATTTTAACTGTCCGATCAAATGATAGAACGGCCCAAAACAAACAAGACTTTTCTTCTCTTTCTTTTCCAAGACCATCACTTCAACTTTTCAGCATTTCATAAAGATAGTACAATTTTTTCCCTTTCCCAGAAAATCTTTGTTCCCAGACGCTCCTTCAACTTTCTCCTTCCCCATGGCCTTCACTGCTTCGTCCCATCAAAGAACGACCATGAACCGCCGAAAAACAACAATTTCTGACGGTCCCTTGTTTTATGTCTTATCCCTCAACCTTTTTCTGATAAAAGCAGACCCCTACACCTCTGTTATGGCCGGGTTTTTGTTCAAAATATTTTCAAAATTCGTGGTTTAAATTAGTCCAACAGATCAAAATTTGAAAAGTGATGATGGATTTTGATATCAAGTTGCAACTCTCTGTTTTCTAGCATTATTTTAGTTTTCAAACTCGTATTTTTTTTTGAATTCAGTTTTCACCTATAAAAGGGTAGGCGTCTTCCCATTCGAAGCAGAGAAAGAGAGAGGCGAATATCCATCGAGAAAGACGGATCCAAGAACAACAGAGAAGAGGGATAGAACACACTTCATGCATTAGATTTAAGAAAATTTCTATCTTCTTTCATCTTTCTATTTTGGCTTTGAATCCAAGTCCGAAGAAGAGTTGAAAGTTGGAATTCTTGACGTAAAAAGCTCTTGTTTGCTTCCCCAAAAGAGGTACATTTTGTTACTCTTTCGCCTCTATCTTGTTTGTTACGAATCAAAATGATCTGAGCTGTTGTATGTGAGATAATGAACTGCTAATTTGAATCAATGTCTTATTTTCGCCATGACTTATCTTATTCTGAAAACTAGCTGAATCACTGTTTCAAAATAATTTGAATTTTCATTGTTATAAAACCTAATAATGTTAGACAAATCTTTGTCCTATTATTCTTGTTCTTATTTTCGAGCACAGATCAATAGTTGCTGCCTGAATTAGTAGAGTTTAATTCGTTATGATCGTTTAGTAGAATGAATGATTCTTTCATTTCTATTTATTTGGTTTTACCTTTTTGTTATTGGAGGTTGTCCAGGTTTAGTTCGGTTGTGTTGTTTTCCAGGAATTGTTGGTACTATTTGTCGTTTGCTGCCAGTTAGTATTATGACATGAACATTGCCTTGTATAAGTTATATTTGTCTAAATACATACCGTTAACCATTTGAGTCATCCTAATCTGTCTTGTTACACCATTTTTTTTAGCTTTAGTTGATTGGTTCACCTTTTAGCTAAAAACATTTAAGTTACAAGGTTTGGAATGTGTTCGCTGCCCGGATATCTACATGTTAACCATTTTTTTACATGGGTTGATGAATGTTAATTTGCACGTTAAAATCTTTCTCCCTGTATCAATCAAGTTTTGGGATGGTAAATATTTTCCTTTGTTTTAGTTTTAAAATAGTGGCATGCTACTTTTGTTATCGTTCTGCTCTAAATTGGTCTTAATATGAATTAGTGCCCAAATGACTAAGCAGTTGCTTGACTTTCTGCCCCCTATTTGTTTTAGACTTTTGGTTCTAAAGTTAGTAATCAAGAAAATAAATTTTGATTTTGCTCAGAACGTGTGAAATAACTTATTACCCGTAGCTTTTTCTCTGCCCATTTTGTGTGTTTCTAGTTTGGTAGTAGTTGTTATCTGTCTTCTCGTGATATCTGGACGTACAATAGAACATGAACAAATATGTGAATACAAATGCCTCTTTCTATTTATTAAAATGCACTACTTATTTGCTGAAAGTTGGCAAAGTTCAAATTGTACATTGTTGTTGTCTCATCTTATCGTGAAGTACATTAGATTAAATATTGGTCTGCTAGCTCGTCCTAAGATTTTGCACTATAGCTAGTTGTTTGTAAAATATGGAAACTCGTGGCCGCCTGTGTTGTTAATATAAATTCGAGTTAGAATCGGCTTATAAAGCGCAAGACATGTCTATATTTATGCCTTTTTGCAATTTCGTGAGATGATTTGTGTTGCTTTCTGCTGTTAAGTGACATCCACGTCTAGGCCGATATTTTGCATTTTATTTTAAAAAAAAATTCATAAGTAATCTCATGGTTTCGGAAGTCAGATTCCATTTAAAGTTCGATGGGCCTTTATTCTAAACTATGCTTACGCCTTTCAAGGGTAGCCAAGCTTTGTCTAAATAATTTTTTTTTTGTGCGAATGGACCATTTTCTGGCTTTAAGGATCAGTTTTCACCTGTTGCTTGTTCATCCTATACTATATAAAATAATGTTTTCTTCTTCTTATGTTTCATGGTGTACAAGAGAGGCCACTGTGAAAGGCTATTATTCATTTGTTTATCTCCATTAATGGATTTTATGTTCATTAGTAAATATGTTTTATTTTGTTTTTCTTTTCCTTCAAGAAGCATGACATTGGTCATTTGAGCTTATGCTTCTTGATTTGCTTTTTTTTTCGTAGTCTTTTAAATTCCAAGTATGTAAGAATGTGATCATGTTTTGTCCTTGGTTTAGGCCATATCATAATTATTCCTTCTAAATAATATTATTCTAGTCATTTTTTGTAGTAATCATAACTTGTTGGAATTCTAATTTGATTATATTCCACTGAGTTGAAGTTTCTAATCTTTTCCTTTTTTTTTATTTCACATGTACACTCGGGAGAGCATTTGGAGTTGTGATACAACTCCGTTCATGTGTCCCAAATCAGATTTGTGCTCATCGATACATTATAAGCTCGTGTCTAGCAGCCTTTATCGCATCAATAGCGTCCAACGCTTCCTTCTCGCTTCCTTCTCGTTTTAAAGTTTCATGTGCCTTATATACATACATGTGTTGCTATTTTTGACTAACATTTTCCATATTTTCGTATTTATGTTTATGCTTGCTTTTATTTTGTTTGGTTTGGAACAACTAAGATCGATGGTGAAGTATAGTCACTTACCTCGCATCCCTTTAGACATTGGGTTCATTTATAGTTATTTAGCTTGTAGCAATATTTTCCAACTTAGTTTTATTTGTTACTTGACGCTTTGTGGTCACAAAAGCATGTCTTTTCAAAGGGAGGAACTAGGGAACAATCTTTTCAAAATGTTAACTTCCTATTTCAGATTTGTGTTTGATAAACTAAGTGCTTAAAGTGTGACTTTGGGTTGCCCAAAGTGAAGATTGTAGTAGCCCAAAGTGCGGATTTTAGTAGCCTAATGTGCAGATTTTGGTGGTTCAAAGTGCAGATTTTAAGGTTGAGGGAAGTGCAGATTTTTATGATTAAATAAATCACTTTCTTGACAGCTTAAGAGTGGTATATTTAGTCTAAAAAAATGTAGCTTTTTGAGCTCAAAAGGGTGCAGATTTTGAGCTCAAAATGTGCATAGTTTGAGTGTAAAAACTACAGGTTTTGGAGCTCAAAACACTGCCCTTTTGTGGGCTTTGAGGTGCAAAATTCAAGCTTGAAAAAATACAGATTTTAAAAGATAAGAACTGCAGTTTTTATAACAACTTCATTTTATAGATTTTTAAGTGTAAAATGTGCCATTTTTCTTAGTTTGAAACCTATTCTCTTAGGACCTAAAAATGCATATTTTGAAACTAAAACATTATAGTTTGAGAGGTTAAAAGTGCAATACTTCTAAGAGCGCAAAACAAGTATTATAGTTTGTTAGAATGTTCTTTTAGTCTTAAAAAGAATGCGTGGCTTAAGTTGTTTGTTCCAAGTAAGACCAAATACTTTAAATTTAAATTTGCAAAATATATTTCCTTTTTCCTTCTTATCTATACACATTTATCACTACCCTTTTATAAATCTAATAGCTTGTTATCTTGTAGAGCTTATGAACAAATTTATTCATTTTTGCTATCTTATTAGCCTAAGTTTGACAATAACCATTTTAGTGGCTCCTTAAAGGATGCTTAACGCTTTCTTTATGATAATAAAATTGCTTACCTAAAATTACACGAGTTAAATATACCATTAATAAGGGTTAATCTTAGAATTATTTAGTTCAATATTTAGATTTTTTTTTACCTTTGAAATAATTAGACGTCAATTTTAAACCTTAAAAGCTAAAGGTAGAACAACCTTGAGTTGGATTACCTCAATAACTAGATCAATTTTTATATTCTTTAAATCACCCTTTTATAAAGAAATTATGTTTACTATTATCATTATTGTTATTTTCCGATATTGCTAAAATATTTTAATCTCTTAACATGTCATTTCAAGATTTTAGATATGCCAACAGGTTCAAAATACAAGGTACATACATATATATGTCACACGCATAAAGGTACAAAATTCTATATTTTTTTAGTTTTCTCTATACGTGACTTATTTTTTTGTTACACTTTCATATTATTTTTTATATATCTACTATCAATTTTGCAAATGATATTTTTTTTTATAATTCATAAATCCCTACACTCTAATATACACATTATTTTAGTATATATTTACGCCCAACTACTATCTTATTTTATTTTCCTTTACATCTCAATTCTATATATAATAAAACGACTAATTTTCATATCTTTTAAACCCAACATTTATTTTTGATACATTTATATAAGACACCTCTATTTTTTTTAACATATAAAAATTGTCATACATTTTTAGTACATTTATTTATTTATTACCGTATAATAAACATACTACTATAAATTGTCATACATTTTGTATGTTGTACCTTTTATTTTACTCTTTTCTTAAAATAATAAAATTTACTTACCATTGATTTTAAAAGCAAATAAATAAACAAGTTTTTCCTAAGTATATTTTCCTAAATTGAGTTTAAGGACTATCTTCGGATAGACTCTGAGGGATGCTTAATACCTTCCCCTCGAGTAACCAAAACCCTTACTCAGAATCTCACTGGTTTCGCAAATCAAAACAGAGTTTACATATATATATTAAAAAAATGATTTTCCTAATATTTTCCTTAAAATTTAGGTGGCGACTCTAAAACAAACAAAAACATTTTTTTCCAAAAATCAGAGTGTCAGTCATATAATGTTGTGAACTATTTCGGCTAGTTCGAAATAGGGTGCGACAGCGTGACGACTCTGCTGGGGAACTTACTTAGGTTTTAACCTTAGAAAAACTCAATTTAGGAGCAACATTTGTGATTACGTGTTTATTTTTCAGCTTGCTATTTATATATTGCTTTGACTGAAAGGTCGCAAGTGAAATCCAAGCTTGTGTTCCTTATTTGTTTTAAGACACTACTTGTAACTGTTTTCCCTACATTGTCATTTGCACATTCTATCGAGTCTTGGCCGTACACGCACACACTGTACATGCGAGGGGTGTTCCTGCACTCCTCCGAAACTCTCTTTCGATTCCTTAGTTTCAGAGTTGGTGCAATTAAGATAGTGCGCCTTCTCGCAATTACTCAGTCCCACTCTCAATCATCTAGGAACATAATCTTACTCTTAGAATAGGTCATGTTGCACAGCCTTAGGCAAGACAATATACGGTATTGTCGCTGCATTTAGGAAACCACCCAAATGTCAATGAGTTTCTTCTTTAAAACTCAACGACATAAACTTTGTGTGAAATTGATATAAATTATCCAAACTTAAACACTTAACAGATTTGGAGCAAATAAACTCATCATACCCTTTACCCTTTCTTTCAGATGCAAATCAACCAAAACCTTCCTGATATCAGGATGATGACTGAGGTCCCCCGAACTTTGAAAAAGTCGTGGGAAAACATCCGAGTGGCCTACGGAAATGAGATTATGCTACACTTAGGGTCGTTAATTGATCTGCTGAATGTGGAGGCAAACAAGTCACTCATTACTCTAATGATTGAATTTTGGCAACCAACAACGGTGACCTTCCAGTTCACAGATTTTGAAATCACACCAACATTGGAAGAGATAAGTCAAATTGCTGACTTATCGTTAGCTGGCAGAGTACCTTTGGCCCCGCGCACTACATTAGGAATTAATTTTCTCCAGTCTTTGGGTTTAAGGGTAGGCCAATGTTTGCGAAGAGTTGATGAAGTATGGGTCAAGTTGGATTATCTGTTTAAAAGGTTCGGACGTCGAGATAGCTATGATAGGTTCCATCAAGAATTCTGGATCTCCAGGGTTGATTGGGAGAGACTCAGGGCTATTGTCTTCGTGACGGCCTTTTTGGGTATTATGATCTTCCCAAAGAAAAAAGGGTGTGCCGACATCAACCTACTACCTATGGTCATCTTTATGTTTAGGGGACCTATTAGAGTGACCATCGTACCCATGATCTTGGCAGAAATATTTCGATCATTATCCCTTTGCTCTAGAGGATATGATCACTTTAAGGGAAGTAACTTGTTACTGCAGATTTGGGTGTTGGAACACTTTTATCAAAGACATGCAGAAAATGACATTGAAGCAGACTTACGCAATAAAATCAGAAGCCATCTAACGAGATTGAGCATGTGGGATGCCCCAAATGATGAAGATGGTTGGCACCTTTTCCTGACCCACGTCACAGGGAACCGCATTCAGTGGCGACTCCTGTGGGTCCATGGCCGAGCTTTGTTGAGAACTAACCAGGCCTATTTTATTGAGTTGATTGGGTTGAAAGGCTTCCAGCCCTACGCATCTTTAAGAGTCCTCCGGCAGTTTGGGATTACCCAAGACGTTTCTCTATGGTCAAATATGGCATTGATAGAGGTCAATTATGAAGGAAGAATTCCGATAGAAAGGATCGCTGCTTTGGTACAAGGATGGTGCGGTATTCTTGATTCAAACATGGGGGTTGAATCGTGGTGCACGCCTGAATATTATACTTGGTTTATGATAGGAGGAATTCTCGCTAGGCCTAACTATGAGGGAATTCTCGCTAGGCCTAACTATGAGGGAATCTTGGGGTTCACAGACACTCAAAGGTCAAATCAAATTGGCATGGAGCTATTAAACCTCATACACATCACTACGACCATGTATCAGCAGGTGACCCCACGGTCTATCGACCATCTCATACAAGCAGTTGATGATGAACCAAATGAAGAGATGGAGGAAGACCCAGAAGAAGATCCTAGAGAGCCAACTGAGGAGATGGAAAAGGATCCAGAAGAATACTCAGAGCATGACCCTAATTTGTATAACCCTAGAGATGGAAGAGTGATGCATATAGAGGATGAACATGTTCCAACAGTAGAAGACGCTCACTCAGAATATGGTTCCATAGGGTTTGATGAAAGGGAAGATTCAAACAACTGAGAATGGAAAATCGACCAATCTCCAGAGTATCACCCGGGTCCTTACTATGATGTGGACGATGATGATGATGATGATGCTCCAACTTGGCCGTAGATCATCTTTCTTTTTTGAATTCCCTCATAAGTTCCTCAAAAGGCTGTATGACCTATCCCTCTTGTATGCCTTATGGCCACCCTTATACTTTCATTTCTTCGGCTTCCAACCACCTACATCGTTGTAATAGCCAAACCTTAATCAATGAAGTTATGTTTGCTCCAAATCTAAAATGGGTTTAAATGGATTATTTATTATTAAACTAATTGCAACGTAGGCCTACCTCAGGCAAAAAGAGGTTCTGTATTAGGACGCGCTTTGAATGTCGCCGAATTGGCGTATATATGTGTTACATCTACTTATTTGTTACGACTTTCAATATTTCCCAAACTAACATAGTTTTATTTTTCTTTGTTTTCCTTTCTTTATTTATCCCCAAAAGTACGTTGATTTGTGTCGACTTGCAAACTGGCTGAATCACGATACAACCTTCGATCAAAGAGAAAAATGACTGATAAAGACGACTTCAATGCTGCTGCAAACATAATGATACCTATTGAGAACCCCGAAGGTTCTCGAAACATGATGGACATCCAAAATGAAGAGAAAATGGCTTACATGGAGTAAGAACTCGAGGTCTTGAGGGAAGAATTACGCCAAGTGCGAGACTTGGCCAAACTATCGGCTACAACTTTCCCTACTTTCAAGACGCCTATTTACTTCACAAAAGCTGACTTGTCAAATCAGCCAGAACAAACTCAACGCGTCCTACTCACGGTCAAGTACCACCAGCTTCTCCAACCGCAGTCAGGACCGTTCCCGACCTTTCTAACCGCGACCCTACCATACTTACAATGCAGCAGATACGTGGGGCACATGTCGTCGCTTCGTATGAGCCACATGTTCCACCCGTATATGCCGCTGGGGCTCCTACCTTCACTATACCAGCTGTGGTTAATGTCTCATACGAGGTCGATCAATATGAAGAAATGGAGAATGATGCTCGGTTGAAAGAAGATGCATCGATAAATGCCTAGCTTCAGGGTCTAAGAAAAGCATTGAAAAACTTACAAATCACTAGAGGGACAGAAAGTCTGGATTATGATGACTTGTGCATCCATCCAGACATTGACATGCCAGTAGGGTACAAACCATCGAAGTTTGACATGTTTGATGGAAAGGTCGACCCTCACGCACATTTAAGGGCATACTGTGACAAGTTAGTCGGTGTAGGGAGAAATGAGAAGTTGAGGATGAAGTTGTTCATTCAGAGTCTGTCTGGAGAAACATTAACCTGGTATACCCGCCAAGACCCTCGCAAATGGCGTGACTGGCAGGAAATGACCGAGGACTTCATGACTCGTTTCAGATTCAATACTGAAATTACTGCTAACAGATTCTCATTGGCCAATATACAGAAGAAGCCATATGAGAATTTCCAGGAATATGCACGATGTTGGAGAACTGAGGCCGCAAAGGTGCAACCACCACTAGATGAGAGTGAGCTCTCGAAGTACTTAATTCGAGCTCAAGAAGGTATCTACTTTGACATGATGATGTCAATGATGGGTTAGAAGTTTGCAGAATTGGTCAAGATGGGAGACTTTATAGAGGAGGGTGTTAAATCTGGGAAGATTCAGTCTATGGTCGCATTGCAAGCTGCAAGTAGGGCTATACAATCGGGTTCCATTGGCGGCATCAAAATGAAAAGGGAGGATGTTTCAGCTGTCACTTACCAACCAGGAGGACCATCTCACCGATACCCCAATTATCCCCAAATCGCTGCGCATATTTCATACGTCCCAGTTTATAATACCCAACCACACTATAACCCACCCCGAGCACCAACATACCAAAATCCTCCAAGACCATATGTCCTTGTCCAAGCACTAATTCACCAAAATAGACCAACATATGCACCGAGACCACGTCCAAATCTTGAATCTAGAAATACTCGTGCTTACACACTGATTGCTGAACCCTATGCTCAATTGTTTGAGAGATTGAGGATAACGGGAGTGCTGCAACCAGTTGAAGGAAAACTTCCTGATCTAATCCCTCGTAATTTTGATGGGAACAAGAGATGTGCTTACCAGTCGAGAGTCTAGGGACACGACACAGAAGATTGTTATGGTTTGAAGAACCAGATCGAGTCTTTGATCAGGAGAGGAGTAATCAAATGCACTCCAGCACCTCCCAATGTGAACAACAATCCCTTGCCAAACCATGAGAATCGAGAAGTCAACATGGTTACTCTGGATGACGAATATGGGATCCTCGACTATCCGAACATAGATGAAGTGGATGCCATGACATCTTCGGCGCAACCTCTTATCACTGTTCAACTAAGGGAACCTCTGACTGTCCAAACATATCTCCCAAGAGTTGTAGTGACCACTCTAATTGCTAAGAAGCTTGAGTATGATACTAAAGCAGTCCCTTGGGACTATCGAGCAAGTGCCAAGGGCAAAATGATCGACACTGTCGTGGCTCAAGGGATGACTAGGTTGGGGAGGTGCTATGCCCCAGAGTACCTAAATCAAAGAGTTCTCGGAAAAGAACAGAATCCAAAGAAGAATATTACTGATGCTGAAGCCGCAGAGTTTTGGAAGAAGATGCAGTCTAAAGACTATTCGGTTGAAGAACAGTTGAAGAAGACGCCAGCCCACATATCCATTTGGTCTTTGCTTATGAGTTCTGAAGCTCATAGGAATGCTTTGATGGAGGTGTTAATCGGAGTGATAATTCCAAAAGAGACGACAAGTGAGACCTTAGCTGCAACGATTGGAAGAATAGTGGCAGCTAACAAGATGTCTTTCCATGATGATGAGTTGCCCGCAGAAGGGGCTGGGCACAACAAAGCGCTTCACATCGCAGTCAAATGTTGTGATAAGATTGTGACTCGAGCTTTAATTGATGGTGGCTCTGGATGCAACATCTGTCCTTTCACTACTCTGAGAAATTTAGGTGTTAATATGGGAGAGATAAAAGAAAGTCGTGTGAAAGTTAGAGCCTTTGATGGAGTGCAAAGAAGTGTCATCGAAGAGATACATCTCACATTGCAAGTGGGGCCGACTGAATTCCCCATTCTATTTCAAGTGATGGATGTATCATCCAACTACAACTTGTTGTTGGGAAGACCATGGGTTCACATGGCAAGAGCGGTTCCTTCCACTTTTCATCAATGTGTAAAGTTTGAGTGGGGTCACACAGAAATTACCACCCACGAAGAACTCAGTCACCCCATTCATTATGTTAATTCTATCCCAGTCACCGACGAGTTAGACGGAGCCACTTTTCACACTTTGGAAATCATGCAAGCTATAAGGGTCAATGAGGGAGCAGAGCCCGAAGATACCAAGTTGTCAAGTGCAGCGAAAATGGTTGCGTCAGGAATGTTGAAGTATGGATATCAGCCTAAGAATGGACTTGGACCTAAGTCCAATGGCATAGTTGAGCCGATCCAGTTGAGCATCAGAGAGGTACCAATGGACTAGGATATGAGCCTGCCTCGGGAAGAGACTGTCACGGGTCAAGTGATACAATCTTTGTACTAGAACAATCTTCTATTCCAGATCAAGCTGGCGTTGATGACATCGTAGAAGGATTAGGCAATCTGTTCGTGGCCATGGCTAGAGAAGAGGAAGGGATAAATCTCAACAAGTTGACCATTCGTGATGCCAAACCAGGAGAAATCTTGCAGAATTGGACCACCAGCCCGTCCCTGTTTCAACCAGAGTCCTGGTAGTGTGGAAAAGTAGTCTTAATTTTAAAAATTTGCATGATCAAATTGGGGCTTGAATCATGCCTAATCTTTTGTTGCTTGCCTCTTCTAAAAGCTAGAATGCTTTGAAATAAAAGTCTTTATTTTCTTTTTTTTTAAAAATCTCGTTATTTTAAATATCTATTTATTTTTACTTACCTTTTGCACTTTTCAGCACTCATATTAATAAAAATCCTTGTTCAACGGTTATGACTTGTAATGAATCCGCCCAGCAAGGTGAAAATGATGAACAAGATCACGAAGGGTATGATGAAAGCATGATGCCTGAAAATCTGCCACACAAGATCGAGCAGGTTGAAAGTCAGAAGAAACCCAATATGGATGAAACAGAGGTTGTCAACTTTGGAGATGAGGAAATCATGAAGGAGACGTGAGTTAGCATACATTTGGAGGCTGAAAGAAAGCAAGAGTTAATAGAATTGCTTAAGCAGTATGTTGACGTAATTGCTTGGTCTTATAATGACATGCCAGGATTGAGCACTGATATTGTCTCGTACAAATTACCGACTGATTCCACTTGTCTACCTGTTAAGCAAAAGACAAGAAAATTCAAGCCGGATTTGAGCTTAAGGATCAAGGAGGAGGTAACTAAGCAAATCGAGGCGAACATTGTAAAGGTCACAAATTACCCCACAAGGTTAGCCAATATTGTGCTTGTGCCAAAAAAGGATGGAAAGATCAGAATATGTGTGGACTATCGAGATCTCAACAGCGCCAGTCCTAAGGATGATTTTCCTCTTCCAAATATTCATATACTCATCGATAATTGTGCAAAACATGAGTTACAATCATTTGTCAATTGCTTTGTGGGATATCACCAAATCCTGATGGATGAAGATGATGCATAGAAGACAGCGTTTATCACTCCATGGGGAGTGTATTGCTACAGAGTAATGCCATTTGGTCTCAAAAATGCCAGTGCAACCTACATTAGGGCCATGACTACCCTTTTTCACGATATGATCCAAAAGGAAATTGAAGTGTACGTGGATGATGTCGTTATCAAATCCAAAAGAAGTTCAGACCACCCGGATGACTTACGAAAGTTCTTCGAGAGGTTGCGTAAGTATAATCTGAAGTTGAATCCAACAATGTGTGCATTTGGAGTACCCACGGGAAAACTATTGGGATTCATCGTTAGTATGAAAGGCATATAGTTGGATACATCAAAGATAAAGGCAATTCAAGAGCTACCTCCACCCAAGACCAGGAAAGACGTGATGAGTTTCTTGGGAAGACTGAATTACATCAGTCGGTTCATAGCTCAATCTACAGTGATCTACGAAGAAGGATGCTGCCACAAAATGGACAGAGGAATGCCAAAGGGCTTTCGATAGAATCAAAGAATACTTGTCCAACCCACCAGTATTGGTCCCACCAGAGCCTGTAAAGCCTTTGTTATTGTATCTATCTGTCATGGATAATGCATTTGGATGTGTATTGGGGCAGCATGATGAGACAGGTAGAAGAGAGCAAGCTATTTACTATTTAAGCAAGAAGTTCACACCATAGAGGCAAGATACTCGTTGTTGGAACGAACATGTTGTGCTTTGACTTGGATTGCGCAAAAATTTAGGCATTACCTGTCTGCATACACCACCTACTTGATCTCAAGAATGGATCCACTAAAGTATATCTTTCAGAAGCCCATGCCTATGGGTAAACTGGCGAAGTGGCAAATTTTGTTGAGTGAGTTTGATATTGTGTATGTGACACAGAAGGCTATCAAAGGACAATCCCTGGCTGATCACCTCGCAGAAAACCCGGTGGACCAGGATTACAAGCCACTCACGACCTACTTCCCTGATGAAGAGGTTTTGTTTGTAGGAGAAGACATATCAGAGTCATATGATGGATGGAGAATGTTCTTTGATGGAGCATCAAACTCTATTGGAGTTGGAATAGGAGCAGTCCTAATTTTGGAAACAGGTCAGTATTATCCAATCTCAGCCAAGATCAGGTTTTATTGTACCAACAACATGGCGGAATATGAAGCTTGTATTCTTGGACTCAGGATGGCCATCAACATGAACATCAAAGAACTCTTGGTGATAGGAGATTTCGATTTATTGGTTCACCAGGTGCAAGGAGAATGGACCACTAAGAATGTCAAGATCTTGCCTTATCTGCATTGCATTAAAAAGTTGAGTAGGAGATTCACAAGGATTGAGTTCAAACATTTCCCTCGAGTTCAAAATGAGTTTGCTGATGCTTTGGCAACATTGTCCTCGATGATTCAACACCCAGACAAGAATTACATCGACCCTATCGATATAGAGATACATGATCAACATGCATACTGTTTTCATGTAGATGAGGAACTGGATGGAAAACCCTGGTACTATGACATCAGAAGATTGATAGAAACACAAAAATATCCTGAAAATTCCACAAGCAACCAAAAGCGGACTTTGAGGAGGATAGCCAATCATTTTTTCATTAACGGAGAAATCCTGTATAGGAAAACTTCAGATTTAGGATTGCTGAGGTGCGTCGACACCGCAGAAGCGACAAGGCTTTTGGAAGAAATACATGCAGGAACATGTGGACCTCACATGAATGGGTTCTCTTTGGCAAAAAAGATTCTAAGAGCCGGATATTTTTTATGACCATGGAGAGAGATAACATCCGATATGTGCAAAAATGTCATCATTGTCAAGTGCATGGAGATTTTATACGAGTTCCACCAAATGAGCTCAATGTGATGGGTTCCCCTTGGCCATTTGCCGCTTGGGGCATGGATGTTATCGGACCCATAGAGCCTCCAGCATCAAATGAGCATCGTTTCATTCTGGTGGCTATCGATTATTTCACAAAATGGATTGAAGCTTCGACATACAAGGCAGTAACAAAGAAGGTAGTGGTAGACTTTGTTCGCAATAACATAGTTTGTCGGTTTGGAATCAATCATAACAGACAATGCAGCCAATCTCAACAGCGATCTTATGAAGGAAACTTGTGAAAGGTTCAAGATTGCTCATCGAAATTCCACAGTTTACCAGCCACAGATGAATGGAGCAGTTAAGGCTGCAAATAAGAATATCAAGAAGATTTTAAGGAAGATAGTAGACAGTCATAGGCAATGGCATGAGAAGCTACCATATGCTTTGCTCGGTTATTGCACCACAATCAGAACATCAACTGGGGCAACTCCTTATATGTTGGTTTATGGTCAGAAGCAGTAATACCTGCTGAGGTGGAGATACCATCTTTAAGGATTATCCAAGATGTGGGTCTGGACGATGCAAAATGGATACGTAGCAGGCATGAGCAATTGATGCTCATCGATGAAAAGATGATGGACGCTGTTTGTCATGGCCAACTCTACCAGAACAGAATGACCAAAGCATTCAACAAGAAAGTCAAACCTCGACAGTTCACACCGGGGCAATTAGTATTGAAGAAGATCTTTCCTCATCAAGGAGAAGCCAAAGGGAAATTTGCACCAAATTGGCAAGGACCCTACATGGTTCATAGAGTACTCTTTGGAGGAGTGGTAGTCTTAGCAGAAATGGACGGCAGAGTAAGCCCAAAGCCAATCAATTCAGACGCCATCAAGAAATACTACATCTGAAGACCTCAAGATTAGCGCTTAGTTTGTGTACTTTTACATTTTTCAATGTAACAGAACTACGTCTAGACCTGACTTCCCACAGTGGGATACGTAGGCAACCCACATCGGATCCGATCTCTATTAGAAAACCCAAAATCATCATTTTCATGTATTTAGAACTACGCTCGACCTGAATTCCCTAGGTGGGATACGTAGGCAATCCTTGTCGGATTCGGTCCCTTGTATTTTTTACTCTTCTATTGTATTTGAACTACGTCCTAACCTGATTCCACTTGGATATGTAGGCAGCCTGAGTCAGGCCCGGTCATTGCATTTCATATTTTTCACTTTCCTCTTGTATTTGAACTACGTTACAACATGATTCCGCTTGGATACGTAAGCAGCTTGAATCAAGCTCGGTCATTGCATTACATACTTCTACTTCTCTCTTTTTGTATTCGAACTACGTTATGATCTAATTCCTATTTTGGGGATACGTAGGTAGCCTGAGTTAGGCTCGATCAATTCTCTGCATAACCTTAGGAAACATTCCTCATAGTTAGCATAACCTCAGAATATTGAAGAATATCGATCGTCGCAGTGTTTGCAAAAAAGTTAGGAAATCTTCATCAAAAGGGTAAAAGCTACAGGAGGCCTACGTTGGATATAGTCAACAAAATGGAAAACTCGATGGACTTCGGAACATGTCATAATCTAAAAACGCTGGAGAATTACTATATATATATATATATATATACACACCTAATACACGCAGTATACTTATTTTCTAGAAAAACAAGCTAATTCTTTTCAAAAATATTTTTTCCACTAATCCACCTACCAAGTCTCTAGCTTAAGAAACTATGTGCGGTACTGAGGAGGTGTCGAAGGATTCTAGTGACGAGGTTTCAGTCCACATGTCGATGCAAATCAACACCCCCTCCTAAACTAAAATTTTCTTTGAGTGCAGGAACACATGAATCAAGAAAATAACATCATGTTTTGGGGCATGACCAGACACGCCATTCGACTTCTCACAATCATGAGCCAAAATACTCTTTCCTTACTTTATTTCCCCGAAGTACTTCAACTTGCATCTTATGTCTTAGAATATTTCATTTAAATATTTTGCAGGTACGCTTAAGATCTGGATCAATTGCTGAAGAAAAGAGGATCCTCATCGAAAATAAGATAGTTACCTTTCTTTCAAAATAACTCCACCAACTGGAGCTTATAATCTAACCTCATTAGCAACTCCGCCAATCGGAGACCACCGTCTAACCACGTCAAACTCCACCAATCGGAGGCTGTACATAACAAACATCGTCAAACTCCGCCACTCGGAGGTTGTACATAGCAAACATCGATCAAACTCCGCCAATCAGAGACCATATCGTAGTGACGTCACTGAAGCTCCATCGATCGGGTGCAAGCACGCATAGAAACGCTGTCACACGCCGGCAATTAAATTTACATTACAAGCTTTACACAGCCGGATACAGTCTTTTACATTACAACAACCCCGCCAGTCGAGGGCTTTTACATTACAAGCTTTACACAGCCGAATACTGGCTTTTACATTACAACAACCCTGCCAGCCAGAGGCTTTACATTACAAAGTTTACACAGCCAGATACAAGCTTTTACATTACAACAGCCCCGCTAGTTGAGGGCTTTTACATTAGAAGCTTTACACAGCCGGATACCGGCTTTTACATTACAACAACCCCGCCAACCGGAGGTTTTACATTACAAGCTTTACACAGCCGGATACAAGATTTTACGTTACAACAACCCCGCCAGCCGGAGGCTTTACATTACAAGCTTTACACAACCGGATACAGGCTTTTACATTACAACAGCCCCGCCAGTCGGAGGCTTTACATTACAAGCTTTACACAGCCAGATGCAGGCTTTTACATTACAACAGCCCCGCCAGTTGAGGGCCTCTACATTACAAGTTACTTTACCTACATCACACTCACAACACAAAAAGAGGCGTCAACAATCGTCTGAACATCTACACTCTACTCTTTACATTACTATTCAATTTATAATTTTTGAACCACAACAGGTACTTTTCACCTTTTTACATGATTTACAGGACAAATCATTACAACGAGGAACTCCCTCTAAGCAGCAAACTAGGGCAAGTTAGTGCAATGTCAAGCAGCACTAGCTACGTCAATGATTCACTTTCAAAACTCAACTCAACTCGACTTTCAGAAGTTTAGATTTAAATTTCACTTATAGCTCTTTATGTCTCAGTTCATTGTAACTCGACACCGGGTATTCTTTTTAAAATTCATCTACCATGAGTCTTTAGTAGAAATTGCTACGGTATCTCTCATACAAGTTTCTTTAGAATTGTATCTCATCCCTCTATTCGTGCTAATCTCTTCATACCTCACCACCGAAAGATTTCAGTATTATCATAATTCAATACTGGGGAAAAATTTTAATAAAAATTTTCTATGTTCTCGAACTACATGTGGCCTGATTTCTCATGAAACCTGAGATATGTAGGCAGCTCGGAAGCCAGAGTTCGGCCATAACTCCATAAACATTCTTGTCAAGTTATTGCTCAAAGTGTATTTTTGTGGGTCGCCTAAAATTGGATTGTGTCAATATTTCTTTGCCCACGTCTTCTTTACTCTCTTCCATAGACAAAGAAAGGGGCAAGCTGTTGACACCCTATTTTGGCTCTCCACATTTAACTATAGTAATAATTATAATAATAATAATAAAATATATATGTTATGAATTTTTTTATAGGAATACAAAAAATTTTAATTATTTATTTGACTTGATAAATTTATTTCTTAAATGTTATTTCTTATAAAAATTAAATATATTATATTACTACTTACTTTCTCATTTTTAAATAAGTGTCGTTCTTAAGAATCAAATCTATTTTTTGTTCAAATATAATTCCTTTTGTCACTATAGATATTTTTCGTGTATTTATTAAAATTAGAAAGCTTAATTAATTAATAAGTTACTAATCTATATTAATTTAATTTTAAGAACGATTAATTTTATCAAATAAGCTAATCTTGTAAAATAATTATCTCTTATTATGACTATTTAATAAAGAAGTAGTTATAATTTAAATGAATTTAATTTGAGCAAATTTGGCAATCAAAGTCTTCTTAAACCGGCCAATCCGTGTATGCCACGTAGGCGAGCACATGGATTGTGCTTCTTTAACTTAAATCTTAACCCTACGATTAAATCTAATGGTCCTAGTTAATTAAGATTATATATATATATATAACTTTTTCTTTTTAACTTCTGATTTATTTTAACCGTCCGATCAAATGATCGAACGGCCCAAAACAAACAAGACTTTTCTTCTCTTTCTTTTCCAAGACCATCGCTTCAACTTTTCAGCATTTCATAAAGACAGTACAATTTTTTTCCTTTCCCATAAAATCTTTGTTCCCAGACGCTCCTTCAACTCTCTCCTTCCCCATGGCCTTCACTGCTTCGTCCCATTAAAGAACGGCCATGAACCGCCGGAAAATAATAATTTCTGGCGGTCCCTTGTTTTATGTCTCATCCCTCAACCTTTTTCTGATAAAAGCAGACCCCTACGCCCCCTACACCTTTGTTCTAGCCGGGTTTTTGTTCAAAATATTTTCAAAATTCGTGGTTTAAATTAGTCCAACACATCAAAATCTGAAAAGTGATGATTGATTTTGATATCAAGTTGCAACTCTCTGTTTTCTTGCATTATTTTAGTTTTCAAATTCTTATTTTTTTTGAATCCGGTTTTCACCTATAAAAGGGTAGGCGTCTTCCCATTCGAAGCAGAGAAAGAGAGAGGCGAATATCCATCAAGAAAGACGGATCCAAGAACAACAGAGAAGAGGGATAGAACACACTTCAAGCATTAGATTTAAGAAAATTTCTATTTTCTTTCATCTTTCTATTTTGGCTTTGAATCCAAGTCCGAAGAAGAGTTGAAAGTTGGAATTCTTGACGTAAAAAGCTCTTGTTTGCTGCCCCAAAAGAGGTACATTTTGTTACTCTTTTGCCTCTATCTTGTTTGTTACGAATCAAAATGATTTGAGCTGTTGTATGTGAGATAGTGAACTGCTAATTTGAATCAATGTCTTATTTTCGCCATGACTTATCTTATTATGAAAACTAGTTGAACCACTGTTTCAAAATAATTTGAATGTTCATTGTTATAAAACCTAATAATGTTAGACAAATCTTTGTCCTATTATTCTTGTGCTTATTTTCGAGTACAGATCAATAGTTGTTGCTTGAATTAATAGAGTTTAATTCGTTATGATCGTCTGGTAGAATGAATGATTCTTTCATTTCTGTTAATTTGGTTTTCCCTTTTTGTTATTGGAGGTTGTCCAGGTTTAGTTTGGTTGTGTTGTTTTCCAGGAATTGTTGGTACTGTTTGTCGTTTGTTGCCAGTTAGTATTATGACATGAACATTGCCTTGTATAAGTTATATTTGTCTAAATACATACAATTAACCATTTGAGTCATCCTAATCTGTCTTGTTACGCTAATTTTTTTTATCTTTAGTTGATTGGTTCACCTTTTAGCTAAAAACATTTAAGTTACAAGGTTTGAAATGTGTTCCCTTCCCGGATATCTACATGTTAACCATTTTTTACATGGGTTGATGAATGTTAATTTGCACGTTAAAATCTTTCTTCCTGTATCAATCAAGTTTTGGGATGGTAAATATTTTCCTTTTTTTTAGTTTTAAAATATTGGCATGTTACTTTTGTTATCGTTCTGCTCTAAATTGGTCTTAATATGAATTAGTGCCCAAATGACTAAGCAGTCGCTTGACTTTCTGCCCCCTATTTGTTTTAGACTTTTGGTTCTAAAGTTAGTAATCAAGAAAATAAATTTTGATTTTGCTCAGAACGTGTGAAATAACTTATTACCCGTAGCTTTTTCTCTGCCCATTTTGTGTTTTTCTAGTTTGGTAGTAGTTGTTATCTGTCTTCTCGTGATATCTGGACGTACAATAGAACATGAACACATATGTGACTACAAATGCCTCTTTCTATTTATTAAAATGCACTACTTATTTGCTGAAAGTTGGCAAAATTCAAATTGTTGTTGTCTCATCTTATCGTGAAGTACATTAGATTAAATATTGGTCTGCTAGCTCGTCCTAAGATTTTGCACTTTAGCTAGTTGTTTGTAAAATATGGAAACCCGTGGCCGCCTGTGTTGTTAATATAAATTCGAGTTAGAATCGGCTTATAAAGCGCAAGACATGTCTGTATTTCTGCCTTTCAGCGATTTCGTGAGATGATTTGTGTTGCTTTCTGTTGTTAAATGACATCCACGTCTAGGCCGAGATTTTGCATTTTTTTAAAAAAAAAAATTCATAAGTAATCTCATGGTTTCGGAAGTCAGATTCCATTTAAAGTTCGATGGGCCTTTATTCTAAACTTTGCTTACGCCTTTCAAGGGTAGCCAAGCTTTGTCTAAATATTTTTTTTTTGTGCGAATGGACCATTTTCTGGCTTTAAGGATCAGTTTTCACCTGTTGCTGGTTCATCCTATACTATATAAAATAATGTTTTCTTCTTCTTATGTTTCATGGTGTACAAGAGAGGCCACTGTGAAAGGCTATTATTCATTTGTTTATCTCCATTAATGGATTTTATGTTCATTAGTAAATATGTTTTATTTTGTTTTTCTTTTCCTTCAAGAAGCATGACATCGGTCATTTGAGCTTATGCTTCTTGATTTGCTTTTTTTTTCGTAGTCTTTTAAATTCCAAGTATGTAAGAATGTGATCATGTTTTGTCCTTGGTTTAGGCCATATCATAATTATTCCTTCTAAATAATATTATTCTAGTCATTTTTTGTAGTAATCATAACTTGCTGGAATTCTAATTTGGTTATATTCCACTGATTTGAAGTTTCTAATCTTTTCCTCTTTTTTTTTTATTTCACATGTACACTCGGGAGCGCATTTGGAGTTGTGATACAACTCCGTTCATCTGTTCCAAATCATATTTGTGCTCATCGATACATTATAAGCTCATGTCTAGCAGCCTTTATCGCATCAATAGTGTCCAACGCTTCCTTCTCGCTTCCTTCTCGTTTCAAAGTTTCATGTGCCTTATATACATACATGTGTTTCTATTTTTGACTAACATTTTCCATATTTTCGTATTTATGTTTATGCTTGCTTTTATTTTGTTTGGTTTGGAACAACTAAGATCGATGGTGAAGTATAGTCGCTCACCTCGCATCCCTTTAGACATTGGGTTCATTTATAATTATTTTGCTTGTAACAATATTTTCCAACTTAGTTTTATTTGTTACTGGATGCTTTGTGGTCACAAAAGCATGTCTTTTCAAAGGGAGGAACTAGGGAACAATCTTTTCAAAATGTTAACTTCCTATTTCAGATTTGTGTTTGATAAACTAAGTGCTTTAAGTATGACTTTGGGTAGCCCAAAGTGCGGATTTTAGTAGCCCAAAGTGCGGATTTTAGTAGCCTAATGTGAAGATTTTGGTGGTTCAAAGTGCAAATTTTAAGGTTGAGGGAAGTGTAGATTTTTATGATTAAATAAATCACTTTCTTGACAGCTTAAGCGTGGTATATTTAGTCTAAAAAAATGTAGCTTTTTGAGCTCAAAATGGTGCAGATTTTGAGCTCAAAATGTGCATAGTTTGAGTGTAAAAACTACAGGTTTTGAAGCTCAAAACACTGCCCTTTTGTGGGCTTTGAGGTGCAAAATTCAAGCTTGAAAAAATACAGATTTTAAAAGATAAGAACTGCAGTTTTTATAACAACTTCATTTTATAGATTTTTAAGTGTAAAATGTGCCATTTTTCGTAGTTTGAAACCTATTTCTCTTAGGACCTAAAAGTGCATATTTTGAAACTAAAACATTATAGTTTGAGAGGTTAAAAGTGCACTATTTCTAAGAGCGCAAAACAAGTATTATAGTTTGTTAGAATTGTTGGTCTTTTAGTCTTAAAAAGAATGCGTGGCTTAAGTTGTTTGTTCCAAGTAAGACCAAATACTTTAAATTTAAATTTGTAAAATATATTTCCTTTTTCCTTCTTATCTATACACATTTATCACTACCCTTTTATAAAACTAATAGCTTGTTATCTTGTAGAGCTTATGAACAAATTTATTCATTTTTGCTATCTTATTAGCCTAAGTTTGACAATAACCATTTTAGTGGCTCCTTAAAGGATGCTTAACGCTTTCTTTATGATAATAAAATTTCTTACCTAAAATTACACGAGTTAAATATACCATTAATAAGGGTTAATCTTAGAATTATTTAGTTCAATATTTAGATTTTTTTTTACCTTTGAAATAATTAGACGTCAATTTTAAACCTTAAAAGCTAAAGGTAGAACAACCTTGAGTTGGATTACCTCAATAACTAGATCAATTTTTATATTCTTTAAATCACCCTTTTATAAAGAAATTATGTTTACTATTATCATTATTGTTATTTTCATATATTGCTAAAATATTTTAATCTCTTAACATGTCATTTCAAGATTTTAGATATGCCAACAGGTTCAAAATACAAGGTACATACATATATATGTCACACACATAGAGGTACAAAATTCTATATTTTTTTAGTTTTCTCTATACGTGATTTATTATTTTGTTACACTTTCATATTATTTTTTATATATCTACTATCAATTTTGCAAATGATATTTTTTTTTATAATTCATAAATCCCTACACTCTAATATACACATTATTTTAGTATATATTTACGCCCAACTACTATCTTATTTTATTTCCTTTACATCTCAATTCTATATATAATAAAACGACAAATTTTCATATCTTTTAAACCCAACATTTATTTTTGATACATTTATATAAGACACCTCTATTTTTTTTAACATATAAAAATTGTAATACATTTTTAGTATATTTATTTATTTATTTATTACCGTATAATAAACAGACTACTATAAATTGTCATACATTTTGTATGTTGTACCTTGTATTTTACTCTTTTCTTAAAATAATAAAATTTACTTACCATTGATTTTAAAAGCAAATAAATAAACAAGTTTTTCCATACAAATTAAAACAAAGGAATATTACATTATTGCAGAGAAGAGATTGAGAAGCCACCCACCTTATGTATATTGAGACATCATTACTTGAGGAAGTTGGTTAGCTATACAATTCTACAGGATACCTATTAGAAGTGAAGTTATGTGTATCTATAACACCTTAGATATTATGATCCTCATAGAACTAGTATTGTTAATGTTCCTATATAAGATGCAGTACTACTGTAAACAATCAATAAAAACATAAACAAAGTTACAGTTTCTTCATATACAATTTTCTGTATTTTAACATGGTATCAGAAGCCGCCATGACCACATCTTCTTCTTCTTCCTCCGAAACTCTGATCAACGTTCTCTCTCCCTCGGCTCCCTCCCCTCTCAGCCATGCTCACCACTTTATTTCCATCAAATTAAATTCTACCAATTATTTATTTTGGAAAACTCAATTGTTACCCTTTCTCCGTGGTCAAAATTTATTAAGATACGTTGATGGCTCTTTTCCGTGTCCGTCGTCCCATATCATCATAGCAGGAAAACACAACCCTGAGATTGATTCTCATCATGCCCAATGGATCCAACAGGATCAACTCATATTAAGTTTGCTTATATCTTCTCTTTCTGAAGAGACCTTACCGATTGTGATTGGTCTCGCTACCTCTAAACAAGTTTGGGATGCTCTCGAAAAGGCTTTTTCTTCCCCCTCAAATATTCAAATTCTTAACCTCCATATGTCCCTTCAAAATCTCAAGCAAGATGGTCTTCCTGTCACCCAATATCTTCAAAAGGCTAAACTTATTTCTGATGAGTTAGCTGTCGTTGGTAGACCTCTTTGTCTTGCGGATCTTAATATCTATATTTTTAAAGGTCTCCGTTATGACTTTAAGGACCTTGTAACCGCTCTTTCTGTAAGGCCTAAACCTGTGACATATTCTGAACTTCATAGTTTGTTACTTAATCATGAGTTCATGCATGGACACACCTTATCTTCCCTCACTATATCACCCCTTCCACATACTGACCAACTTGTTGCTCACTTCAGTCAACGATCCAACACCGCCAATGATCGCTCTCAAAATAATACCTCCAATTATCGTGGTCGTGGAAGAAACTCTAGAGGAAGAGGTGGTAGAGGTGGTCGTTTCTCATCCTCTCAAAATAATTTGAATGGACAACCTTGGCAGCCGTCTCTTGACAGCAAAGTTCGCTGCCAAATATGTAATGGCACCAATCACTTAGCAAACACATGCTTTCAGCGTTATAGTCACACAATTAATCCTTCTGCATATCTCTCTCATCAGGCACCGATTCCATTGACTCAATCGTGGTTCCCGGACACTGGAGCAACAAACCATATAACGCCAGATCTCTCAGACATTCATCAAGCAGAGCCATACAAAGGGGTAGATCAATTGCAGGTTAGCAATGGGGCTGGTCTACTTATCCACCACATTGGTAATTCATTCTTTCATTCACCAAATAAATCCTTTCGTCTCACTAATGTTCTTTATGTTCCATCAATTACTAAGCCATTACTTTATGTTCAGCGTTTTGCTCATGATAATAGAGTCTTCTTTGAATTTTATCCTACTTATTTTCTTGTTAAGGATCAAGCTACCAGGAAGGTCCTTCTTTCCGGTCCAAGTAAAGATGGTCTCTACACTCTCCCACTCAAGCTCTCCTCAACATTTCGTCCCTCTGCATATCTTTCAGCCAAAGCTTCTCAAAATTGTTAGCATATTCGCTTGGGTCATCCACACAAACGAGTCATTCATCAAGTCCTACAACAACATGTTTTACCGCTTTCTAGTTCTAAGTTGAATAATATTTGTACCGCTTGCCAACTTGGCAAGTCACACAAATTAACTCTTTCCATTAGTAGCAATAAAAGTTCTTCGTTTTTACAATTATTGTATGCGGATGTTTGGGGACCATCTCCTTTTCTTTCTTCAGAAGGTCATCATTACTTTCTTGTTTTTGTGGATGACTATAGCAATTTTGTTTGGGGATTTCCAATGTTTAAGAAATAAGATGTTTCACATATTTTTCTTCAATTTAAGGGACTTGTTGAAAATCAATTCAATACTACCATAAAGTCTATCCAAATAGATGGTGGCGGCGAATTTCGTGTGGTCACTCTTGTTTTAAATAAGCAAGGGATTCTTCATCGCCTTTCATGCCCCCACACTCATGAACAACAGGGAAAAGTAGAACGAAAGCATCGTCACATAGTTGAAACTGGTCTCAGTCTAATGGCACATAGCTCCACTCCATCAAAATATTGGCAATTTGCTTTTGAGACCGCTGTTTATCTAATCAATCGTCTTCCTTCTCCATCAAATAATAATTCTTCTCCATTCGAATTGGTTCACAACAATCTACATGACTATCGTTCTCTTAAAGCATTTGGGTGTCTTTGTTTTCCCTATCTACGTCCTTATAATAAACACAAGTTTGGTTTTCGCACAACGCCTTGTGTTTTTTTGGGCTATAATACAAGATACTTAGGATACAAATGTCTTGATCCAAAGTCAGGCAGGTTATATATGGCCCGTCATGTACGTTTCGACGAGGAATGTTTCTTTTCTTCTCGAATTCTCTACTAGGCTCACCTCCTGCGCACATGGTCCAGTCTAAATCTTTTTGGCTCTCATCTCCCATTCGATTGCCTGTCTCTTCTCCCACGTCCTATGTCCCTATATTATCTAGTGTTTCCAAATCAATCTCGACCTCAGTGTCTCTAAATCTCTGTCACAATCAAGCAATCATTCCAGTCCAGTCGATCCCATCGTCCTCTGTCCCTACTGATTCCAAAATAGTTGCTCCTCTTCCCTCCATACCACTAGTTGTTGATTTTTCCCCCTCCTCATCTCTCCCTAATCACACTAACTTTCAGCCCACCAATCCTCCTTGTGTCCCTATGTCGATTATTAGGACTCACACCATGCAGCTACGCCATATGCCACCATCCTCCAACCTTGCAGTTGCATCTTCCTCACCAGCTCCTCCAACCAGTGAAGCAACATGTTTCACCATTGCTAACAGATCATCGGAGTGGCGTGATGCTATGGCTTGTGAAATGACTGCTCTTTTGCATAACAAAACATGGTATCTTGTTCCTCGCAACCCCTCGATGAATGTTTTAGGCTGCAAATGAGTTTTTCGAATCAAGAAAAATTCTGTTGGCACTATTGAGCGCTATAAGGCCAGGTTAGTAGCCAAAGGATTTCATCAACAAGAAGGGCACGACTTTTTGAGACGTTTAGTCCTGTCGTCAAACCCACAACAATTCGCATTATCCTAACCATTGCTTCTTCTCATGACTGGCCTTTGCGATAACTTGACGTCCAAAATGCTTTCCTCCATGGTGACTTTCGTGAAAAGGTATATATGGCTCAACCCCCTGGCTTTATTCACCCACATCTCCCCAATCATGTTTGTCGATTACACAAGTCATTATACGGACTCAAACAAGCCCATCGTGCATGGTATTTAAAGCTTCACAACCTTTTGTTGGATATGGGTTTCTCCAGCTCAAAGTCTGATGCCTCCATTTTTGTCTATACTTCAAATGGAATCAAGGCCTACATGCTTGTCTATGTATATGATATAATATTTACTGGGAGTGATTCTGCATTCTTGGAGAATATTATTTTTCGATTGGGTTCTGCCTTTGCCATCAGAGATCTTGGACCATTGAATCTTTTCCTTGGCATCCAAGTTGCCCGTACAAAGTCTGGCCTCTCCTTATCCCAGCGTCACTATATTTCAAGCTTATTGGAACGTGCCAAAATGTAGCTATGTAAGCCACTGGTAACACCCATGTCTACTTCTATAAAGCTTCACAAAAATGACAGCCCTCCTTTTCATGATCCGTCTATATACCGACAAATTGTGGGAGCTCTTCAGTACCTCACTCTCACCCGTCCAGATCTCTCTTTTGTGGTGAACAAAGTGTGTCAATTTATGCATAATCCTTCCACAAATCAGCAGGCTGCTGTCAAAAGGATATTGCGATACTTACAGCACACCAAGGATATTTGTCTCTTTATTCCTAAGTCTGATACTCAGTTTCTTCAAGCCTTTACGGACGCTGATTGGGTTGGCTCTTTGGATGATCGAAAATCGACAAGTGGTTATGTTATTTTCATGGGATCCGCCTTAGTATCTTGGTCATCAAAGAAGCAACGTACAATTGCTAGGTCTTCAACTGAATCTGAATATAAAGCTTTAGTTGATGCTGCCGCAGAACTAACTTGGATTCAATCGCTCTTATTCGAACTTGGCGTCTCTCTACCAAAAGCTCCTATCTTATGGTGCGCCAACATTGGCGCTGCTTATTTATCCGTTAATCCTATATTTCATGCTCATACCAAGCATGTGGAAATCGATTTCCATTTTGTCAGGGATAAGGTGGCGAGAAAGGACCTACTTGTGCAATTTATCTCTTCCAAGGATCAACTAGCTGATGTCTTCACCAAGCCCTTATCATCAGCTCAGTTCCAATTCTTAAGGGACAAACTTAGAGTTGGTTGCCCACCTTCCGTTTGCAAGGGGAGTATTGAGACATCATTACTTGAGGAAGTTGGTTAGCTATACAATTCTGCAGGATACCTATTAGAAGTGAAGTTGTGTATATCTATAACACCTTAGATATTATGATCCTCATAGAACTAGTATTGTTAATGTTCCTATATAAGATGCAGTACTACTGTAGCCGTAAACAATCAATAAAAACATAAACAAAGTTACAGCTTCTTCATATACAATTTTGTGTATTTTAACAATGTACTGTTTATCATCTTTGGTATAATTTATTTTATATTTTTTAAATTTTTGTCAATTTTTGCAAATTATATATAATACAAATTAAAACAGAGGAATATTACATTATTGCAGAGAAGAGATTGAGAAGCCACCCACCTTATGTACTGTTTATCATCTTTTGATTTCTTTTGTCTTATTGATTTATTAATAATTGAATGAATAGACAACATATAGGCCCCGAATTATGTCTGCTTTAGTGGAAAAAAAACATAAAGTAGAAGAAAAGAAGAAAAAATAATATTCTCTTTTTATTAGCTCAATTTGTCTGCTTGCGATATGTCTGGTTTAAAAAAGTTGGCAAGTGATAATATTATAAGTCATTTATGAATAAAAAATGTAATCCATTTAGTGGTAATTGATAAATAACATGTTTTCTTCGTTTGATTTCTTATGGCCAACTCTGTGTTATAAATGAGATTATTAGTGTACTCTAAATTATCACAAAAGTATTTTTTTAACGAATTTTCAGTATATGCATGATTTACCTTAAACTAATAAATTCTAGATATATATTTTTCATAAATATATCTATTGCTTGAATATGATTGAATGATGTAATTTTATATTTTTAATTGGTAAATTAAATTATTTGTTTTGACATAAATACGGAGACATGAAAATATTTATGCTAAAGTATTATGTTCACTTTTTCTGTTTCTTAATAATTTAATTTAATAACTTATTGGTATTTTTTTGTTTTTGGCCCTTAGCCGATAGTGTTCCAACAAAATTATTAAGATGCCATTTTTTGACCTCATATAGTAATGATTACTATAAGAAAATAAAACCAAGTACCAGCTAATAAATAAGTGTATTTAAATGTTAGCCATCTCCTTTTTTCATCTTTTACTTTGTTGTGGAAATAAAATTAATATATATGTATATATATAGATATAAACCGAGTCTAATTCATATATATCTATATTTCATCTAGTCAACATATAATTTTGAGTAATTTGTGATTTGCTGGTAATGTATGGTCTCTTTTGTGCCTTATACTTTATTCTATCATTTTTAATGATTTGTGCCCTAATCTTCTTAGTTCTTTTACAAAATCATAAAGCTTCATATTTTTCAATTATTTAGGATAAAACAGAAAAACTAACAAGTTATTATATTTGTTAGGATATAAAAATAATAATAATAATTAATTACTTAATTACTTTCTATCGATAGTATAATTGACTGTTCTAGACTGTCTTTTTTAATATATGTACAGAGTTACAAAATAATGACGGAAACAAACATTCTCATCTACTTATAAACAAAAGAAATTCACTCAACAAAAAACAAAAAAAAGAAAGAAAAGGAGCCTCCAAAATCTGGATTTACTTGTAATAACTTATATAAATCAGAAGAAGAAAAGGTGTAAATGGGTTGATGGAGTAGCAGTATGACAGTAACCACTAGTTAAACAACATAAATACCAATTGGTTGGAAGAAACAATTGTTTGACCAAAATAAAAGAGATTTATCTTCAAAACTAATGGTGTCCCCTCCAAGACAGATAACAAAAAAAATTTTAAGCAAAATTAATTGGGTTCGTCGGAACGCCACATAAATTGAGTGATATTTGAAAGAGCAAAAAATAGTACTCATATTTAAAGTTGAAGTTAAAAAATAGTACCCTTAATTGAAACTTGTAATTTTAAACTAAAGACATGTAAAATGTATCAAAATATTTTTTAATCTTGTGGTCTTAAAGACATGAGAAAAGTTAGAAGTAAAGAATTGTCACGAAAATGAAAGAAACATTCTCTTTTTAAACTGATTAAAGAGAAAAGTAAGACAAACAAATTGAAATGAAGAGACCATTTGAGGTAAGCTTACTCCTTCAACTATTCCACGTAGTGATTCTCTAACTCCCTGGGACCGAAGAGGGTGATTTAAATAGTAAATTATCGGTTAGAATTCTAGAGATCATGAATATTGTGAGAAAATCTATGGGTTGAAGTAATTAGTGTTTATCTTACTTCTAAGTTATTAATTAATACTTCTTAGGATGGAATTGATGCTTTAATACATGATGATGTTGTGCGGACCTAGAGTCCAATAACTATAGATCCTTGTAGCATAAAAAATGCTTTTATTGGATTAATGGAGTAGAAACTCCATGAATTAGACTAATATAATCACTAGAAAACTAGAATGTGATGAATATTAACCCTTAGTTAACGTATTAAACTTTGAGAAAGGATAGAAGTGATGGAATACTCTTGTAATTGTTTGTTTTATACTTTGAGCATTTTGAGGCACTAAGGAAAGGGAATGCTGAAACAAGATAACTTGCTTGTTCAAGTTCTTCAATTAAGGTGGGTTATAATTTATTTAGAGTTAGACTTTGATTACTTACTTGTATGTGTTGTGAGTCGATAAAGTATATTGTGTAGTCTTCGTACATAGTCTGTGGTTGATATTTATTAGCATGACAATACTTGTATGAATAAGTTGTTAATTGTTGAAGCATGTCATTATGTGACTATAATTATGATATACACTTGTACTATTTATTATGTAATTCTTGTTGTTATCTTGAGAGGTAACTAAACAAAGTATATACTAAGATATGTTGAGAGAACTAAGACTATATATACTATTCTGATTATTCGTGGCTCGAGTCTGATGTGAACTTACAGACAAGCGGTTATATCATGGATTGAATACCATATCGATACGATACATTGATACCCAGGGTCTCATACATATCATAACTAGTTGGGTAAAATTGAAGTCTCTTTAGCATGTATGTCTAGATGATTGATTGTTGTGAGTGTGGAATATAGCACTACGTGAAAATGATAAGATACAAAGGTAATATAGATGTGACTCAATGTGTATACAATCAAGATTTTGTGTGACTATTTTATATTTGCAGAGTTGTGTGATGACTATTGTGTTTATTTTTGGTGATTTATATGTCTAGTGATTACTTGACATTGATAAAATAATGGAGTTATTTACTTGATTGGTGTTGATTCTTGGATTGATGAGTTGATTGATTATGTGTTGTTACCAATCTTAGACTATCTATGATGTCTACAATTATGTAATGTATAGACTGATGCTACTCCTGCACTTTTCTTGGAGTGCATATTGTGACCCAGAATTATCTACGCCACACTATCTAGTGCAGTCACTTGATTGATATATATAATAATCCGATCCATCGTTACTCAAAGACAGCTCGTGCGGAATCCTAAAATCATGGAAATATGATGCCAAATTTAAAAAATTTGAGCACACGATGAAATTGATCAGGCTAATGTCAGTCCACCATAGCAAAAAGTCTCCCATTATGACGGCGTTGATATATCGCATGCATGGTCTCTATAGCGGGCTGACGGGAATCAGAACCTAGTTAATACGAGGTCTTTTATTTTCCTCTCACTTTTTGAAAGAGAAAATAGATGAGGGCTGCTCCAAAAACCCTTCGAAGCAACCCGAGGAATGAGAGGTATGGAGGGGAGAGATTTTAGCGCAAGAGAGGTGAAAATCCAAGGAATTTTGGTCCTAGTTCATCGTGGTATTCTCTCACGGAGCCAAAAGCTCATAATCAATGTTTATCAGTAGTTATTTGGCGGCCAAGTAGGTTGGATTTTATTTAACTAGATAGTTAGACCAATTTTAACTTACATCATATTTTGTGAATTGTAGGAGATTTCATGTATAGGCTTTCATACACACAGAGTCTTGATGATTGAATGTGTGGCTAGTAATGGTTAGGATGATGATTGTTAGCGAAGTATTGTTGCTTTATGAGGTTGTTGGGTATTGTCCCGGGAATGAAAATTGTGAGAGATTTAAGGATGATGGATTTCCTAGGAGATTATCTTTTGGTAGGTAATGGTTGTGTTTTTCAAGTATGTAATACATGTATGTCTACTAGTTTTAGTATTACTTATCCGATACATGTGAAAAAATTAAAGGTTAATGTGAAATGAACTATGTTGATAACCTCATACAATGAACGTGTTATTTACTTGTATATTCAAATGTGATTGTTCATTGTGATTGTACTTGTGTATGTTGTTTGTGACTGATGATTGGTTGGGGTACCACACCGATACGAAATACTAATGATTGGCTCAGATACCACACATGGTATGAATCATTTATGGTTGACTTAGGTACCGCGCTGATATACTAATAGTTTGCGTGTGAATTCCATAAGAGAAGAAAGTTAACTTCCTTGTAATTAAAATGGTTACATGTTGATTCATGAATGGGCAGGCTTGTGTTTAAATATGTGGGATGGTTCTTGAGTAGACCAGGTTTGCATGTTAAATACAATGGATGATATTTTAGTGATCTTAATGGACTCGAAAGGTGTGATGAATCAAGTATGAATTGTTGTATTGAGGTTGTTCATGTTTTTGTCCATGCCATCTAAGGGTGAGGATAGAGAGCCTAGCTATGTTATACTTGTGGTTATAATTGTAGTTATAATTGTATGTTATCTGTTTTGCTAAGTTGTGTTACTAGGTCAGGTTGATGAATGGGGGTCTAATGCATAGTATAAAAGCTAGGATTGGTTATGATTGTTCAGTGTTTAAATCATATATGATAAGGGAGGATCCGAGTCAGGTTGACATAGTAAAGGTCTTGTAGGTGGTTTACTAAAATGAATAAAGGGTCATAGTGTTGGCATGAGAGCTTGGGGGAGAATAATATGTTGATTACGATCTCATCTATAGAGTTTTGGGGATCTTCTCCAACTTGCGATCCTAAAAACTCCGGAGGATTCATTCTAACAAAATCATGGACCTTGGCTGCAGTCGACCCATGATTAGCATTTGCAGGATCTGGAACCTGCTGATTTTTCTGGTTAGTCACACTCTGAGCCAAATGTTGAATGACATTCCTACTTCCTACAGTCCATAGATAGGACTCGTAGTTACTGCATCAGTGCCAAAATTAAACTTTTTTTTAATCCAACTTTCCAATTTTCGAGGTGTTACTTTGTCTTTGGGATATATTTTGTGATATGACTTTATCTGAAGTTAAAAATAAAATTTAATACTATACGATACTCAAAATATTCATCACAAAGTTTGGGCCCGTAGTAGATCACAATAATTAACAACTTAAAAATTTAAAAAGTATAAAAGAATTACCAGTATCTCATAAATTAGAACATAGAGAGTAACATATATTATTAAAATTACATAAAAATATTATAAATCATAATAACTAACAACTTTATATATCTAAAATTCATATTAACAAATTAGTTGACTCTCCAATTCCTATATGTATAATAAAAATTAAGATAAAAAGTAACATATGTTGGGTTTATGCTTGCACGGTTCTTGTGACTAGTACTCCCTATGTCCCTAATTACTTATCCACTTTTGAATTGACACAGCTATTAAGAAATCAATAATTGACATAGTGCGTTTACAATTTTACCCTAATTAATTATGAAGTGGATGAATTAAAAACTTAATATTTTCAAGAAGTTCTACCTTTTTTCAAAGTAATTAATTGAGAGTATAATAGTTAAAAAAAATAATATTCTTTCTTAATTTGTTAAAATGGATAAGTAATTAAGGATAACTAAAAAAAATGTGGACAAGTATTTAGGGACAAATGGGTATATATAATAAGAAAGTTTGAGGTGCCAAAAATGGCATTGGCTCAATAAAAAATGTGTTATAATTATTGTATCATTTTTTAAATTATTTTGACCAAATTAATCTTTATTACCCCTAAATTTTTAACTGCAGCTTTTGAGTTGCTTTTCACTTTCTCTTTCATGGCCATGTGGCTATCTACCTTAGTGGTAGTTATGTTAAGAAGGTTGAAGGTAATTTATTGTATGTTTGGAAAGCTACCTGGTAATTGAATTTGGTGTAATTATCAACTTAGTAATTACATTGGTAATTATGCTGGCCTGTTTGTTTGCTACAGTGTAATTTCCTTTGTCCTGTTTGGTTGGATGAATGTAATTACTCAGTTAAATTTTAAAATAAATCAAATTTTAAATAAAAAATATTACTACACAGTTAAAGCCATGATTTATTAAAATCAAACAGATCCTGAAATTACATAACCAGATGATTGCATTGTAGGAAATATGTATAACTGATTGTTAAAATCGATTTTCTAATTTATTATAATTATTATCAGAATTAAAGAAAAAAAATTTAATTCTCATATTTATTTTAATCTCAAGAACTAAAAGGAGAAAATACAAAGATCAAATTCATACATAATCTACCTAGACATCAAAATTTGAAAGTAAAATGAATCAAGAAAGAAGTCTTACTTGAAAGAAGAAGCACATGATTTGTTGTTGTGACGTTGTTAGAACTAAAAATGTCCGGACAAAAAGAAAGAAGTAACTTTTGGTATTCCAAATAAAAATATATTTAAAAAAATAATATTAAAAAATTCATGTAATTACATGGTGTAATTACACTCAATTCCGTACCCTCCCTTGGAAATTGAGGAGTGTAATTACACCCCTTCAATTACACCAAATTTCCCTCTTACCAAGTAATTACTTGGTCTACCAAACAGGACAAAGAGAGTAATTACACCAATTACATCAATTCTCAATTCCATTGTGGCCTTTCAAACAGGCCCTTAAACTTTTATTTTATCTTTGGTTATTATAATTATGAAAAAATCTGAAATATTATAAATTATAATAGTTAATAATTTAAATATTTAAAAATATATTAAAATTTTAATTGACTTTTGAAAACTTTACTTGTGTTCTTGAGACATAGGAAGTAACTTATATTATTTGAATCAAATTCTGAGTATTTTTGATACTTCTCTAAAAAAAATTAACATAATATGGTACAAACAACCAAAACAGTTTTTGAAAAAATATCGTGAAAAAAGCAAAAAGAAGTCCATGTCCAAAAAAATATTTTGAAAGGAAAGTTTTTTTGATTGGTTGTCCAAAATGTAGTTGATCTGTAAATCTAAAAAAAGTTGCGGGGTATTTGTTGGAGTTTTTGTTTGTTTGTTGGACTATTCTCTTTATGATTTAAATTAAATCTTCTCTCTTTATACTTTATATCCAATGATGATGACCAGTTGAACAGTTGGCCTTCAGCCTTTTTCACATCATTACTCGTCCATTTAGACCGATTTTATGTATAATTGTATCGATACAATTTATGCTAAATTAATAATTAAATTAGCGAGATATTTATATAATAAATGATATAGTAAAATTATTACTGTACTATTCTTTAAAAATATAGTCGTATGAAAGAACTAAAATGGATCGAGGTACAAGTACATTTTATTAATTGTGATTCGACTCACGTGGCTAGTTCAAATACTATTTTGTGGTGTGAACTGTCCCTCTCCAAAGGAGGCAAAGCTTTCCATTAAAATATGTGCCTGCCTCCCCCTCAGTTTTCCACTCTTTCTTCTCTGGCACCTTTTTTGAAAGTTGAAACCCTGGCCTCCCTTGAACTTGTAAGTTGTTTCTTCCTTCTTCCATTGTTTATGTAAAATCTTTGTCTAATTAGGATACTACTATATTCACTTACAATGGTTCTATTACAGTCTCTGTTGTTCCCTTTTCTTGTTTTTTTTCTTTTGTACCAACTTTGCTGCTTCTTTTATTCTTTTTCTTGATTCAAAACATATTCTTTTTTTACTCACTGTTTCTGTTTGATTATCCCATAAAGATTGCATCTTTGGAAAAAGAACTTGTCCCCCTCCTTTAGAACAATATAAAGTAGATAATAACATGTCTTTTTTTTTTTTTCCTGAATCTTGGATTAACCAGTCTGTGTTTGCCTCTTTTGTCAAAAGTTGGGTGAAAACATTGAATTTGTAGTTTCTCTACAGTTATATTACTCTGTTATTGCATTGTGTGACCCTTTCTTCTTTCTCATTCTTCAGTTATTTGATGTTTAACTTGGCTTTGGAATGGATTCAAATGGTAAAGCTGTAAAATTTAGTGGGGAGATTGGCATGGCAGAGAACAAGAAACCCCCCAGTGATGTGGTTGTCTTGATCTCTGAGGATGAAAGGGATTCTAAGAGTCCTGTTCGACCATCAAGATCAACAGTTGATCCCCCTTTAGTTTCCCAGATTCCAAAGACTGTGCAAGTCAGTGATTCCTCACCTGAAATTGCAAGGTATCCTCCAAGCCCAAGCTCCAACAAACCACCCAAAATCCCAACTAATGAAACTCTCACTCGGCGAAAATCGCTTGCCAGCTCTGTATTTTCAAAACCCAAGTCAAGATTTGGTGAACAATCTCTACCTATTGATGCCAACATGTTTGATGAACAACCTGAGCCAAGTGCAAATTCCCCTTATAGGAATGTATCTAACCGTGCTTCGCCTACTGCTAAAATGGGTTCTAGTGATACATTTAAAGAGACTACAAGAACAGTATCTATATCAGTAACCCCAAGAACACCGTTAATGGCATCACCTGGTGGTTTTGGAGGAGTCGATGAAGATGAGGAGATATATAAGAAAGTGAGCTCAAGGAAGAAGTTGAAGTATAACAAAGTTAAGACAAAAGTTCTGATTGAATGGCTGGTGTTTCTTTGTCTTTTAGGATGTTTGCTTGCTAGTTTATTGGTTAAGAAATTTGAACACTGGAAACTTTGGGATTTGAAGATCTGGAAGTGGATTGTCCTTGTTATGGTGACCTTTAGTGGCATGTTGGTTACTAAGTGGTTTATACATTTTGTTGCCTTGTTGATAGAGTTGAACTTTTTATTGAGGAAGAAGGTGTTATATTTTGTCTTTGGTCTAAAGAAAAGTGTTCAAGTTTGCATTTGGTTTGGCTTGGTTCTTCTCACATGGGTTCTGCTTTTCTCAAATGAGGAACGGTCACATTCCACTGAGAAGGTTACTAATTTTATTACAAGGACTATAGCAGCTTTACTTATCGGATCATTCTTGTGGCTCTTGAAGACTTTGCTGCTAAAGATTTTGGCTGCCTCCTTCCATGTAAATACATTCTTTGATAGGATTCAAGAATCAATCTTTCATCAGTATATTCTACTGACCCTATCAGGACTTCCAGTTATGGAGTCTGCTCAGATGCTGGGGAGATCAAACAGTGTTGCCAGTCAATTCAGTTTCCGAAAAACAATGAAGGGAAAAGATGGGAAGGAAAAGAAGGAAAAGGCGGTGATTGATATTAATAAGCTTCATGAGATGAAGCGAGAAAAGGTCTCTGCATGGACCATGAAAATGTTAGTTGATGTAATATCTAACTCAGGACTTTCCACTATCTCTGGCTCGTTAGGTGAAAATGATTATGATATAGGATGTGAGCAAGCAGATAAGGAGATCAACAATGAGGAGGAAGCAATTGCTGCTGCCTATCACATCTTCAGGAATGTCGCACCGCCTGGCTCCAAGTAAGAAAACACTTGCATTTGAAACATCACTATGATGTTATAGTTTGTCACATCCTAAGTAAATATCCTATGACATTCTTTTATTTAGTGTCATCTCTCTTGATTCACATAAATCATAACCTCACTTTGTTTATTTTTTTCCGTGTGTGTAGGTACATTGATGAGTATGACCTTAAGAGATTCTTGATTAAAGAAGAGGTCGATATTGTGCTCCCCATGATAGATGTGGCAGAAACTGGACAGATTGATAAGAAAGCATTGACGGAATGGGTGGTATGCTCAGAACTTAATCATTTTTTTGGATTATGCTTGGCAAATTGATGTAAAAGAATTTAAATCAGTCGGATTAAGGGTACACCATGCTCATAATGTTTGAGTTTGCAATAACTTTTGGCATGATTTAAACTAGATCCATTTCATCTGGTGTTTAATGACCAAAATGATACAGAATGTTGGGATCTAGAAAATAAAAAATAATAATAATTCTTGACATTTTTCTGGTGATTAGTGAAGCACAATTAGAGCTCTCCTGTTTATGTAATCGCATCATGCACATGAACCACATAATATAACTGCTTTCCTGCAAGCACCTCAGGAAACAGGAAAGCAGCCATCTAAGTGAATAGAAGCCATCTGCTGGTGTAGATTAGATGTCAAATGTATGAGTCCTTCCTATTGACTTTGCTAGCTCATTCGTTGGATTTATGAGATGGTCATGGAATGAGTATTTATCATTTTTGGCATACCAATCACTGTACTTTTTGGCATATCAATGTCTTGCAGGTTAAGGTTTATCAAGGACGCAGAGCTCTATCACATGCTTTGAATGATACAAAAACTGCTGTAAAGCAATTGAACAAGCTTGTGACATGCATTCTGATTGTCATAATAATCATCATATGGCTCCTCTTGGTGGGTATAGCGACTACTAAAGTGCTTGTCTTTCTGTCGTCACAACTCGTGGTAGCTGCTTTTATTTTTGGGAATACTTGCAAGACTATATTTGAAGCTATCATATTTGTATTTGTGATGCATCCTTTTGATGTTGGCGATCGATGTGTCATTGATGGTGTTCAGGTAATGTCTGCTAATTGCATCTTCTTGTTGTTTTGCATTTTCTTTGTTAATTCACACTTTTATCTTGCAAATTGTCAGATGACTGTTGAAGAAATGAATATCTTATCCACAGTATTCTTGAGGTTTGATAACGAAAAGATATTCTACCCAAATTCAGTTTTGGCGGTCAAGCCAATCAGCAATTTCTACAGAAGTCCTGATATGGGTGATAACTTCGAGTTTTCCATTGATTACAGAACACCTGTGGAAAAGATAGGAGCTTTAAAAGAGAAAATAAAGAGGTAATAGAAAGTTCTTGTCATCTTTTTCCAGTATCTGCAGTAAATTTGCATTTGAAAGTTATTAGGAGAAAACACAACATTCATCATTAAAGATATTGACTTCTACAGCAGTTTGTAAGTGCATCCAAAAATTAAAGCTAGTCTAGCTAGAATCTGAATATTCAATGTTGAAAATTCATCTTAAACCCTGGATTTCTCAAACTGTTGAAAAGCGGTTTAATACTAGGGGCCTTTCCACAAAGCTGAGTACTGAAAACCATGAATTTAAGATTCAGCTTAGGCTTTATTCTCCAACAACTACCATTAATTTAGAATTTGAGCTTAGGCTTTATATATCAAGGGTAGTTAGTTTAAGGTTTAAAGTTTGGAGGAAACATATTACAGTTTGGACACGAGATGTTGACTAGTTTTTCTCCCATGGCAAAACTGTAACCTGCTCAAAGACGATGCAAATCCTCAACTTGATGTTAGATAAGGATATCTTACGTGTGTAAGTATTGCCCTATACTCCTATTCAAAAAAAGAAAAGTAAAAGTATTGCCCTATACTCCTATTCATAAAAAGAAAAGAAAAAATTTTGCCCTATACCTTGTGATTGTTGAGATGGATGTGTGGACATACTCGGAGAGATAGGATTAGAAATGAAGATATTTGAGACAAGGTGAGAATGACCTCCGTAGTGGACAAAATGAGGGAAGTGAAGCTAAGATAGTTCAGACATGTGAAGAAGAGATGCACATATGCCCCAGTGAGAAGACGTGAGAGTTTGGCCATGGGGTCTAAGGAAAGGTAGAGGTAGGCCGAAAAACTATTGAGGAGAGACATGACCTTAGATTGGAGGATTTGAAGGTCGAGGATTAGGGTAGAAGGTTATTAGGTAGTCGACATTGTCTAGTTTTCCTTGTCACTTCTGTTTTACATTTTCATACTTGCTTTGAAATGTGTTACTTGAACCTGAATTGAGGTAAGGTCTGTGTACCCACCCCACCCCTGGGTATGTTGTTGCCTTATACCTTGTAATGACATTCATTTTTCAGTCAAGTTTTTGATTTTTAACCTTTCTTGTTATTGATGTATCAGGTACTTAGAGAAAACTCCCCAGTATTGGCATCCAAATCATAGTGTTGTGGTGAAGGAGATTGAAAATATGAACAAAATAAAAATGGCAGTCTTTTTCAATCATACGATGAACTTTCAGAACTATGGCGAAAAGAACAGACGGAGAACTGTACTGATCCTAGAAATGAAGAAAATGTTTGATGACCTGAATATAAAATATGATCTTCTTCCTCAGGAAGTTCATCTTGTCGAACAGAGAGGACACTAGATGACTTTATCCTCAATGAAGAAAATGTTTAGATTAATAGTGTAGCTTCCACCTGGCTCTGCAATGCTGAAGACTGATATTTGTAACATAGAAGTTTCATCTGCTAATATTTTTTGATGAAATTATGTTGCAAGGGATTTATCCTTGTCAGTTTTCACAAATTTGGTTTCTGATGTTTTTACCAACTCTTGTGTTCTTCGAGTGTTGGTGGGCAGAGGAGTCAGAAGAGTACTTATTCTTTCTCCTTTTCTATATTAGCTTTCAAACTCTTTTTCATATTTCAAACTAGTAATGAGCATCTCTGTGATGGATGACAGGCAAAAAGGCAAAAAAGAGATAACTGAGCCTTTGTGGTGAATTTGTATGACAACAACTAGTACTAATCAGTGAGTGACAGTAATGTATCCTAATTAATATATGCAAAAAAAAAAACTATACTTCTATGTGCCTTTTTTGAAGTTTTAAACAACTCAATTCTATGTATATTTTACTTCCCTCTTGATCTGTACAACATTCCTGTGTAGTGTTGTTCCTCTAAGCAGATCATTGCACCCCAGATTGCTGCTACTTCATCCTTTTGAAAATGTTTTCCGGTAGTTTACTCTTTATGAGAACACAAACTCTATCCTAGAGGAGTCCTATAGAATACAAACTGTACACCAAATCTTCATAATTAAAAATTCAAATTAATGTGCATCTATAACTTACTACCAAGTACACTATTACATCTCCTTAAGTGGAGCATAGAGGGCTCGAATGCCTAACTTGACAATCAATATTTGAAACTGGCGTGTATCTAAAGCTTAATAAAAACATCAGCAAGTTGTTGTGTTGAAATGTGATGACAAACCAACAAACCCCTGTTGAATACAGTCTTGAACATAATGACAGTCCACTCAATATGCTTAGTCCGTTCATGATAAACTTGATTATTGGTAATATGAGGTGCGACTTGACTATCGCAATATAAAGAAACTGGATCTGAATGAGGGACATATAAGTGAAAGGAATTGGCGTAACGAGATGATCTCACAAGCAGTTGTTGCCATGGAACGATATTCTACTTCAGCAGAAGAATGCGACACTGTTATTTGTTTCTTGCTCTTCCATGAAATAGGTGAGAGATCAAGAAATATGATATACCTACTGGTTGAACGACACGTGAGTGGATACAGGGGTGATTTTTTTTCTTCGTCACCACTGCTAGGCAGTCAGTACACTCACAAACTCAGCCTCACACACACACACTCACAAATTCGTCTAAGTCTTTTCTTAGGCATCGTAAGTGTAGCAACAACACAGAAATGTAGAGGAACAAGTCCCAACCTTTATTAATATCAAAGATACACAAAGGACTAGGCTTCACGAAGTTACTAAGGCACAAAACACTCTCTCATGTCTTGGTCGAATTTATGCCCAGTTTTAAAGCTCTACACATAGGCAGTTACAACTGCTCATGTACCCTGCACATGGCTTAACAAAATTCTTATATGAAATTAACGAAGTACAACTTAATAGTTCTAAGAGCAATACAACATTCAAATTTCAAAATAAAACAACCCATGTGCCACAGAGTACACACATGGTCTTCATTTGCCTTAGCCAAATTTCCGTCCCCAACACTTGGAACATTTCAGCCTTCTTCAACACTTAGTTTTATTTCCCTGTTTGTGCCAGCTTCATGCCCACATTGAACAACCTTTCTTGCCATCGTCAGGTCATTTTACTGCCTTGCCATTGTCAAGCCAACCGTCTGCCTTGCCTTGCCGGTGTCCACTGTTTTTGCACGCATTCCCATCAGGTGTCATGCGCCTGTCCTTTCCACTATGCCCAAGTCTTGTTAACCAACACTCTAGCATCCTTGTCTCATGTCACCCAACTAACACTTAATCACCAAAACTACATTGTTTCATTACGCACATGCCAAGTACAATGTAGAAGTCCTTTCCATGCCCTTGCTGATGTTGCTTACTTAGACCGAGTGTCTAACAAACTACCCCCACCCAATTGAACTCGATTCCCTCATCAAGACTGTTTTGAGGTAGTCCTCGATCTGGTCATCAAACTGCCACAAGTTTATACTATTGTGCCGAACTACATCTGCTACAGCGTTGCCCATCGAATGAACTAAGAATTTTATCTTAGTGTGTCTTACTTCTGCCCACGACCGAGTGATCAAGTATCTCCTCAATTTTTGCCTCAAACTAAGTAATTGGTACGGAAGGAGGAGCCCTCTTCGATTCATTCCTGTCCAGATCATCATCATCTGCAAAATAAGGCTTCAAGAAACTTACATGGAAGGTTGGGTGTATCTTCAACCTTTCTGGCCGTTCTAGAATAGGCAGATGCTGCAACGTGTCTTGTCTTCTTGGTAGATATAACAACTCTTCACGTATGACTCTATATCGTTTTCCATCTTAGGCTAGAAATAAACATGCGACAATAAAGCTAGCATCCTCTCAAAAACTGAATGACCAGTCCAAGTAGCGTCATGTGCCTCTTTCATTAAGTTTTTACATCATCCACCACCCTTTGATACCACGATTATCCCCTTTAAAATGGAGCAGATCGTCCTCAATCTAGTACCGCTCAATGTCCCTTCTTGCACTTGACATATAACGAGTCTTTTAATGTGCACAACCTAATTTGATCAAGGAAATCATTTTAAAGCTTATAAATTGAATATAAATGCAGCAAATACCTCTTTTCTACTCAATGCATCCGCGACTTGATTGTGTTTTGTAGAAAGACTGAAGAAATGAGAGTTGATTTGGAAATTTTTCAATGAATATTCTTTATTAATGCATATATGTATTTGTACAAGTCGTGTAAAGAAAAAGGACAGACTAGTACCTACAGCTGTCACCTAATCATTTGATACTATACTGACAATAAATAACAAACTATACAACCGTAAATATTCCTATACAATGCTATGTAACTAAATCTGAAATTTCTTGTATATCTGATGTATTTCTGCTTGGGCTAGATGTGCCATTACTAGGACCATTCTTAGTGCATAAGCCTACTGACTTAGGCCCAAGAGATGAATCTTGAGTACACAACGTGAACTTTGTCTTTGTTTGAATTGCATCATCATCTTCACTAGATACTGTAAATCCAACACCCCCTTCAAGTTGGAGGGGAGAGGAGCTACACCCAACTTGCAGAGAATCGAACAATGAGATGGCCCAGACAAGGGCTTAGTGAAAATGTCTGCAAGCTGAGCAGAAGAAGATACAAAATTGAGAGAGATCAGTCCAAAGATAAATTGCTGATGGACAAAGTGACAGTCGAGTTCGACATGCTTTGTCCGTTTATGGAACACGGGATTGCGAGAAATATGTAATGCGACTTGGCTATCAGAGTGTACTGGAATTGGTAAAGTGGGCGGAGCTGACAAATCGTGAAGAAGGCGATCTAACTAGGTAAGTTCAGCGACAATCCGATGCATTGATCGATACCCAGCTTCTGCCGATGAGAGTGAAACGGAGACCTGCTTTTTGGATTTCCAGGAGATAGGAAAGCCTCCTAAACTGATGTCGTATCCACTTACAGACCTCCTAAAATCAACACACAACGCCCAATCTGCGTCACAAAAAGCAAGGATGGAAAAAGAAGGATCACTGCTCATGAACAGTCTTTGGCCAGGAGACATGCGCAAGTAACGAAGCACCCTGATAGCAGCTGTGAAGTGAGGAACACGCGAACACTGCATAAACTGAGAAAGGTGTTGAACAACAAAAGCTAAATTAGGGCGAGTGTGTGTTAAATAGTTGAGCTTGCCTATTAGTCTGCGATAAGAGAAAGGATTTGCAAGAACGTCTCCAATGTCAGCAGAAAACTTCTGAGAAGGATCAATTGGAGAAGAAACTTCAGGCAACTGCTCACAATTGTAATCAACAAGAAGTTCAAGGGTGAATTTCCTTTGATTCACAATCAAACCATGAGCCTCACACACAACTTCCAATCCGAGGAAGTAATGTAAATCTCCCAAGTCTTTAATCTGAAATTCTTTGTGTAAAAAATCTTTAAGTAGGTTGAGTTCCTCAGGATCATTTCCAGTGAGAATAATGTCATCAACATATATAGCAATCAGGGAAATAGAAGATCCTGAATGTTTGTAGAAAAGGGAATAATCATTAAGAGAAGACACAAACCCTTTGAACTGCAATGCTACCCCAAGCCTAGCATACCATTGTCTTGATGCCTGCCTCAATCCATAGAGTGACTTTCTAAGCTTACAAACAAAATTAGAAGAAGGGGGATCCATCCCGGGAGGAAATTTCATATAGACATCTTCTTGTAAATCCCTATGCAAGAAGGCATTATTAACATCTAGTTGACAAATGGGCCAATTCCTCTTGACGGCCACCGCAAGTACACAACGGATAGTCTTCATCTTGACAACATGTGAATAGGTTTCATTGAAATCTATGCCCTCTCATTGGATATCACCTCTCACCACTAACCTTGCTTTCAACCTCTTAATAGAACCATCTGCTTTGTGCTTTACCTTATAAACTCATTTACAAGGAAAAACTCTCTGATCAGGCGGTAAAAGGACAACATCCCAAGTTTGATTGGCTTCGAGAGCCTCAAACTCTGATTCCATGGCTTTCTGCCAACCAGGATGCAAAATTGCTTGAGAGAAACTTCTAGGCTCAATGATGGTGGAGATAGAGTTAAGTACTTGTTGATTAGAAATAGACAAAGTAGCGAATGGAAAAACAGGAGTAGTACCAGGAGCATTAAAACAAGAGGAAGAGATGTCATCGAAATAGAGAGAATTGCAAACATAGTTGTCTAAATAGCCAGGCTTCGTGTGAACCCTCTCTGATCTTCTTGGTGCAATAACTGGAGGAGGGGAGGTAATGAGAGGATCAGGGAAGGAGGACACAACAATATTAGGTAAGTTAGAGGTAACATGAGAAGGAGTAGACAACATGTCAACACTCTCATGAGAAAGAGAAGATGTAGAGAACATAGGTGAGAGAGGAGGAATGGAAAGAGAATGTGAATCCACTATAGGATCATGAATAGAAGAACTGGAAGGAAATATGAGAGTATCAGAATGTTGAATATGAAAGGGAATGTGCTCATGGAAAGACACGTCTCTAGATATGAAAATATTCTTAGAAACTAGTTCCATGACCTTGTAACCTTTCTTGCCTGGAGGATAACCAAGAAAGATACAAAGAACTGCCCTAGGGTCAAACTTAGGTCTATTGTGAGACAAAGTGGATACAAAACAGAGGCAACCAAAAGTCTTAAGAAAAGAATAGGAAGGAGGGGTCCCAAAGTTAAGCTCATAAGGTGTTTTCCCCTTAAGTACAGACTAAGGAAACCTGTTAATTAAGAAAGTGGCGGTTAGCAAACGGTCCCCCCAATAGGAGATGGGAACTTTGGATTGATGTAACAAAGCCCTAGAGGTTTCCAAAAGGTGTCTATGTTTCCTCTCAATAACGCCATTTTGTTGGGGAGTATGGACACAAGTAGTTTGATGGACTATACCCTGGGAAAGAAAATACTGAGATAAAATGGCCCTACCACCCAATTCAAGAGCATTATCAGATCTTATGATCTTTATCTTGGCTCCAAATTGTCTCTCAACAAGAACCAAATAGTCTTTAAGTGTGGAAAAAGCATTACTCTTGCTAGATAGAAGATAGGTCCTAGTAGCCCTACTATAATCATCAACAATAGTAAGGAAATACTTAAATCCATTATATGCAGGTGATTTATAATGTCCCCAAGTATCAACATGTATGAGTTTAAAAATCCCCTTAGTTTTGATGTAGCTAAAAGAGAAAGGAAGTTTAGTTTGTCTAGCCAAAGGGCAAATATCACAAATGCAATCAAAATGAGACTGAGAGGTAGATAAACTGATGTTTTTCATTGAATCAAAAGGCATATGACCCAATCTCTTGTGCCATATTTGTACATCAGATTGACTCTTTACAGAAATGGATAAAGGACTAGAAACTGAAATACAACTTGAAGTTAAATTACTAGACTCAGAACTAGAGTTAAAAGAACTCGCAGAAACAAAAGAACACTCTATAGAAGGCTCCAGAAGATAGATTCCATCCTTATCTTTCCCAAGAACCAGAGGGGTCTTCACTGAAGGGCCCTGCATAAGACAAGATGCAACAGAGAATATTAGATTGCAACAAAACTGTTTGCAGAAGTGGTAAACAAAGATTAGGTTTACTCTGAATGAGGGAACAAACAACACATTCTGCAATAAAAGATTTGGAAAAAGAGGAACAGATCCTATATGTGTTACTTTTACTTTGAAAGAATTAGGCAATCTAATAAGTAAAGAAGGAGATAGTGGGATGAAAGTGGTAAAGTAAACAGGATCATAAGACATGTGATATGACACTCCTGAATCTAATATCCAAGAGCTGGTGTTAGCATGAGCCAGATATGCCATAGGATTGTGAAAAATGTTACCAGCACAATCCATTGTATTTGCTTTAATATCAACCGCAGCCGCCCTCATGTTCTTAGCCTGTGCAAATTGAACTAGATGAGAAAAAATTGCAAACTGTTCTGGAGGCATATTTGCTACTGACTGCTTTGCACTAGCTAGTGAACTCCCTTTACCACCAGCCTAGAGTCTAGACCCCTTTGTGAACTTGAAATCAGTTGGGAAGCCTATTATCATGTAGCATTTTTCAATAGAGTGTCCTGATTTCTTACAATGAGAGCAAGTGAGTGAGGACTTTCATCCTCTGAGTTCACCTGGTTGACTTCTCTGTCCAGGGAAAGGTTGATGAGCTGCAAGAAAATAGGAAGATTTCCCTGGGAAAGTAGAACTTACATAGCTTTCTCTTTACTTCTCATCTTGAATGAGAAGAGAATAGGCAAGATTGGCATTGGGCAGAGATGTCATCATGAGGATGTTGCTCCGAACCCCTGCATACACATCATTAAGCCCCATTAAAAATTGTATCAACCTTTCATCCTGAGTGGACTTGACCATCTTCTGTTTTCCTCCACAGGTACAGTTGCAGCAACAGACCTCATTTATGGAGGTTGCATCAAGCTCATCCCAGATCTTCTTAATCTTTGTGAAATACCCAGCTATATCAAAATTACCTTGGATTGAGTCTGCTAAACCCCTTTGAAGATGAAAGAGCTGAGCTCCATTAGCTTGGCCAAACCTGTCAGCAAAGTCATTCCAGAGGTGTCGTGTTGATTTGGAGTAAATCACACTCCCAACAATCTCTTTAGAGAGGGAATTCAGCAACCAAGAAGTGACCATATCATTGCATCTGGTCCAAAGGTGGAAGTTGGGAGAATCACTAGTAGGAGGAGCACAAGAACCATCTATGAACCCTAGTTTGTGCTTAGCTGATAAAGCTATTAAGATAGACCTTCTCCACCCTCCATAACCATGTCCATCAAAGGCAAAATTTATCAGATTCATGCCTGGTGAGTCAGAAGGATGAAGAAAATAAGGGTTGTTATCCAGAGAAACAACAGTGACTGCATTGAAAGAGCCGGTGACATCCACTGATTCAGTAGGAGTAACCATTGGATTGAAGACAACAGAAACAAAGAAGGAAACAAAAAAATATATAGAAGAAATGATCCAATTACTGCTATGATACCATGTAGAAAGACTGAAGAAATGAGAGTTGATTTGGGAATTTTCCAATGAATATTATTTATTGGTGCATATATGTATTTATACAAGTCGTTTAAAGAAAAAGGACAGACTAGTACCTACAGTTGTCACCTATTCATTTGATACTATACTGACAATAAATAACAAACTATACAACTGTAAATATTCCTATACAGTGCTATGTAACTAAATCTAAAATTTCTTGTATATCTGTTGTATTTTTGCTTGGGCTAGATGTGTCATTACTAGGACCATTCTTAGTAGATAAGCCTACTGACTTAGGCCCAAACAATTTAGGCCCAAGAGATGAATCTTGAGTACACAATGAGAACTTTGTCTTTGTTTGAATCGCATCATCATCTTCACTAGATACTGTAAATCCAACATGTTTTTCCAACTTATTCTCCCACACAAAATCATACTCAGCTGAGAATTCTTGTCAGCATGCTTGTTTTGGACTTAACCTTCTTTTGTGTCTTAAACAACATATTTGCCACATTATCAGTTCTCACCACAAAATGAGTACCCAAAAATTAGACACGCTAAATCTGTAAACAATGCACAATAGCAACCAATTCTTTCTTATTGATGTACCATAGATTTACAACACTTTTAATGCTTAAAACATAGAATTTTTTAAAGTCTTTTAGCGCATTTTAGTAGATTTGATAGTTGTTTCACAGGAAAACATGTTTTGGTAGCTAAGTGTTGGGAGTCAGTTGTGGCAATGAAATTTTGGCCATCTACGTGCCAGTTTACGAGACGTAGATGGTCTTGTAGAAGAAAGATTAAAGAATGGTAAAACATGGTATGAAGTGTGCGAGCAGACAATAGTACAGACCATAAAAGTATTTACAAATCATAGACTCTTGAATGTAGAAAAAGTACTAAAGTTTGCAAAAGTGGACTGAAAAAAATATGAGTGATCAGGACAGGGCTGTAGAAGATTATACGAGTTGTAAATAGGCATCCGTAGTTGATATACAAAGAGTTTTGAAAATAGAAGCCTGAGGACTACGATGGATAGTACGAGACGTAGAACATTCTACGGATCGTAGATCTCGACGGTAAGAAGTCTTGAGTCTGTAGTTCACTGTCATTTACAAGAAGGCTTCACAAGCCGTAAAGTGTAGTGTACTATGAGTCTATGACCCTTACTTTGGGTCGTAAAATATGCTGAATCCCAGTTTTCCCAGAACATAAATGGTCAAGAAATGCTTCAATCAACTCATTCCGAGAGGTAATGGCCCCTTGAGGCGATTCTTCTGGCCAAGTCGTTGCTTCTCTTGTGAGGGAAAAGAGAAATAACCTTAGCTTAATAGATTCTTGACTGATATTTATGATATTAAATGGCTCCCATATTTCCACAAAATTTTGATTATGGAAATTGTCATCTTTTTAAGTGTAAAATGGTATCAACAACACATAAGTAATGCATTATTAAAATGGTACAATGTGGGTGCTTTGAAGATAAGTGTAAGCTTAGGAGAATAAATTAATTAAATGAGGGGATAATGACCACGGTAAGGCTACGAAGAGAAAGTGATTCTATTTCGGTTGTTTGATAGTTAAAGTGTCGAAAACAAGGGCAAGTCTATAGTCTGTATGTTTGCAGTGTTAGAAGCCCTTTTGGAGAGTGAGTGTATCTGTCAGTCCCAAATTCTTAATTTAAATCATGTGTGAGGGACTTATTTGTGGTGAGGCACTATGTTTGCATTTGCTAATCATTTAAGTTGACTGAAAGATTGTTACTGGTACAAGCAACGCATGATCGACATGTGTATAATGAAATGTCATCCATAGATCCTTGCATGCTAATTAGATGATTTGGGATGTAAGTTTTGTGGAAGTAGATTTTGCATATCTTTGATAGTTTTCTTGTGTATTTGAGAGTGGGGTATTGGTCTTTTTCATCGCTTGAGGACAAACAATGGTTCTAAGTTGAGGGTGTGATCATGCTCACCATTTAAGGACTTAAGGACCGTACTTCAGAGATCAAGGGAGGAGAAGTTGTGTGCTAAGTCCAAGTGTGAGTTTTGACTTTGTAGGATCGTTTGGTGACCAAGGATGATATTATGGCATATCTTACCAAAGTTGCAATAATTCGTGATTGAGCTAGGCCTACTTACCTTACCTAGATTCAAAGTTTCATAGGGATAGTGAATTATTATCATAGATCACCCGTTGGATAGTTTAGTTAATTTGAGATTCAACCTTGAGGCATAGATTTATTGAGAGATTCAATGATTAGAGTGAGATGGATTCAACAATGTCTTGTGACTACCTAGAGTAAGCAAAAGAGCTACGAGGATATGTATGTTCGTGATGTATCCTTTGCTATTGATAAGTGGGTTTTGCGTAAAATGTTTCCCACAAAGAGTGCAATGAGGTTTGGAAAAAAAGAAGACCTTAGTTTGAGGTTTATTGGCCCTTTTGAAATTTTGAAGAATGTTAGATCGAAAAAGATTTTGATAATTGACAAATAGAGAAACAGATGAAAGGAACCGGTTGCACCGACATGTTCCTTTCAGACCGAATCCGACTGGAATAAAGAGAACGTCAACCACGTGAATTAAAAGTTATAAAGAGGTGGAAGGGTTGCTTTTTCGACAAGAAACCAGTGCAAAAAGATTTACTTTCATAAAAAGAATTCCTTCCAAGAAGAGAAAGCGTGCATAAAATTATTTTACAAGAATTTTCAAAATCCACATGGATAAGGAAACAAAGTTGAAATAGGAAAAAGATTTTTGGTGTACTTAGTCTATAAATAGAGCAAGAATCATCCAACGAAAAGCACACACTTAAACAGAGAGTTACAAGCAGAATACAATCAAATAGAGGGAGTTCAAACTTGAGTGATTTTTTATTACGAAGTGCAACCAACACAAGGAAAGAAGAATTGAAGAACTGGTTCATAGGCTTATGGTTTTATAGTTCTTAAGTCAAGTTTGCTTGTATTGAGTTTTTATCGAGTTGTATTTTTAATTCTTTCTAGATCCAGTGAAGTATAAACTGGAGTAGGAATAGAGTTTTCAAGTTGGGGCGACTTAATGACTTGGGAACATAAGCCTTGGGGGGTTTGTGTTGGAGTTTAGGAATTAGAGTTAGTTTCTAGGTTGCAAGAGTTGTAATCTGAATTCTTAACTTTGAGTAGAGTCGACGATCTAGTTGGTTGTTGGCGTCTAGGAATTAGAGTTTATAATTCCTTAGGTTACATAGGTTTGTAATCTTTTGTTGAGGCTCAAAATTTAATAAAGTGGAGTTAAATCCTACAGAGGTGTAGGTCGTGGTTTTTTACTCTTTATGAGTCGGGGTTTTCCGTGATAAAATATTGTGTCATTACTTTATTTGCTTTACATAACGTAACTGTTGTGATCTACAATGGAACATATAGAATATACTTGTTCCTTAGGCAAATCTGGGGGTCAATATTTCAACAATTGGTATCAGAGCATGTTATCTTGGTAGAGTCTAATAACTCAAAATAAGATCACTATGAATTTTGCACCTCCTCTTGGACACAGTGAAGGTCAACACATCAACATGCCACCACTATTCAATATACATTACTATACATGATGGAAGGCGAGAATAGAGGATTTTCTACAATCCCATGACTATAAATTATGAATGAGAGTTACAGATGGTCCTCTTATTCCTATGATGAAGGATGGTGAAGGGAAAGTCATTCCAAAGCCCAAGGCTCAATATGGAGAAGCTGATTATAGAATACTCACAAAGAATGCTAAAGCTAAGTGCATCCTTGTATGTGGACTTGGACCTGACGAGTTCAATCGCATCTCTAGTTGTACTACAACGAAACAAATTTGGGACACACTAGTCAATGCGCATGAAGGAACTCCCTAAGTAAGAAAATTTAGAATTGCTAGACTATCCACTGAATATGAAGCATTTAAGATGGAGAGTGATGAATCACTTCAAGATATGATTACTAGATTCACTACTATTGTGAATGAACTGGTGTCTTTGGGAAAAATATAGACTACTGAGGAACAGGTGGATAAAGTGTTGAGGACTCTACCTAGGTCGTGGGAGATCAAGGTCATTGCAATTAGAGAAGCAAAAAAATTGACAACCATGAGCTTGGATGAACTTGTAGGAAATCTAAAGACTTACGAGATGAATGTTGATAACACAAAAATTAGTAAAAGAAGCAAAGATATGATTTTTTTCTTTCAAGGCAACTGAGAGTGATAAATTTGATCTGAATGATGAGGACATAGTCGTGATCAACAAAAATCTCAGAAAGCTCCTCATGAAAGGTGTAGACTATGAGAAAAAATTGTCCCCAAGCAGAGAAAAAGAATCTGACATTGCTATGTATGTTGCTTGGGGAACAGGTTCAAACAACTCAATTGAAGATGATACAAAAGATGTTGTTTTGATGGCCATGGAGGACTCTGAACCAGACTCTGAATCGGACATTTATAAAAGGTAGGTAAATCTTCTTGACCTTAAAAATAAACTAAAATATTTTTCAAAGAAAAAATTATCTTCCCTTATTTTAACTTTCATAGATAATTTTCAAGAGTTCAATGAAAATAGAGATCAGTTATTGACTTCCTTGACCAGTTTAAAATTTGAATATATTGATCTTGAAAGAATTAAGTATGATGTTAAGAAAGAAAATCAATTCCTTAAGGAACAAGTACAACAACTTGATTCCTGCACTTTGGCTCTCAAATCTGAAATTTTGAAACAAAGTGTTATTGGGAATGGGAAAGAAAAAATTAGTGGTGACCAAATCAGATGTGACCAAGATCTAAAGAGGTTAAAAGATGAACTATTTTCTGAAAGGGGAAAATCTAGAAGGATAAATCTTGACCTGTCTAGAACTAAGTATGAGCTTGAGAGGGCAAACAAATGGACTTTGTCCTCAATGATTGTGACTCAACTCAATAATAGAATACATAACACTAAAGCTGAAATATGTTTTGTTAAAGAAGTCCCTAAGAAAACCTCTTATTTATGCATACATTGTGGTAGTATTGGTCACTCAAGGGGTACCTGCCCAATAGTTATAACTCATATGAATAAAAACTTCAAAGCTACCTCAAATAGAAAAATCAACCCTGTTAAAAGAAAGGAATCATGTCAAAGGAACAAGTTGAGGCAAAAGAAAAAATATCTAAAAATGTTTTACCAGTATGGATCAATAGAGATCTCATTCATCCTTTTTTATTAATACAAAGGACCCAAGTTAGTCTGGGTTCCTAAATCTAACCTTTGAATTTGCAGGAAAAGTGAGAGGAAGCAATCAACATTCTATATGAACACCTGTTGCTTGAGACACATGATTGAAACTAGAAGAAATTCCTCTCACCTGTAGAAGAAAAGGATGAAATATTATTTTTTGTGGTGAAAATTCTTTTTGGTCAAATCAAAGAAGTTGGAAAAGTAGGCAAGACTAAAGAAACACTTTTAAAGGAACATGTTGGAGCTTGGGGATGATTCAAATCACATGAGTATCCCTCGGTGGCTAATGAACATTGCACATATTGCCTCCCAATCATGAATTTTATGCTTAGTCTTGTACATTTAGTTGTATGTCTCTATACCACTTTTAAAGCCAAGCTACTCATGCACTATAACATTGTATTTGCATCTGTTACAGGAGAAAGGCTTAGTAAATTGGATCAAAGTTCAACATTTTTCAGAGATCTAAGGTATGTGCACTACAATTATTCTTAATTAAATATAAAATCAATGCACATGTACCTGTTCCTTCCACTTGTCCCAAAAGATATATTCATGTCCTCAATACTACTAAACAAACATATTCTTAAAAAGCCTATTTAAAGCCTTATCCTAGTGTGTCTCTACAACTCACACCCTTCTCTTTCATAAACTTCTTAACCAAGAAATCCTCTTTTTCTAAAATTGTGGAATAAAGTGTTCTTCAAAAAAAAAAAACATGTCATGCTTGATTAATTACAATTTATGGTTCTTAATGACATTCTTGGAGATTCTAAGTGCGATGTTTTTTGTGTTGCTGAAAAAGGACTTTCATTTACTCTCTCATGCCTGATCTTTTGCTATTACCTGGCCACTCTAGCCTTTGACTTCCCAATTTTTTTCTTATCACAAGTGCTTGATTCTATCTTTAATTTTGATTACGTTTGTGGTGTATATGTTTTTTGATTAATGCTAATGTTGAGTTTGAGTTTCAGGTTCATGTCTATCTCCTATGTTTGTGCAAATACTTTGCTATAGCTAACTGAGTTCTTGATTTTTAAGTGTTTGTGTAGGTGATAGCCCCAGTGGCCATGAGTATCAAATTTGTTTCTCTTAGTGTGGTGTATGCCTTCACGGTGTTTTATGATGTCAAAAGGGGGAAGAGCATGCTTGTGTAATATTTATAACCCAATTGGTCTAACTTGATCCTCTAATGTGTTTTCTTTGCGTGTTGTGCTTTAAGAAACTGACATAACACATATTGATCTATTCACACAAGAAGCAATGGTTTGTCATCATCAAAAAGGGGAAATTTGTTAGATCGAGAAAGATTTTGATAATTGACAAATAGAGGAACAGATGAAAGGAACCGGTTGCGCCGACATGTTCCTTTCAGACTGAATCCGACTGGAATACGGAGAACGTCAACCATGCGAATTAGAAGTAATAAAGCGGTGGAAGGGTTGCTTTTTCGATAAGAAACCAGTGCAAAAAGGTTTACTTTCATAAAAAGAATTCCTTCCAGGAAGAGGAAGCGTGCATAAAATTATTTTACAAGAATTTCAAAATTCCACACGGATAAGGAAACATAGTTGAAATAGGAAAAGGATTCTTGGTGTACTTAGTCTATAAATAGAGCAAGAATCTTCCAACGAAACGCGCGCACTTAAATATTGAGTTACAAGCAAAATACAATCAAATAGAGAGAGTTCAAACTTGAGTGATTTTTTATTACGAAGTGCAACCAACACAAGGAAAGAAGAATTGAAGAACTGGTTCATAGGCTTATGTTTTATAGTTCTTAAGTCAAGTTTGCTTGTATTGAGTTTTTATCAAGTTGTATTTTTAATTCTTTCTAGATCCAGTGAAGTATAAACTGGAGTAGGAATAAAGTCTTCAAGTTGGGGCGACTTAAAGACTTGGGAACATAAACCTTGGGGGGTTTGTGTTGGAGTTTAGGAATTAGAGTTAGTTCCTAGGATTGCAAGAGTTGTAATCTGAATTCATAACTTTGAGTGGAGTCGACGATCTAGTTGGTTGTTAACGTCTAGGAATTATAGTTTATAATTCTTTTGGTCACATAGGTTTGTAATCTTTTGTTGAGACTTAGAGTTTAATGAAATGGAGTTAAATCCTACAGAGGTGTAGGTCGTGGTTTTTTACCCTTTATAAGCAGGGGTATTTCGCGATAAAATATTGTGTCATTACTTTATTTGCTTTACATAACGTAACTGTTGTAATCTGCAAAGGAACATATAGAATATACTTGTTCCTTAGGCAAATCTGCGGGTCAGTATTTCAACAATTGGTATCATAGCAGGTTATCTTTGTAGAGTCTAATAACTCAAAATAAGATCACTATGAATTCTACACCTCCTCTTGGACACAGTGAAGGTCAACACATGAACATACCACCACTATTCAATGTACATTACTACGTATGGTGAAAGGCGAGAATGGAAGATTTTCTACAAGCCCATGACTATGAATTATGGATGAGAGTTACAGATGGTCCTCTTATTCCTATGATGAAGGATGGTGAAGGGAAAGTCATTCCAAAGCCCAAGGCTCAATATGGAGAAGCTGATTATAGAATACTCACAAAGAATGCTAAAGCTAAGTGCATCCTTATATGTGGACTTGGACCTGACGAGTTCAATCGCATCTCTAGTTGTACTACAACGAAACAAATTTGTGACACACTAGTCAATGCACATGAAGGAACTCCCTAAGTAAGAAAATTTAGAATTGCTAGACTATCCACTGAATATGAAGCATTTAAGATGGAGAGTGGTGAATCACTTCAAGATATGATTACTAGATTCACTACTATTGTGAATGAACTGGTGTCTTTGGGAAAAATATATATTACTGAGGAACATGTGGATAAAGTGCTGAGGACTCTACCTAGGTCATGGGAGATCAAGGTCACTGCAATTAGAGAAGCAAAGGATTTGATAACCATGAGCTTGGATGAACTTTTAACGACAATTTTTTGTTTCGAGGATCAAAATGATGTTTCAAAGGTTGCTGGTGGACACTTTTAACGACAGAAAAATAGACTTTTAGCGGCAGAAATTGGGTTTTTGTGACGAAATCGTTGAGTTAAAAATATACTCGAACCCATTTTCATATTTTTGACAATTTGGGGGCTAGAAAGGTCTGTTATAGGTGATTTTTGATGAGTTTTTCTCATAAATATTGGGTACATATTTTTAGCCTTATTTTACTTAGGCAATGCACATTTATTAAGAAAAATATTTAAGGAGATAATTTAAATCATATTTTTCAGTATTGTTCTTTGTGAAATCATAAATACAACTTTGAAAGTAGTGCAATTTATCTCCTAGAAAATATCTAACTTAATTAAAGAAAAAGAGAAATATGGAAAAAAATTCAAATACCATCTTGAACTTTGAATAATGAAAAAAAAACCCAAAAAATTCAGTTAATATAGAACCGAGGAAATAATTAATAAATTGTGAAGGGGTGTAGGGGTTCTTGTAATTAAACACAATAAAAAGAAGACAGTGATAGAAAATGTTTTTTCTTCTTTTAAATCTTGCCATTACATGAAATAGTAAATATAGTCTTTGGACAATCAGAATAAGCCTAAGCCTATGCTGCTGACCAAATCAAAAGCTACTAAATAACCAATATCTTTAAGAAAACATTAATGTTTCAACCACCACCACCACCACCCCCTCACCCCCTCCCACCCCTACTTCATATTCCTTTGTTACCCAAACATTTGGCTGTACAGTTCCCCCATCAGAAAACCTTGTTGCCTCAATTTCTACATCCCAATCCATGCCCATGAATGAACCTTGCATCATCTTCAGTATACACATGACTCTCATTCTTCAGCCTGTTGACATTAAAGTAAAACAATATTTTTTTGTTAAACCAAAAAAAAATAAAAAATTGGTGGAATTAGAAGCGGAGCTAAGTGAGGGTTCGGGGGTTTTTTCCATAACAAAATTGATTGACAACTCAGTAGTTAGGAATGACCCATGGAAACACTTTCCACACTGAAGTTATGGGTTCAAACCCCTAACTCCTGATGCTGGCTCCGCCAAAGGCTTTTATTGATTAAAAGAAGAAGAAATTGTTAATGGAGCTTACGTTTTGGCAACAGTCTTGTTCAAGATGGTGGAAGAGAAGAATGAAGCACCATTAAGATATAACAATTCTCCTTCAATTCTTTCTGCTATTTTCTTGTCCAATTTTCCAGCATCAAGACAAAATGGTTGGTCAGAAGCCTGCAATTGGTATCAAATAATGTCATAACTATTGCTATGTCAATATTCAATTAATTTCTTAATTTGGAGTAAATCCTAATAATCAGTACTAACCATAACCCATCCCCAAGTATCAGCAAATGAGGGTACATGAGCTGTATATGCCAGCACATCTGCATCAACATAACACATTATGTAAGAAAAAATTATCAAAACTATAATTTTCTCTTACGAAGTTGGTAAGACTTACATTTGAAAACCTGCTTGGTTGTGTTGTAAATGGATGAGAAAACTTCCTTGTGTGTAAAAACCCCTGCTGGTCCAGCCTGTTATACATTAACAATAACATTTTTGGCGCGATCAGTTGATATGAGTCGATATATATATATATATATATTATAGATGCGAGAATAACGAAGAATGAGAGATAACCTGAGTAACGAAGATGCCAGTATCGTTAAGCTTAGGTTTAAGGATATTTTGATAGAAAGATTTGGTATAGAGTTGGTAACAAGGTCCTCCTTCAACTGGATCAGCTAAATCCCCAACTATGATATCAAACTTTTCTTGCCTCTGCTCTAGCTCAGCTCTTTATTATTCATGCAAAATCAAACCAGTAATGAGAGTAACTCAACAACATACGATAAAGCCAACTTCAATTACTAATTACACCCTCGAGGACATATATCCATAAATTAAGGAAGCAACTACCTAATTATGCAAATATTCCTATCATAATATATTGATTCTCCATATAGTTTTATCTCACTATTGAAGAATTTCATGCCAGATGTCAAGTCAAATACATGCAAATCACTAGATACAGTACACAATATATATGTATATGGTGTAATTCACATGTATCTGGGACACTAGATACACGAGTGAGTGAGATATGAGAGTGGCGAGCGAGATTTGTCTATATATGTATCTTAGATACATGTAAATTCACTTGGATGCAATGTATCTAGAAAAAATCACACCTAATCTTGACTCATTTATCTTGCGATATATATATCTAGACGTATCTTGACACACTAAAATCTGGTAAAATTCATAATATTGCAAACTATTGACTTACATCCTACTTGTAGGGGAATACATTTTACTCCTGAGGATTGAAAAGAAAATCAAGTAAGCTAGCAAGAAAGAAAGAATAGTTACTTGGCATCGTTAATGACCAAGTTTAGCTTCTTGTGAAGAAAAGCCTCATGGTTTGCTGTTAGATGTTTCTTGCAGAAATCAACAACCTCCTGTAACAAAGTAAATATAATTTCTATTAGAAATTTTTAATAAGAATTTCAGGTGTTGCTTATTAAACATTCGATCGTAAACTAAAAAAAGGATATACTAGTATATAAGTTGTGATGAGTTTAGCTATGTTGGAATTAGAAATGTCGGGATTAGTTATCTGAGTGTTATGTCTTAGTGAATGTTTGGTTTGCTTTATTAATAATAATAAGCATAGTTCGATTCATCTTTATGTTTCCTTGTAAGTAATTTACCATATCAATGTCACACATGACAACTTTCTCCATACATTTGTGTCTAAGAGCTTCCCTTGCTGCAGACCCTTCACCACCTCCCATTATGAACACATTTTTGGGGCTGCAAAATTCATCATTATTATTATACATAATAATTATAAGAATATTCACTTTTTAGTTAATTATGGTAGTTACAGCTAATCCAATTATACTAGTTAAATAGTATAATTCTAGCTAGCTAATAATACTCAAATTAAATGGCATCATTATATTGATTAATTAAATACTCACTTTGGGTGACATAAGAGAGCTGGATGAATGAGACATTCATGATATATAAATTCATCCACTTCTGCACTCTGCATCTTCCCATCTATCACCAATATCTACAATGCATGCATATATTTTAATAACAACAATAATATTATATATTAAGTTGGGTCAACCTCTTTTTTTTAATTTTTCTTCCAATAAAAAAAGTATTAAAAATTATTTATATCTACCTTCCCAAAGTGTTTGGTGTCCAAAAGAGCAATATCTTGGTACTCGCTTGTTCCTTTATACAGCACACTTGTAAAAACAAGAAAGTCAAAATTAATTAGTCAATCCATTCCAAGCAATTATCCAAATCTTTAAGTAAGATACTCTCTTCGTTTTATATTACTTGTCCACGTTATTAAATTTATTAATTTCATATTGTTTCCTCCGTCTCATATTACTTGTCCACATTACTAAAAATATTTATCCTAAATTACTTGTAATTTACAAGATCAAAATAAAATTAATTATGTTTTCCTCATTTTACCCTTAAAAGTTTTTCTTTTAAAAACAGTTTTTACGGGACTATAAAATATACAAATGAATGGAGGTTAAAGAATTTAGATAATTAATTCTTTCGACAAAAATGTGTACATATAAAGATTATAATAATGATTGAACTTTTAAAAACTTTATAATATTTATGCAGATGATTGATATTGCTCACACTTTTAAAAATAATTAATTTTAAAAGCAAAATGAAAATAAATCAATTGATTTTACCTTAATTTTATAAAATAACAAATAATTTACAACATATATTCATAATAATATGAAAAAGTACTATGAGACGGATAAAATAATACTTATAAAGAAATAATAATTACTTCATTTGTTCACTTAATTTTATTTTCATGTTTATCTGACTTATTTTTATGTAAACATTTATATAGTTGGTTTTTCTTGTCTAATCTAATCATATAAAAAGGATAAAGAACCCCCCCCCCCCCCCCCTTGCCCTTCAAATCCTATACTCCATGGTAGGCAAGTCATGTTGCTTATATAATAATCTATGACGAAAAAAAGATACATAGGAAGAAGATAAGCAATTTTAAAAGAGAATTTAATTATAAAACGTATTAAAGAGTCGATGTGAACGTGTTTCATAACATCCTAACGTTTAATCAGATTTTATTTATAGAATTTAAGTTCTATACACAAAACATAACAATTTGAATGGAGATTGACAGAAAATATACATATATATACCTGTTCAAAGCAAAAGACCATTTGAGATCAACATCAATCTCTTCTTCAAACCAAGAACCATCATGAATAATGGAAAGATTATCAGTTTCCTCCATAATTGTGTTCTTTTTTGGTTCATAGCAAAAACCATGATTATTATTATTATTATCACAAGAAAAAAATTCCAAAGCTTCACTACCCATAGTGCTCTAAAAACTTAAAAGTAAAGAAGAAGAATATCAGTTTTTTTAGATCTAAGTAGAGAAACGTTTGGGAGCAAGGATTAATAAAAACAAGTTTGGTGTGATGGATGATACAGGATGCTTAACGTGAGTACCCTTTTATAGCTAAATTCTACTACCTGACAAAAGTGCCCTTTTTTTTAAAATTAAATTAAATTAAATGCAGAATCCCTCTTTTAATTATTTTTTTTGAAATAAGAATAGTTTAATTTAATAGTTATTTCCTTTTATCAAAATGGATATGAACAAAAGTCAAATATTTTTTCGTATGCTCACTCAATTTTGAATAGTTCACTAACAAAGTCACTTAACTTAGATTGTTCACTTAGAAAGACACTCAACATTGTTTTATAACTCAAAAATCACTCAACTATTGATATTTTACTTAGAAAGTTACTCAATCAATTTGAATGATTTTTTCATTGAATTTTGTTGAAATCTGATTTTTATTTTAAACTATGTTTTAAAAAAATAATAAAAAATCTATTTAATTATCTTATCGACTTGCTCCAATTATTTAATTATATCAACGAGTGGAAGTTGCGGGCATGCCACAAAAAAACAGGAGTACTAGTGATTGACTTAGCTTGTTTTTATTATATATATATATATATATATATATTCTCACTTTAGAACCTATATATCTCCCATGAGAATTCTAGGAGAATTTTTCTTTTACTACAAAGAAAAAAATGGAAAATTGATCATAAGCATAGAATTATAAATTTTAGAAATAATTACAAGCAAATACAACTGAAATAACAATGTTACTAAAATTGATTTATATTCAAAATCTTGTGCAAATTGGCTCATTGTTCGATCGAATGTGTGAAGAAGAAAATAGAACAAAAATCTGATCATTGCTTTGATCTACAATTTTCAGATATGTTTTCTCTGTTTTGAGAGTAGCTTATTTCAGTTGATTTCATTTGAATAATAAATCTGGAAAAAATGTATATAAATTGTTGTTATGTTCTAAGGAGTTCGAATTTATTGAATTGAATTTGTTGAACAATAATGATCTTTAAAGCTAAAAAATATTATTCATTAATTTAAGGCCGAGAACATGAACAAGGAGCAAAAACTCCAAAGGTAGATTTATTGAACCTCGAAACTGCTAGTTTTGAAAAAATAGGTTTCTACAAATAAGTTTCATTTCGAGTGGTTATTATGGCAACAAATTGGATATTTATTGAAGATCCTAAATATGAATTTAGAGGTGTTTTTGTGTAATTTTTTTTTTTTTGGGGGGAGGGGGGGGGGGGGGGAGTAGGACTTTGGTGCTTGCATTCAAGAAAAAGATGAAATTAGCTATATATAATAATGTATAATATTGTATATAAATGTATAAACACCTTTAAAATTGTATATAGTTAATATTGTATATTGCTTTTTAAAATATTAATGTTAAAAAACTTGAAGTTTTGTATATATTATATATACTTAGTGTATAGTATTATTATATATCAAATTTATGAACATTACTATATAAAATTATTAATAGGCTATGCAATTGAAAATTTGAAAACTTAGCTGCATAGATACAACATAATATTGTAGGTTGTACTTTCATACAATTATCGTTAAATTTTACAAGTTATACCATATATATATATATATACTTAAATTTTACAAGTTAATCCAACCACTCCGTAAATTGATTATTTCTAAACAAATCGTAAAGGATATAACAAACATATCCGGTCTTCAGGATCAAGATTCTTTTTGTAACTATTAGGAATGATTTGACCCAAATGTATTTTAAATTATAGTACGATATCAAGTTCCGATAATCATTTAAATTTAAAAAAATAATATGTTGAGCCATGCTAGTTGTTACATAAGTGAATTTTTTATTTAATACATGCATAGATAATAACAAATTAGAGAGTAGGAAAAAAAAAAGGGTATATGGTTGACCATTAGTACAAGTGTAGGGGTGTGGGGGATTTTGATGATATATGTTGTTGGCATGCGCATTATATTCAAGAAATTAGTTATAAAATAAGAAATATGCGCATGACTATTTATGAGACCCCACTTTATTACATGCGGGGGACGTAGATGACATAATGCTATGAGGACAGGTCAAAGCCCCCATGCCGTGCGGAAAGGGATCCGGCTCCCCTTCATTATCCCTTCTCTTCATTTTGTCAAGTGCACGTCTAGATAAGAGACATATGTTTTATTTAAAATTTAAAGGTCAAGATTATATTATATTAACAAATATCATAATCATAGTTAAGTCAACTAATTTTAGAAAACTGCTCTCTAAATTTAGTAAGAATTACAATATATTCCATACAAATTTTGATATTTATTAATGTTATTAATTTCATATTAAATTTTTATAATTTGATATTTATTGATATCATTAATTTCAAATATAAAAATATAAGATGACATTAATGATATTAATAAATATCAAATTTTGTATGGAATATATTGTAAAGCAAGGTAACGTTGGTCATATATTGTTACCCACCTATTGGTAAAATCCAATTCTTACTAACATCTGCCCAACAAATTAAAAGAAAAAAAAAAATAGAAAAGAGAGAGTAAAGAAGAAATTGCAAATGTGTCGGAGGAATTAAAAATTTTCTTTGTCATTTATATATCTCGAGAGGAAATTAAATACGTAAATAGCAAAAACTGATTTTCAAAAGCTATTAACTAATATGGTGAGAAGAATTTTTATATTTTAATATTTAAATATACAAATTTAAGATGAACTAATGATATTAATAAATATTAAATTTCGTATAGAAGTAATTCTTATCAAATTTGGAGAGCAGTTTTCTAAAATTAGTTGACTCAACTATGGTTATGATATTTGTTAATATAATATAATTTTGACCTTTAAACTTTAAATAAGACATATGTCTCTCATCTAGATGTACACTTGACGAAATGGAGGGAAGGGGTAATGGAGGGGAGTCGGATCCTGCAGAAAGGGATGATTTTTGGTTTATGAATTGTTCAAAAAGTTTTGCGATGAATTTACCTTATGAACTATTGGGGGGAAATTATTATATTTTATTAAAGTATATGGTTATTGGGGGAAAATTAATATACTTTTAATATCGAATCAGGATCAACTAGGACAGAAATAAAGTATTGGGTTGAACTCTTTTTTGGCGTCAAGTTAATAGCTATAAATAGTAGAATCAATGGCGCAAAGTAAAAAAGAACGAATATCTATATAAGTTTCCCAACAAAATATATGTATTATTCATGTTATGAATTATGGGCTTTTAAGTCAAACATGTATCTCTTATGATCTCTATAACATATGTACATATATAATTCAAATTATAATGTATGCGCTTTCAAGCCAAACATGTTTTTTTCATGGGTGTTATGCCAAATTAATATTTAAGAGCTTAAGTTATTCATGATGATTTTTGTAGTAATGGTTAACACCGAGAAACTATAAGTTTAGTTAACAAATGTCCAAAGCTACTTATGTCAACGTAGGTTAAAGATCATACTATAGCTAACAAATGTCCAAAGCTACTTCTAGTCTCGCCATTAATGATTTTTTCTTCCTTCCTTCCCTCCTCCCTCCTCCTCCTCCTCCTCATCCTCATTCCTTTATTCTCTTTGTTACTATCAGTCTTCCTTCCTTCTTCTTCTATGATCAATCAGTCACTAATTAACGTTTCAAAACTTTATTTAAAAATTTGGCTTATCATAAATATAAATTATTTCCAGCAAATTATATATCAAAAGAATCGAAATATCGAGAGGAATCCACCTTTGAATTATATATATATATATATAGGAAAAACATAGACAAGGTGATGTGGCACCTCTCTATGGCCTCCATTCCTATTTATCTTTTTTCTCCTTTGTTTTCTTCATTCCTTTTCATTAAACAATTAATTTCTTAATTAAAAAAATTCAATCATATTTACTATTCTAATTATATCTAATAAGTTACAAAAAAAAACCTCCAACTATTAACTTTCCCTACTTAAATAACATGTCTCTTCAAATCATTTCTAACTATACTTATGGTTTACATAATATATGAATAACAATTATCTATGGAGATGTTGAATGTTTATTTTCATTTTCTAATTCTTTCTTTTTATTAGTATAGTTTTTTCCTTTTTTAAAAAAAAAAATTCATCATCTTTTTCATCAATGATGTACTTAATAATGTCACCATATGGTCTTCATTTTGATAAAGATCATAGATATATTAATTAAAAATTCATCATTAGATATATTCTTCAAGATTCATCACATAGATGTTCACATTAGTTTGGTACAAGTTCATCAAAATGAAGAAGAAGCTTAATGATCTTGAAAGATTTCATCAAGAGAGATGGTCATATTATAAGTACAAAAGTTTAAATGGTTTCAATATTTTGAAGATTCATTCATGTATTGTTTTGATTTCAATTAATATTATTCTATTCTTTTTTATTTTATTTTGATTAGATATATATCTTCCTTTCATGCACCAAAAATTAAATTGTGAAACTCTACTAACCAACATATTAGAAAGCTTAGCATTTTTTTACTCATATATGATATAACGTTGTTCTTATTATTATTATTATTATGTGAATAATGAAGATGAAAAATTATATAATTTTATTTTTGTGTATATTTGTTTATCAATTTCTAATTAGTATTATAAATTTATGCCACTGTTGAAAGATATAATATTACCCATGATACATTTCTCACAGCTATTATATAGTATTGCCCCTAAAAATATATGATATGGTTTATCATATTAAAAAACAGTCATAGAATAAATAAATAAATCATCTTTTTAGTATTTTTAAAACTTGTAATTAATAAACAAATTATTTAATGAAAAGAATAAAAAAAATTCTCAGTTTCATATTATAAAAGCTCAAAAGTCAAATCATTTTTCCTCTTAATCACATTAATTATATTAAAACTAAAAGGATACTATTTCTTTAACTTCTCTTAATTATTATAAAAAAACTTTAAATTCCCTCATTTAATTCTCCCAATAACATATCTCTGTAGTATGATCTGATACATAAAATATTTTTCTTTATGATATTATAAATAAGATGTACATATATAATAATCTTTTTTATAGTTCTACTATAATAAATGTACATATGTGATTAATGTGTAGTTAGCTTATAATTATTTAAAGCACAAATAATTTATCTTAAATTTTCCACATTAAAGAAGGAGTTTTCTCTTGAATAGTTATATAATTATCCTATATTAATTTATTTTAGTGATGAGGACAATAATAATTAGCTTAACGTTATAAAAACTCTTCCACTGCTCTAAATGTGTTAGGGACAAATATTGATTCAACTCTTGGTATACTTTTTTATAACTTGACACTTAATGTATTCTCGAAAAATTAATATTTTGTCGCTCTATGATAATTTTTATATGATCAAAAATATAAGTAACAAATCAAATTACTAATGACATTATGATTTCTTATAAATATACATTTTATTTTTTATGTTATGTTTTTCAATTCTTTTATTTTCGATTGCAAAGTATGATCTCCGATGTAATGTTATATAATCAACTTAATTTCTTTTTTTGAGATGTTTTTCTCAATAGATATTATATATAAATGAAAGTTGAATCATGTGATCCTTTGATATTAATAAATCATATGTCATGCAAGTACACATTAGATTAATCACAATACGAAAAATCAAATATCAAAGAAAGTCAAACAAAAAGAAGAAGATCTCACTAACTTCTTAATTTCATGTATAACTATGTTGAAACATAATTCAAATATTTTTCTTACTTTTATTCGTCACAAATATATTTTAAATTATTTGTATTACAAATCAAGTGATTTATACATAAACAAAGTCATATAATTTATAATGAATTAAATTTAATGTCACTTTGGTTGACTAATATTATTGTTATAAAAAATCATTGAATTTAATAAGAAACTATGATAATCAATTTACTGAAAATTTTCAAATTAATACTTTATGTTTTTTATCGGCAATGTTAAGCGAAATTACAGTTTAAAAATATCTTTCTAGCATTTTTTTTAAATAGAAACATCAAGCTGATTGTGACTCGATTTGTATTTTTTTTTCTTATACACTATTTTAAAAAAAACTAATCAATTAACGATATCAATTATTCAAAAAATATATTTAATTCCGCGCGAAGCGTGGATGAATACACTAGTATAATAATAAAAAATTAAATATTTCGTATGTGGAGCTTTAACTGAGCTTGTTCCAAAATGTTTAAAATTCATGGTGGAGCACTTTCAATATGCCATATAGCCATATTCATTACAACTTCTATGCGTGTTTTCATCATTCCACTCGTGATTAAGCTAATGGCTTGTAGTAATTGCTTTGTCAATTTTATGTAAAAATATCTTCTAAATTTTCTTTTTCAATAAATGGATCGAATGAAGATGATATAAATTCTCTATTTTATTTTATTTTATTTTATTTTTTGTATATATAGTTCTCACATGTGAACTTTAAAGATCAAAATTTGAGATGACTAGGAAGATCATTGTCATTTTATCATCTACGCGTTTTTGATATATTATATCTTTCATAAGTAATATCATGTTTGTAATAAATTTTTTCTATGTATAGAATTTAACACGCCTAATATAATATTTATTTGAAAATTTACAACCCCGCACAATTAATACATGTAAAAATTATGAAGAAATCTATGTATTACTTTATGTAGGATAAAAGATGGAATAACTAATTCCTGCATAACTACTATCTACATAAAACAATACGTAAAAATTTTCATAATTAATCTTTATATAATTACTAATACCTGCATAACTCTAATCATCTACCAAACTAGCCTTTTAAGATTCACATCAAAAGTTCAAAATGTCATTAGTTTATAGCATATGATGGTATTGCAAAACCAAGGTTGGAGGTTGGACTAAATGATGTAATGTATTTGGATAGCCATGATTGCACACAAGAATCAAAAGATATGCTTGAGAAAATGGGTTTAGTTGGTAGGCAATAATACTATTATGTGAAACTGGTCCTATAAACTATACACTATACACTATCAATATGAATTATGTTTTCATATGTTATGATGAAATGAATGAATTTGGGGAGATTTGTTTTTTAGTTTAACTAAGTAGGCAGGCGTGCTCTTTTTGTAATGGATTTTCAAGGATATATATCATGGCGGCCGGCAGCCCAACACATTGGTGGGGACTATGGGGTCCACATATTACCTATTATGATTTTCTATATTACAAATTACTTCCTCCGTCCTATTTTATGCGAGACCCTGACTTGATAAGGTGTTTAAAAGAAAACTTTTCAGAAATAGTAAGCGATTCGATTTCTAAAGTAAGTTATTTATCTTATTATGTTATTATTAATCAAGGATTTCTTATATAGCTAGAACGATCCTCACAAATTGCGAATACTAATTTGTTAAGAATTAATCGGATGAAACTGATAGTTTAAACAATTCATAAATATTTACGTGGTTGTACGTCATTCATTAAGGATAAGGAAAATTTTAAAGTTAAATAATTTTTAAATTATAATAAAATAATATTTTTTGGAATGAAATAAAAAAGAAATGGTATTATATAAAATGAGATGGAGGTAGTAGTATCTCATCTCACTTTGGTGTGAAAATGTGATGAGATTTATCCTTATAGTTTTACCTTTATTTTCTTTTTATTAAAGAGGTACCATTTGGAGGGGTTGAGGCTTGACTTCCTATTTGTATAAAATAGAAAATTAAACACCTGGAGAAAACGGAAAAGCGACATAAAACCTGATCTTTTTATTTGTATTGATTGAGTTAGGTCTAAACTTCCTAACTGATGACTTGTTACAGATGAAAGTAGGGATGGCAAACTAGTGAATTGAGTTAAAAATGAACCAGATAAAAATGGGTAAAATATTCTACAAGACTCATATTTACTATGGATAAATGTAATGTCTTATTTTTTGTGAATTTGCGTTTAATTGTGAAATGACCATTTTTCTCTTTTCCTTAGCGCTTTCACGCTTAGTTTGTATTTTGAGAATGGATGGTGTGGTCCCCGATGCAATCGGGTATATTTTTGGTAATTTGACCCCTCTTGAGTTGAGAATTCATGTTAGGATTGACTTTGGTCAACATTTTGAGTTTTGAGCATCAGATGGGAATTCCGTTCGTTTCATCACATCTGAAACGTCGAGTTTGAGCTAGTAATTAGGTGGTTGAGTGAGAAGTTGATTTTAAGCCTTAAGAGTGGTCCGGGATATTAATTCCGTCATTTAACCTCTCTTCGGAAATTTAAAAATTCCATTGAGTCCGAAATGTCGATTCTAGTGGGGTAGCATGTCCAATTTATTTTTATCGAACTCCGAACGATTTTTGAGGATCCATTTGGGGACAATTTTTCCTTGTGTTGAGTTGCTGATTTTCAGTTTCTGGTGCAGGTCATTTTGACCGTCCAATCGCAATGACCATTTTTCACCTGGACAAAACCTAAATTCGAGATTCTTCCCATTTTTCTCAATTTCACCATTTTCAATCTTTGGGAGCTTAGGGGAGGCAATTTTGGGGAGCATACTTGAGCAAATTCATGTGGGTTAGCTTTCTTTACCAATTCCTTGTTGACTACATCAATTTTCATCATCCAAAACACTTTTAAATCTTGATTTCAATGTGGATTTGATTTGGGGGGGGGGGGGGGGGGGGGGGAGGGTTTCCCTAAGTTGGAAAATGGGGTATTTTCTTGATTTGGAACTCCTTCCCTATCAATTTTAATGGGTTTTTCAACCATGAATTCCTCTTGACTAGTAGAACATTTTTTTCAACTAAAATAAATATGTTTTTATCCTTTCGGTCTTTGAAGTGATTTGTGGACTATTTTATCCCTAGTTTCAAATCCTATCAATATGGGTATCATTGGACTCATTCTGATGAACTATTTCCATTCTTTATAATTGATGATCGTGTGGTTGATGAAGTGCTCTGATAGATTTGTTCGAGTGAAGTTTCAGTCTTGAGGTAGGTTTGGCTATCCCTCTTTTAGATTGAGATGAGTAATTAACCATTCTTAGTAATTCAACTGTGAAATGAGTAATAGTTTGAGTCGTAGAAGTTGGAAAGTGTTGACTTCCTTGCTTAGTGTATATGATGCCTATTTGTGATGCTTAGCTTGTGTGGAGGCTTGCTTGATACCTGCAACTATTGCTGAAAATTTGTGATATTTGAGTAATTGCCTAAGCGAGGAATTGTGTGGCACATCTTTATTTTTGAGATTGAGACGGCCGAGTTAGGGGCTTGAGTTCATTTTTGAACATCTTCAAATGAAAGAAATGTTTTCCAAGTGGTAAAGAATGAATTCAAATGGTTTCCTCCATTATCCCTATCATTTGAGGAAGTGTATCATGACTTGTAGAGTTTAGGTACTTGATACTATTTGAAATTCTTGATGAATTGATTGTGACTTTGTGTTGTATGTGTTGTGATGTGTTCATCCTCATGTAGTATATCATTGATCATGAAAATATGAGAAAGTGGAGAGATACTATCTTTTTGAAAAAGAAAATGTGACACATTATTTATATCTTTGACCATGAGCTAGGTGGCAAGTTGATGACATATTGAGATTATGAGATTGGTATATGAATTGCGAGTTCCCCATGGGTCCTTGTCCGGAAGCGAAATGCCCGACATGGTGTATACAAAAGGTTGTGCGATGACTTTGGTACCACCAAATCATTCCATCATCTCATTGCATCGCATTGGCGAGCTTTGTTATGTTGTGTAACTTGTTTATGTGTTGATTTAAATATTATATGTACCCTCATGTGTTTGCTTTATTCACATTGTTCTATGTAAATTGGCGTCATCGATGTCGGAATGGAACTTTTCTTCGTGTAGGTGGAAGTGTTTCATAGTTTATTTCTTAAGGTTGATTAATTGCTTATACTCAATCGGTCTAACCTACTGAGTACTTGTGGATTGTACTCACCCCCTACTTTTGTTATCCCTTTTGATGCAGATCCTAGTCAAGACAATCTTCGTAGTGGCTAATCGGATCTAGCAATTTCTTATCTTTCGAAGTTGTGGTTAGTTCCTGCTTTCCGAATCAACATTGGTCTTCATCTATCATTTACATTATTTAATTTCTTCTCGAAGACTTGAGATGTATTGCAGAATACAGAAATGTATTAGATGCTCTTTATACTTATGCTACTAGATTTTGGGAATTTCTTTGTTGTTTCTAATTGGTTGTGGTTTGACTTCCCTTTAAGAGTCTTGTATGTGTATTTCTTTTGGCTTATACACTATTTTGGGGTTCTCAAGGTGTCATCATGATCTCAACTTTTGGGTCATTACAATAAAAATGGATAAACGCAATGGTTAATATGGGTATTCGTATTACCTATTACTTCCTGTTATGTAGAAAAATGCGTACTTTCATTACAAGATTTTTCCTTCGAATTTTAGAAAAATATTTTCATATTTTTATTAAAAATTTAGGTTGAGGTTGAGAGGTCAAAATTTGGGCCTTGGGTCTGATCAGGAGTCGGGATCAAAACTTGGATCCCACATCTGCACTCATTTCGGATAGTGAGGTTTAAACAAAGTTTTAAGTGATACTTTCTAGGACCTAATCCTTGCAATCGATTCTGGATTTGGTCCCGACACTCGACTCGAGTTCTGACTCACTCCCAATCTGAGATCTGACATTAAAACTAGGATTTGACCCCAACCTTGCAACACAAACTAAGGCACAATCCTTACAAACCATTGGAAATCCAACCCCCAAGACCTGACATTGACTCCAAATTTAGGACTAGACATTCAAACTAGAAGTCGATCCTGACACCCTAACCTCGACACATGACCCAACCTTTCGAATCGATACTCGACCCCTACACCCCACTTGGGACTCGACCCCGACCTTAACACCCAATCGAAGATCCAATCCTGACCCCGTCCTGATCTAGGAACCAATATTCAAATCAGGATCTAAATTTGACTCCCGACTTCAAAACCAAATTTTTGAGTCGAAATTCAATCTTAATATTCAACTTGGAACCTGACTTTTGAACTGTTATCTGACACTAACACTCGAACCAAGACACGACTCTAACACTGGTCAAGAATCCAATTGTGAGACTTAGTGGTGTACATAAATACATAAAACCAAAAAAATTGACCGAACTAAGTTAATTCAGTTATTCGATTTTGATTCTTCAGTTTTTTAGTTCGGTGTCGATGTATTTTTTCAAAAGTTTGATTCTTCGTTGGTGTTCGGTGTAAGGGTCTCAAAACTTTATATATATATATGTGTGTGTGTGAAACATCCCGCCTTAGAAAGAGCTAAATTTAGAAAGCGCTAAATTGAGATTTGTGCAAGTTATTCTTAGATTTTGAGTTTTGGGTCAACTTCAAACGGCCATAACTTTTAGTACAAAATGAGTTAGGTGGCCCATAAGATACAAAATGAAAGAACTCTGAGTCCTCATTCCAACGCCACCAAGTTTACTAAAATCTGAGTTCGAATGAGGGAGATATGCCCGTTTGAGTTCATCATGTCCAGTTAAGAAAATTTACCCGAATTGATGAGGGGTATTTGGTCTTTCTCTTAACCCATCAACTTTAAACATTTTTAGTAATATTTTAGGGGTCTAAACTGATTTGGGTCAGATTTCACAATTCTAAAATACGTTTAGCGTTTTGAAAGGAGTTTAAGAGGAGAAAAAAGGAGAGGTTCAAGACGTTCGTCAAGATTCTTGAGATTTATCGGGGAATTGCACCAAGGGTTTGATCCCTAAGAGGTATGTAAGCTCTCATAGTGTTGGGTTCATTCACCCACACGCTAATCATGTGATTTTAATCCAAAATTTCGTTCTTGGGGTCGAATAATTGAGTTCTTGATGAGTTTTCTTGATGTTTCATTTCATAAATCTTTAATAATGAGGTTTGATGAATTATTGAGATGAATGTTAGGATTTTGAGGGCTGTTTATGAGTAGATTTTCGTTTACTAAGGTTGAGTATTCGAATCTAGGAAAGTTTGGAAGAAACCATTCGATTCTAGGTGATTTAGGACTAAAAATCAAAGAAGAAAATTCGTCGGAAATTTCTGGGCAGGGGCTGGCGCGCCGCGTCAGCAGTGCGCCAGAAAAGAGGTTCTGAAGTTTAGGGGCTGGCGCCCCGCGCCACTCAGTGCGACGGGTTGCCTGCCCCGTCCTTTTTTCTGTCGTTTATCCCGTCTAAGTTCCTTTAAAGTATACCTTTACTCCATTTCTGATTTTAATTATTCTAAATCACATTTATTCATCATGAGATCCTTCATATCATGAATCATAACTCTTGAATTCATAATTCAAATTCAAGATAGAGTTAAGAGTAGAGTTCGGGGGAGTTCTTTTGAGTCATTTGAGAAGTCTTTTGCAAACTTTTAAAGCTTGGTTTAAGACTTGAGTACTTGAGTATCAGGATGAGGAGAGTTGAGTTTCATTTTTCAAAATAAATATATGGGAACTAAGTATTCCCAAGAGTAAATATTTTTACATTTAAAACGAGTGGAAACATCGATTTCCAAATGAGTTCATGAGAAGTTTTTGAGTATAATCTCTTTTAAGAGAAATCTTTTGAGTTATAATCTCAAAGTTTGAGGATGAGGAGATGTTTTTAAACATATGAGCTGAGTTATATTATTGGGAGTAGTATTGAGTAGCGATATGAGGACAAGTTCAATCAACTCAAAGTCCTCATAAACCATGTAGCCAACGTGGGTAGAAAGGGTCATACTTTTTAGATGATTCCTTATTGATTTTTAAGCATATCTTAGGGGATCCACTTAGTTGAGGATGTCTTATACTCCGGCAAGGTATAAGACAGTTCTGGCAGCGTAGGCGAGACGTTATATCATCACATAGCTCATAGTGATGGTTGTCGGTTAGAGAATCTCCCAAATAAGAGTAAAAGAGTTATTATAATATTTTTAAATAAATTGAGTTATTATTTATTGTTTTAAATGTTTTCTTGATAGTGCATCTTTATTGTTGCTTTTATATTGAACTTAGTTGAGTATTTCTAAGTTTGAGTATCTTTGAGTTGAGATGAGGTGAGTATGTTATTCTTTTATCAATTCAAGCTTATGTTTGTGCTTTAGAGTTCCCCTTGCATGCTCGTACATTCCATGTACTGACGCCATTTGGCCTGCATCTTTCATGATGCATATACAGGAGTTCAGGGTCATCAACAGGCGCATCGTTGATACGACTTGCGGTTCTAGAGTTGCTTTGGTGAGCCTCTTTGCTTCCGCAGGATTCCCACTTATTTTTTAGTTTTTAGGATGTTGTGGGTCTTGTCCCGACTTCCATCATTGTCATTAGAGGCTTCATAGACAGTAATAGTTGAGGAGTCTTTTCCATTTTCATTTTGTTAATGTTTAAGACTTGAGTTGCCTCTTGTGGCTAGTTCGAATATTTTTAAATGTTCTAAGTTAATCATCTTGAGACTTGAGTTAAATCGTTTTGTCATGAGTTGAGTTACTTTTGAGTTCTTATATTTATGAGTTAGTCTCCCGATGAGTATTGAGTCAGGCCAAGGGTTCGCTTGGGAACCAACATGGTTCTCGAGTGCCAGTCGCGTCCAGGGTGTAGGCTCGGGGCATGACAAACTTGGTATTAGAGCCAGATTTCATTAGTCCTAGGTTTTCTATGAAGCCGTGTCTGTAAAGTCTTAGTTATTGGTGTGAAGCGCGTCACATCTATAATTAGGAGGATACGACATTTAGGAATTATCTCACTTCTTTCATACTCTTTTCATGCGATAAAGTTCATCTCTATAAAAGTTTCATTCTAATACATGCTTGCGTGTATCTTTCAGATCATGCCTCCACGAAGAGATATTCGAGGTCATCCTGCTATGAGGAATGTTGATCCTCAAAATCAAGGGATACCCAATGCGCCAAAAGTGCAACCCCAAGGAGAGGTCGCTAATGCTGAGTTTCGGGATGCTATCCGGATATTGAGTCAAGTTGTGACCAATTAATTTGGGCTACAAAGAGGGAATCTATAGGATGTGGCTGATACATCCAGGATCTGTGAGTTCTTAAGGATGAATCCTTCAAACTTCACCGGTTCAAGTGTCACTGAGGATCCGAAAAACTTTGTGGAAGAGTTGCAGAAAATATTTGAGGTGATGCATGTTGCATATGCTGAGTGTGTGGAACTAACTGCATACCAAATGAAGGGTGTTGCTAGAGTATGGTACGACTAATGGAGGAAGAGTAGAGCTAAGGGTGCACCAATTGTGAGTTGGGTTGTGTTCGAAGAGGCCTTCATGGGGCATTCCTTTCCCCGTGAACTAAGAGAAGCAAAAGTAATGGAATTTCTCACTCTTAAGAAGGAATCCATGAGTGTACACGAGTACAACCTTAAGTTCACTCAACTGTCCTGTTATACTCTGGAGATGGTTGTTGATATGAAGAGCAGGATGAGCTTATTTGTGTCTTGGTTTTCTCGTCTGTCAAGCAAAAGGGGTAAGGTTGCGATGTTCATAGGGGACATGGACATAGCAAGGCTTATGATCCATGTGCAGCAGGTTGATGAAGATAAGTTGAGAGATAGAGGAGAGTTCCGGAACAAGAAGGCCAAGACAACCAGTAATGAGTCTGGCCAGCAGAAAGGTAATGCGAACCGGCCATCTTTTCAACAAAAGCCAACTGGACTTGTTTCATCATCTGCTAGTGCACCTGCACCAAGGAACAAAGGTGAGTTTAAGAATTATAATTCTCAGAACTTCAGAGCTAGACCTACACAATCTCAAGGTAGTGTGGCACAAGGGGGTAATTGGACTCCTGCATGTGCTAAGTGTGGTAGGAACCACCCAGGAGTGTGTCGTGATGGATCCACTGGTTGCTTCAAGTGTGGTCAAGTAGGTCACTTCATGAGAGAGTGCCCGAAGAACATGCAGGGTAATGGTAATAGGGGAAATAGAGCCCAATCTTCTTCAGTGGCTCCGTCACACAGAGCTACACCTAGAAAAGCTACTTCAATCTTCAGGGACAGGCGGAGGAGAAAACAGCATGTATGCTATCACCAATAGCCAAGAGAAAGAGAATTCACTTGATGTTGTCACTGGCATGATCAAAAGTCTTTACTTTTGATGTATATGAATTGCTTGATCCAAGTGCGAGTCTATCTTTTGTGACTCCATATATTGCTATGAGATTTGATATCTTTCATGAGCGACTTCTAGAGCCTTTCAGTGTTTCCACACATGTGGGTGAGTCTATTTTAGCTGAGAGAGTTTATCGTGATTGTACCATTTTTGTCAATCACAAGGACACCATGGCTGACTTAGTTGAGCTAGATATGGTGGACTTTGATGCTATTCTAGGTATGGACTGGCTTCATGCATGTTATATGCCTCAGTTGATTATAGAAATCGATTTGTAAAGTTTAAGTTTCCTAATGAGCCTGTTATAGAGTGGAGGAGTAGTTCAGTAGTGCCTAAGGGTCGTTTTATTTCGTACCTTAAGGCGAGAAAGTTAGTTTTCAAGGGGTGCATCTATCACTTAGTCTGAGTTAATAACTCTAGTGTTGAGACACCACTTATTCAGTCAGTTCAAGTTGTGAGCTAGTTTTCAAAAGTCTTTCCAGATGATCTTCCCGGAGTCCCCCCTAAGAGATAAAAAGACTTCAGTATAGATATTTTTCCTGATACTCGTCCTATCTCTATTCTGCCGTATAGAATGGCTCCAACTGAGTTGAAAGAGTTAAAAAAAGTAGTTGAAGGACCTTCTTTATAAAGGTTTCCTTCGACCCAGTATCTCACTTTGGGGCGCTCCGGTCTTGTTTGTGAGGAATGCGCTCTAGTCTTGTTTGTGAGGAATAAAGATGGTTCACTTAGGATGTGTATTGATTGCTGCCAATTGAACAAGGTTACTATCAATAATAAGTATCCCCTTAAGAAAATTGATGATCTTTTCGATCAACTTCAGGGTGCCACTTATTTTTCTAAGATAGACCTCAGATCTGATTATCATCAGTTGAGAGTAAGAGAGAGTGATATTCCAAAGACTGCATTCATGACCTGCTATGGTCATTATGAGTTTCTAGTCATGTCTTTTGGTCATCTATGTACCCTATCAATATCGCATCCTTACCCTTTTTGCTTGACAGACGAGACAACCCAGACACAAACAAGCTCATCTTGCTATTCATATCAATAACTATCGCAGGGGAATAACGGGACAATTGAGTGATCTTAAGGTTGTACTCATGCACACTCATGAATTCATACTTCAAGTTAAGAAAATTTCTTACCATAGCCTCCCTCACCTCACGGTGAAAGAAACACCCTAAGAAGTTCTCTTCGAAGACAGCCAAACTCACAATTAGTGCCCCTTCAACTCTAATCTTCTTCCATTGGTCGTACCAGACTCTAGCAACACCCTTTAGTTGGTATGCACGCAACTAGTTCCACACGCTCAACATCTACAACATGCATTACCTCAAATACTTTTTGCAACTCTTCCACAAAGTTTTCTGGATCCTCAATGACACTTGAACCGATGAAGTCTGGAGGATTCATCCTTAAGGGCATCTCCAATCCAAACACTAAATTTTACACCAAATTTGGTGTCAACACTATTTTTGGTGTAATCAACTTCAATCCACTGCACCAAATTTTACACCAAAAATGAATATTCTTCTCTCTCTTCATTATTATATTATTATTTCTTATTTCATTTATATTTTTTTATTTCATAAAACAAATTCTTTCTAAAACATTCACCATATATAATTCATATTATTTCCTTTTATAATCGTTTAATATAAAATTATTTTGTACCATATTTTTTAAATAATATAAATTGTTAGAAAATATTATACACTATACATAATAATGGATAATACAAATAAAAATGAAATCATTAATGAAATACAATTAAATAAACATTACATAATTGAAAATTTATTTTAAATTTTACATAAATATTCAACTTTCAAGATCACTACGGTTAAATGCTCTATTAATGCATTACGTAGTTCAAAATGAGCTATTTTTTCCTTTATTTTTTTATATCGAGCTAGAAATTATTGATATTGATAATTTTCATCTATTTCCATTTCTACGGTCGGCGTTGAACCTTCCGACGCACCTTGAATTGGTGCATTAAGATCACGTGCATCCTCAATTATCATGTTGTGCATTATAATACATGAAGTTAATATATACATAAAGTTAATATATCATGAAGTTTAAATTATTATGTTTTGTTGTACTTTTTAAAATTACTATGTATTTTATATTTCAATTTTGATGTATGTCAATTACTACTTTATTGAATGTTTATTATTTTCGATTATTTTTAAATACATTGTATTATTTGTTTAAAAATTTATATGTTTGCATTTTTAATTTTTGTGAAGGTTAATTGTAGTTATATCCAATTATAATTTATAGTAGAATTAACAGGAATTTAATTTTTTTTAAAGTCATATATAGAAAAAATAATTTATAAAAAAGCTAAATTTTATATCTAAAATTAATATTATAAAAATATTACATAAAAATAATTAAATATACAAGAGATTTAATTAAAACATACAATTTATATAATGTTTAATTAAAAGTTTGTATAATGAAATAATATTAAAATATTCAAAAAGTGAATTGGTGTGATGAATAGTGTTACACCAAATTTGGTTAAAAATTGGTGTGGGTTGGAGCTCAAAACACTAAATTTTACCAAATTTAGGATTTGGAGTAAAATTTGGTGTTAGGTTGGAGATGGTCTAAGAACTCACGAATCCTGAATATATCAGCCACATCCTGTCGATTCCCTCTTTGTTGTTCAACTTGGTTGGTCACAACTTGACTCAACATCCGGATAGCATTTCGGAACTCAACATTAGTGACCTCTCCTTGGGGTTGCACTTCTGGTTCATTGGGTACCCATTGATCCTGAGGATCAACATTTCTCCTAGCAGGATAACCTCAAACAACTCTTCGTGGAGGCATGATCTAAAAGATACGCACAAGCATGAATTAGATCGAAACTTTTATAAAGATGAACTTTATCGCACGAAAAGAGTATGAAAGAAATGACATAGTTCCTAAATGTTGCAGCCTCCTAATTATACATGTGGAGCGCTTCACACCGATAATTAGGACTCTACAAACATGGCTTCATAGACACCTTAGGACTCTTAAACTCTGTGCTCTGATACCAAGTTTGTCACGCCCTGAGCCTACACCATGGACGTAACTAGCACTCGAGAACCATTGCTGGCCACAAGCGAACCATTGGCTTGATTCAGCTCTCAGTGGAAGACTTACTTCACAATAAATGAACTTCAAAAGTAAAGATTTAACTCAATATCTCAAAATAGATACTCAGAATGTTTTAAATAAAACATTCACTGGCCCAAAGAGGCAACTCAAGTCTAGAACATTAACAATTGAAAATGAAACGAATTTCTTAAAACTCTACTGTCTATCTATGAAGCCTCTAACAACTATAATGGAAGTCGGGACAAGACTCACGACATCATAATACGACTGAAAGTAAATGTGGGAATCCTCCGGAAGTAAGGAGGCTCACCAAAGCAACTCGGGGACTGCAAGTGGTATCAACGAAGCACATGTTGATGACCCTAAACTCCTGTATTTGTATCATAAAAAATGCAGACCAAATGACATCAGTACATGGAATGTACGAGCATACAAGGGGAACTCTAAAGCACAAACATAAGCTTGAATTAATAAAGGAAAAACATACTCACCTCATTTCAACTCAACTCAACTCAAATCAAGGATACTCAAAGATACTCCAACTCAAAAAATACTGAACTCAGTTCAATATAAAAGCAACAATAAAGACGCATTATAAGGAAAGCTTTTAAAACAGTAGATAATAACTCAATGTATTTAAGAATACAATAATAACTTTTAGTCTTATTTGGGAGATTTTCTAACCGACAACCATCACTATGAGTTATGTGATGATACAACGTCTCGTCCACGCTGCCAGAACTGTCCTATACTTTGCCAGAGTATAGTACATCCTCAAATAAGTGGATCCACTAAGCTAAGCAATAAGAAATCATCTAAAAAGTATGACCCTTTCTATCCACGTTGGCTACATAGTTTATGAGGACTTTGAGTTGTTTGAACTCGTTCTTATATCGGTGCTCAATACTACTCCCAATAATATTACTCAACTCATATGTTTAAAAACATTTCATCATCTTCAAATTTTGAGAATATTACTCAAAAGGCAGAAGGCCTAAGAGAGATGGGGAACTTCTCTCCTATAAATCTTCTTTGCACGAGCTTCTGTAAGCCCCGAAACAGACTCCAATTACATGTGTGAAGCATCGTGCCATTTCAAATCAATCAAGTGAGGAAGCCATAATTAGGTTCTCTTAAAAGAGATTATACTTAAAAACTCATCATGAACTCATTTGGAAATCGACGTTTCCTCTCATTTTAAATGTAAAAAAAATTTACTCTTGGGAATACTTAGTTCCCATATATTCATTTTGAAAAATGAAACTCAACTCTTCTCATCCTCATACTCAAGTACTCAAGTCTTAAAACAAGTTTTAAAACTTTGCAAAAGACTTTTCAAAATGACTCAAAAGAACTCCCTCGATCTTTACTCTAAACTCTATCTTGAATTTGAATTATGAATTCAAGGGTTATGACTTGGATATACGTATTTCTCAATGATTAGATGTAGTTTGGATAATTATAATCAGGAAGAAAGCAATGATATGTTTTAAAAGAACTTAGACGGAACAAACAATGAAAAGGAGCAGGGGCAGACTGTCTTGGCGCACTGAGTGGTATGGGGCGCCAGCCCCTAAACTACAAAGCACCATTTCTGGCACACCGCAAGCACGGCGCGCTAGACACTGTGTCGCATCAGCGGCGCATCGCACCACCCCTTCACCAAAACCTACCGACGAAATTTTCTTCTCGATTTTTTACCCTAATTCGCCTAGAATCAAATTATTTCTTCCAAATTCTCTTAGATTCGTTTATCCAACTTAATTACATAAAAATCTACTTGAAAACCCTTAAGAACATTACTCATTAACAAGATCCTCGCCTCAAGAACTCAACCAAACATCATGATTCAAGAACAAAAACAATACCTCAAGAACACTCATCAAGAACTTAAATTTCCCAATCTTTTTGCATGAGGGTGAATGAATCCATCATTATGGAAGCTTACATACCTCGTTAGGATCGAATCCTTGGCGAAAACCCCTCGAAGATTGCAAGAAATCCTTGAGCGCTTGAATCTTTTCCTTTCTTTCTCCTCTCGAACTTCTCTCTAAAACCCTAAGCATATTTTAGAATTGTAAAAACTGACCCAAATCAATTTAGACCCCTAAAATATTACTAAAACGTTTAAAGATAATGGGGTAAGGAAAAGACCAAAATACCCCTCTTTAATTTGGATGAACTTTCCTTAATCGGACAAGCTGAATTCAAATGGGCATATCTCCCTCATCCGAACTTAAAATTTAGCAAACTCGGTGGTGTTGGAAAGAGGACTCAGAGATCTTTCATTTGATACCTTAAGGACCATCTAACTCATCATTTGCTGAAAGTTATGGTTGTTTGAAGTTTACCCAAAACTCACAATTTAAGCTTAACTTGAACAAATCTCAAATTAGCTCTTTCTAACTTAGTTCTTGCTAAAATTAATTCTTTCCAAGACCGGAATGTTACAGAATTGTGAGAGTCAGAGTCAAAAAAGAGGATTCCTTACTTCTTTCTTTCATCCAAAATCATGCATGAGACTTTCATCTCACATGACTCTAAGTGATAAAAGAAAGAAGAACCCCATTTCTTGTGTGTCGAAGACTAGAAAGACAAATAATCCCTCCTAGAATTTTTTCTTTCCCTCATTTAGCCCCTGCTTCCTTATGTCTAGTGTTTAGACAAACTTGACTTTCTTTCTATTTAGAATAGAAAATTATTAATACGTCTTATGGCAGTGAAATCTAGCAATAGTAACATAGTTACACTACTTAAGTATAAAAAAATTATATCAAAATAAATGAAAGTCAAATACTCTTCTTCAAAATCTACATTGCATACTCTTTTCTCATACTTTAGATTTAAAAAAATTAAATAAGTTAGTAGACTTTTATATTTTTCTTGATATTTTTTTTATTGTAGTCTAGTTTTTTTTTTAATTATTCTAAAAATAATTTGTCAATTTTTTTATTTTTTACAATGCATAAAAAAAAAGGAATAAGGAATTAAAAAGAAGATGAATTAAACGAAAGTCAAAAGAGAGAAAAAACAGACCAAAAAAGAAAAAAACAATAATAATAAAAATATTATCAAATGATATAGCTAATAAACTAACTAAAAGAAACACAATATCTCTAATAAAAGAGAAAAGAAGACAAAAGGGGTATAAAATAATAAATGAAGAAACTACAAAATCAATAAATGATTTGACAAAAATAATAAAGTGAAAGACAAAAGTAATAAATCAAACGACCAAAATATAGCACTCCAGCATGCAAAATAAGGGAACATTTCAGGTCAAAATTATGTAAGGGAGAGGATAAATTTAGGATAATTGATTTGCTTTTAGGGAATAATTTACGTATTTTTTTTCCTATAATTTTAGCATGTTAGCCAAATAGGGTGGGTTAGTAAAATGATTAAAATTTATAGCTACATATCATCCTAGCTAAAGAACGAATCTTGATTTTGTTGTGTTAAAAAGTTTTCTTATAAGACATGTATTGGATAATAGCGGAATCAAAAATTTTATTTGAGAAAAATTCAAATTATTAAACAAGAAATGTATCAAAAAGTCTAAGAAATTCAATACTTCAATTGCACCCACTTGTCTGAGGTCTCCCCCTGTCGGTGTGTGTATTTCCATTAAAAAGGTTTAGCCGACTCTTTTCAAGTTCAGGTGCTTTTGTCGTTAATTAATTATCTTTAAAATCTAATGCCCTTCAAGAAGGTTTGTATTCTTTCTTTAGTTAAACAATCTGAATTTATTGTTGCAAAGGTTAATAGAAGTGGTTGTTTTTGAGAAGATAAAACTGAGAATGAGACAATAAAGTCATTTCACTAAGTAAATACATTGAGATACATGTATGTTTACACTGAAATAGAGAGAGAGGGGCAAGCGAGAGAGAAGAGAGGCGACTGAGAAAGTCAGATACAACACTTGGATACAATGTATCTATAATAAACTACATCTAAGTTTCACCTCATGTATCTGAGGTACATGTCTATATGGAAGAGGCAAATACATGTATCCAAAGTATGGTAAGGAACGTAATATTACAAACAGAGGCGAATCTAGGATTTTTCGAACTTGGGTGCACCAAGTAAAATGTATTAAAGTGAGAATTGATTCTTAATCCTCAAGGTCAAAAGCTCAACATTTAACCATGTAGACCATTTAGAATTCTTGTAGTACGGGTGCAAGAATATAATATTATACAAAATCTTAAAAAATATACATATAAAATATCTAATTTTACTAAGAGACCACGGGTGCGGGTGACCTATTTTTTGGCTGTAAATTCGCCACTGATTACAAACTATAGCGTGAATTTAAGTAATTAGCTTCTAAAATAGTATGATTTGTGTTGTTTACCCTAAATATATAAAATCCTAGGGGTCATTTGATAATTGTTTAGAGTTATGAATGTATCAGTAATACTACGTGTATTAGTTATAAGAGAATCTGTATATTATTTTATACAATAATTAATTATGCAAGGCTTAGTTATTCATGTATTTTTTTTATTTCACCTTCTATTCTGGATAATATAATACATAGAATTCCCTCATAACTTACACATGTATAAATTATGCGAGTTTTTAAAATGTAAATCAAATCACATATTAATTTTATCTCCTAATCAACTATCAAATATGGTATTACTTATATAAGTATTTATACATGCTTCCATTCACGTTTTTCATTTTTTGGCCACCAAGATCTAGAACATGTCATCTAATCAAAATGGAAATGCGTAGAGAATGATTAAAAAAAAAAGAAGGAAAAAGTAGTTTTTTAGAGTATTATGTATATGACCACTCAAAAGAAAAGCCATGCACAAAAAGAAATCTTCATTGGGTTGTTAAAGTTTCCTTCTAATGGGATGACAAGGGTAAAAGAAAATTTCGAAAAGGAAAAATCTTTTTGGCCAAAAAATTTGACTAGAATTTAGCTATAATGATATTTTATCTATGTTATTTTATTTTTTTAATCATTTTTACCCTTTTAACTTTAATACATTTTAACTAAAAAATGAAAAAAAAATCAATTTATTTTAAAAATTTCTGATCAAATTCTGGCCAAATTTTCTGACTATTTTGCACTTCCCTCTGAAAAAAAGAGAAGGAAATCAATCCACATAGTGTTGTTAATATGGAGGAGGGTGGCTTTCAATCATTTTCAAGGCCCTTTTTTCCATCTTAAAAGGCTATTTCCTTAATGACTTGCATTTCCCCCACTAAGTCAATGGATTTTATATTTTTGAATATGACCTTTCATACAAGTCAAAGCTTTTTCAATAGCATCATCTTTAGGTAAAGATTTCCCTCCCAAAAAGGTTACACACACGTGTTTGCCACAAAATTTAAATTGCCCTAAATTTAAAGTCTGATTGACACGTCGTAAGGAGCAAAAATATTTTTTTTGTGAAAAAAATATTTTTTTTTGAAAAATTTAGGTGTTTGGCAAATTAATAAAATTATTTTTACATGGAAGTAGAAGCAATTTTTTTTGCGGTTGAAAAGAAAATGAAGTTTTTTGCTTTCTTAAAAAAAACAGAAGCAGAAAAATATTTTTTTCAAGACCGAAATATCCCTTCCATATATATACATATTTACCAATATATCTCTTATAATTAATTAATGAATATATATCTTACAAGTCTAATTAAATTTCATTGAAGAAATTTATTTTTAATTTTTATGTAATATTTTTAAATTTTATTTTATGTTTGCATATTGTCATTTTATATTTTAGTTATTATTTTATGTATCATTTTGTAGGATTATAAAAAGGTAACAACAATATATAAGTTTACATCAATATTTAATTTATCTTTTCTATTTATCTATGTATAATATTGATTGAAAATTTGCATATGTATATTTAAAAAAAAAAAAAAAAAATTATACTAGATATTCAAGACAGTTTCTCTCTATAAAATAATCTTAATATTAGAAGTGCATTGATATTTGTCTTTTCTCTTAATTTAACTTTAAAAAGCACTTTAAAATAAGTTTAGTCTAACACAATATGCTTAGCCAAACACAAGTACTTCTAAATATAAGCAGTTTTTAGCAGTAATGTCAAATAGGCTCTTAATCTCATTAATAATAGGAAAAATTGTACCCTCCGTTTCACAAAGAATGACCTCCTTTCCTTTTTAGTCAGTTTCAAAAAGAATGACCTCTTTCTATTTTTGGCAACATTTTAATTTCAGCTTTCCACGTGGCATGTTTAAGGCCACAAAATTAAAGGGCAATTTTGTACATTTGACATAACTTTAATTTAGGACCACAGATTCAAAAGTCTTCTTTATTTTCTTAAACTTCGTGTCAAGTCAAACTAGATCATTCTTTGTGAAACGGAGGGAGTATGAAATAGCAAACTATTAATTCAAATTAAATGTTATAGCCATAGTTTATTTTATTTGTAATTTACAGCAAATATCCCACCTTTTTGTCATCTAATTCGGTATACAATTAGCCATTTTCGGTATACAATTAGTCATCTGGTATACAAATGTATAAAATGCGTTTGTGTTTGTATAAAGCAAGAGAAAAGTGTATATACAAATATAAATACACATATTTTCATCCTATACACTTATAATTATACAAATACAGATCTTATTATTCAAATTACAATGTATAAATGAATTTATACAAAACTGAACAATTTGTATAAAACTGAATGTATCTAGCAAATTATACAAATCAAAAGCTCCATAGCAAACACAAAATTTGCTATAAAGCGCAATTATGCAAACTATAGCTATAACATACAAATATGATTTTTATGTGAAAGTTGCTCATAATAATATGGTATAATTCTTTAAAATCTGAACTATTCCAAATCAACTTCAAACTAGACATCCAACATTCTAATGTCAATCTTAACAATTTAATTTCAATTATTAGATTTAACTCAAACTTTCAAATTATTCCAAATCAACTTCAAACTAGACATCCAACATTCTAATGTCAATCTTAACAATTTAATTTCAACTATTAGATTTAACTCAAACTTTCAAAATCAATAGATTTACTTTATCTTTTTGTACAAACAAGTTGCATAAAATCCAATAATTATGTTCTTTAAATTTCTTCAACCCAAATTATTTGAAATAATTACGAATAAGTAATAAGTTTTCAATTTTTTCTTTATGTATGAATATGGAGGAGGAGGAAGAGAAATTTGTGGCGAATGTACATGTTTGTACAACTTTTTTTTAGGAGTAAACAATTAAATATCATCCTTTCAAAAAGCTACCTCGTTAAAATTTCATTAATAATAACCCAATCCTAATACTAAGAAAAAAAAATGACAATACATTCTACTAATATATAGATGTTTATAACTTCTAGTTTCCGTAGTTAGGTTTTTGCATTTATCGTACTTAATTAGACAAACCCATTTAGTTTAACTAATTTAAATTGTGTAAATACATCGAGTCAACAACTAGTAAAGCACTAACACAAATTTCATAATTGAATAATTATATGGTTAGATAAAATTATTAAAATTAAAAGTAAGCGATTGGTAAACTTATTGAATAAATGTAAGTAGATACTTTTTTAAAAATTAAAATAACTAAATATCCTTAAAACTATTTTAAAAGAACATAAACTTCCAATACTATGTTATTTATATGGTTAATTCGTAACCAACAAAATATTATTTTAGTATAACAATTTATGTATTAGCTATGTGTATTTTACTCAAACGAAAAGTTAGTTTGGTTCATCCATCATGATTCATCATTCATGCATGTATTTAATATATATCATGATAATTCACAATGTGTTGAATGTCAATACACTAATGACACACTAAGGAAAGTATTTATGCCTTTGATGTTTTAGCCTATCAAGAAAAAGAGGAACAAACTACGGCCAACTAATCCACTTTTTTTTGTAGGTTTGCCTATCATTTTGGTTTACAATAAAAAGCATGTAAAGGTGGTGGACCCATATGATCTCTTTGTGGGTTGTAGGAGGCATGCCTTCGGGGATTTTATAGTGTCATGATCTAGTGACATGATCTTTGAAATTTCATAATATTCATCATTTTGATTTATGAACCAACAAACATATTGTTTTTCCCCCAAATTCATCTATTGTAAAAATGGTTCTCCACTATCGTCAAAATTTAACATTTTTTAGCTCTTCACTTTCAAATGCAACTAGTTCTCATATTAATGACTCCATTGATATCCATACAATATTCAATTCATATTTATTTCTTTTCTTTTTTTGTACATCTAAAATACTAAAAAGTAATAATAAATTATTTATAAGCTGCCCTGTTTAAAAAAAATTAGAAGCAAGAACTCAATATTCTTAATTTTAGTTTAGAATTTTTTAGGAGCAAGAACTCAATATTCTTATATGCAAAAAAAGATAGTACATTTGTTTGTCCCTCTCAAGATGCATGGAATATTCACATTGTTGACTTGTAATGTTAGATGCATAATGTATTTATATGTCTTAACTCTTACCACACTACTTTATGTATATGTGTACCTTGTTTTGATAGGAATTAGTAACAAATACACCTAATTTATGTAAGCATTTCCAGGTAGAGTCGCATGTATCTAGGATACATAGACAAATCTTACGCCCTGGTTTCCCTCCCATCTTGCTTGTCAATCTCTTATCTTGCTCGTGTATCTGGTATGCGAGATACAGGCTAATTACACTGGATTTTTGCTAGTGTTACTGAAACAACACCATTGTTGCCATATTTGATTTAAAAATCTTCTCATTTTCTTGATGTTATAGAATTATAAGTTTGAAAAGAAAAAAAATGAAAAAAGAAAAAAAGAAGGGCTAGCCCGCCCCAGCCCTCAACCCTTCTACGGTTGGGTTGGGTTGAGCATTTTCAGGCCCTTCCAAATGAAGGGTCGACCCACCCTAGCACTTCAAATTCCTTGGCCCGCGAGGTGTGGGTCGGGTAGGGCTGGGTCGGCCCTTTTTGACAGCTCTACTAAAAACCATTACAATTTTAAAATTATTGCTCCAATTTTTTTTTTAACAATCCAAGCCACTTAGAGAGGTGTTACCCAATTTTAAAAAGGAAAATAAAACAAGATAAATAAAAGATTAAAATTTCTAAATTTACTCAGAGAAGTGCAACCAATCATCATCACACGACATTATTGATACTTCAAGTGTGGGTTCACACATCTATATTTAGATATTTTTAAAAAAAATACAACTCAGTATATATGATTTCAGGAGGGGAGCATGGGTTCACGTGATCCCCTCCTAGATATGCCTTTGCTTATGTTGATTATGAGATATTTGACTAATTTAAGCGATTTATGTGAATGTAGGGGTTTTGACAAAATTGCACAAGAATTGAGTCCAAAAAAGCCCTAACTTCTTCAAGCTATAAATTCTCAAATCTAGGGTTTCATGATTTCTTCATGGGTTCGTATTGAATTTCAATTTTTTCTTCATGATTGATCATATTTTGATCTTAATTTCATTTTTTCAATGAAAATTGTATGAACTCATAACATGCAAGTATTTTCATGATCATAATTATGCTATTTTCACATGCATATTTTTTATTATCATTTTTTCATGAATTATGATGCTTTCGAATAAAGTATCTCTTAGTATATATGATTATCATTATTTAGATGCTTTCGATTAAGTATTTTTTAAATTATAATCAGTTATCATGATTTATGAGCTACTCAGTTTTCTATCAGATTATCAATATGATTTTGTATTATCAAATTATTATTGTTCTTAGAATTATGCATAATTTATGTTGGAGTATACTTAGCACTGAGTAGGACTAGGGTCTATTACCCAAGTCTCAGAAATATGTGCCCCTTAGGTTATGTCTCGAATAGACATTAGCTAGTGGATCCATTTTAGCTCAGATATTATGGTCCTTACACTGGAAAGTAAGCCACTCATTTTTTTATGTGGGAGCAGAACATCAAATTACATGTAGTACCACACGTGGTTTATGTCGGTTATTAGTATACCTCCCACAAATTGATATATTTTCAGATATTGCATGACCTTATACTATGTATTTCAGATCAGATTATTAGTGTCATATTATGTTTATTTGGTCATTGCATCAACTTGTTTTACAGACTTATCATGTTCAAATATCGTGTTTTATGTATTTTTCTCGTACTCAGTACATTTCACGTACTGACCGCATACTTTTCTACCTATATTGTTTGATAATATAGATTTTGATGCACATCTTTCATTTTGTTGTTAGTACAGACTCTAATCAGTACAAGATCACTTTCGGTGAGTCCTTATGTTTCAAGGACAACCTATTATGATTTTCTTCAATACTTTCTTTACAGTTTTAACCAGTTTAGAGTTAGATAAGGACTTGTCCTAGCAACTCGTTATGAGTAGAGGCTTTCAGACAAACAGTAGATTTTTGCATGTGTTTTGTGTTAGATTCTCTCTTATGTATGTTAGATTAATTTAGACTTGATTCCGCTTTTCAGTTTATTGAGTCTATTTATGTTTCTTAGGGTCATGTCATGCCATGAGGTTAGCTTGGGTCACTTGTGGCTATAAGCATTGTGTCGCATCTATAGGGTAGTCTCGGGGTGTGACATGTAATTGGAACTGATGGTGATGATGGTTGCCCTTGCGAATCGTCGCCCACCTTAAAGAGTTAGAGCACAGTAGAGACCTGCTACTCTTTTGTATAATGATAAGAACAACGAGGCCGACTTGAATGGAGTTAGTACCACTGGGGCTATTGTTCCTTCACTGTTGACTTTGGGAGCGAAGTTCAATATCACAAGTATGATGATCCAACTTATGAACTTGAAGGGCTTATTCAGAAATGTAGTTGGAGATGATCCAGACCTACACTTGATGAACTTTATGAATACTTGCAAGACTTTCGAGATATCTGGAGTTAGCCAAACTGTCATTCGTTTGAGGTTGTTCCCACTATCACTTTTTGGGGAAGCAACAGTGTAGCTTAAAACTCACATCGAGTATACTTAAAATTCAACCACTACATAGAAGAAGAGTCATCCTAACTTTATTTTATTTTCTTTCTATTATCATTCGTATACTGATACGCTCAAATTACACCTCCTTTCAGAAGCATAAGCGATCGTTATCAAGTAAAGAACCCAACTTGTAAGTTGGGATCGATCCCATGAGGAAAATGGTTTAGACTTTACTTTTAACCAACAATTATATTCAATTAGTCAAATTATTTCCAGAAACAGGTAATAAAATGGGGGTTGTGCTTGTGTGAAACAAATAGTAAGAACTTAATAAGTAATCAATAATCAAACTCAACTTTGGTTGTTATCAAGTTAAGAGAAATAACTAGGGTATACGTGTTCCCCACAATCTCATAACGCAGTAATCCTAGTAATAGCAATCTTTTTCTAGTGTATTACATGCAAAGTGATAAGTTAGGTATCTCTAAATCCTTGGTCCGGCATCTAGAGAATTTCACCCCGCACCTTGGTCCGGCTACGTGTGTATAATTTACTAACCCTTACCTTTACCTCATATTAGACATCATAATCGATGTTTGGCTTAGTTATTACTTCGCACCAATCGACACTAGCCTATTAGATAGTATCACACTAAATCTATGTTGATAATTCTTTTCTTGTTAATTACCTCCTTGGTCCGGCAAGTAGTAACAAGGCGAGTTCTAACGTTGGCCACCGTTAAAAAGACTTCTAAACGAAAGAATTATCAATGCATGCAAAATACTAGTCAAGAATTGCTTATTTACTATTCATACTTTGTTAATCGATCATGGTTCCCACAATCCTAGTTGTGGATTTAGTTACTCATATTGGCAAGAACACCATTCATAATTGTAGATGAAGAAATCATGAACTTACGTAAAGAGAATAATAAACCCAGAAATTTAACTTGAATTGCAAAGCCAAAATCTTCAAAACGAACTTGGGAAATCAATAATTGTTAGAGTTGCAAATTAATCTCCAAAGTTACAAAGCAAAAAATAGAATAATAGTGTCTAACCTCCAAAAACGAGGTTACATGTCCTATTTATAGAAAACAAATCCTAAATAAAAAAGGAAACAAATTAAGGAAAGTTTTGTTCAGGTACGCGTCTTCAATCCACGAGACCGGCTTACGGACCGTCGATGGATCTACGGTCCATAAGTCCCTTCCGTCACTCGAGACTTAGAAAATATTTCAGCTTCCAAAAATCAGCTTCTCTGAAGCAAACGACAGACCAGCAGTACGGACCGTAGATCGACCTACGGTCCGTCGATCCCCTCCGTAGCTCCATACTTAGAATCTTAAAAAATCAGGTACTGGAACCCTCGCAGTCTCACTCTACGGATCAACAGTACGGTCCGTAGATCAATCTACGGACCGTCAATGGGCACCGTGGTTCCACACTTGGTCAGACTTCCCTGATTTGTCCTCAATAGCATGCCTGCTGATCTACGGTCATAACCTACGGACCGTGGATGGATCTACGGTCCGTAGATCACCTCCGTAGATGCCTTTTTTCTGCATTTCCTTCAGCTGTCTCTAAACTTTCGCGCCTGAACACCTTTCCTGCAAAACATGATAAAACCATAAAAACCAATATAAAAAAGCCCTAGACACACACAACTTGTAAGTGAAATGTATTAGAAATACCGTAAACTCACGGTATATCATATACACCTAGCAAAAGCTAATTCGAAATAACTTTAATTTTTTAGCCGAACAAGAAAAATGGTATGTGGCTAGTTTGAGGGATTTGATATTTGGAGCGTTTAGAGTCATGTGATTGCACATGCGGTGGGATTTGTTAATGTTTTTTAACATAAATTTTACGGAAGAATGAAATTTGCTAAACTTTGAATACATTAGAGATGATTTTTATTCAGTATATTAGTTGAAGAATATACATGAAGTTTAGATATAGTTAAAGGATATTTTTGTTCAAAATGTTCAAACAATTTAGAGAAAAATAATAATTTAGCATTTGAAAAATAATTTTACTACTCTCTCGAAGCACTTATTTTCTTTTAGAAGCTTTTGACCAAACATCTTATTTTTAAAATAATCACTTTTTAAAAAAATAAGTTTGGCCAAAAAACACTATAAAATTTTCAAAGCAATAATTAATAAGATCAACTTAATAAAATAGACCTCTATAGATATTTTCATCAAATCAACATGAAAAAATAAAATGAAACGGAGTAGACATTCATAAGCACATAAATCCCACATGATATGCATCTTCATAATTTGCTACATAACTACCTGCGGATACACCTAGTACCACTTAGCTGGTCAAGACGTTGATACGAGTAAGGTTAGAACAAAATCAAATTAAAAACTGCACCAAACCAAATCGTAAATCTAATCATATCGAGAAAATAAACTTGATTAGTGGATGGATTTGACTTGGTTTGGTATTAGAAAAAAATTCAATTATACGTGGGTTGATTTAATTTTAACTTTAAAAAGTAACTCGAGTCCAAACCAACCCAACATATATATATAATTTTAAAATTTATTTTATACATAAATTATTTACTTTGATATAATTATAAAAATTTCTTATAGATTTTTTATAGTTTTTATATGTTAACGTATTGAATGGTCCAATAAAAGTAATAGTCTATACTCCATAGATATTAGTAACTCTAATAAAGCTCAAATCAAAATCAAATCAATATTAATGTAAACAAAAAAAAATCAATTCAACACTAAAAATGACAATAATGTTGAATCTTTATTCTTTAGTTTTACATTGATAACATAACCTAATTTTAGTTTTTCTTTAATGTTTAATCTTGTAATTAATACTTATTAGATTTATTTTAGCAGAGCTTAGTAATTTAACCTTATGATATTATTTACGTTCTAACTTATTTATTTGCAATATTTGTTGTTTACAATTTCATTTTTATTTTTTATTAAATATTTTAATATTATCATTCACATCATATTTTGTGTTATTTGATAAAAAAAACACCTTAGATATTCCCGTAATGTGGCAACTCCACAGGAATATCCCCTTTCCAAGTTCAAAGCCATTAACAGTACACACATAATGAAATTAAAAGATCTAAGGTGTCGGTACAAAGGAGAGAATTTCTTTATTTTTTTTGTGTTTGATACATAAACAAAAAATACTACCCTAAAAATATGTGTATACAATACAAATAGATACCGTAAGTGGACGACAGAGATGTTGCGTTAAGATGAAATGTGTTGGGAAGATTGAAAAGACGCCATGTTAGCTTCCACTTATTGAACTTGCTCTCTACTTTAACTAGGAAAGTAATTTTCCTTATTTTCAAGATACTTGCTTCCTTAGCAAAATATCTTTTGACCAACCAACTATGAAAAAATTGGAAAACATTTTCCAAAAGTATTTTCCTCCCCCTACCGGACACCCCTAGTTGCCCTACAGGAGCACAGATTTATATTAAATAAAGTGAACCATCAAAAACAATTTCATTTCAAAGTAAAAAACAAATTAGGGAGATTGAAGATTAACAAAAATGCTTACCAGTCAGTATCTTACATAACAGAAACTAGAGCAAAATGGTTCACTATGTAAAATCTAGTATTCAGCAGTGAAAAAGGAAAATAGATAAAAAACACAAGCCAGCTAGTGCAGTAGATCTCAAGAACAAAGATAACATCATAACACAGGTTTTTATGCCACGGGAAGAACCTCAATCGCGGGAGCAGCTATTATAGGAGGAGGAACAACAAACTCTCCTTCCTCCTTGGGTGGATGAATAGTCACCAAATCTGGCAATGGAGTCATAGGCCCTTGTTTACCCTTAGGATCCCAGTCAAGCATGATCTTGACTTTGATACCAAGCACACCCTATAAAGTAAATAGACAACAACGTAAAGTAGCAGCAATGTTAAATAACAATAACAAAGCTGCAGCACAAAAATAACAGATCAGTAAAAAAATAAATGAAGACAAGACACTAACCTGCCTAAGTAGCACATGCCTAACAGCTGCATCAATGTATTCTTTAACTGGTTGGCCAGAAGAAATCATGTAACCATCCTTAAACTTCATGGACTTGGCACGCTGAGCACGGAGCTTTCCACTAACAATCACCTAAAGAAAAAGAGACCAGTATAAAAATCTTCAAAGAACGTCTACTTGGAGATAGATATAGAGAAGGAAATTGACACCCAACAAACCTCGCATCCCTTGGCTCCACTCTCCATTACAAATCTCAGAACACCATAGCAAGCCCTATATCATGACAAAGGATAAGTTTGGTAAAATAATTATACCAAAGAGTTGCAGACATCCGCGGAATTTGATCATGGCATGCAAATTAAACTCCAACAAATTACCTAATCTTGAAGAAAAAACGTGCAACATAAATATTTGACTGAACTAACAAATATAATTATTTTACACATATTTTACATGGCAAAATCTGCTTCAATAGTCATGATGCATGGTGACCTTAAAAAGTTGTGTCACCTTAATTACAATGATATCATCTCACCCTTGGAAAAGATGAAGATGAATCTGTATTGAAATGTTACTAACTACACCTAGATGCAGGGACAGATCTGGGGAGGCAGGAGGCTATTCACCCGATCCCCCTCGGCAAAAAGGTTAGCTCAGTGGTCTAGGAAATTCAAAATATACCCCCAACATCTAAGGTTGAATTCTCAGGGAATGCATTGTTTTTAAAAAATTTATTAGTTGAACCCCGGGTGAAAATCCTGGAACCACCACTGCCTAGATGCATGCATAATGGGACCCAAAATATGCACACAACCATATTGGAGGATATTTTGTATCCGTACAGTTTGTACTTGACTACACCTTCTTTATCAGAAAGTTTTGTTTTCCTCACAGGTATTTACGTCATCAGAAGTTTCCTCGCTTAGATTCATCAAAATAGGAAATCAGGTATAAATATATTTCTCTGATTCCTAAATAGATGGGATCAATTATAGTCACCCTCAGACACGAGAAAGGTACTAGCACACTCGCTGTAAAGATGGCTTTCAAGTTAGGCAACAAAGAAAAAATGAGACTTTCAAAAGTCAGACGAAAAAGAAAAATCAAGGCAGGGAACAAGTGCAACCAAGCAACAGACCTTCGGACAGCAAGTCCTCCAAGTAACTTGTATCGCAGTGACTCTGCCTGAGCAATGGCACAGAGACCCCTATTGTTGACTTTCTCTGCATAGAGCTCAACACTGTTTTCCTTGAAATTAAAACGCTTCTGAACAACTGAAGTCAGCTCCCTGATCCTCCTACCTTTCTCACCTGGAAAATACAGACACAAACACTTACTCAACTAATAATTCAATCCATTAAAAGACAACTACCTCCAGCTCATCCAATAATAAGCAAGGATGATTCATTTGCCTCTATTCAAACTAATTATCCTATTTTATTAAGTTATCCCAAAATGTTTCCCATTTCCACATAAAAAGTTTTTTCCTCTACCATCTTTGACATTTCGTATTTTGATAAAAGTAAGTACCCCAGAACATAACATCACACTGGGAGAAGTCTAATCTCTCCTAGTATCACTTTTACCTCCATTTTTGGAACCCAATCTATCTAAATACAAAATAACATTTTTTTGAGCAACGTATGAACTAAGACAGCTAAATGAAATAGAGAGAGTAATCTGCATTGCACAATGCACAGCATTCAGAATCTTTACAATAAGTTCTTAAGCCTTCTGCAAAAATTAAATCCTTATTTACAAATGCATAATATAAATCTAATCAAGGGTATAATTTTATTTTGATAATTGTGGTGTCAGGGTTAGCAGCAAGCACCTCGACTAACTAAACTAAAAAGTGAGAACCTTAAGGGCTCGTTTGGTGTGAGGTATAATAACAAATAGTCCCGGGATTAAATTATAGTACCGCTTATTTTGTTGTTTGGTTGGCAAGTTCGGGATAACTTATCCCGGGATTAATAATTAGTACCGGGATAAGTTATCCCTCTCCTTGGGTGGTATAGTAATCCCGGGATAACTTATCCCGGGATAAAATAGGTAAATGACAAAAATGTCTCTTTCAACCCTTTTGTTATATCACTTTTTACATTAATGAAGGGCATTTTTGTAAACAAATAAATTGTTCTTAAAATTTATTATTTTGAATACAACAAACCAAACACTCAATAAAAAATAATCCCAACACAACTTATCCCATCATAACTAATCCCAACATAACTTATCCCAACATAACTTATCCCATCATAGCTCATTTTCAAACCAAACGACCCCTAAGTGTATAAAGTAGTGTCTGGTTAACCTTGTTTGTACACGAGTCTGACAAATATATACAGTTAATGCTGTATTCTTTTTATCCGGTAGGATGAATCTAGTTGCTGCTCTATAGAATGTTAATTACATCTACTCTGCTAGCTGATGGATGTAACTCTATCTCTAAATTTCATGAAGAAAAAATAACAAGAGAAATTTTGCTTATATATATCTTTAGGTACCAAGAACGTTCTGAGTACGAGTGGCTCTAATGATGATTTCAGTTCGCATGGGAGTAACCCTAACTTCAACTCCCGAGTAACCATCCTCAGCCAGCTCTCTTGTCAGCACTTCGTTCAACTCCGCAAAAAAAACTCCATCTGCTACAAACTAAACACATACAAAAATCAATTCAAGCCATATTTTGTTAGATCTAAAATGACAGCGAGAAATTGAACTGACATACCTTTCGCTTTTTACTAATCTGAGGCGTCGCCATGTTGAGATTAGGGTTTGATATTGATTCACTGCCGCCGCTAGCAGATACAAGTAAGAGGCAAAGAAGAGTTCGATGGGTATGGAGGAGAAAGGGTTTGTCAAAGATTTAAGGCAGGTTAGAAGTTGGGCTCTTTTCATTACATATTAATCCAGCCCGCTTCTAAAAGATTGGGCTTGGTCTACTTGTATACAGCATTCAAGTGGGCCCAAAATAGACATTCTTTAGCATATTAGTATTTGTAGTCAATGATTAAATTAGCAAAATAATAGCCAAAAATGGGGTAATTAGGAAAAGTGGTCATTCAAAACCATTTGCTTTATGAGAAAATAGGCTAAATTATTAAAAATTATCGAAAATTAATCGAATTTGGTTCTTCTACTTCTCTTCATTCTTTCTTCTTCTACTACTTGTTGTTCTCACTCTTTCTTCCTTCTTCTTTTATTAAAGTTTCAAAAAAGTTTTTTGATTTAAAAATTTAAAGTATCACAAATATAAATTGTTTCAAGCGAATTATATATCATAAGACTCAAAATATTGAACGGAATTCATATTTAAAATTTAGGACTTCATATATAGTCAGTGCATTCTTCACGTATAGTTAAGCTATATTCAGCTTTTTGAGTGTCTTATAATGTAAAGTTAGTGTATAGTTTTTTTTTCTTTTAATCAAAAGCATTGGGTCTTGCCCATTTACTGACAAATTAAGGATAAATTACCTTACTACACAACTTTTCTTTCCATATTCTCTAAAATTCCCTACCATTTCAAAATAATGCAAAAATCCCTTTTTTTTCCTCTTTTTCTCTCCATTTTCGGATACATAATTCACAACCCTTCTAATTCAATGATTTTGCTTCTATTTTCATGCCTAAAATCACTCTCATATATTGACAGTTACATTCATCATTCCATTTGAGAATTTCAAATTTATTCTCTCTCCGGTTCATCAATTTCAAGTTCAAAAAGAGATAGAACTATTTCTTCATCAATTTTTTTTTCTTCCAAGTTCTTCAATTTGTCGTTTTTTATATAAAAAAAAAAATAGTCTTTTCATCTACAAATTTCTTATACATATGTATTTTGCTCCCCCTTTTAGTATGTTACCTTGTGTATTTGATTCTGATGATGAAAACTTTCGTGAAAATAGATCTAATCAACGAAATGATCCGTTAATCATGAAGAATTTGAGAGCGGAGAAGTCGAAAAAAGGATGCATACTCGAGTTCCAAATCTATTGTTGAAAAGCGTTCAAAAGAAGAAGGAAAAAAGTTGCATCTGTTATTACACGATCTTCACTACCAAAAGATACATATTTTCAATGTATCTCGTTTATTTGATTCTTAAATTAGTTTTTGTTAGTGTTATTACTAATTCGATACATCACTGCTACAATAGACTTTGTTTTGTGCAATATATCATGTTCATATTTAAGGTATTGATACATAACTCTAATGTTGTTGAATATTCTATTTGTGTTTATCATGTTCAATATAAATGTACTTGATTCATAAATACTACCTAATGTATCAAGTTATATAATGTATTTTTAATCTTGATACATAAATCATAATGTTTTATAACTAGAGAACTGTTTATCACATTCAACAATATGTATATTATACATGTTAGTGACAATCTTTTACTAGCAGATACATGCACCCATATTTATTGAACTAGAAGACTATATATATGTAAACATTACCCAATAAATACACTTGATTTATAAACTCTCTATGTTCTATAGCTAAGACAATGCGTATCAAATTAATTATATGTGCATGATACATAATATATATATATCAAATTCAATAGTTTTCAAACTTTATTATATATATTATATACATGTCAACTGATCACCACTTTGCTATACATCACAAAAAAAAATGTTATTTGAAATAATTATATGTATAATGTATCTCTTTATAAAATACAATATCTCTCATACAAAATAAGATACATAAATTGTAATATATCATGCACTAATTTTTAGGCATGATACGTAAATTCGAATTTATACTAAATGTATTTGATACATAACAATTACCACACAAACACATATCCATCAAGCTATGTATCTCTTCAGCCATTTTGTATATTGTATCAATGCATAGCCAGCGTTTAGTGCACTGAACTACCCTTTATTTGTATAATTTTCTTGTAGCAGAAAGGAGAAAGGTACATGCCAAACATGTATCTGGAGTCTAGCGCTAGAGAAGGCGGGACTTGAGCCAGTAAATCACAATAAGTTGTTGGAAGCTGAAACATAACATATCTACAAGTTGAAGTAGAAGAATCTGGAAAAAATATATATTGCTCATAGGCCACAGCTCTGCATAATTTTCTCAACTCCACCACAACAGTAACCAATCCATTCAAGAAACCTGCATCACACATAATTACACAAGGGTCTTTTGTTGTCGAAAGACGCAATCCATATCAATGCATAGCGGATACAGATACAAGAAGAAGAAATTTGAATTTTGAATTTTTTTTTTGTTTGTTACGCTATATGATTGAATTCTTGAAAAGTAATTTGGAATGGTATAACGTAATTTATGGGATCTTAATTTGATTTTCAGTTTTTTTCCCCTTAATTGGTGCAACAGATTGATACATAATGTATCAACAATAATGTATCCGGATCCTTAGTTATGTATCCAGATTGTCTAAAGACATGGAATTTGTGTAATTAGAAAAAAAAAATAGGAATAAAAGGTAATTTAGGTTTTACACTATAAAATTTACGTAAGTTATACAAAAATTAAGCCATGATATACATGACTTGAGTCCAACCCAAGCCCAAATTTAATAATGCAATTACTAAAAGAGCTAAGCACAAAAATAAACAAAACAATTATAGAAAGCATAGACAGTACAACAGCTCTGGACGACCTTGAGAAATTGTGGGAGAGAGCTGCAAGCTGAATCGATGTTCTTTAAACACAATCTCGCGGTCGAGTAGAGATTCACCTTGGACATTCACAAGTCCCACGAACCGAGGGTTCCTTCTCAACTATGGCAAGCATCAAACTCTCGCAGAAACTCAAATCGATCTTCATAGCTACAATATGACTATAAGTAATATCCAGTTCTTCATCTCTAACAGGTTGAGCTCCAGAGGAACTAATACCATTGTTTAAAGACTCTAATTTGGAACCTTTCCATTGTCAAAATTGATTCACCGACTGAGGTATCATTTCATTCAGTTGATTGTATTTGCAGATCTAAGTTGTTGTTTTTGTTCTGTTGATTACTCATAGGTAGGTATCCATTTCTTCATCCCTAACAGGTTGAGCTCCAGCGAAGCTAATATTACTGTCTAAAGACTCCAATTTGGAACCTTTCCATTGTCAAAATTGATTCGTAGACTGAGGTATCATTTAATTCAGCTGATTATATTTGCAGAACTGAGTTGTAGTTGTTGTTCCGTTGATTCCCCCTGCTATTTTGACATTTCTTTACTCTTATATTTAAGACGCCCAATTTTTCTTGTTATAGCATTTCCCTTTCAGTATTTGGTATCTCTATCAGCGGATTCCAATTTACTTTGAGTGCCGTTATCTTTTCCTGCAGCATGTGTGAATTCTTAGACATTCTGGTCGTATTTATGAGTTAACCTTCATGAATGTCAGAATGCCTTTTCTTATAGCCTGTGAAAATCCATTAGACATTTTGTTTGTAGCATTTGTAATCAAATGTCTCCGCTTTATTCATTTACATTGTATGGTGCCCGATTTTGATATTTACGGATTCTCAAATTTGGTAATTTGTTTTTCTCTAATTGTACAATAGTTTTAGCTGTTTGTGAAATGTCTTGTATGATCTGGAACTAATTAATACATGTACCTGCACAAGTGAAGGCATAGTTAGTGAAAATATCTACCAACTTATTCCCCTCTCTGTATGCATGAGCTATTTCCGCATGCTCATTCTTTATGGATCAGGATCTGTAAAAATGTAAAAGATAACAATCCCCACAAATTGAAAAACCTTGCTCTTAGTTAAAATTAGAGTTGTCTCATCAATTATAGGATAATTGTGAGTTTTTTGATAACCAAGATTTGATCCATTTCCTTGAAATCTGAACAATATACAAGTTGAAATTCTCTTAGATTGGATGCTTATACGTGGAAATAACATTGGTTGGAGTTGGCAGTTGAAGACATATGTAGTGTAGTGATTCTTTCGAATTGAATTGTTGTTTATGTTAGCAGTTGGTGGCAACATTCAGAAAATCATGCTACGTGCGAGCAACAAGGGGCTCATGAGTTCTTCATTTCAATGCTGGACAGGATCCATGACAAAGAGGGGAAAGCAAGTTTGGCAATCAAAAGGTATGTTTTGATGAGAATGGTTCTTGTAGGTTGCTTGGACCTCTTTACAAGACTAGAAAAATTGGGATCCGATCAGAAACTGTACTGTGAAATTTTTTAGGAAAAGCAAGACACGTTGAAACAAATGTCCATCAAAAAGCTCCCATTTGTGCTCTGCGTTCATATAAAACGGTTTGAACATTCTCCCACCAGAAAATGGTCCAAAAAGATTGATCGCCACGTGCAATTTCTTTTCTCTTTTGATATGAAGCCATATTTCTCATCTTCAATTGTAAGGAAAAGACACAGGAACAAAATCTTTTCATTTTACGGTGATGAATCAGATGTTTATACAGAATTTGAAATTTTTGCAGTGATCACACATTCAGGAATGTTAGAATTTGGTCACTACTTGACTTATTTGCGTTTGAGAAACCAATGGTACAAATGTGACGATGCATGGATAACTGAAGTCGATGAAGAAGTTGTTAAGGCCTCACATTATTATCTGATGTACTATGTACAGAAGATGCTCTACCACAAGAGATGTGAGGATGTTAGTTGCCAGCCGATGTTGCTGCGAGCAGACACATTTGTTTTGATAGTTGGTTGCTGTTAGAACTTCATAGTTTGTGCGTCGGATATGGATAGGTCTTCTGCATAATTCTGGCTAGCCAGGGAATAGTATTCGGGGGCCGTGAAGCATGATGGTAAGTCTAGGGACTCTCCACCTTCCAAGGCATTCCCGTTAGAGGGATGATATACGAAAATTGCATGGTAGTATAACTCAAAATTTGGATTTCGATATAGAAAGTTGTTAACTTGTAAGAGTTCTTACAAAGATGCAACTAGCATTAGTTTTCCTTTTAAGTCCAGGAGGGCCATCTTTTGCTTAGTCCCCTTTATCTCATCTCTTCAAGATTCTGATAATGTTCATTATTGGCTTCTTAAAAGTGATCTCATTTCCTTTTGGTTTGTTTGAGATTTGTGTTATAACTTATTACATGTAACTTGATTTCTCATTCAAGAACATAGTGTACACGAACAACTTGATGAATTTCATTTCAGGAAAGATGAATGATTTTGGTAAATGTCAGAGTTATTTTGTTTTTCCTATTCACAAGAGGAGATGCCCCTATCTATAAAATCGATTACCGATAAATAACATAAAGAAATGTAACTTGTGGTTGTTGAAAAAAGTTACCCCAAAAATTTGCGCGATTAATTGGATTAGAAGCGCAAAATATATTTGTGTCATCGCCGTATTAATCAGTGAAGATAGATTTGGCTTTTGAGTGACCTCATAAGAATTTACAGAGGGATATCTGTTGGGTGTTTTGGCAGGAGGGAGAGGACATTAAAAGACGTTGCTTAATTGACAAATAGACATAGTTATATCAATAGTACATTATGGAACGTGAATCTTCTTTATTTAAATCGACGACTAAAAATTAATTTTGTCATTGCATATATTTTTTGAAACATTAATGTGACTTCTTTCTTTCTTTTTGAAAGTAAAAAAATGCTCAATATAATACTTTATACGTTTGTTTTTATTTGTCTACTATGTTAAAAATATATGTTTTATAGTACCCATTGATGGTGTTGAATCAGAATGTCCAAAACATGTGCTAATTTTGATGAGTGATACTGGTGGGGGTCACAAGGCATCTGTTGAAGCCATTAAGGAAACGTTCAACAAACAATTTGGAGATATAAATATCAGGTCATTTTGGTTGATTTTGTTAGATAGTGTAGGATTTATGCGTGTTAGCTATGATTAAGAATGTGAGTGTATGTGTATGTTTGTGAATTATGTTTTATTAGTTTAAAGAGGGTGTGCATTGCAGGTATTTGTTACTGATTTATGGACTGATCATACGCCGTGGACCTTCAGCCAATTGCCAAGGAGTTAAAATTTTTTGGTGAAATATGACCCTTTATGGAGAATGACATATTATGCATATGAGCCTCGTGTAGTTCATCAATCTAATTTTGCTGCTACATCTGCTTTTATTTCTAGGTTAGACAACTTCATTAGTTGAATCCATAATGATGCCCTAGTTTGGCCTGCACGTCTGCTGACAGAAAATATAAGACTTAACTTGTGTAAGAAAAAATAATTTTTAGTTACTGCTGCAACAGGAGTATACAACAAGATTGTTAAAGGGACAATTTCTGTTTTGCAAGCTAACACATTCACAAATGGGAAGTTACTCCATTTTAATGTATCAAATGATAATGTATATTTGATTATGGGAATGGTAAGGACAAGTTGCCCTAGTACGCTGTTGAGTGTTATGTATCTTCTTGAAATACATTTTGAATGTCTTTTTTTCTGAACTCATTAGAGGCTCAATGTGTATGCTATAAGCTTTGGTTACTAATCTTTGAATATTGAAATCCATGTTCATGTCGCAAATATTTTATAGACTTGGAGCTATATATCATGATTTGTGGCAATAAACAAACCACTTGGCGTGGTCTTATTTCAAATATGATTATGAGTATGTTTACAATAGAATTGTGAGTCTTGAATCACTATCGAGCAACAATGAATTTCCCTTGATTGTTTGGTTCTGTAAGACCTTCTCTAATTGTTGTGGTCAAAATAAATGTGTCTCATAACAACACAAATCAAATTACACTATTGATACATCTCATACTTATCATACATTGTTAATTTATTATCGATTTCCCCACTTTCTCTGTTATCGTGCATGTTACTTTGAATTTTTTTTCATCATTTTGACCTTAGGATCTCACGGCATTTAAACCATTTTGGCTTAAAAAACTATTAGTCTTTTGGTTTTCTCTATGGAGCTGGACTTCTTGAACCTATATATTCACTCATACACCCAGCTTACAGTTGACTAACTTGACATTTGTTAATTATTGTTGCTTCTGTCATATACCTTAGAGTTCTTCTCTCATAGTGTGCAGGAAGTTTGCTAATGCAGCATGTGCCTCTAAGTATCTTGAGGTCCAAGGGGCTCGTAAAGAAGATTATATTTACTACTGTTGTAACGGATTTATGTACTTGTCATCCAACATGGTATATTTAACGCACATATTAATTGATTTATGCCCTCGTCATCTGACATTGTACATTTTGCACGTATTCACCAAATGTGTAATTTGGACACTAGTACTGATTCTCCCCCCCCCCCCCCCCCCCCCAACTTTCAGGTTTCATAAACTTGTTACAACGTGCTACTGTCCATCGGAAGAGGTTGCAAGAGGAGAACTGAAAGTTGGCCTTCAAATAAAAGTTTTTGGCCTTCCTGTGACTGTCATTTGTGAAGCCTGTTTGCCCAAAGGTAAGTGAAATTCCCCCACCTTACCTTGGTTGGAACATTGAGTCTCTGTTATAATTGTGCATTTATTTTAAATGGACAGTAGTTCCTTATATTATTAATGGGTCGTAGCTACATTGTATTTCCATTTTTATTTTATTCTTTCATTAGTTGATTTTTTGTGAGAATACAAGGATTATATGGTTGTGTGGTATCTCATAGGCGAGAGTTAAGAATTTTGATAAGGAAAATGAAGGAGTTATAGAATATGTATTTGTATGCTGGTTTTTGGATAATGCTGAGAATTGAGAATAGAAGTGCAAGCACTAATAGTTACGGCAGATACTATGTTTCACAAAATACAGTATGGAGTGAGAGGAGAGACCACTATCTATGCAATGGCTTGAATGATACTAGTATCCAGATTCTGATGTGAATAAGAATGTCATAATATCAGCATGAAATGAATATATTTCTCTCATTCGGCTCAATAGTTAATATAAGTACTTCTGATTTAACTATTTCAGACGGTGTCAAACTTATGTAGACATTAAGATGTGCAAGACCACAATAGTTAAATAAGAAGTATTCAATTTGATAAGAGAATCAAAATGAATACTTCTCGATTTAAGTACTCTGGTCGAGCCACATCTTAATATATTTATCTACATAATTTTGATACTATCTTGGTCAAGTACTGATGAATGACTTCTTCTTTTTCAATCCTCTAAAGAAAAAAATTTAATATTAATAGATAAAGATTGGCTTCTTATATGACATATAATAGGTGTTGTGGAAACACAACAGTTTCATAGTTTTCAGCAGGTCATGCACTCTCCATAGGAGTCAACATGAAAAGAAGAAAGCAAATAGGTGAGGAAAGAGAGAGAAAGCAAGGCTAGTCTCTAGTGAACTACTATTGAAAAATGTTAGAGTGTGTTAGAGTCCCTCATCGGTAGGGGAATGGATTGGTGGTCAGTTTATTTGGACTTGGTCAATCCTCCACTCATGAGCTAGGTTTAGGCGATGTATCATATCTTTACAAAAATAAACTCTCAGCAATAAGAATGTAAATTTGGTTTGTGTTGAACACAATATACTTGGGAAGTAATAGTATCTCCTTACCATATGAACTGTGGTTCCAGCATATATAACTTTTACATTTAAATTATATAAATTAAAAAAGTAAACGCAAAACGTACCTCATGATGGTCATTATTAATAACTGTGCAACAATGCTTATCAGATAGTTCCAATTCCCCATGTCCAGGATCATGTCAAACTCAAGATTAGGTATTACTCTTTGCTAATAAGTACAATACATGATTTTAATTCATTTTTACCCACTTTTTTTTTATGTCAAAGAGTACGGGCATTGCTATTCAGACCACAGATAACTCTTACCTCTATTTATTACTGCTTGTGATTGTGTCGAGATTATGAATTATCCTAGTCAGATAGGACATGAGCAAGTGAAGTTTTGATGATAATGGTGGAGAAACTGAAATCATTAGGACTCATGATTTATTAATACATCTAGTCATGAGGCAGAAAATAGATGCTATCTAATGCTTAGGAAATATGCTATATCTTTTAATTTCTCCACCATTTATAGAGATTCAATCGAGAATTTTGATTGAATCAGCTCCAGATTTGTAGAAACGGTTATTATTTCTACATGGTTGTCTGTGAAAATATGATTAAAGTTTCTAGATTGTTTTGTTATGAAATGCTAGTTTGAATTGAGGAAGGAACTTGAAATGGAGGGGAGTCTACCTGCCGTACTGCTAATGGGTGGTGGGGAAGGAATGGGGCCAATATAGGCTATAATTCGAGCACTTGCAGATGCACTATATAATGAAGGGCTTGGGGAGCCAATAGGCCAGGTCCTTGTAATATGTGGGCGGAACAAAAAGCCTGCTGATAGATTGAATTCAGTAGACTGGAAAATACCTGTCCATGTATGTCTCACTTGAAACTTTACTTTCTAGCAGGTTCTCTACTAGACTTTTATTGTATTATCTAAAAGGTGTATGAGGTTGCTGCATATTCTTTATGAAGCTCTCCATTGACCATTCAATCAACCCCTTTTCATCTATCATTTAAGTAGTAAAAAATTCCACCTTCACCCCTAAACTTCTTGGAGTAGAAAATTGATTTCTTGGTGAGTGTTGCTAGTTCTTTGTACGGGTGTTTATGTGTGTGTGTTCGGCTAACATTAAGACTAATGCTACATAGTGTGCACTTTGATAAAGGTTTAATATGGTTGAACATCTTGCGAGTTTTGGGGTTTCTTATGTATTACCTACATTGTAGGTTAAGGGATTTGTCACTAAATTGGAGGAATGCATGGGGGCTTGTGATTGCATTATTACCAAGGTAAGCCTTCTTATTGCTGTCATCAAGCTTCTTCCACCTGTCTACTTCCGTAAACAAATTGTGAAGAGGGAAGATGATATACGCCTCACGTCAAAGTAACAGAAAGAAACAAATGTACTAGTCCGATTAATTTGGTTTTCTATAGGCTGGTCCAGGGACTATTGTAGAATCCATGATTCGAGGACTGACTATAGTTTTAAATAGCTACATTGCTGGTCAGGTACTTCAGTATTCACTATTTTTTTTTAATCTTATGGTCATTTCAAGAAGATGGAAATGTGCCACATGTTATCGAGAACGGATGCGGGGAATTCTCAAAATCACCAAAAGAGATGGCCAAAATAGTTGGTGAGTGGTTTGGTCTGAGACAAGATGAACTCAAAGTGATGTCTCTAAATGCTTCAAGGCAAGCAAAGCCTAATGTTGTATTTAAGATTGTCCATGACATGCATGAACCGCTCAGACAGAGAAGCTGTGTATCACCTGCTTAAATTTAAATTTTTGCCCACCCCTTAAACCTGTATTTAAGATTGTCCATGACATGCATCAACTCAATTTTTGTCCACCCCTTAAACCTGCCACTTTGTCATCTTTCACTCCCTTTTTTGTATCTATTTTCTATCTATTCATTTGGTCATTATTACTTAATAGGTCAAAATGCCCTTTTTCTTCATAAAAATGCTCTATTCCTATTAAAGAATTTAGTTCTTGTTTCTTTTCTTTTAAAATCACTTTAATTAATAAATACACATAAATAGGAAATTATCATTTTTTCTTCTTAATATCATTTTAACAATTAAAATAGATAATTTAATGTACCTTTTTCACTGAAAGTATATTTCATATATATAAAATCATAATAATCTTCATTAATTTTTATTTAGATAACGGTAATAAGATTTCTAATATTGAGGGTGGTGACCTGAAAAAATATAAACAAGAAAGGGAGACAAATGGTGATGGTGTGCATAAAGTTGAGAGTCTTATTTAATTTCTTCAAGTGTCTCTTTCACAAGGGTACAAGATATCCTTTTATAAGATTTAGAAAACATCTGTTTACATCCTTTAACCAAATATGTTAGTACAACTTTAAGACTTACAATAAATAGTTTCATTACGTTAGGTTGATGAAAAGAAACATCCACAATTGAATGGTTTTATAACAATCTATCTTATTGCTTTAGTATTATATTAAGACAAGTAAACGACATCATTTAGGCTTAAGCCTTGACCAACATATAATTTACTAATTTTATAAAATATTTAATTTTACAAGAGACCATGAATTCACGTAACCAAAATTAGCATATAAATTTGTCGCTTCTATTACTCTACTAAAGAGAAATTCCGAGGATATTACATTTCTCACAAATCACTCTCTCAGTTGCCAGCTTTTCAGGTTATATATAAGATTCGTAGGAACAAATCCCACATAAGAGAGAAACAATTTCCCAAGGATTGATTTTGACATATTGTTATCTCAAATTTCAAGAATGATACAACCTTACTTTGTGACTCAAGAATCCACCAACCCCTTTGATTTTGTATCCAAGCTTGGCTCTTTCGCGTTTGACATTAAAGTATATCATATATGTTGAGACTAATGGAGAATTACTTCTATTTGAGAAAATAAGTTTTGTTTTTCGATTAAAGAGTTATTTGTATGGATGCTCACTCGTATTTCTGAAATTGTCTATAAAAAATACTTGTGTTTTCTTTTCAGAACAAAAATATCATTCAACTACTATTTTTCTCAAAAAAATATGTAACACGTCAAAGACTTTCTTCTCTCTCAACTGACATTTTATGAAACAAAAGTAATTTTAATATGCAATTGATGAAAATTAACTCCAAGAATAAAAATATAGATGATGGAGAAACATTCAATTTCATTTTTGAAAATTATTCTAAGAGAAATAAAATCTCAAAATCTCAAAAATAATGTAAATCAACTATTTATAGAAAAAATGTGAAGTGTATATTTGGACGTAGGAAAAATTAGCATAATAATATATTATTCCGTCTATTTCAATTTTGAAAAGAAGTCTGAAAAAACGTCTTAGTGATATTCATTCACAAAAGTTTGAACCCTTGTCCACTCCTAACGTCCATTTCAAGCAACGACTTCTTCTTCATCTTCTTCTTAGTTTTCTTGATAAGGGTTCAAATTTTTTGATATTTCGAGTGTGGTGGCGAAGAGACAAGCAATAGCTGCGAATTCATCGGGGTTGGAGAGTAATCAGGCCGGAAAATTGAATGCTGGAGCGGCCAAGAAATGACGAGAACTTTCTAATATCTCGAATCATACAACCGCCTCTTCTAGTATACTCGATTTCTCATTCATCCGACCTTGTGAGTGTTGCTCTGTTTTTTGTCTTTGTTTATTCTGTGTATTTTTTTTATTGTAGGAAAATAATTGGAGTATTGGGTTTTATCTTCTTCTTTTTTGTGTATTTTTTTTATTACTGGTTCAATGAATTACTTTTTTGTTTGTGTTGGTTATGTAGTTTCTTGTATAAATTTGTGTATGCAAGGAAAATGTAGGTCGATTTTGTGATTTTTTTGGGGGGATTTTCTTCTTGGATTAAATAAGTAAAATGATTGAAGATACTGGGTAAAAATTAAATTTGAGAAAATATAGTGGAGTGATTTGAGCGTTTTTTATATGAGGGGATTTGCGGGAATTTTTTTTTGTCGAGATTGTGATATTTGGAAGTTGAATTCTTCACTGTTGTGATTATGTCTAAGTATTCTTTTAATGGTTAAAAAGTATTATGAATGGAAAATTTGAAACATCTTCCCCCAATTCCTGCTTTTTGTTAATCTGTCCACTTTGCATTTTGAACATTTGAAGAAAGTTCAAATGTTTTATTTTATAAGCTGTTTTGCAATGAGAGTAAATTGAAAAAAAAAAGATTGTTCCTCAGGGACTGCTGTTCTGCCAGCATCTTCCTCTATCAGACTAAATAACAAACCTGTTTCTATTCAAACTGTTGTTCCTAAGATCACTATCATTCCTCTTTCTGCCACTTGCAGCATGGACATTTCTCCATCTCACTCAGATGGATCATTAGTATCCATGGATGAATCTATGTCAACTTTTGACACAGTGAGAAGTCCGGAGGTCGAATACATAAATGACCATGAATCGGCTATGGTTGATTCCATCGAGAAGAAGGTGTGAAGCACCCTCTACATCTCAGAACATGTCAAAGCAGCAGGTTTTGATTTTTTCAGCAGAGAGTAGTCCTTGTTCCTGCAACAGATATATGCAAGGGAGATGCATTGTGGACTTGGAATCAGGGGATAAAATTGTCAGCATTGATAACAATCTTATTGACCCACAATTATATGCTGCAATGCCTGTGACATATACAAACACTTGAGAGCCTCTGAGGTATAAAATTGTTTACCCTCTTATCTCTTTTTAGCTCTTTGGCTCTTTGAATTGGATGTTGCTACTAACTTTAACTGAATTGCAGTTTTACTAACATTTGCTGCAAGTTGTCGAATATTTTTAATGTTATTCATTGTACTAGGTAAAGAAAAGGCCTTCCACAGATTTCATGGTGAAAGTACAGAAAGACATCAATCCTGGCATGCGTGATATCTTAATTAACTAGCTTGTTGAGGTAAACTTCTAATATCTTTCTTCTCTACAGTTGTGTCCCTGATAAAATGTCAGTGTGCCCAACTTACGACTTAATTAATGTGGATGAGCTCAGAAATTCATCAGTTTTATACAGAACTTGTTTGACGGCATAGGTTGCCAATGAGTACATGTTTGTCCCAGACACACTGCATTTGACAATTAACTACTGATCGATATCTTTCGGGCAATTTGATGGACAGACAATGATTACAGTTTCTTGGAGTAGCTTGCATGATGATCGCATCGTAAGAAATACCTTCTGACCCTCTACTGCATATGTTTTCACCATAATCTTTACAACATTTTCCTTGAGTGCTTTTCATATTCTTGTTTCCTCAAATATTTCAAGCATATCTGAAAGAAAATGCTCTAAGATATTAATATGATAAAAGCTTTATTGCAGAAAATATGAGGAGATCTGTGCACCTCAAGTCGAAAAGTTCTACTACATAACAAACAACACTTACTTCAAGGAGGAGGTATATGGTCTTGATTCACAGAACCCACAGTGGTTAAACTTTGCAGTGACACTAAAACTTACGTATTATGCAGGTATTGAAAATGGAGTCGACTGTTTTAAATTACTTGAAGTTTGAAATGACAGCTCCGATAGCCAAATGTTTTCTGAGGTTAATATCTTACCATTATCTAGTAGTTGCTTTTGAGTATGATGATTTAGGAACTTATTGTTGAGATATACTGCAGGAGCAATGTTATAACTAGAAAAATTTGGGCGTCCCAAATATAAGAGTAAAGAAATGTCAAAATAGCGGGGGGAATCCTTAGACATTCAGGTTGTATTTGTGAGTTCACCTTCATGAATGTCAGAATGCCTTTTCTAGTAGCCTGTGGGAATCCATTAGACATTTTGTTTGTAGCATTTGTAATCAAATGTCTCCGCTTTATTCATTTACATTGTATGGTGCCCTATTTTGATATTTACGGATTCTCAAATTTGGGCATTTGTTTTTCTCTAATTGTACAATAGCTTTAGCTGTTTGTGAAATATCTTGTATGCTCTGAAACTAATTAATACATGTACCTGCACAAGTGAAGGCATAGTTAGTGCAAAAAATCTGCCAACTTATTCCCCTCTTTGTATGCATGAGCTATTTCCACATGCTCATTGTTCATCATCTTTTGAATAGCCCTCACATTCACAGAAATCAACCAAGGTACCTACCATATACCATTTAGGAGCTTCATAGTTGTTAATGAATCAAATTCCATGATTATTGGTGTCAATCCATTAGCTAGACAATACTCCAGGCCACCCTCAATAACCTTGATTTGAGCCTCAATAGCTACACAATCTTTCAACTTTGTGGCTTCAGCATAATAAAATCTCCATCTGATTTTCTGATACAGAATGCTACTGAGGCAGGCCCAGGGTTGCCCCTACTAGCCCCATTAGTATTACTTTTGAAACAATTACTAGATGGTGCCTTTTATATCACTATTTTGTTGCAAATTAATGGCCTGTAATCCTATAGATATTAAACCATTTCTGGCCATGTGTTAGGAACACCACTCATCCATGGGAACTTAGTCTTGACAAACCAAATTGATTGTCTTGTGATTCCCAGAATCATTGCTCTGATGGTCATATTACTTCCATCCAAAGCCCTGCAAGCATCTTGCAGAGTACATGGTGAAAAATGGTATATGTGGGTACAATTTGATTCAAGATTGTTTTAGGACAACTCCATTGGTAGGACAACATTGGAGATGTCGAAATTGGAGATACCTAGATGTACTTTTTGTAGTGGGTGTCAGGGCAGATTATACATGTGTTTGATCCTAAGTTGCATGCTCTTCACTTTTGATGCCGCACTCATGTCGGATTCTCCAAGAACGCACTACTTTTGGAGAATCTGGCACTCACCCCTTGACATTTTTGAAGAGTCTGAGCAACATAGGTTTGATTTGTTCATCAGTGTTTTGTTGTTTGTCAACAGAATCAAACCATGTCCTTTGGCATGGCCACTCTCAAGATGGACATGAGATTTTAGTAGTTATGGAAAGGGCTGAGCTTTATTGCTCTGTGTGTTGTGATCATGTGTATGATCCTGATTTTGATAAGGTTGTGATATGTAAACATATGAAGGGATTTTCAAGAAGTGAAAATGGGGCTGAGGAGAGTGAGATGCGATTGAGTAAGAGAAGAAGGTTGAGTTTTGGGATGGATTTAGATTCAAAGAATATGAAGAGATTATTTATTCGGAAATCGAAATCATGTTTTCCATTGGGATTAAGAGGTTTGAACAATTTGGGGAATACTTGTTTCATGAATTCTGTGTTGCAAGTGTTGCTTCATGCACCCCTTTTGAGAAATTACTTCCTTAGTGATAGACATAACCAAGAAATTTTCAGAAAGATGTCCTTGGATGGATTGTGTCTGCCGTGTGACATTTTCTCATGTTTTCAGCTGTATTTTCTGGTGATCGGTCCCCTTATAGTCCAACTCAGTTTGTTTACAGGTCTGTTACTGTTAGTTGGATTTATCTCCTATGATTGAACTCGAGTAGCTTTCTATCTATCTTTGCCACTGAAATTATTGATACTAGATACTTGAATTATAACTGGATCTGCAAAAATGTAAAAAATGTTTAATCCCCACAAATTCACAATCTCTCTTCTTATCAATTATAAGTGTAATTGTACAACCAAGATTTGATGCATTTCCTCTATAACCGGGCAATATGCAAGTGTACAATTCTCTTATAATGGCAAAATAAAAATCTCTATGATGTAGTAAGATATCATCATCAGATGCTTAGATGTGGAAATTGTTAATGTTGGTAAGAGACTTGACATGTTGAAGACCTATGTTGTCATTCTTTTCGATTGAATTGTTGTTTACGTTTGCAGTTGATGGCAACATTCAAAAAATCATGCTACCTACGAGTTGCAGGATGCTCATGAGTTCTTTATTTCAATGCTGAACAAGATCCATGACAAAGACGGGAAAGCAAGTCTAGCAATCAAAGGTATATTTTGATGAGAATGGATCTTATACTACTTGTCTATTTTGGACATCTTCTGGGGTCTGTTGCTTAGATAATGGCTCATCTCTGTGTCTGAAATACAACACAGTGAGTAGATATAGTACATATCTTGTTTATGTAGATGCTCGTTTCCTATTTCAAAATTTCGGCATGTACTTTCATTCGGGATCAATTTCATTGATAAGAGAAAGGGTGATTCATGTATTAAGACCTTGAGAACTCGAGATTTTTGTGGCTTCCTCTTCCTCGTTGTCTCTTACAAAGAAACATTTCTTAAACAGATAATAGAGATTGCCAGTGTATTGCTCATAGGGCTTTCTACGGGCTCTTGAGATCTGAAGTCACATGTGCATCATGTGGTTTCACTTCAACAACTCACGATCCTTGTATGGACATTTCTCTTGACTTGAGTGCGTGCAACTCCAGCCGAAAGGATTTAGCTAGCAAGTCTAGTAAGCCAATTGAATCTCTTGTAGGTTGCTTGGACCTCTTCACAAGACCAGAAAAATTGGGATCCCATCAGAAACTGTACTGTGAAAATTGTCATGAAAAGCAAGATGCTTTGAAACAAATGTCCATCAAAAAGCACCCTCTTGTGCTCTACTTTCATATTAAGCGATTTGAGCATTCTCCCACCAGAAAAATGTCCAGAAAGATCGATTGCCACGTTCAATTTTCCTTTTCTTTAGACATGAAACCTTATTTATCGTCTTCAATTGTAAGAAAAAGATACGGATTAAAAAGCTTTTTCTTCAATTGAAAGCAAGATGTTTTGAAACAAATGTCCATCAAAAAGCTCCCTTTTGTGCTATGTTTTCATTTTAATTCATTGATCCCTTTTATTAGCATGATCAATTGGCTTTTTGATTAGTCATCATTAGAACTGAAAATATGATTTTTTGAGTTTGATTGCTCAACATGGATTAAAATCCTTCCAAATTTCCTGCATTAGTCGTTCTAAATGTGAATGCCTTAAGCATGTCTTCTACCTATTCCTTGCTATTGTCCAGTATAAGTGTTCCTTTTCTCATCTCCCTTTTCTTGATTAATTTGTGAAACTTCAGCATAACTTGTGTCCTTTAGTGTTTCCATAGTGATTTATTTACTCAGAATTGTGTACATGCAGAGAGGATCAACATTGATGGGATAAAACAAGACCCTTGGTTCCTTCCTTTTCATTCCCATTCATTGTAAAAACTAGGAGAGACAAATTGTATTAAGGTAAGAATCACAATATTTAATAATTACTATGCCCAACTCAGTTTTTCTTCTCGCTTCTTTTTGTTAAGTACATTTTTCTAAGTTTGGTTTTTTCTTTTAAGGCGAGCAGGAGGGGGAAATTAGGGCATGATGCCTCGAGGCAGCAGGGTGGGGGTGGGCCATGGGGAAAGATGGTGCTGTCTCGAGATGGAGGGATGGGGTGGGGTCCTAAGGGAACAACGATGCATTGAGGAGAGGGAAGGGGTGGGGTCCTAAGGCACGGCGGTGCCTCGAGGCAGGGAGGGATCGAGTACTCGGGGCATGGAGGTGCCTCGAGACGGGGGAGGGTTGGGGTCCTCGGGGAACGACGGTGCCTCAAGGCGGGGGAAGAGGGGGCTCAAGACATGATGGTGCCTCGAAGCGAGGGGGGTGAGGACCTTCGGGGCACGATGGTGCTTTGGGGCGGAGGGACTTGGGGAATGATGGTGCCTCGAGGCGGGGGGTGAGGGGAACTTAGAGAGCAATGGTGCCTCGAGGTGGGGGGTAGGGGGGAGGCTTGGGGAACAATGGTCCCCAGAGGTGGGGAATAGGGAGCCTCGGGGTACAACGATGCCTCAAGGTGGGGGTGGGGTCCTCGGGGAACAATAGTCCCTTGAGGCAGGTGGGGGGGTCATCGGGGTACGACGGTGCCTTGAGGTGGGTGGGTTGGAGAGGGCCTCAGGGAACGACTGTGCCTCGAGACTGGTGGGTGGGAGGGGGCCTCGGGGAACGACGGTGCCTCGAGACGGGTGGGTGAGAGGGGTCCTCGGGGAATGACGGTGCCTTAAGGCGGGTGGGAGGGGTCCTCGGGGAATGAAGGTGTCTCAAGGCGGATGGGGGAATCCTTGGGGCATGACGGTGCCTTCAGGCGGGTGGTGGGGCGTCCTCGGGGCACGATGGTGCCTCAAGGTGTGTGTGTGGGGAAGGGGGTCCTTGGGGCAAGACAGTGCCTTGAGATGGGGGTGGGAGGGGGCCTCAAGGCACGATGGTGCCTCGAGGCGGGTGGCTGGTGGGCCCCAGGGAATGACGGTGCCTCGAGGCGGGAACGGGGGGAGGGGGGGAGTCGGGGTACGACATTTCTTCAAGGCGAGGTCTGGGGTCTTCAGCCCACGACGATGACTTTAGGTAGGGGGTGGGGGACCTCGGTGCACGACGATGCCTCGGGGCAGGGCGGTTCGGGGCCATGGGGAACGACGGTGCCTGGGGCGGAGAGGGGGGCAGTAGGGGCCTCAGTGCATGACGGTGCCTCTAGATGGGGCAGTGGGGAGCCTCGGTGAATGACGATGCCTCGGGGTGGGGGTTTAGGTGGCCTTGGGTTACGATGGTGCCTCGGGGCACGATGTTGCCTCGAGGCTTGGGGTGGGGCCCTCGAGGCACGACAGTGCCTTGAGATGTGTGGTGGGGGCCTCGAGGCATGATGGTGCCTCGAGTAAATTGACTGCTTAAGTAAAACAAACCAAAAAAGTAAACGCAAAACGTACCTCATGATGGGCATTATTAATAACTGTGCAACATTGCATATCAGATAGTTTTTGTTCCCCCATGTCCAGGATCATGTAAAACTCAAGATTAGGTATTAACTCTTTGCTAATAAATACAATACATGATTTTAATTCATGTTTACCCACTTTCTTTTTTATGTCAAAGAACTACGGGCATGCTATTTAGACTACAAATAACTCTTACCTCTATTTATTACTGCTTGTGATTGTGTCGGGATTATGAATTATCCTAGTCAAATAGGACAGGAGCAAGTGAATTTTTTATGATAAAGGTGGAGAAACTGAAATCATTAGGACTCATGATTATTAATACATCTGGTCATGAGGTAGAAAAAAGATTCTATCTAATATTAGCTCAGTAAATATGCTATATCTTTTAATGTCTCCACCATTTATAGAGATTCTCTTCTTGCACCTCATTTATTCATATCGAGAATTTTGATTGAATCAACTCCAGATTTTGTAGAAACGGTTATTATTTCTGCATGGCTGTCTGTGACAATATGATTAAAGTTTTCTAGATTGTTTTGTTATGAAATGCTAGGTTGAATTGAGGAAGGAACTTGAAATGGAGGGGCATATACCTGTCGTAGTGCTAATGGGTGTGTTATTGATGCGTTTGTCGGGAAACAATATTACAGACTACATGTGCAACGGTAGATTATTCAAGTTTACCATCTATAGCATCTTAAATTCTTCAGTACTGCAACATTTTTTTCTTCCATTATACGATGTTATGTTATTACTGCAAAAGTGCTGCTTCTATATTACTTAAGACAAAATAATCTGTCTGGTTCTTGACATAATTGGCTTTTCAATTTGTATGGATTACAAATATTAGGGAATTCTCAATTTACTTCTATCTGCTACTTTTTGTGGCTAAAACTAGTGCATCATTTTTGTGGGTTCATTGCCGCTGACAGGATTGCTAAATATTCCATTATCGGCGATGTTTTTGGTCTTCTTTCAGTAGTGTGTTATGGCCTATTCACAGGTAGGATATTTATCAGGTTTGGGATGATATTGTCGCTTCTATTTTACATTGATAATTCTATTTTCATGGTCCTTATTTTGATCTGTGTACGATTTTCTCGATGTACTCAGTGCTTCTCATGAAATCTACTGGATCAGGAGAAAAGGCAAATATGGAGAGGTCCTTCGGATATCTAGGCTTATTCACTTTGGTTGGCCTTTGGTGGCTTGGTAATGTACATTTTGGAAACCACTGACAGCATGAATTTTATAATTGTTCTGTCATAATTAGAGATGCTTCCCATTCTTCTCTCTGTTTGGTCTATTAAGAAGTAATAACATTCTTATGAGTCGGTATAAATTGAAAAGCACAAGAATTGAACAATGTGATCAGTTCTTGATCTTTTAAATTTGTTCGGGATCGGAGGTGGACGCAGAAAAAAACCCCAAGTATATACCGAAGGGATAGAAAGAGGGAAAATATAGGATAACCATGCAAAAGATTAAATTCTTCGGGTATCTAATAAAAGGTAACACCATTGTTCTTCTAAGGAAGGCGATGTCCTTTAGGTAGTGCTCAAATTTTGGAACTGAATTCATTTAGTTCTTTTGGGCCTTTTAGGTTTGGAGTTGATCTATTTGTACCTCATAATTGTCTTTGTGATGAAAATGTGTCATTTTGGTACTTCTAGGTCTAAGTTGATGTAACAGTGATATAGTGTTCCATTTAATAGCACCATTCTAGTTTAATCATCTTAGTTTTGACTTGGAAATGGAGTTTAAGAGTAGGTGAAGAGTTGAAGGCTTCATGTAGAAATTATAATATATCTAGTCCAATTAGAGTTTACTTCTTACATAGTCTGACCTTTTATAAGGATAGAAGTTTGATAATTTTTGGTGCATCTTGAAAGGGAAAGACAAACGATCTTTTCCGTAATGCGTGGAATGCAAATATTTGGTAAGCCAGTGGAAGAGAACTTGCATAATTCAAGTGTGATACAACCAGTCATATCATTTCCATCCTTAATTTGAATATCTACCTTAAAGAAATGGTTGTGTATTACTGATTTTTATCACACCCTATTCTTTTTCCCAGTGTGGCCATTAAATGTTGTTGGGTTGGAACCTAAGTTTGATTTCCCAAGCTCAGCTTCTATTGCCGAGATTGTGCTGCTGAATGGATTTATAGGGAGTTTTCTCTGTGACTACTTATGGTACGTACGAGCACTTATCCTTGTAAAAAATAAGAACAAATAACTTTTCTCGAATTGATTGTAAACAAGATATATGCTTGGCTCCAGAAATAAGTTAACTTAAACTATTTGAAATGAGATAAATAGTTAAATAAGGAAAATTTACTTGAATCTTGAGATTCTTTATTATGTCAGAATTAGGAAAACTTTCTATACAATTAATCTTGTTAAGAAAGTTCCATCAATGGATATCATGAGTTGATGTAACTGAGTGACGAGTAAAGTAGAGGAAAGAAACTTGAGTAGTTGCAACTGAATGGGAAAAGATATAAAGATGGTTCATTCCATCATCTAGGTCTGGTTGTAATTAGAATATAGCAACTTCACTAGCTAATCGACTAAACCAGCTTCCAACCGACCAATTAACTTAACTAAGCTCAGAAACTATTTTCTACATCACACCACAGCTATGGCTTATCGTATTCCTCACCGCCTTTATTCCACTCCCGTTTCTTCCACACCATGCTTAGTAATCCTAAAGTTAGACGACAGAAGATATTCTTCACACCCAACTTGCACAAGAAGGATTTATGCCAACTCTTTTCTAGGCTCTTAATCAAGATATCTGTTAGTTGCTCCTTTTTGTGAACGTATCGTCTACTAGTAACACAAACCTTGACCTTCTTCCTTATGAAATGACAGGCAAAATCAATAGAAAACATCTAGAGTATGAATAAAGTTGCATTAAATCTCGACTTCAAATGAACCCATTTGGATCTTTAATTTGTTAGATCCACCTTTTTCATTTGGTGCTAAGGTTAAGATAATCTTTATCATCTCGATTACTCGATACATATTAAATAACACTGGAGAAAATATTTCCTGGAGTTGAGCCTTCCTCTCTGCACATCAGCTAATCAGATGATAGTGGAGGCGAAATGAAACTAAACCACAACGAGAGAAAATTAATTAGCTAGGACAGGTTGTTCAGAGTCCTTATTTTTGCTATATTGAAGATCACTGTCTTAAATTTGTGCTGCTCAAACTCTTCCAGAATCTGCCCTTCACTTTTCTCTACATTGATATCTTCTCTATATGCTTTTAGATTAACACACGTAATTTTTGGGAATATGAAACCGGGCTCTTTTAGTAGTATGGACAACACCATTAGTTGCTACACTGGGTATGTCATGGACCATACCCCTTGTTATGATCGCTGACATGCTAGTTAATGGACGTCGTTACTCTACAGTGTACATTCTTGGATGCATTTAGGTTTTTCTTCAATAAATCTATTACTTTTCTACATGCTTGGAGTATGTTTTAGGAACTGAGAAAAATTAACATGTTAAAAACTCAAGTTCATTAACACCTTTCTCTTTTGCTTCTGTTTTCAAGGTTTTCGCTGGATTTTTCATAGCTAACCTATCTGACAAATGTTCATACCGTAGAAGGTGAGAAATTTTTAGTCCAAAGTGTATATATATATATACTATGGTAGAAAAACAAAGTTTTCTTCCCTATGATAATACTATGGTCAAATTGTAATAACAGCATTTCAATTTTCAAACTGTATATAGTTTGTTATTTTTTTGCAAATGTCCGAAACCCTTCTTACTTCTTTATTATATTGGAGAATTTTTTCTTTTGGTAGGCTAACTCCATAAAGGGCTGGTGGGCGGGAATAGAGCCTTTAGCGTCAATGTCGATGAAACAAAGTTGTCTGTTTATGGTATGGAATAGGAAGAGCTGAAAATGGAAGAGATGTTTGTTAAGGTCGGCTTTGATGAAAGCAAAAAATGAAGCAAGTTTAGTGAACATAGAGATGGATTTTGGTGCAAGTTAAACATCAACTCAAGAAAGCGATTGGCGAATGGGGATAGGCTCGAAAAAGGCATTTCCCCTTAGACGAATAATATGACCACTAGCCTTCAAGCCCATTCCATGAGACAAGACTTCTACCGCTCTTAGTTCTTGGATCGATCAAGTTTTGAATGACTTTATCGTCAGATCGTTCATGTGTTTCGGATATGAAGTCTCCTTCGAACCTCTAGACAAATGTGCTATTGAGATATTGAGCCCTTATGGTATCTCGTACACATTTCGACGACTGGCCGAGCAAATAAGTCAACTTCAAAGTGGATTTTTTTTGCGAAGAGTACGTTATGATATGTGGTCACTTGTTGATAGATCTAAAGTTTATGTTGTTCATGCTATTGACCTTTTATCTACATCTTCCCTCGTAGAGTTAAATGTTTTTATAAGAAAAGACTTTCTCAGTGGAACAAAAAAAGAAAAGAAAATTGAGTGACTTTTAAAAATAATTATTATTAATTGAAATATATATCTACTACTTAACAAATTACTACTAGCAATCTATTGGATCAACATTGTTTGAATTATTACTTTTTCAAAGTACAGAGAATCTATGGATTTTCATTTTTTTATAGACAAAACAATGTTCATAGCTTCTTTAGCATCTTAACAATGTATAAATATTTGAATTATTACTTTTGGACTATCTAAATAGCAAGGACCAACAAAAATGACAAAACTTTGTTGACCATTCCTTGAAATATCAATTCAAATCGTATGATAAAATGTTGTACTATATATACAATATTATCCCGTCTCAGTATATGTGGTATCATTTATTTAACATAATCATTTTTTCTTAAAAAGAATAGTTTTGAAATTTATAGTCTAAAACAAATCTTAGATATTTTTCTGACTATGAATCATTTCATTGAGGTTAGAAATTAAATATTTTTTAATTCGTATGACATTAAAGTATATCATCTAGGGAAAAAAAGACAAATATACCCTCGAACTATCAAAAATGGTATACAAATACCCTTCGTTATACTATTGAGACATTAAAGCCCCTGCCGTCCAAAAAGTGGAACATCTATGCCCTTCACTCTAACGGAAGGAAACGTGTCGTCATCCTATGCATCTACCCTTATTATTCATTAAATTATAAACCCACGACCCGAATTAAAAAGACCCACCCAAATAATCCCTAACCCACCCATTACTAACACCTAACAATATACCCAAACCAACCAAAATACACGCCTTGATCCTCTGTTTAATTCTTCAAAAATCTCATGCAATTTTTCCGACTACTCATTTTATTTCCTAAAAAAAAACCTAAAAACACAATCAACCCAAAATTGGTTTTGAAAGGAAGGGTAAGCATTTGATTTTGAATTCAAGTTCAAACATGAAGATGGGTGAAGAAGAAGATATACAAGGGTGAATCTCGTGATGGAGTGGGATAGAACCTCGGATTTGAGTGGAGAAGAAGAAGATGACGTGATTGAGCAAGAAGTTGAGGACGAATTAGAGGATGGGGAGAAGCTAAGGTTTTAGAGAGCTAAACAATTTTAGCAACCATGGTTGTTCTATCTAGGCTTCAAAGCTTAATCAATAAAACTTCACTCAAAAATCTCATTCACCGCCATCTCCTCCGCCCCGCCGCTGCCGATGAAGATGATTTTATCGAAATATGTCCGAAAAAAATCTCACTCGCCCAATGAGTGTAACAAACGTACCGCCAACACATAACGACTATTCTTATGTAATAATTTTCTGGTGCACCGGCCCAACAATCCTCATCTTTCCAGAAAACTTCACATAACATTCTCACCTCATACGCTCATCACTTTCAGCTCCGGCGGACCACACATCCTATACTTGCACAATTGTTATTGGAGATCGAAGAACTTTGATGATGTGTATGGAAGCTGCGATGATTTTGATGAGGATGACGATGACTATGGCCGTCGTGGTGGCTGTCGCAGTGGTGGCTCCGTGGCTATGCTTATACAGTGTGGAATTTGGACCCAAATATCACTTTAATTTTGCTTTACTATTTGGGTGGGTATTTTTTTAATTCGGGTGGATTTTTTTTGTGGGTTTAAAATATGGTGAATAATAAGGGTAGATGCATAGGATGACAACACGTGTCCTTCCGTTAGAGTGAAGGGTATAAATGTTCCACTTTTGGATGGCAGGGGCTCTAGTGTCTCAATAGTATAACGAAGGGTATTTGTATACCATTTTTGATAGTTCGGGGTATATTTGTCCTTTTTCCCTATCATATATGTTGAGACTAAGGGATAATTACACCTATTTGAGAAAATAAGTTTTGTTTTTCAATTAAAGAGTTATTTGTGTGGATACTCACTCGTATTTTAAGAATTGTCTATAAAAATTACTTGCGTTTCTTTTAGAATAAAAATATCATTTAACTACTTCTATTTTTTTCTCAAAACAATATATAACACGTCGAAGACTTTTTTCTCTCTCAACTGGCATTTTATGAAAACAAAAGTAATTTTAATATGCAATCCAAGAATATAAATATAGATGATGGAGAAACATACAATTTCAGTTTCGAAAATTATTCTAAGAGAAATAAAATCTCAAAATCTCAAAACGAATGTAAATCAACGATTTATAAAAAAATTGTGAAGTGAAGATTTGAACATAGGACAAATTAACATAGTAATATATTATTCCATCTATTTCAAGTTTTAAAATAAGTCTTGAAAAACGTCTTGTGAAATTCATTCACAAAATTTTTTATCCTTGTCCGCTCCTAACGTCTCTTTCAAGCAACGACTTCTTCTTCTTCTTCTTCTTCATTTTCTTAATAAGGGTTCAAAATTTTTGATCGTTTCGAGTGCAGATAATCAATAGTTGTGAATTCATCTGAGTTGGAGAATAATCAGGCTGGAAAATTGAATGCCAAAGCGACCAAGAAACGACGGGAACTTTATAATATCTCGAATCGTACAACTGTCTCTGCTCATATACTCGATTTCTCATTCCTCCAAACTTGTGAGTGTTTCTTTGTTTATTATATGTACTTTTTTTTACTGTAGGAAAATAATTGGAGTATTGGGTTTTATCTTCTTCTTTTTTGCGTAATTTTTTTATTACTGGTTCGATGATTCATTTTCTCTATGTTGGTTATGGGGTTTCTTGTATAAATTTGTGTATGCAAGGGAAATGTAGGTCGGTTTTGTGATTTTTTTTGGGGGGGGTTTTCTTCTTGGATTAAATAAGAAAAATGATTAAAGATACTGGGAAAAAATAAATTTGAGAAAATAAAGTGGAGTGATTTGAGGGTTTCATATGAGGGGATTTGCGTGATTTTTTCTTTCTTTTTTGGTCGAGATTATGATATTTGGAAGTTGAATTCTTCACTGTTTGTGATTATGTCTAAGTATTCTTTTAATGGTTAAAAAGTATTATGAATGGAAAATTTGAAACATCTTCCAGCAATTCCTTCTTTTTGTTTATTTGTTTTCTTTGCATTTTGAACATTTGAAGAATGTTCTAATGTTTTATTTTATAAGTTGTTTTGCAATGAGAGTGGATAACAAAGTGAAAGATGTTACATTGTATTTAAGTAGTGGTAGCATTCACGAATTTCCTCAATGTATATGCACTTTCTCGTTATTGATAAATTTGAATTTCTGTATTGTGAATTCGATGAAAGACTTGTTATTGCGTGGAAGTATCTGACTTTTTTCTCAATAGCGTTAAATGATGAAACTGTTATGAATTTACTGTCATGTTGTCTTGCTTTGGAAACTTTGGAATTGTTTTTGTTTAATGGTTTTTGTAGGCTGTATTGAGATTATGATTTTGAGATATTGAGAGAGGAGAGAAGAAAGATATTTATTGTTTCTTGTCGAGTGCTTTTTCCTCTGGATTGGAGGATTCAAGCCATCAGAACTCATAAATGTAGTCCCTGGTGCACTTTACTGCTTTTTTTGAACTATTTTACCTTCATTTGCTTTTGACTTTCTCGTAGCGTTTTTCATGCATAAATATCCTTAACTAGGCACAAATCATATCTGATGTATAGGTCATTAGATACCATATAGTTTATATTACTTCATTTGTCACCAAATGGAAAGCAAAAAAATTATGAACGCGAGATTTTTAATTGTATATCAACTTTACACAGGTGGTGATGCCACAACTCGAGCCCTTGGTGGATCAACAAATCATTAAAGTGTGTAATTTGCGACACTGTTGCTAGCTAGCTGAAGATGCTCTCACACAGGGAATGGATAAACTTCAGCATACTTTGGCTCAGAGCATCCTAAATATGAACACAGGAGCTGGAAATTACACTTCCCAAATGGTTTCTTCTATGGAAAATTTTGAAGCATTAGAGAGCTTTGTTAACCAGGTTTGTCTCACTTTCACTGTCGTTTTGTATCTCAACGCGTTCAATGGTCATTCAATATCGTCTAAAATCGAGTATAAAGATGACTGTAATCCTGAAAGAAACTGATGCGCATGTTCAACTAGTACACATGGTTCTTCAATTACAAATAATTAGACTAGTATAATTTAGTAAATAGTTAATTGACAAGTCTTTTGGGTTCGATAATCTGGTTATTTTAAGAGCCACTATATTACTTGCGCGACCACGTACACTTGCGTGTGCAATTGGGAGCAACAAGTTTTCAGAGCCGCTGTCGAGGACTTAGAAATTAACTATGCATCAAGGGGGGGATCGAGGCATGACGGTGCCTTGACGCGGGGGTGAGGGGATCGAGGCACGACGGTGCCTTGACGCGGGGGTGGGGTAGTGAAAGGATAGAGGCACAACAGTGCCTTAAGGCGGGGGGTGGGGTTGTGGCCTCGAGGCGGGGGGTGGGGGTGGGGTTGTGGCCTTGAGGCGGGGGGTGGGGGTTGTGGTCGAGGCAGCTTCCTTTTTGTCCTCACTTTTTTATGGATCAGGATATGTAAAAATGTAAAAGATAATAATTCCCACAAATTGAAAAACCTTACGTTTAGTTAAAATTAGAGTTGTCTCATCAATTATAGTATAACTGTGAGTTTTATAACCAAGATTTGATGCATTTCCTTGAAATCTGAACAATATGCAAGTTGAAATTCTCTTAGATTGGATACTTATATGTTGAAATAACATTGGTTGGAGTTGACAGTTGAAGACATATGTAGTGTAGTGATTCCTTCGGATTGAATTGTTGTTTATGTTAGCATTTGGTGGCAACATTCAGAAAATCATGCTACCTACGAGCAGCAAGGTGCTCATGAGTTCTTCATTTCAATGCTGGACAGGATCCATGACAAAGAGGGGAAAGCAAGTTTGGCAATCAAAAGGTATGTTTTGATGAGAATGGTTCTAATACTTTTTGTCTATGTAGGACATCATCTGGGACTGCTGCTTAGATAATAATGCATATTGTTCATCTCTTTTTGTTTGAAATGCAACACAGTGAGCAGATATAGTACAGATCTTGTCATGTACATGCTCAATTTCCGATTTCAAAATTTCCTCATGTACTTCCATTTGGGATCAATTTCATTGATGAGAGAACTAGAGAGTTTTGTGTCTTCCTCTTCTACATTGTCTCTTATAATGAAACATTTCTTAAACAGATAATGGAAATTCCCATTGTCTCTTGAGATCTCTGATGTCACATGTGCATCATGCTATTTCACTTCAACTACTCATGATCCTTGTATGGACATTTCTCTCGACTTGAGTTCTTGTGACTCCAACCAAAATGATTTTGGTTGTAAGTCTAGTAAGCCAAGTGAATCTCTTGTAGGTTGCTTGGACCTTTTTACAAGACCAGAAAAATTGGGATCCGATCAGAAACTATATTGTGAAAATTATCAGGAAAAGCAAGACGCATTGAAACAAATGTCCATGAAAAAGCTCCCACTTGTGCTCTGCGTTCATATAAAATGGTTTGAACATTCTCCCACTTGAAAAATGTCTAAAAAGATTGATTGCCAGGTGCAATTTCTTTTCTCTTTTGATATGAAGCCATATTTATCATCTTCAATTGTATGGATAAGATACAGGAACAAAATCTTTTCGTTTTACGGTGATGAATCAGATGTTTATACATAATTTGAAATTTTTGCAGTGGTCACACATTCAAGAATGTTAGAATCTGGTCATTTCGTGACTTATTTGCGTTTGAGAAACCAATGGTACAAATGTGACGATGCATGGATAACTGAAGTCGATGAAGAAGTTGTTAAGGCCTCACATTGTTATCTGATGTATGCTCTACCACAAGAGTTGTGAGGATGTTAGCTGCCAGCCGATGTCGCTGCAAGTAGACACATCTGTTTCGATAGTTGGTTGTTGTTAGAACTTTAGAGTTTGTGCGTCGTACTTGGATATGTCTTCTGCATAATTCTGGCTAGCCAGGGAAGTCTAGGGACTCTCCACCCTCCAAGGCATTCCCGTTAGAGGGATGATACTGGAAATTGTATGGTAGTATAACTTCAAATTAGGATTTCGAGATAGAAAATTGTTAACGTGTAAGAGTTTTTACAAAGAGCTACAAATCGTGATTTGTGGCAATAAACAAACCACTTGGTGTGGTCCTATTTCAAATATGATTATGAGTATGTTTACAATAGAATTGTTTGTCTTGAATCACTATCGAGCGACAGTGAATTCCCTTGATTGTTGGGTTTTGTAAGACCTTCTCTAATTGTTGTGGTCAAAATAAATGTGTCTCATAACAAAAATCAAATTACACTATTGATACATCTCATATTTACCATACATTTTAAATTTATTATCAATTTCCCCACTTTGTCTGTTATCGTGCATGTTACTTTGAATATTTTGTCATCCTTTTGACCTTAGGATCTCATGGCATTTAAACCATTTTGGCTAAAAAAAATATTAGTCTTTTGGCTTTCTCTCTATGGAGCTAGAATTCTTGAACCTCTATATTCACTCATACACCCAGCTTACAGTTGACTAACATGGCATTTGCTAATTGTTGTTGCTTTTGTCATATACCTTAGAGTTCTTCTCTCATACTCTGTGTAGGAAGGTTGCTAAAGGTTTAATGAAATACCAGTCGGATATCATTATTAGTGTACATCCTCTAATGCAACATGTAATGGATTTATGTACTTGTCATCCAACATGGTATATTTAACACACATATTAATTGATTTATTCCCTTGTCATCTGATACTGTACATTTTTCACGTATTCACCAAATGTGTAATTTGGACACTAGTACTGATCCCCCCCCCACTTTCAGGTTTCATAAACCTGTTACAAGGTGCTACTGTCGATCGAAAGAGGTTGCAAGAGAAGCACTGAAAGCTGGCCTCCAACCATCTCAAATAAAAGTTTTTGGCCTTCCTATGCGACCGTCATTTGTGAAGCCTGTTTTCCCAAAGGTTAGTGAAGTTCCCCCACCTTACCCTGGTTGGAACATTGAGTCTCCGTTATAATTGTGCATTTTTTAAAAATGGATAGTAGTTCCTTAAATTATAAATGGGTCGTAGCTTCATTGTATTTCCATTTTTTTTATTCTACCATTAGTTGATTTTTTTGTGATAATACGAGGAATTTATGGTTGTGTAGTTTCTCATAGGCGAGAGTTAAGAATTTTGATAAGGAAAATGAAGGAATTATAGAATATGTATATATTTGTGTGTTGGTTTCTGGATAATGCTGAGAATTGAGAATAGAAGTGCAAGCATTAATAGTTACGGTATATACTATGTTTCACTAAATACAGTATGGAGGGAGAGGAGAGACCACTATATATGCCAGGCTTGAATTATACCAGTATCCAGATTCTTATATGAATAAGAATGTCATAATATCAACATGAAATGAATATATTTCTCTCATTCCGCTCAATAGTTAATATAAGTACTTCTGATTTAACTATTTAAGACGGTGTCAAACTTATGTTGATATTAAGATGTGGCAAGACCACAGTAGTTAAATCAGAAGTATTCAGTTTGATAAGAGAATCAAAATGATAGCTTCTCGATTAAAGTACTCTGGTCGAGCCACATCTTAATATATTTATCTACATAATTTTGATACCGTATTGATCAAGTACTGATGAATGACTTCTTCTTTTTCAATCCCGAAAGAAAAAAAAATAGTAATACATAAAGATTGGCTTCTTATATGACATATAATAGGTGCTGTGGAAACACAACAATTTCATAGTTTTCAGCAGGTCCTGCACTCTCCGTAGGAGTCAACATGAAAAGAAGGAAGCAAATAGGTGAAGAAAGAGAGAGAAAGCAAGGCTAGTCTCTGGTGACCTATTATTGAAAAACGTTAGAGTCCCTCATCGGTAGGGGAATGGATTGGTGGTTTGTTTATTTGGACTTGATCAATCCTCCCCTCATGAGCTAGCTTTTGAGGTTGAATTAGGCTAAGTACCATATCTTTACAAAAATAAACTCTCAGCAATAAGAATGTAAATTTGGTCTATGAACACAAATACCTTGGGAAGTAATAGTATCTCCTTACATATGAACTGTGTTTCCAACATCTATAACTTTTATATTTAAATTATATAAATTGAAAAAGTAAACGCCAAACGTACCTCATGATGGTCATTATCAATAACTGTGCAACAATTCTTGTCAGATAGTTCCAATTCCCCATGTCCAGGATCATGTCAAACTCAAGTACAATAGATGATTTTAATTCATGTTTACCCACTTTCTTTTTTATGTCAAAGAACTACGGGCATTCTATTTAAACCACACATAACTCTTATCTCTATTTATTACTACTTGTGATTGTGTCGGGATTATGAATTATCTTAGTTAGATCGGACTGGAGCAAGTGAAGTTTTGATGATAAAGGTGGAGAAACTAAAATCATTAGGACTCCTGATTTATTAATACATCTAGTAATGAGGTAGAAAAGAGATGCTATCTAATGCTCAGTAAATATGCTATATCTTTTAATTTCTCCACCATTTATAGAGATTCAATCGAGAATTTTGATTGAATCAACTTTAGATTTGTAGAAACAGTTATTATTTCTGCATGGTTGTCAATGACAATATGATTAAAGTTTCTTGATTGTTTTGTTATGAAATGCTAGGTTGAATTGAGGAAGGAACTTGAAATTGAGGGGCATCTACCTGTCGTACTGCTAATGGGTGGTGGGGAAGAAATGGGGCCAATAGAGGCTACAGCTCGAGCACTTGCAGATGCACTATATAATGAAAGGCTTGGGGAGCCAATAGGCCAGGTCCTTGTAATATGTGGGCGGAACAAGAAGCTTGGCGATAGATTGAATTCAGTAGACTGGAAAATTCCTGTCCAGGTATGTCTCACTTGAAACTTTACTTTCTAGAAGGTTTTCTACTAGACTTTTATCGTATTATCTAAAAGGTGTATGAGGTTGTTGAATATTCTTTATGAAGCTCTCCATTGACCATTCAATCAACCCCTTTTCAACTATCATTTAAGTAGTAAAAAAATCCACCTTCACCCCTAAACTTCTTGGAGTAAAAAATTGTTTTGTTTTTGAGTATTGCTGGTTCTGTGTATGGGTGTTTGTGTGTGTGTGTTCGGTTAACATTAACACTTATGCCACATATTGTGCACTTTGATAAAGGTTTAATATGGTTGAACTTCTTGTGAGTTCTCGGGGTTTCTTATGTATTACCTACATTGTAGGTTGAGTGATTTGTCACTAAAATGGAGGAATGCATGGGCATTTGTGATTGCATTATTACCAAGGTAAGCTCTCTTATTGATGTCATCAAGCTTCTTCCACCTGTCTACTTCCGTAAACAAATTGTGAAGAGGGAAGATGATATATGCCTCACGTCAAAGGAACGGAAGGAAACAAGTGAACTAGTCCGATTATTTTGGTTTTCTATAGGCTGGTCCAGGGACTATTGCAGAACCCATGATTCGAGGATTGACTATAATTTTAAATGGCAACATTGCTGGTCAGGTACTTCAGTATTCACTATATTTTTTTTAATCTTATGGTCATTGCAGGAAGCTGGAAATGTGCCACATGTTATCGAGAACGGATGCAGGAAATTCTCAAAATCATCTAAAGAGATGGCCATAATAGTTGGTGAGTTGTTTGGTCCGAGACAAGATGAACTCAAAGTGATGTCTCTAAATGCTTTAAGGCTAGCAAAGCCTGATGTTGTATTTAAGATTGTCCATGACATGCATGAACTGCTCAGACAGAGAAGCTTTGTACCACCTGCTTAAATTTAAATTTTTGCCCACCCCTTAAACATGTATATAAGATTGTCCCTGACATGCATCAACTCAATTTTTGTCCACCCCTTAAACCTGCCACTTTGTCATCTTTCACTCCCTTTTTTGTATCTATTTTCTATCTGTTCATTTGGTTAATAGTGCACTTTGAATCATCTGGATTTGTTTCAAACATTCTTGACAAACGAAAAAAGGGAGGAGAAAAAAAAAGTCCTCCAGCTCAGTGAAGGTGAATTTTGAGATTCTATTACCACTAAGTCGATCTCGAGTCTTGTAATTTATGAATTCAAAATCAATCTATCTAACCATCTCTCTCTCTGTATAAACAATATATCATGTAATTTTTCTTATGGAAAAATGTTTAAAAAAATGTCTACTATTAATAATCTGGTCCAAAAATGCTCATTCTGCCAATGATTTGACTCAAAAATGTCATTATTACTTAATAGGTCAAGATGCACTTTTTCTTCATAAAAATGCTCTATTCCTATTAAAGAATTTAGTTCTTGTTTCCTTTCGTTTAAAATCACTTTAATTAATAAATACACATAAATAGGAAATTATCATTTTTTCTTCTCAAATACACATAATTTTTTTTTTCTTAAAAAAAGAATGGTTTTGAAATTTATAGTCTAAAACAAATCTTAGATATTTTTTTGACTATGCATCATTTCATTGAGGTTAATAATTAAATATTTTTTTAATCCGTATAAAATATGACATTAAAGTATATCATATATGTTGAGACTAAGGGAGAATTACACCTATTTGAGAAAATAAGTTTTGTTTTTCAATTAAAGAGTTATTTGTGTGGATGCTCACTCATTTTTTAAGAATTAGCTATAAAAATTACTTGTGTTTCTTTTAGAATAAAAATACCATTCAACTACTTCTATTTTTTCTCAAAAAAATATGTAACACGTCAAAGACTTTTTTCTCTCTCAACTGGCATTTTATGAAACAAAAGTAATTTTAATATGCAATTGATGGAAATTAACTCCAACAACAACAACAACAACAACATACCCAGTGAAATCCCACTAGGTGGGGTGTGGGGAGGGTAGAGTGTACGCAGACCTTGCCACTACCTCGTGGAGGTAGAGAGGTTGCTTCCGAAAGACCCTCAGCTCAAGTACATCAAATCCAAGTAAAAGGAGAGGAAAACAGTGTATAAAACATAACATCCAATAAGAAAGATAGTATATAATCAACAAAGGAGACAAAAACATCAATAAAATAATGTGAGAAGTGAAAAATAAAAATATAGATGATGGAGAAACATACAATTTCATTTTTAAAAATTATTTTAAGAGAAATAAAATCTCAAAATCTCAAAAAGAATGTAAAATCAACTATTTATAAAAAAAATTAGGAAGTGAAGATTTGAACATAGGACACATGAACATAGTAATATAGTATTCCATCTATTTCAAGTTTGAAAAACGTCTTGTGAATATTTTTTTTCCTTGTCCGCTCCTAACGTCTTTTTCAAGCAACGGCTTTTTCTTCTTCTTCCTCTTTTTCTTCTTCTTCGTTGTCTTGATAAGGGTTCAAAATTTTTGATCGTTTCGAGTGCAGACAAGCAATAGCTGTGAATTCATTTGGGTTGGAGAATAATCAGGCCGGAAAATTGAATGTTGGAGTGGCCAAGAAACGCCGGGAACTTTCTAATATCTCGAATTATACAACTGTCTCTGCTCGTATACTCGATTTCTCATTCCTCCAAACTTGTGAGTGTTTCTCTATTTTTGGTCTCTGTTTATTATGTGTACTTTTTTTTACTATAGGAAAATAATTGGAGTATTGGGTTTTATCTTCTTTTTTTTGCGTATTTTTTTAATTACTGGTTCGATGATTCATTTTCTCTATGTTGGTGATGGGGTTTCTTGTATAAATTTGTGAATGCAAGGGAAATGTAGGTCAGTTTTGTGATTTTTTTTGGGTTTTTTTCTTCTTGGATTAAATAAGTAAAGTGATTGAAGATACTGAGTAAAAATTAAATTTGAGAGAAAAAAGTGGAGTGATTTGAGGGTTTGATATGAGGGGATTTGCGTGGTTTTTTCCTTTTTTTTTGGTCGAGATTATGATATTTGGAAGTTGAATTCTTCACTGTTTGTGATTATGTCTAAGTATTCTTTTAATGGTTAAAAAGTATTATGAATGGAAAATTTGAAACATCTTCCCCCAATTCCTGTTTTTTGTTTATTTGTTTTCTTTGCATTTTGAACATTTGAAGAAAGTTCTAATGTTATATTTTATAAGTTGTTTTGCAATGAGAGTGTATAACAAAGTGAAAGATGTTACATTGTATGTAAGTAGTGGTAGCATTCATGAATTGCCTTAATGTATATGCACTTTCTCGTTATAAATAAATTTGAATTTATGTGTTGTGAATTCGATGAAAGACTTTTTATTGCGTGGAAGTATCTGACTTTTTTCTTAGTAGTGTTAGATGATGAAACTGTTATGAATTTATTGTCATGTTGTCTTGCTTTGGAAGCTTTGGAAACTTTGGAATTGTTTTTGTTTAATGGTTTCTGTAGGCTGTATTGAGATTATGATTCTGAGATATTGAGAGAGGAGAGAAAAAAGATATTGACTATGTTCTATGTAACAGTAAATTGAAAAAAAGATTGTTTCTTGTATCTGAAATTGTGACTAACTTGGAATCATTTTTGGCATTAAGAAAGAACATTTCTAAACTTGCAACAGTAATGCAGTTTCCTCAGGGACTGCTGTTCTGCCAGCATCCTCCTCTATCAGACCAAACAACAAACCTGTTTCTATTCAAACTATTGTTCCTAAGATCACTGCCATTCCTCTTTCTGCCACTTGCAGCATGGACATTTCTCCATCTAACTCAGATGGATCATGGATGAATCTATGTCAACTTTTGACATAGTGAGAAGTCTAGAGGTCGAATACGTAGATGACCATGAATCGACTGCAGTTGATTCCATCGAGAAGAAGGTGTGAAGCACCCTCTAGATCTCAGAACATGTCAAAGAAGCAGGTTTTGATTTATTCAGCAGAGAGTAGTGTTCCTACAGCAAATATATGCAAGGGAGATGCACTTATGGACTTGGAATCATAGGCTAAAATTGTCAACATTGATAACAATCTTGTTGACCCACAGTTATGTGCTACAATGACCTATGACATACACAACCACTTGAGAGCCTCTAAGGTATAAAAATGTTTACCCTCTTATCTCTTTTAAGCTCTTTGGCTCTTTGAATTGGATGATGCTGCTAACTTTAACTAAATTGCAGTTTTACTAACATTTGCTGCCAGTTGTCGAATATGTTTTAATGTCAACTTTGTTCATTGTACTAGGCAAAGAAAAGGCCTTCCATATATTTCATGACGAAAGTACAGCAAGACATCAATCCTGGCATGCGTGTTATCTTAATTAACTAGCTTGTTGAGGTAAACTTCTAATATCTTTCTTCTATAAAGTTGTGTCCCTGATGAAATGTCAGTGTGCCCAACTTAAGAAATAATTAATGTGGATGAGCTCTGAAATTGGTCAGTTTGATACAGAACTCATTCGGTGGTATAGGTTGCCAAGGAGTGTACAGGCTTGTCCCAGACACACTGCATTTGACAATTAACTACTGATCAATATCTTTCGGGCAATTTGATGGACAGACAACAACTACAGTTGCTTGGAGTATCTTGCGTGATGATCGCATCGTAAGAAACTACCTCCTGACCCTCTACTGCGTAAGTTTTCGCCATAATCTTTACAAATTTTTCCTTGAGTGCTTTTTATATTCTTGTTTCCTCAAATATCTCAAGAATATCTGAAAGAAAATGCTCTAAGATATTAATATGGGAAATGCTTTATTGCAGAAAAATATGAGGAGATCTGTGCACCTCAAGTCGAAGAGTTTGCTACATAACAGACAACACTTACTTCAAGGAGGAGGTATATGATCCTGATTCACAGGACCCGCAGTGGTTAAACTTTGCAGTGACACTAAAACTTACGTATTATGCGGGTGTTGCAAATGGAGTCGGCTGTTTTAAATTACTTGAAGCTTGAAATTACAGGTTCGACAGCCAAATGTTTTCTGAGGTTATTAATATATTTCCATTATCTAGTAGTTGCTTTTGAGTATGATGATTTAGGAACTTATTGTTGAGATATATCCTCTTAAGGTCCATAATAAGACCCCTTCAAACGAAACCCTTATGGATCATTTAGCATGAAACACAACATTTTGCTTTGCTTCAAGATTATAGCTTGAAACATAGCCTAAACCTCTCCTCCCCAAAAAACTTTCAACAACACATTGTCACAGCCAGGGTGTTTACCACCGAGATCTGAAGGTTTGCGATTACTGATTGGAAAATCAGTTGTGAAGATTCTCTATCTTAATCTTTTAACTATTGTTCCTTGTTCCCCAGCTTGAAAATTTGTTTCTTGATTTCCAAGGGAACTTAAAAGTTTCTGACTTCGGGCATTTACTCAAATCTCTAATAGGTAGTCAGGCTCCTCTATACAAATTATGATGCATATGTAGTTTGAATCATTTAGTTACTTCTTAATAGTTCTTATGACTGCGTTCTTCTTGTTTTGTATATGCAAACCCGTCATTCTTCATTTGATTGTCCTGCTATCCCCCAGAACATTTTTCTCATTTATACTTTAGATTGCAAACTAAGAGGCAAATATGTACTTTTACGATTGTAGTACTAGTTTAGTAATTAGTTATTATAAGGAATCTTATTTTCCTTAAGTAGTAGTAAATTCATTCATGACATTTTCTTATCATTAATATGTCACTTGTATCAGCTATATTATTGTTTGGTTCTTAAATCAGAAAGAAACTAAGTAGAGGGGTGGTTGTCTTTATTTTAATCCATTGATCAGTTGACTTTTGATTAGTCATCATTAGAACTGAAAACATGATTTTGAGTTTAATTGCTCAACATGAATTAAAATTCTTCCAAATTTCCCAGATTGGTCATTTTAAATGTGAATGTCTTAAGCATGTCTTTTGCCCATTCCTTGCTATTGTCCAGTACAAGTGTTCCTTTTCTCATCTCCCTTTTCTTGATTAATTTGTGAAACTTCAGCATAACTTGTGTCCTTTAGTGTTTCCATAGTGATTTATTTACTCAGAATCATGTACATGCAGAGAGGATCAAGATTGATGGGATAAAATGAGACCCTTGGTTCCTTCCTTTTCATTCCCCTTCATTGTAAAAAGGTTGGAGAGACAACTTGCATTAAGGTAAGAATCACAATATTTGATAATTACTTTACCCAACTCAGTTTTTCTTCTCAATTCTTTTTGTTAAGTACATTTTTCTAACTTTGTTTTTCTTTAAGGCGGGCGGGAGGGCCTTGGGGCACGAGGCCTCGAGGCGGGCAGGGGTGGGGGGGGACCTCAAGGCACAACGGTGCCTCAAGGTGGGGTTGGGGGGACTCAAGCCACGATGGTGCCTCGAGGCTGGGTGGTGGGGGGCCTCGGGGGACGACGGTGTCTCGAGGTGGGGAGCTCAGGGCATAACGGTGGGGGGCCTCGGTGCATGACGGTGCCTCGGGGCGGGAGGGCCTTGGTGCATGTCGGTGCCTTGGGGCGATGGGGGCTCAGTGCACGATGGTGCCTCGGGGTGAGAAGGGGGTGGAGGGGTCTCGATACACAATAGTGCCTCGGGTGCGGGGGATTGGGCGAGTGTTATGTACCTTCTTGAATGTCTTTTTCTTGAATTCATTAGAGGCTCAATGTGTATGCGGTTACTAATCTTTGAATATTGAAATCCATGTTCATGTTTTACTCTAGCAAATATTTTATAGACTTGGAGCTACATATCGTTATTCGTGTCAATAACAAACCACTTGGCGTGGTCTAATTTCAAATATGATTATGAGTATGTTTACAATAGAATTGTGTGTCTTGAATCACTATCGAGCGACAATGAATTTCTCTTGATTGTTGGGTTCTGTAAGACCTTTTCTAATTGTTGTGGTCAAAATAAAAGTGTCACATAACAACACAAATCAAATTACACTATTGATACATCTCATACTGATCAGACATTGTTAATTTATTATCAATTTCCCCACTTTCTTTGTTATCGTGCATGTTACTTTGAATATTTTGTCATCATTTTGACCTTAGGATCTCACAGCATTTTAACCATTTTGGCTAAAAAAAAAATAGTCTTGTGGTTTTCTCTATAGAGCTAGACTTTTTGAACCTCTATATTCTCACTCATACACCCAGCTTACAGTTGACTAACTTGACATTTGCTCATTATTGTTGCTTCTGTCATATACCTTAGAGTTCTTCTCTCATACTGTGTGCAAGAAGGTTGCTAAAGATATAATGAAATACCAGCCGGATATCATTATTAGTGTACATCCTCTAATGCAACATGTGTCTCTACGTCTCTTGAGGTCCAAGGGGCTCTTAAAGAAGATTTATATTTACTACTGTTGTAACAGATTTATGTACTTGTCATCCAACATGGTATATTTGACACACATATTAATTGATTTATGCCCTCGTCATCAGACATTGTACATTTTGCACGTATTCACCAAATGTGTAATCTGAACACTAGTACTGATTTCCCCCCCACTTTCAGGTTTCATAAACTTGTTACAAGGTGCTACTATCCATCGGAAGAAGTTGCAAGACGAGCACTGAAAGTTGGCCTCCAACCATCTCAAATAAAAGATTTTGGCCTTCCTGTGCGACCGTCATTTGTGAAGCATGTTTGCCCAAAGGTAAGTGAAGTTCCCCCACCTTACCTTGGTTGGACTACACATTGAAACATTGAGTCTCTGTTATAATTGTGCATTTATTTTAAATGGAAAGTGGTTCCTTAAATTATAAATGGCTCGTAGCTTCATTGTATTTCCATTTTTATTTTATTCTGTCATTAGTTGATTTTTTGTGAGAATAAGAGAATTATATGGTTGTGTGGTATCTCATAGGTGAGAGTTAAGAATTTTGATAAGGAAAATGAAGGAGTTATAGAATATGTAGATACTTGTATGATGGTTTCTGCTGGATAATGTTGAGAATTTACAATAGAAGTGCAAGCATTAATAGTTACGGCAGATACTATGTTTCACTAAATACAGTATGGAGGGAGAGGAGAGACCACTATATATGCCATGGCTTGAATTATACCAGTATCCAGATTCTGATATGAATAAGAATGTCATAATATCAACATGAATTGAATATATTTCTCTCATTCGTCTCAATAGTTAATATATCTACTTCTGATTTAACTATTTAAGATGGTGTCAAACTTCTGTTGATATTAAGATGTGGCAAGACCACAATAGTTAAATCAGAAGTATTCAATTTGATAAGAGAATCAAAATGAATGTTTCTCGATTTAAGTACTCTCGTCGAGCCACATCTTAATATATTTATCTACATAATTTTGATACCGTCTTGGTCAAGTACTGATGAATGACTTCTTCTTTTTCAATCCTCTAAAGAAAAAGATTAATATTAATACATAAAGATTGACTTCTCATATGACATATAATAGGTGATGTGGAAACACAACAGTTTTATAGTTTTCAGCAGGTCCTGCACTCTCCGTAGGAGTAAACATGAAAAGAATGAAGCAAATAGGTGAGGAAAGAGAGAGAAAGCAAGGCTAGTCTCTGGTGAACTATTATTGTAAAACGTTAGAGTGGGTTAGAGTCCCTCATCGGTAGGGGAATGGATTGGTGGTCTGTTTATTTGAACTTGGTCAATCCTCCCCTCATGAGCTAGCTTTTGAGGTTGAGTTAGGCCAAGTATTATATCTTTACAAAAATAAACTCTCAGCAATAAGAATGTAAATTTGGTCTGTGCTGAACACAATATATCTTGGGATGTAATTGTATCTCCTTACCATATGAACTGTGTATCCAGCATATATAACTTTTATATTTAAATTTTATAAATTGATTGCTTAAGGAAAACAAACCAAAAAAGTAAACGCAAAACCTCGAGGGGGGTAGGGGGCCTTAGGGCACGACACCTCGAGGTGGGGAGGGGACCTCGAGGCGGGCAGGGTTGGGACCTTGAGGCGGATAGGGGTTGTGGGGGGACATAACCAAAAAATTTGCAGAAAGATTTCCTCGAATCGATTGTGTCTACCTTGTGACATTGATCTCAGGTTTTCAGCTATATTTTCTTGTGATCAAACCCCTTAAGTCCAGCTTAGTTTCTTTACAGGTTTGTGACTGTTAGTTGGATTTATCTCCTATCATTGAACTCGGATCGTTTTCTATATGTATCTCCTATTATTAATACTCCTTAAGTCCAGCTTAGTTTCTTTATAGGTTTGTGATTGTTAGTTGGATTTATCTCCTATCATTAAACTCGAATCGCTTTCTATCTGTCTTTGCCATTTAAATTATTGCTACTTGATCTTGGTAATAACAGGATCTGCTAAAATGTAAAAGATGTTTAATCCCCATAAATTCACAACCTTGCTTTATAGCTAATATATTAGATTTGTCTTATTAATTATAAGTGTAATTGTGAAACTAATATTTGATGCATTTCCTCTATAACGGGGCTATATGCAAGTTTACAATTATCTTATAATGGCAAAATTAAAATCTCTATGATGTAGTAAGATATCATCATTTGTCGGCTTAGATCAGATGTTTATACATGGAAATTCTTCACATTGGTTAGAGACTTGACATGTTGAAGACCTATATAGTGATTCTTTCTGATTGAACAATTTATGTTTGCAGTTAGTGGCAACATTCGGAAAATCATGCTACCTACATGCAACAAAATGCTCATGATTTCTTCATTTAAATGCTGGATAGGATCCATGACAAAGAGGGGAAAGCAAGTTTGGAAATCAAAGGTATATTTTGATGAGAATGGTTCTTATACTTCTTGTCTATATGTAGGACATGGTCTAGGGTCTGTTCCTATGAAAATGCATATGGTTCATCTCTTTCTGTTTGAAATGCAATACAGTGAGTAGATATAGTACAAATCTTGTCATGTATATGCTCGATTTCCGATTTCAAAATTTCTACCTGTACTTCTATTTAGGTTCAATTTCATTGATGAGAAATGGGTTATTTGTGTATTAAGACCTTGAGAACTTGAGAGTTTTGTGGCTTCCTCTTCTACATTGTCTCTTATAACATAAGAAACATTTCTTATACAGGTAATGGAGATTATTAGTGTATTGCTCATAGGGCTTTCTATGGGCTCTTGAGATTTGATGTCACCAGTGCATCATGCGGTTTCACGTCAACTACTCATGATCCTTGTATGGACATTTCTCTTGACTTGAGTGCATGCAACTCCAGCCAAAAGGATTTTGCTAGCAAGTCCAGTAAGCCAAATGAATCTCTTGTAGGTTGCTTGGACCTCTTCATAAGACCAGAAAAATTGGGATCCGATCAGAAATTGTACTGTGAAAATTATCAAGAATAGCAAGACGCGTTGAAACAAATGTCCATCAAAAAGCTCCCACTTGTGCTCTGCTTTCATATAAAATGGTTTGAACATTCTCCCACCAGAAAAATATCCAAAAAGATCGATCGCCATGTGCAATTTCTTTTTCCTTTGGATATGAAGCCATATTTATCATCTTCAATTGTAAGGAAAAGATACGGGAACAGAATCTTTTCGTTTGACGGTGATGAATCAAATGTTTCTACACAATATGAAATTTCTGCAGTGGTCACACATTCAAGAATGTTAGAATCTGGTCACTATGTGACGTATTTGCATTTGAAAAACCAATGGTACAAATGTGACGATGCATGGATAACTGAAGTCAACGAAGAAGTAATTAGGCCTCATAGTGCTATCTGATATACTATGTACAGAAGATGCTCTACCACAAGAGTTGTAAGGATGTTAGCTCCAGCCGATGTCTCTGCGAGCAGACACATTTGTTTCGATAGTTGGTTGTTGTTAGAACTTCAGAGTTTGTGTGTCGGACTTGGATCGGTCTTCTGCATAATTCTGGCCATCCAAGAAATAGTACACAGGGGCCGTGAAGCATGATTGTCTAGGGACTCTTCACCTGCCAAGGCATTTCCGTTAGATGCATGATACCAAAAATTGTATGGTAGTATAACTCAAAATTTGGATTTCTAGATAGAAAGTTGTTAACTTATGAGAGTTCTTACAAAGATGCAACTAGCATTAGTTTTCCTTTTAAGGCCTTAAAAGAAGCCTTATGAATGCACAGTAACTTAACAATGTTAGGGCCAGGAGGGCCATCTTTTGCTTGGTCCCCTTGTCTCATCTATTCAAGATTTCGCAAATGGTCATTATTGGCTTCTTAAAAGTGATCTCATTTCCTGTTGGTTTGTTTGAATTTGTGTTGTAACTTATAACATGTAAGCTGATTTTTGGTAAATGTCAAAGAGTTATTATGATAGAGAAGTTATCAATATGTTTTTCCTATTCACCAGAGAGATGATCCTATCTATAAAATCAATTACCAACAAATAACATAAAGAAATGTAACTTGTGATTGTTGAAAAAGATTAGCCCCAAAGATTTGCGCGATTAATTGGATTAGAAGCGCGAAATGTATTTGCGTCATCGTCGTCTTAATGTGTGAAGCTAGATTTGGCTTTTAAGTGAGCTCATAAGAATTTACAGAGGGATGTTTGTTGGGTGTTTTGGCGGAAGGGAGAAGATGTTAAAAGACGTTTAATTGTTGTGGTATGAAGTTAGATTTGGATTTTGAGTGAGCACATAAGAATTTACCGAGGGATGTCTAATGATACCAATGCAGTATATATACTGATTTAGTATTAATTAAGTAAAATTATCAACCGTAATAATATCAATACAGTATATGATACCGATTTAGTATTAGTTAAGTGAAACTATCAACCTTATATAGTGTAATTATTTAGTAGGGTATGAATGTAAAGGGGTATATATTTGTAATTATTTTGATTTTATGGGGTATTTTTGCTTAGTTTCCCCTTTAAAATAATAATTTAAAATGGACTTCCATAAAACGAGATTCAGGCCATTTAACTTTTTTAATTGATTTTTGTAATATTTTTTAAGTTGGCAAGGAAATGGAAAAAAAATAGAGAAAATTTTAGAAATAACAAACATAATAGACATAATAAGGCTCTATAACTATAGTTTCAATAATTGCACTCCATAGCTATAGTTTTGATTGCTATGGAGGTTGCGGTTTATATATTTTTATCCGTTTTTATATTCGCTAGCGAATATACAATTAGGGAAAGTATAAACAAATTTTGTATTTATACATGTAGGAGTTTTTTAGAACTCCATTTTTTCTATTTCACTTGTCAATATACAAACAAGGTAATTTATTATAAACTTTTCTTCAATCATAATACTAACTAGGGTAAGCATATACAAAATTTTGAATTTATACCATCATGAATTGAATTATACAAATACTGGATTTATACAAATCAAATGAATAACAAGAATTGGGGAAATTGTAGCCGCGAATTACAACTTTCTATAGCTATAGTACCTAATATAGGCTATATGTTTGCTATTCTGCATAATTTTTCCAAAATATTATCTACTTTAATTAAATATATGAGATATGACACAAGCATCTCATAGATTATAATCAAAATCTCAGAGACACGCCTTAACTAAACTAACGTCCTATTACCCTTGAACCCATTTTTTATAATTTTGTACACCTTTTTAGCTTATGTGGCATCCAAACAGCTCCCACGCGCCTCAATTACGTGGAGTCATGGAGTGTGCCACGTGGAGTCATAGAGTGTGTCACTCTAACAGAAGACTAAATATACTTACGTGGTGCAATCTTATTCGTCGATCCGATATTTAATAAATGTCGGCTCGATGGATAAGATTATGACACATGTATGTCCGTCAGTATAAAGGGTATATATGCTCTAGTTTTTGGATGACAAGGGCACCGATGTCCCAAAAGTATGACGGAGGGTATTTGCATACGATTTAAGAAAGTTCGGAGGTATATTTATCCATTTTTCCATTATTTTATACTACGTATAGTATAGAAAAAAAAAACTTAACCTGATTATTAAAATTGACAAGTAAAATAAAATATCTATTTTTAATATACGACTCAAGTCTTTAATAGTTGAATTATTTTCTAAGTAATATCAAATCGGAAAAACATATTATTGATAAGTATATTATTTTCATCCCGAATTAACAAATTTTCTAAAAAAAATTCTAAAAAAATGTCACTTTAAATATTTAATTTAAAATTATAATTATTTTTCACTATGAAGAATTCACAAAATTTACATGATAATTCAAACAATCTATTTTTATGTTATAGTGATAAATTATTAAACTACACTTTTTAATGAGCATGAAAATATTTTTTGCAATAGTTCAAAATGGAATAGGGGAAGTAAATTAGTACACAAAATAATTGGATGCAAGATGAAATTGTTAATTTAAACAATTTTTAGCTACACATAAAAAAAATAAGGACAAAAAATTGGTCATTTTGAACTCTGTAATGCATTAATAGAGAATTATGGGAGCAACGTAATAGCCTTGAAAGTCGAGTATTTTTGTAAAATTTAAAATTAAATTTTACAATAATGCATTATATATTATGTAATTGTATTTCATCAATGATTTTACTTTTATTTGAATAGTTTGTTAATATGTATTATATATAATATTTGTTGTAATTTATGTTATTTAGAAATTTAGAATAAAATATAATTCTACATTTAATTAAAAAATTGAAATGAATCAAATTTATATTACATGAAGATTATATAGATTATAGGGTAATGATTTGTAAAAAGAAAGAAAGAATTTATATTATGAAATAAGAAAATAAAAATGAAATAGAAATAATAATATAATATTAAGGAGAGAGAGAAAATTTTATTTTTAGAGAGTAAAATAGAGAATTGGGTTGTAGTTGGTTGTCTGGAAAAATAGAGAAATCTATATTTAGAGAGTAAAATAGAGGGTAGGGTTGGAGATGCCCGTTGACATCTTCAACTTACTCTCTATTTTACTCTCCAAATATAGAGTTCTCTTATTTTTAAAGACAACCAACTCCAACCCAATTTTTTATTGTACTCACTAAAAAAAGAAATTTTCCCTCTCCTTAATATTATATCATTATTTTTATTTAATTTTTATTTTCTTATTTCATAATATAAATCATTTCTTTCTTTTTTTCAAATAATCACCCTATATAATCTTCATGTAATGTAGATTTTATTCTTTTCAAATTCTTTATTTGAGATAAAATTAGATTTTATTTTAAATTTCTGAATAACATAAATTGCAAGCAAATATTATATAATATACATATTAATGGACAATTCAAATAAAAGTAAAATCATTAATGAAATACAATTATATAAACTTTATATGAATACCCAACTTTCAAGATTATTATGTTGCTCACATAAATGCTTAATTAATGCATTACGGGGTTTAAAATGAGCATTTTTTGTCATTAATATTTTATGTCTAGCTAAAATTGTTTGAATCGGAGTTTTTCATTATTCTACATGGTGAATAATAATAATAATTTCAAATTATATCAGTGACAAAATTAAATAAATTGAATTATTAACAATTCAGGATGAAAGTAGTATATATTAAATAATATATATTTTTTAAACT